>NC_053398.1:20631927-21831927 GCF_905171765.1 Bufo bufo | reverse complement strand
CTTTCCGTGTCCGTACCGTATGCAGAACCATTCAATTCAATGGGTCCGCAAAAAAAAAAAAACAGAAGTTGCTCCGTGTGCATTCCACTATTTTGCGGACTGCAAAATACATACAGTCGTGTGCAAGAGGCCTAACGGATGGAAATAACTGACCAAATAACTGAAGTGTGAGCCTAACCCACAGGACATGGCAGAGGGCTGTACCTACAGGTTATGTGTGGCTGGGATGTGGCTGTCAGACCTTATTAAATCACATAATAATGGGGTGGTCCAGGATTACAAAAACAGCACCACACTGGTCCACAGTTTATATGTGGTACAGCAGCTTGGGCCAGTCCCGTCAATGGAGCCGAGCTACAATACCAGATACGATGTGGCACAGTTCCACAACAAAAGCAATCATGTTGTTCTAATCCTGTGCACACCCAAAGGCTTTCTCTATCTAAGGGCTCTTACCACGTATCCCCAGTACCATCTGTATGGGAGGATGTGGGTGAGCTGGGCTGCCCATAACGGCTGCCATAACCATGCCATCTGGATCCCCGTTTAGAGTCTATATGCAGTTAGCTCCCCCTAGTGGTAGCCGATAGAATTCTAGAATTGAGAAAACCAGAGCTTCATGCAGAGATATCATGGAATTAATCTCTACAAAAATTCGTACCTAGAAACTCTACAATGGACCTTAACTTTATAATATCATAGTATTGTCGGAGGTGTATTTATCTGTCAGATCCGTTGGCGTTCATCCCGAGTCTGCTGGGGGGGGTCTAATCATTTCTGTGTAGGTGTGTGGTTAAAAATTGGGCTAAAATGGTGGAATAAACAAATCGCTTGGTTTGCAATGATGTCCAGATCTACTGCTCTACATTCATTTGGTATTTAGGAGGCTAGGAAACCTGTTCACATGGACTGTACACGCTGCAGGATTCTCCACGGTGGAACTGCCGGCAGAAAAATGTGCACCGTATTATAGCAGTGGAAAATGACCTCCTGTGTGGATTTTAAATCTGCAACATGTCAATTTATGTTGGGGATTTCACCTTTTGCAATGCATGGGGTGAAATCTCTGGCAAATAAGCACCATGGTGACAATTTATGTATGTAACACATGCAAATTTTGCTGCAGAAACGTGGCTAATTTTGCAGCAGGGAAACCTGCACCGTGTGCCTTTACCTATAATGCAGCCAGCTTTCCCAGTAGCAGATGTTACAAATAAATGAAAGACGAGCAGTGATCATCAGGGGACTACAGCGGATTAAGCAGGCCGAACGCATTACACCTATCTCAGCCAAATCCGCCAACTTTAGGGGGTTTGGCCGACCATCTAATGTGCATGGTGGTTTTCCGACTCTCCCCTGACGGAGACATGTTGGACTCGATGTCTGATCCTTTTGTTCTTAAGGAGAGGCACCTGGCAACAGCTTTCTCCTCGTTTAAGGCTACTTTCACACTTGCGTTCGGAGCGGATCCGTCTGATGTTTCATCAGACGGATCCGCTCCGATAATGCAGACGTTCGCATCCGTTCAGAACGGATGCGTCTGCATTAAAACTTAGAAAATTTTCTAAGTGTGAAAGTTGTCTGAGCGGATCCGTTCAGACTTTACATTGAAAGTCAATGGGGAACGGATCCGCTTGAAGATTGAGCCATATGGTGTCATCTTCAAGCGGATCCGTCCCTATTGACTTACATTGTAAGTCTGGACGGATCCGCTCGCCTCCGCACGGCCAGGCGGACACCCGAACGCTGCAAGCAGTGTTCAGGTGTCCGCTCACTGAGCGGAGCGGAGGCTGAACGCTGGCAGGCGGATGCATTCTCAGTGGATCCGCCTCCACTGAGAATGCATTAGGGCCAGACGGATGCGTTCGGGGCCGCTCGTGAGCCCCTTCAAACGGTGCGCACGAGCGGACACCCGAACGCTAGTGTGAAAGTAGCCTAAGACATATGTATGTTCGGTCGAGCATGCATGTATATGGGAAGATCAGGAGAGACGACTGACAGATATGTCATTTGTATGGCCAGTTGTACTTTACAGAAGGAGTTCTCCAGTTGGGACAACCCTTTTAAAAAGGAACTTACCTTTAAAAATAGGTGTTGAAGCAAGGCCTAGCAACATCCTGGGGGATGCAGTCACTGGTGTAGTATTATGCAGAGCCCGAACCATATGGATCAGTATTAATTTGTGAGAACCAAATGATCGAAATACTGAAGTGTGGCAAGGACGAGTAACTTTGCCAGATTCTGAAAATATCCTTTAATGAATGTGCCAACTGGTAACATAGCCAGGGAGGAAAAAAAACAACTAATTCTTTATATTAGAACATCACTTTAGGTAATCCGCCCGAGCCTTTCTTACAAGGAAGCGATAAGTACAGCAACACGGGGGCAGCAGCGTGCAAAACAACTGGATCGTGGGATCGTTTTTCAGACCAGCCGCACAAATTAGAACGTGCTGCCCCCTAGTGGCAACAAACAGGAATAAGAGAAGACGGCACAAAGTAAATCAATGCCCAGCCAGCATCAGAATGCCAGTTTATTGCACATTCAGGATCTGTACAGATTTCTATAAATAAGAAAGACCTGGATATTTACATCGTGCTCTCCATGCAGTCGTGGGCAGTGCCAGGGGGGGGGGGAGGGGGGGGGGGGGAGAGCGCTGCGTTCACATTAGGAATATTTACACTCTGTACCTTAGGATTTATCAGTAGTTTCGATATCCACAAAATATGTCGACCCTTTCGATGCTAGAAGAGCAAGAGGTGCAGCAGTTCTGTTCTTCCATCGAATGTAGGGTCATGCTCCCAGTATGGGACCCGCTGAACTGTTACCCCGTGACCCCAAATTTGAAGCAGCCAGGAGCCAATTCTAAACTAACTTGTCAGCGACAAAAACACTAGCACACAGCGGGAATGTGGAGGGACACAGCATTTGTACCATCCTGGAAGAGTTGTGTCACACTCATCGCCAGAAACACGCAAAGCACACGACACAATAGCGCACGGGGGGGGGGGGGGTCTGTAATATGCTGTCACAACACATAGTGCATTTACTACACGGGTATTTGTGCAGGCTCCAGATACAGGAGTAGGATTTTTACAGCAGATCGCCCACGTAACAGCTTTCAGCAATGCCAGGGGCGGGGGGCACAGCGGACATGGGAGGAGTGGGTGGTCAGGAGAGGTCAACTGGACACAGGCCGAGGGGGCCTGCTCTTCATCTCCGCTTCCTTCCCTCGGATGGCGGCCACGTAGGAGAAGAGACACAGGACGGAATAGCAGATCTCATGGGCCTGTTAAAAAGGCAAAAGAAAGAGAGGTCAATAACAAGGCTTCAGGGACTTATGCCGCTATCAGCTTAAAGGGGTTGTGCCATCAAATATTATTTTAATAAAATTTTTGCATTGGAAACGAGTTACTTTAGTAATTTACTCTTGGTTACAAAAATGCTCCAGTTGCGAGATATTCTCTGTACTACATTATAACAGCGCCTCCTGGTGTTTCAGCTGGTGATGTAGTCATGTGCACATCCACTTACTACGGTGGTCACACATGCTCCGTTCTATCCTTCGACTCCCACCGGCAATATCTACCGTTAGAAATCCACAGCAGAAAGGACACATCCCTGAGCTTCCAGCATAATGTATAAAATCTAGCAGAGCAATAGGAGCAGTGAACGGGGAGATCTCTGGACCCATGTGAGGTCCAGGGCTGGTTGTAGCTTTGTTAGAAAGAGATTATCATGTACTGTATGATGTTTGATTTTCATTTTTTTTACATCACTCATGGTACAACCCCTTTAACTACCAGAAATAAAATAAAAAATTTAAAAAAATACAGAAAAAGCCTTCAATGTGGAAATTTAAAAAAGTGAACACTTATAAAACATTTCTAACTTCTATATCGAGCTATCTGTGCTCTATGTTGCAGGCCCAAAACCTGAAGCTGCACCACTGCTAGGTCCTTAGGACAATACTTTGATTATTTTTGTCAAGCTCAGTGTTGTCACAGGAACAATGAGCCTCATTTATTCCAACTAAGAGAACAAAGCTGGTCTGGTTGCCCATTGCCTTAGAGAAATTTATACCAGCAGGTCTTTCCTTTAAAGAGGACCCATCTCCTCTCCCGACATGTCCGTTTTAGTAAATACTTGCATTCTCCATGAACTGACAAGCCTGGAGCACCTTTTCTTAGAACTCTGCGTTGTGCAGTTCTCTGTTATTCCTCCTGGAAATATAGAAATAAATCGACAACTTTCTCAAATCAATAGAGTTTGCTCCTACCCTGTGAGAGAGTGTGGGGACACGCACTGCTGACAAAGAATGGCAAGACCCCATTGTCAACTTATTCATACATGGCCAGGAGGAATGTCAGAGGGACGGTATATCGCAGGCAATGATGTCCGCGATATAGCCATAGATCGCATACAAGTGTACAAAAATGGCTGCGTTTCTCGGTGTTGTCCTGCCACTGGGCTTGGCTTTGAGGAGGGATCACATCTGCATGGAGTTAATGATCGCTCCCACACTCTGAAAGCTGAGCGGTTTTAGTGGCCTCCTATAACACTGAACCCATAAGCTGGCCATACACATTAGATAAAGGTTGGCGGGACTGGCCAACCATCTACTGTGTATAGGGGTCTCCCAATCCTTCCCTGACGACAGATATTAGGGGAGATAAAGATCGGGCATGCTGGAGTTCAACTGCCCAACCCTTCTTTTCTCGAGCAGATAACTTGCGCACGACTGTTGAGGCCAGTGACGGACTAAAGGGACCAAAGGATTGGGAACGATACGTCCAGCGGGGACAGGAGCCATGGGGTCGGATCAGTGGGACCTCCCCTGCTTAATTTAAGTTTTTGGTCTGACAACTCACTTAAACCTCCCCCAATAAATAGCCTACCTTTCATTTTATATTCTATTGTTTAACCAGAAACTTATACCTATTAACATAAGTCCACAATTCTGTGGCAGCTGATTGCCAAATAGATCTTTATAGTGCTAAGAACGTCATTTTCCGATGCAGAGCTCAAAATTCCCGGGACAGATTTAAACCATAACATTCTGGTCGCAGTCACCACTAGAGGGAGCTCACTGCATACCCTTCATTTATCTCGGTCAGGTTTGTTGTATTCATTGCATATTGTCACATATTGAACTCAATGAGCAGCATTCAGGAAGCCTTCTCTAGTGGTGGCTGCAGAAGCAACATTTTTATCATTTAAAGGGAATATGCCACTGATAAACTAGGGACACTGCCTTGTCATTCTAGCTCAGCTGAATGTAATGATGCCTTTCACTTAGTGATCTGTTGCTTCATTCTGGATAAAAAGTACTTTTAATCCTTATGCAAATGAGCCGTTAAGTGCATCAAGGGCGGTTCCAAGCCCCTCTGAGCACCATTGTTCCTCCTGCTCTGCTGGGACCCCCCCATCTAAACTTACAGAGCCAAGTCCCCGCGTAGTCATCTCGCCTGGCCCTGCCAATCAAGGAGGAGAGGGAGGGGCTGGGACAGGAAGCAGGAGGAACAAGGGTGCACAGACCCGCCCCCGGTGCACTTAACTGCTCATTTGCACAAAGATTTTAAAAAAAAAAAACTCTGCAGAATGAAGCAACAGATCAGCAAGTGAAAGCGGCCTGTCAACCACTCCTTACTAGGGCAGGTAGGGATGGAGGGAACGCTCCCCTCATGAATATAGTGGTGCTGATAGACAAAAGTTGATGAAAAGGGAAGATTTCAACCATAACAAACGTCCATTGAGTGAAATTTAACAATAAATGATCGTCATAGCTGAGAAGTGAACCATTGTCATGGCCAGGAATAAAAAGTTGAAATTTTTCTCTGGTGGTGAGCTTTCGTCCACGGACACTCTTCCTTTGACAGGTCGCTGGACCTTTGCTTCGCCCAGTGTGTGGCCGGTGTGACAACCGTAACGGCCAATGTCGACTAAAATGTGTACGGCTGCATCAGCAAATGGTCGTTCAGTCAACAGCTGTTCAACCACCGACCTACCGTGTATGGCCACCTTGGGTATTTCTGACCAGGGTGGAGCAGGCTGCTATTCCTAAGCTCTGGAGCCATCAATAAGTCATGGTTTCAGCTCATCCCCGTGCTATAGTTACTGACAGATGGTGACATCATCAGAGTGTCAGATTCACAGAAGAGTTAATGATGTCGCCATATGGACACTTGAGGCCAAACCAGGGGTAAGGTTCACTCAGGAGGATGCTTGTAACCTAAAACCAGACCCGTCCGCACATTACGGGTTCATGAATATGACGGATTTCGTGCATTTCTATCAGCGGAGTAATTACTGGGTGTAAACGGCTTTTTAGCTGCATGAAATACGAGGCCATTAAAAAGACTGCTGACCCCTGTGACAACTACTGGATTTTGCTCAGAGCTACAGATCGACTGCACTACCCACAAAGCTCAGGAGCTGCAGGGTAGGGAAGTAGATTTTAATATAGTAGGCAGTGGTGCAGATCTGCTGCCGCTCCATTCATCTCTATGGGACTGCCAGATATAGTGGATATAGCAGATATCTCCGTCAGTCCCATAGAGTTGAATGGAGCATGCCCCGCTGACCGCTCCATTCAGCCGCTAGATAATGAAGGCCATCATTAGCATGACTGGTGGGGGCCCAGCAGCCGAACCCAAGGAATCAGACACCCCTACCCTGTGGATAGGAGATATGTTTTTTATCATGGGGAAACTATATGGTTGATCCCTACAAAAGCAGCACTTCACACATCAGTCGTCCAGAATAAACATAGGAATGGTCCTTTAAAAATGTCCTTGTGGCTGACCTTACAAGTAGAGCTGCAGAGATCAGCAGGCTTCGGCATGCCATCTGTTGAGAAACTAAAACTCCCAGCATGCACACAAGCTGGGAGCAGTAGTATCATACCAGCTGGAGTGCTGACCCCTGCCATAATAAGCTAATATGCCAAAAAAGAGTGGGGGTCAAAACAGATCTTGTGCAGGGTTTAAAAAAACATGGCTGCTTTCTTCCAAAACCACAGACACACCGGTCTATGGGATGTATCTGGAATTGCAGAGCTGGCTGACTACTTTAAAGGGGGTTTTCTCACTTCAGCAAATGGCATTTATCATGTAGAGAAGGTTAATACAAAGCACTTACTAATGTATTGTGATTGTCCATATTGCCTCCTTTCTTTGCTGGCTTTATTCATTTTTCCATCATATTTCACACGGCTTGATTCCAGGGGTTAAGACCACCCTGCAATCCAGCAGTGGCGGTCGTGCTTGCACACTACAGGAAAAAGCGCTGGCCTCTCTGCTGGCCGGGGCTGTGGGAGCGCACATAGGCACGCATGCACAGCGTCCGTCCCATATCTGCGCTGCAGCGGTGGCCGCAACCCTTGGATATGAGGAGAGTATAATGTGATGGAAAAATGAATCCAGCCAGCAAAGGAGGTAACATGGACAATCACAATACATTAGGAAGTGCCTTGTATTCACCTTCTCTACTAAGTGAGAGAACCCCTCTAAATGGAGCCGAGATGCAAACACCAGGTTTGGCGCTGTTTATAGAATAAAATAAAGCAGCAATTCTTTTGCAAAGCCAAAAAACAAAACAAAACAAAAGCCTTCACAAACCTTTAATTAACACCACAAATACAAACCTGCGAATGAAACCTATACATGCATGAATGAGGCCCTATGATGGGCTCACAACATTGGAGGCCCACAGAAGGTGGCAGGTTGAGCACCACTATTAATGGTGGTCTGCAAACGAAAAATAGGATTTCGGGGTAACCTTAGGAAAAGTAATATTTCTACAGATACCCTGGCTCCATTTTTAGATGGCTGTTTTCCCGTACTTTTATATTGATGGCCTATTCTCGGTACAGGCTATCTATATATCAGATCAGGAGGTGTACAACACCCCGCACCCCCACCGCTCCGCTGTTCTGCAGGAGACTGGGCGCCGAAACTACACACTGAAGTGAACGGGAGCAGCGCTGCAGTAACCAGCTCTGTCCATTTCACAATGGCGCTGGAGCGACTACAGAACGACTGACCGGCGGGGCTCTGGGGTGTCGGACCCCCGACGATCTGATACTGATGGTCTATTGGCCATGAATATGAAAAGACCCCCTTTGATGCAACTCTCTCATTTTATGCAACGTTATTCCACAAAGTTGTCACATGCCTTAAAAGCCATCAGCGTGGTGTCCACTTACCATCGGTGTCTTGTATCTGTGGCTCACCACTTCTTTAGTTTCAGGAACTAAAATCGGATCCAAGAGACAAAACAGAGAGTTCAAAAACACAGAGAGAAAACATGAAACCAGTGGGAGATAGGTCACCCAGGCCGGGAGCTATCGAGGACACCCAGGGGACATGTTAGATGGTCACAGACACGACAACACCAGGGATTTCAGGCCACGGGGAAGGGGGGGTCACAATGACAACGGAGAATTAAGTAGCACAATGACACCCAGGGAAGCAAGGTCAGTAGAATCAAGTGTCATAATCACTCCGATTAAGGAAGAGAGCCAGCGAGGTCAGACCAAGATGTCAGTGATTAGAGAAATTTTACAGCTAGGGTTAATGTGGTTATCAGAATTAGACTGGGTAAGCGACACAAAGATTAGTTTTTACATTTTGCTTTTAATAAAAAAAAGAAAAAAAAAGTGACAAGATAAAGTCCGAGTCACGTATGTAAAGGATCCGATTAGAATCTCTCAAAAGAGAAGAAGTGAAGCTCCACAACATCCATATTAAAGCCCATTTGGTGCGACTTTCCTTGTGTTATCAGAAATCTGCAGAATCCCTATGACAACACTACCTGCCCCGTGTTCGGTCAGCTCAGTGCTATCCTGGCAATCAATCTGAATGCAGCTTTTACAGTAAAAGGCCAGAAAATGAAAGAATATACTGTCTGTGTGTCTCGAGATTTAAACTTCTCCACATGATAGGTGACATGTGTCTGACCTCTGGGAGTCCCACTGAGGACCGTCACAGGGATGGGGGCCCCCCAGTGCCGAGTTTGAATGAAGTGGTGGTCGAACGTCTGCAATGCGCTCCATTCAAACCCTATGGGACTGCTGGAGATAGCAGAGCACTGTACTCGGCTTCTCTTTGGCAGTCCCATAGACTTTGAATGGAGCGGTAGTGCACACGTGCGACTGCCTCTCTAAAACACGGGACCCCCATTCTGGTGATCGGAGGGACCACTACTGATCAGATACTTATCATCTATCCTGTGGAAAGGTTATAAGTTTCAATCTTGGGACAACTCTTTCAAACCATTTCTGTCAGTCAGCAGGATCATCCTTATTGAAGCAGGCACGATGCCTGGAAGGGTAGATCCGGATGAGTAAAACTATACCTTATTCATATTCCTCCATTGCACCGAGGGATGGTCCCATGACCCTCACAGCACTAGAGCTCCTCTGTTGCCTGGTGCTTCGAGGGGCTCGGACTCGCCCCATGGGGCACCGAAGACCTAATTTACAAATTAATAAAAACGTATTTTTCTCAGGAACAGAAGAACATAAATGAGGTATTGTTTTACTCAGCAGGATGAACCCTACCAGGCATTGTCCCTGGTTTAGTAGAGTTGATCTGATGACAGATGCTCTTTAAAGGGGTTTTCAGTGATTTTCATATCCACAGGATAGGTCATCAGTATCTGATCGGCCGGGGGAGGCGACTCCCAGCACCCCTCCAACTGTCTGAGAAAGTGGTTTTTGGCGAACACCGCAGCGTCCCAACAGCTTATCAAGCCCAGCACCAATATCAAGCCCAATTCACTTGAATGGGACTGAGCGGTGCCTATGTGACGGATGAACGTGTCGTCACATGGCCTAGGAAGAAGACCAAGCGCTTGCGGCCTCTTCGTACAACAGATCGGCGGATGTTTACGGAGTCGGACCCCCGCCGATCTGAGATTGACGACCTACCCTGAGGATAGGCCATCAATATGAAAATCCCAGAAAACCCCTTAAGCTGCCAGATCACAGGACAGGATGAGTTGTCATAGGGACAAAAAAAATTTATTAATAAATTTAAAATATTTTGCCAATTTTAAAGTGAACAAAAGGAGCTTTAATACAGACCTCCTGAAAGGTCCCCTAACAATGTTAGCGTCTGCGATACATAAGATCGGGCCTGTTTCATCAGACGGTGGTCACACACATGCACAGAAGCATCATTAGGTCTACCCCAATAGTTTATTGAATTAGAACGGTTAGCATAGCGTCTTTTTTCTTTTATTCCCAGCAGCAAGCAGTGACATAACGGAAGAAGGATGTAAACACCATAAAAATAAAGAGATGATACGTGTAGGTATGGGGACATGGGGGACGGGTAGACAAAACAAAATAAAACAGCATTTATGGACATTTATATACATAAAGTTGGAGCATGTTTTTTCTATATCAGCCAAGTAATCTTATCATCTAGGGCAAAGGTGTACAACCTGTGGCCCAGGGGACACATGCGCCCCGCAACGCATTTCTGTCTGACCCCTATTTGCCTGATAGGTGCAAGTCCTGGAAGTGGGACCTGCACCTGTTGGTCATTTATGGCATGCTTTTAATGTGAAAGGTTCTACCCCTTTAGGTTTTATTGCGGCCCTTGTGGTTGCTTCAATATGACCACGTGGTCCAGCAAAGGTTGTGCAATCGCTGCTCTAGCAAGTTTGCAAACCACGGGGCTCATGCGGTCCAGCTGTCTGATCTGATCTAAAGGGCCGTCCATAAAATAAACCGATCAATGGGTATGCCAGCAATCACCTATAATCTGAGGAGGACCCTTGTAAAAAAAAAGTGTTCAATTTCCCTACAGCGCCACCGCAGGGGAAATGAAGCATTATAAAGTTCTAAATAAAATCAATGGATGGTCTTTGTAATAGGTGGAGAGGTTGGGTCCTCCAGAGGCATTTTCTACTCCAGCTTCTTGATGGAGGTCCTGAACGTGGGACCCCCGTTTATTAAATCAAAATCCTTTAAAAAAGGGTATTGGAAAATGGGCTTTCTGAACCAGAGAATCCCTTCAAGGTGCCCACAGATGTAAAGAAAATGATAAGTGTCAATTTAGTGGTCGTTTCTAAAGGGAGAAACAAAAACCTGCAAAAAAAAACCAAAAACGTTTCTACAATCACAACGATTTTCAACTGGAAAATTGTTCTGATCATAACCAAATTTTTTTTTACATGGGAAATAGGATTAGTTCTTAACAAGGACCGTCTTACTGTCTATGCTTACAGGACTATGTGACGGTATCATCTGAATGGATATGGGTCGGGCTTATCAACCTAACCTCAAAAATACTGAACTGGTTTCAAAAAGTTCTCCGATTCTGTATTGGACTCATGCAATCAAAGGAGAATCTATCTCGTCTATAAGGAGGACGTAAGATAAAGGGGATGTTAGCGGGTTAAGGGATTGGCCTTTATCGTGATCCTCTACAGTCCACGAGCTAGAACATTACCTGATTGGAGGAGGAAGGTTTTCATAGCTGCCACAGGCAGACGAAGCACAGATTATACGGCAGTAACTCAGAGACTCCATCTTTACATTCCTTGAAACCCCCCCTCCAGAGATAAATCCTAAATAAGAGGGGGAAGGGGGGGTCCTACTCTCTGAGTTACTGCCACAGCAATACAGACCCAGCGGCACAAGGATGGTAATTACCAAATTCCTCCAAGACAAAGACGCCCCGTACAGTGTTACACTTTTTAATGTGATTCAGCTGTATAAAAACCTGGAGGAGAAAGGGGACAGAGAGACGGGGAGGAAAGAAAACATAAGAGGGGGGCGAGGAATGAGGATAAAGTATAAATATGGAGGAGGAAGCATACAGGATAGGATGGAAAAGAGACAGGAAGAAGAAGGTTGGGAGAGAGATTTCGAGGGAAAGGGAGAGAGACAGAAGGCACTGGTTAATTTTTGATATCCTGGATTTTCACTGTTGGTCACAACATATTTGTAACAGAATTAATGTGTGAAGGGGAGAAAACAGCTTTGGAATAATGGGGAGACATACCCTAAAACACAGCAAATAATCAGGAGGTAAACCATAACTAAAGCCGGGGGGGGGGGGGGGGGAAGGGAAAGTGTTGAGGTAAGACGGGAGGGTAGCACAGACAGCTCAAAACTAACGGGAGAGGGTGGGGGTGGGAGAGCAGCGAGAAGCAAAGATGGCGGCAGAGTGAGTACCTTCCGCTCCTTGCAGGAGGAGTGAGCGTGGGAGAGAAATGAGACTGTTAGTGACACAGCGAGACCACACCTCCCCTCACTTCGTATAACCCCCAGCAACACACAGCCCAGACCAAGACATCAACACGGGGAGGCCAGGAAAAAGCAGCCCCGTTATCAAATCCGTCCCTGCTCCTCACCCAGCACGGAGCGCAGGCCCTCCTCAGGAAGGGGGAAGGGGGGGGGGGGGATCACGCTGGATACTGCCGTGAACCTACCCCCTGAGTGTATGGATGTCATATGGAAATTTGCTCACTAATGAGTCAGTTTGAAGGCTGTGCGTCTTCCTTTAATTCTCATCTGTCCTCGGAATATCCGGATATATGAGATGGAAAGAAAAATCGAATGATCCCTGAATGACCTGCTGAGCCCTGGGTGACCTTGTGATGACTTCTGGACCAACCAAGGCGACCTGAATTTTTATTCTTTGCCCCCTGGGTGACCCGAGGATGAGCTGTGTATGGAGGTTCAGCACTGGGAGAGGTCAGCCCGAGCCAGGGAGGGGTTACAGAAAGACAGCATCAGACAACCTCAACCCCAGCAGGCAAAAGGGCAGCATGGAGCAAAGACAGCGAAAGACAGCACGTGTGTCACACAGCTAGAGCAAGCAGAGGAAACACAGACTGAGAGGCAGAAAAGGGGCTCAAGATATGGGGGTACCCGGCACACTGCATCCCAGACACTACAAACTTACACGCTCTTTCCCCAACATAAACACACAGGGTCTGCACACACATCATGGGCTTGTGAGAATAGAACACGACGCATGTAACATAAAACGGAAGTACAACACTTATGTTTTTTGTATGTATGGATTATGGGGGTATCACCACCGCACAACGGACCCTCATTTGCACACGTTCACGACTAACCCTTACTTACAGACACTGTAACTTTCCCTATGTACAGTCACGCTATGCCCTGACTCATATTGCCGTCCACATTCACACTCCCCTCATACCTGACTGTGCATGAATTTCAGGTTAATGCCTTCCAGGGTCACTTGTAGAAGACCCCCTTCCCCAGTTTTCATATCCTGAACTGGGAACTCTCCACCAAGCTCTGGGCCTGCGAGACAAGACATGATCAGGTAAGAGTCAGCCAAAAGGTTTCTTTACAGCTGAAGGAACGCGTCAGATTTGCACAAATTTACTACCGGAAGCGCAGCAGAATTCCTGATTACTGCTGCAGATGGGCAGTATGATGAGCCCCGTTCAATATTGGTGCTTAAAGGGGTTGTCCCATCTGGACATAAGACATGCCATAAATGTCTGAGAGTGCGTGTTCCACCTCTGGGGACAACTTCTATCTCAAGGACGGGGCAATGTTTCACATCACCAGAGGTTTCCATTCACATCTATAGGAGCTCTAAAAACTAAGTAAGTGCGCTCATCTATTTTCAGACATCTTTTTACAGTGAATGGAGAGAGGTGCATGTACGGCCACCTCTCAATTACCAGTGGTGCAAGACAGGGTCCCATCCATTCAGAACTGAACCGGACATATCCCCATCTTCGACCAGGCAGCCCCCATGATATCAGCATTGGAGCATTTTATGCTTCAATGCTCTCCTTTGCCCTGCGCTGAATCGCACAGGTCAAAGGCATTTTTTCGAGATCCGGTGACGTACTGGGGCTCTCCATAGGGACTGCTAGGTGGAGGTGTGCACCCAGAAGTGATCCCGGTGACGTCACTGGCAGTAAGGTGCGGGCTTTAGCACTGCCCTAACCTGTAAAACGGCTAGGGCAGCGCCATCAGAGCCTGTGATGTCAACGGGAACACTGCTGGGCAGAAGCCTCCGCCTAGAAGTGTGCAATTTTAAACAAGTAAGTGAGTAATACAGCGCAGGGCAAGGGAGAGCATCGGAGTATGAGGAGCAGGGGGCCAGACAACAGCTCTGAACCCAGACAACTCTTTTAAAGAAGCACTCCCACAGAAATTGTTATTCTCTGACCTAGAAAGGTACATGATGTAAACTGTAGTGAAGGTAATCTTCTTACTGGTGACTGTATTTGTGAGTTATAACCTCCCTTCTAATCCTCAGCTGTGTCATGTGACCAACACTCATGTATATCATGTACCTTTCTAACAGGTAAGAGAATAAAAATTTCTGTTGGAGCGCTTCTTTAAAATAGGACCAGACCCCAGAAGTAGAACACGCACCTATCGGACATTTATGGCATATCCCATGGATGTGCCATAAACGTCCAAATGGGAATAACCTTTTCAAATAAATATTTTGGTAAACCCAACTAATTAAAAGCATAGACGAGTGTAATGATTTTGCCTCCCATTTCATGGGAACAGTTGACGATCTAGCATGTCTGAGGAAATGTCAACTCTCCACGAGGAGGATGTTGGGGAACAGAAGACTCAGGCAAGTTGAATTTCAACACCTGATCCTTTAGTTCTCCTGGAAGAGGAAATGCTGGCAGAGGTTTTCACCTCCCCCTCAATTAAAAACAGGTACACACTCAGCCAAGCTGAGCCTGTATGTGTATGGGGAAGTCAAGAGAGAGAGAGCTGTCAACTAAACAAGCATTCAGCCTTCAGCCATTGAAGGTGTATGGGCATCTTAACAGTGACCAACCTTAAAGGGCTACCTCACCCCAAGAAGTCCTTGTGAAAATGTAGCATTGTGTGGCAGCCATTCAAACGATTGCCATGTAACAGCGGCTCACAGGATCTCTTCTCTGGCACACCGAGAGGGATTCAGAGCACACCCCTCCTCTATGATGACTATAGGCCACACAGAAAGTGGTTGTCTTAGGCTGGGTTCACACGGGCGTTGCGGGAAAATGTGCGGGTGCGTTGCGGGAACACCCGAAATTTTTCTGCGCGTGGGCAAAACATTGTAATGTGTTTTGCACTCGCGTGAGAAAAATCGCGCATGTTTGGTACCCAAACCCGAACTTCTTCACAGAAGTTCGGTCTTGGGATCGGTGTTCTGTAGATTGTATTATTTCCCCTTATAACATAGTTATAAGGGAAAATAATAGCATTCTGAATACAGACTGCATAGTAAACTAGCGCTGGAGGGGTTAAAAATAATTTAACTCACCTTAGTCCACTTGATCGCGTAGCCCGGCATCTCCTTCTGTCTCCTTTGCTGAACAGGACCCGTGGTGAGCATTAATTACAGGTAAAGGACCTTTGGTGACGTCACTCCGGTCATCACATTATCCATCACCATGGTAAAAGATCATGTGATGGATCATGTGATGACCGGAGTGACGTCACCAAAGGTCCTTTACCTGTAATTAATGCTCACCACAGGTCCTGTTCAGCAAAGGAGACAGAAGAGAAGCCGGGCCGCGATCAAGTGGACTAAGGGGAGTTAAATTATTTTTTATTTTTTTTAACCCCTCCAGCGCTGTTTTACTATGCATTCTGTATTCAGAATGCTATTATTTTCCCTTATAACCATGTTATAAGGGAAAATAATAATGATCGGGTCTCCATCCCGATCGTCTCCTAGCAACCGTGCGTAAAAATCGCACCGCATCCGCACTTGCTTGCGGATGCTTGCGATTTTCACGCAGCCCCATTCACTTCTATGGGGCCTGCGTTGCGTGAAAAACGCAGAATATAGAGCATGCTGCGATTTTCACGCAACGCACAAGTAATGCGTGAAAATCACCGCTTATGTGAACAGCCCCATAGAAATGAATAGGTCGGTATTCAGTGCGGGTGCAATGCGTTCACCACACGCATCGCATCCGCGCGGAATACTCGCCCGTGTGAAAGGGGCCTTAGGCTAGTTTCACACTAGTGTTTTTGAGATCCTTCAGGGAACAGACTGCCAGGTCTCAGTGCATACGATACTGCCGGAAACTACTTGATTGTTGTCCGGTCCTATTAACTACCGGCAAATACTGTATGCCGAGAATCGGCTGAACTAAAACTGCTAGTGTGAAACTAGCGTTAGTGAGAAAACCTCTTCATACTTTCCAAACACATGAACAGATCGCACAACAGCCAATGTGACCTACACAGACACAGGTCAATATATATTTATAGTTATTATTTTTATTTTTTTTCCCCAATATATTACAAGAATGAAAACCTCCAGCAATCACCTGGTTTAATACTCTGCTGCCGGGCGGCCGCTCTCTCCATGCTTTCCTTTACACAGTAGTACAGCTCCCGACACTAGAGGAAAATATAGTACAAAAATTTTAATCGAGATCCATTTAAAGGGGATTTCCAGTCCTCTTATACTGATGGCCTATCCTCAGGACAGGCCACAAATTATATGACTGTTGGGGGTCCAACACTGTGCACCCCCCATCAATCAACTGTTTGGGAGTAGCTTCGGCACTGGACTATACAGCTCAGTCTACTGTGAAGTGGATGGAGCTGGTTACTCCAGTGCTGCTTCCATTCACGTAATTGGGAGCAGCACTGCAGTAACCAGTTCAAACAACTACATAATGGGCGGAGAGGTGCGGTTCTGCCACCATAACTACTCCCGGTCAGCTGAACAGCAGGGGGGCAGGGTGTCAGACATCGACATAACAGATATTGATCAGATATTCCTCAGGCCATCAGTGTAAATGAACCACTCAACACCAACTATCTGAAATTTAAAATTCAATTAACCTGACCCAGAAGTAACAAGTGAAAGCCTATCCACAATCCAATTACTTCCAGCAGGTTTTAGGGCTGGGGTTAGAAACTTTGGCTGTGACAAGTGTCGCACGACCAAAAATCGTTGTGCAACAGTCCAGCCTCAAAACATAATGGAACTGAATGAGGTTGCAGGGCAACTTGCAAATAGCTATGACCCCAGAATCGAAAAAAAAAAATGCAATTGCAATTCTTGGGTTGTGGTAACTTGCGAACTACGCTGCACACAAATTCAGTGACAATATGTTTTAAGGCGGCGCTGCTACACAGAGATCTTTAGTCACACGGCGCATGTCGCAGCCAAAATTGCTGTGTAGCCCCATCCTAATAAAAAAAAGGCACCACTTATTACCTAGATTCCTCCAAAAGTCTAAGTACAACCAACCTTTTTAGTGAAGAATTTATTGAGTTGCGTCTCCTGTCCGTTTCTCCTCCACAAGCACAGCACTTTGGTCTTTGGACAATAGGTCATATTAATGAGCTTCTCATACCACCAGCGCTCATAGACAGCCCCAATGTTACTGCGTAATACAATGCAGTCGTCACAGACCTAGAGGGAGAGAGATGGCGCAAGATAAAGTGCTGACAACATAAGTTGTCACACAATAAGCAAAATGTAAACTAGCCACACATTGCTGAGGTTGTGCTGTATGAGATTAGAAAATGCCTTCTCTCCTGTCCTCGGACTGTGTGTAATATTGCAGGTCACGTGAATGGGGCCAAGCTAGAATTCCAGAAACAGCCATGTTTTTCTAATCTCATACAACCCCTCTTTAGCTCGAATATAAAAGTGAATATATTTTAGAGAGTCAAAAGTCTAGTATATAGTGATGGTAAGCTCAAGATTTACAACATAACCAGTGTACAGTAATAGCTACCACATCTGTATGACTTGCCTCCATGAAGAATAGGTCTCCGCTAGTGTCAGTTCCAGCATGCACTACGAACGTCTGCTTCTTGATATGACGGCTTCCACTAGGTCGTAAGCCGAGGTCACGGCCATTCTATATTTTGGGTTAAATAATGTCAGTTTGCATTTAATATAGATTTTTTTCAGTGCATTAAAAAAAAAAAAGCTTCCAATTGATATGAAAAGATTACAGATCAGGCTGATCCTCCCATTCAATTATCACATATAGGACAGCTTCATGTGACAGGCAAATCCAGCAAGTGCATCAAGTCTGGCATTCACCCAAAGAGAGGAGTGAATCTTCTGAACAAGCGAGAATGAAATATTACATTCCAGCCTTGACTTTCTGAATTATTGGCTGCACTATGTACTATGTAATCTGGTTTCTGTCCAATTATGTACATTTAAAATGTGGCATTCATCTTTTATTTCATTACATTCTGACCTTTTGTATTATTACACTTAAAAGTTTTCAAAAAGTCTCACCAAGTCAGACACTCTGTCCAGCAGCTCGTTGACTTGCTGACTGTGCAATAAACCAATGTGAGACTTTCCCAGGAGTCGGCGAACCTTCCTCCGCAGTTCTGTCTTATTTAACTAGGAATAACAAGGGAAAAACATTATGTCTCCTAAAATGGTTGTTTATTATGTATCCAAAAGATAGCTGCCAAATGTTTGATCACGGTGGCCCCGGATTCACTAGAAGAACATCCCTGAGCCCCTGTTTCTCCTCACTACATGACCGCAGTGAGGGGGGAGTTTGAATGAAGCCCTGGTTGAACATGTGCCCCGCAGCTCCATTCAAGGACAGGCGGAGACAGCCCGAGTACCGGTATATCATCTGGAGAGGGGTGCACGTCGATCACCGGCCATTAAAACTTTTCCTAAATAGAGAGGAGAAACAGGGGGCTCAGGACCTTCGTTCTAGCGATTGTTGGCGCCTTGCGATGAGGTTCCTAGCGATCAGATATTGCTCACCTAATAGGTGATATATGTGCATTGTGGAGAAACCCCTTTTAAAGGATTAAAGGGGTTGTGTGAGAAGAGCAAATAAGGCTACTTTCACATCTGGGTTTTCAATTCCGGTATTGAGATCCATCATAGGATCTCAAAACCAGAGGAAAACGCGTCAGTTTTGTCCCCATTCATTGTCAATAGGGACAAAACTGAACGGAGTGCACCAGAATATATTCCGTTCCATTCTCATGATGCTCACAAAAAACGCTGCAAGCTGTTTTTTGGAGTGCGTCATGGGAGATGGAGCAAGACAGATCCGGAATGAAACACAAAGTAAGTCACTGGTGCCTGATCAGTTTTCTCCGACACAAAAGAGTTTTGGTCATTATAGAGATAATACAACCGGATCCGTTCTGAACGGATACAGACGGTTGAATTATATACCAGATGCATTCTTGCGGATCCCCTGACGGATCAAGCGAAAACGCAGATGTGAAAGTGGCCTAAGAGTGTTTTTTCCAGTAACAGTGGGCCATGTATTACAACCATTGTATCAGCGCATAAAATGACTTCGCTTAGCAGTAGCCTGAGATTCATTGTTCTTCACTAGATGTAAAAACCACAGCGGAAATAACACAGAAATCAGAAGGGAATGTAACATGCAAACAGCAGAACAACCTTACCTTCATCATCACCATGTAGGCCACCATATTGTGCAGAAGAGTCCCCAACAGGCGATCCTCATCATCTTCCAGGCGCTTCCGGTCATGATCGCCCAAAGAGAAATACCTAAACATAGAAGCATGAACCAGTCAGAAGGTAAAACAAACCCTCATTAAAGAGGCACTAGTCTTTAACAAATTATTTAGTGGTATCTCAGAAGCTCATGTTGGTGGGAGACCATAATCTGGAGCAAAGTGTGCTGAAGCCCTCTAAAGGGGTTGTGCAACTCTGAGGTTAGGACTTTCTATTAACCTCCACCCCATACCCCCTCGGAGATCTGCAGAGCAATGCATACTAACAGGATTCCCGACGTTGTCTTCCTGCTCTGCCGGGCTCCGTGGATATATACTTCCTGTTTAACGCCACTGCAGCCGATCGCTGGCCACAGCTGTGACCTGCTCCCCTTGCGTCACATGACCATTTGCCATGATGTAAGGGGAGCAAGTCACCACTGCAGCCAGCCATTAGCTGTAAAGGCGTCAAACTGGAAGTTTAAGATAAGGAGCAGGAAGCTAGCACTGGGAAGCAGGCAAGTATGCTTCCTAAGGCTACTTTCACACTCGCGTTTGGTGCGGATCAGTCATGGATCTGCACAGACAGATCCGGTTCAGATAATACAACCGTCTGCATCCGTACAGAACGGATCAGTTTGTATCATCTTTAACATAGCCAAGACGGATCCGTCATGAACACCATTGAAAGTCAATGGAGGACGGATCAGTTTTCTATTGTGCCAGATTGTGTCATAGAAAACGTCCCCATCGACTAACATTGTGTGTCATTGTGCTCATTTTCGCCAGACGGACACCAAAACGCTGCAAGCAGTGTTTTGGTGTCCGCCTCCAAAGCGGAATGGAGACTGAACGGAGACAAACTGATACATTCTGATCGGATACGTTTCCATTCAGAATGCATTGGGGCAAAACTGATCAGTTTTGGACCGCTTTTGAGAGCCCTGAATGGATACTCTGTATACCCCAGCTACAGCAATGAATGCACATATGTATTATATCCATATTCATACATATACTGTATCTTTGGAGACTGAAGAACGTAGTGCTCAGAGGGACTTTGTTCATCAGCGAAGAGATCTCAGCACCGAGACCCCAATACAAACTTCTAGTATGTACTGCGTAGGTACAACCAGAAGGTCCCTTTAAAGACAGCTAAGCAGAGATATCTCACCTGTCTATCATTTCCTGAGGTCCTTGGTCCATACCCATTCCCTCTCTCTCCAGCATCACAGCATCAAGGAAAGCATCTTCCCAAAACTGCATTTGGTCCCAGAGTGTGGAACGTTCTTTACCTAAAATATATACAGATTTTATGGTGAACCTTTCTTAGTAATGGCATGAACAATCTGATCAACCACCACACTACATGTCAAAGATAAACCAATACAATATAAACCAAAAATAAAAATAGAAATACACTGGCATTATATACTCTCATATACGATAACAGAAACCTATGCAAGCATTGAACGTAAAATGTTTCTACATCTACATATGGTTAGTATATAGATGTAATCCACATCGCTCATGTTGTACTGATCCTGCCTGACACCATGTATTGCAGCCCAGAGCTGAATTCAGATTTCTGCAGGTAACTAATGGAACCAAATCGACATTTAGATGCACCTCAGCACTCTGAGAAATTAGTTTTTTTTCTCCCTACACCAGATAAAAGCTTGATCATTTAAATGATCACTAGTCACTAGTCACTTCTGTTTTCAAGTTCGGCGTACAAGGTTCGAGTTATCTAAGAATTACGTTATGGATTCTGCTACCACGGACCATAAGTTATACAGTTTTTGCAACAAATTTAGGAGCAAAAAGCACGCCTATACATAAACAGGTTGGAAAAAATTTGCAAAAGTTACAAAACTTCTGAATTAGTCTACAAAATAAAAAAAAAGCCCCCAAAATAGGCGCAATTTTATAAGCAAATGTAACAAAAAAAAATATAAAAAATTATTTTTGACACTAAAAACAGGCGCAGTAAATGTGCCCCCTTGTTTTTACTTCACCTCTGCCGTATGTGCCAGGAAAGCTTCCAGCACACACACACTGAAAGCATCAATAGGCCCCCATGCACCCAATGTATGCCCAAAGACTGGCACATGCTGGGTTGATATGCACTGGTATACTTTTTTCTAACTGTGTAGGACAGTCTGATGCAAGCTGCTGGAGGGTACTATAGTGAAGGAGCACCTTAATTTTTGGCAGAAATACAGTCAATATTTAACCATATTTCCATTTAAAGGGAACCTATCGCCATGACCGTGCAGTTAATCTGCAATTAGAGCAGAAGGAGCTGAGCAGATTAATTAATAGTTTTAAGGGGAAAGATTCAGCAAACCAGGTATTCATTTAAACCTCTGCTCAATTGGGCTTAGGAGTCCAGTCTTATCAGTGACTAACAGATATCTCTTTGTGCACAATCATATGGGGAAGGCTGTCAATTACTGTGTAGCCCACCCACTAGACTCTTATTTTAGAAGCCATGTTATTCATATTTTACTCTACCCTAGCTCGTTGATAAAAAAATAAAATGAACAGAAGCCAGGACTACGCAGGTATGAGGATACCTCAATATTCTGTGGCGTTTGTGGTGCTTGTCTGGTGGGTACATATATCTTTATTATATCTATAAAGAAAAGTATCTGTATGTGTCTGAATGCTTATCAGAAGTAGATTTTTTTTATTTTCTTTGTTTTACCCTAATCTGCTCTGCACATTTGTTTTGAGGCTGCCAGAGCTTACTGTGGGTGCAATGTAAAGGATTACATTTACTCCCTGTCTTCACACATACCACAGTTCTGATACTGGGACACTACTATACTACTGACAAACTGCAAGATCTGCTGCCCAACATGTGAATGGACAGAGATGGCAAGGAAAGAACAGGACAAGATGTGTGACCGACATCACACAAGCAAGAGATAAATGCCAGGAACAATATTTCAACTACAGACAGCATATTGGTACAGGGCTGATTTTAGGACATGAAACTGGGCAATTACCCAGTGACATCATTAGATTGAAATTAATTGTAAAATTAGGCGGTATTATGGTAATTTGCAATGTGCTATTTGGAAATTTAATTGCAGTATTGTGTAGGAACTACTGTACAAGCACATCTTGTGTAGGCTCCTTCGGAGAATACTAGATATTATCACTGCATATCATCTGCGATGACATTATGTGGACAATGTTTAGAAGTATTATTTCAGCATTAAATGGAGGTATTATCAGGACACTGTACAGGAAATTTGTTTGGATAGTGTATGGTCGCATTAACTGCTGCACCCTCTCCACTTTGATTGGCAGGGCCAGGCGGGGAAAAAGTAATCAAACCTGACCTGTCTATCAAAGTGGAGATCGCAGAGAGAGCAGAGCCTCTAGGTGTAACGGTATGGCCCCCGTTGCTCCTAGACGCTCATTTCCATATATTAAAACATTATTTTTCTCAGCAATGCGGGCACATATGGACATGGGACCAACACAGATGCACGTGCGCTTGGCAGCTGAAGGCAACAGGTCGGCCAGTTTCATAGGTACAAATCTGCTGACACATGCCCTTTAATCTATTTGCACACTTTTTTTTTTAAAGAATGGAAACCTTATTCACCTCCTTACTATCACATAAGTTAAAAATCCTCAATTACCATAAAATGGAAAGTGGATGTTACAGTCTCCGCTAACCTGACTGCATTCCTCACCATCCAGAAGATCAGCTTACTTCTAATGTCAGACCAGTTACTTCGGTTCTTCTACTGAATAATGCATATTGCTTAGAATGCCCCATAGTGTTTCCAGTGACAAATGAGAATCCTTTACATCATTGCTGTTAAGGGCTTAAGGCTGTAGTTTTTGTGGGGAGACTGTTGGGGTGACTGTTATGGGGCACTTTGTCGTCCACTGCTGAGGCACTTTCAGGTTTCTTTCGTTATGAATGGCCGTTGCTACTTATTCTTACCATAAAAGTGAAGGAGAATTTCCTAAATGCGGACAACCAGCCTAGACGAATATCTTAAGACAGGTAATTTAACATGTTGCATTATATAGATCCTCTAGATCTCAGTCTGCTGTGAAACTACAATTCCCAGCATGAACACTTACTCAGCTGTTCTTGAACCATCAAAGACATGAAAGGCGCATGCTGGGATTTGTAGTTTCACAGCAGCTGGAGTGCCGAAGGCTGCTGACCTCTGGTAGGTTATAGGCACAACAGGGTCCATAACATCAAATAGACTGAACAAACACTGCAACCACCTTTGAACCCCAACACTGAAATTGCACGCAATCATCTACAGCACCTCCATCATGCATTTGACCAAAGTAAAAGACAAAAAAGATATCCTCTAGCCACAGCCTACATACATATACCTGTATAAGGGCTGCATACATCTACTGTAGCTATGGATATCCTACAGCTTTAAAAAAAAGGTACAAACGTTGGGGAGGCACAACCAGGAAAAGTGCAGGGGCAAGCAGAGATCACAAACACACAGGCATGCCAGGGTATCTAGCAAGACCGGCGAGATGTATTACTCAGAGAGAAGGTCTCCATCGCTGCCTCTTCCAGCTGGTCCCAGACTGAACCCTTATCTCTTCCTGTACAAAGAAGCCAGTGCACAGCATAATGCAGCATGAGAAGAGGAAGAAAGACAGAAGAGCAAGCAAGGGTTAAAAAGAGCATTTCACTGTATTATATATCTGGGATGAATAAAGGTTCGGCCTGTAAGGGCAGTGAGGCACGAGACACGGTGCCACGTGCACTCATTGCACAGATTTCACTCTTAAAAAGTGAATTAGTTATGAAATTTGTACAACTTACTTCCAGCTTTGCAGAATAACATTAAATGGGTATCCCAGTAACAACAAGTTATCAGTCATCAATCACTTGTTGATACCAGAATACCCCTTCAAGCGAATAACATTTCAAGTGTATATTTTTGAAAGTAAAAAGAAATGAAAGCCTTACCTAGAAGTCCTTCATATAGGTAAATGCGTTGACTGACGTCTTGTGGTGGACGTCCAGGGCTGACAGCGCTATCCCTTTCCCCAGGACGTAGCATCTGTGGCTTTCCCTGTTGTGCCAATATAAGAACAAAAAAAAAAAATCATTTACAAATCTGTGTGTCTTAATGTGCCATTAGCAATAGATTCTGCCTGCTTCCTAAAGGGGATGTGCAGTGGAATAAACTGATGACCTGTCCTCAGGATAGGTCATCAATATCAGGTTGGCACGGGTCCGACGCCCAGCACCCCCCTTCGATCAGCTGTTTGAAGTGGTTGCGGCTTTTGTGCCAGCGTAGTCTCCTCTTCAATATTTATCTGTAAGCTGTCTCCCTATTGTAATTACAACTGCTGATCTCATTCACTTGAATGGGAGAGGAAGCGGTAATTATACTGCGCCACCAGTAAAAGGCAGGTAAACACTAAAGAGGACACAACGCTCTCAGGAGTGCCAAAACAGCTGATCGTCGGGGACGCCGGGGGTTGCCCGGCAAAGCCCCCATCTGATATTGTTGACCTATCCTGAGGATACGTCATCCATATTATTCCACTGCACAACACCTTTAAGATGCACACTCATGGGGAAAAAAATCTACCGATTCACCTCTCGGCTCTGGTGCATGTGTGGCATCCTATATACCAGCCTCATGGCGGGCAATATGGGAGACTGTTTAGTAGGCAAAATTGCACTCACCATAGAAAGGCCAGTAACTCTTTCTATTATATTGCTCTCTTCCTTGATGCTACATTTTTCCAACTTGCAACCCAAAAGGAAAAATCAAGGACTACTATCCGAAAAAGGAACCCTGTTCCATCGGAAGTTGACTAATTTTAGAAGCCATTTGGCTGGATCCCTGAGGGCCAGGCTAATTAAACTTTTTCTTTTTCTTACTGATTACCTATACTCAGGACAGGTCATCGGTATCTGATCGGCGGGGGTCCAATACCTGGGACATCAGCTGTTTAGGGAGGCTGTGGCCCTCCAATGTGTGGCAACAACTATCGTGTAGCTCACCAAGCACAGCGCTGTACATCGTATAGCGGATGTGTTTGGTATCACAGCTCAGCCCGGATCATTTGAATGGGACTGAGCTGCTCCCAGGCCAAGTGACCGATGAACGTTACTGGCCTAGGTAAGCAACGGCTTCCTTAAACAGCTGATCGGCAGGGGTCCCAGGTGTCAGACCCCCACTGATTAGATACTGATAATCTATCCTGCGCATAGGTCATCAGTTAAAAACTGTCTGAAAACCCCTTTAAGCCACTAAAGATCAGCTCATATACTAAGCAGATTATGCGGGTACTCTCCATGTAGCGGTATATACTCTCCCTGCAGCGGTACAGCAGGAGAAATGTAGTATTACACAGCATGCATGCAATGAATAGACCATGACATTCATGCCTGCAATTACTTCTCCAGGGCAGGAGAGGATCTTTATAGCAGCTTTCTGCTCCAGATAATAAAAGTTTGCTCAGAGCAGGAGGAACTGCCACATTGACGGACACATGGACAAACAACGGGATAAAAATTTTGAACAGTACAATACAATCCAGATGCTTAAAAGACATGAAAAATGTATCCTATAATTGACTAAATACTTTTTTTTTAAAGGATGGAAATGTATACAAACAATATACAAAAGTTAGCGTATTACCGAGTACTTACAAATATAGCCCCGGTAAAAGAACTCAACTGAATTTCACTGTCAGACACCGCTAATTTGGACCCGGAAAGCCGCCCTCCGCCTGGTCCTCCCAAGTTGTCTCCAGCATTGCTGCTCAGGTCACTATCTGCGCCAAGCGTTTCACCAGAGCTGTTGCTAACCTAAAAGAAAAGGTTGATGGGGCTGTCATGTGCAGTATTTAAAAGGAACCTGTCACCGGGATTTTGTGTATAGAGCTGAGGACATGGGTTGCTAGATGGCCGCTAGCACATCTGCAATACCCAGTCCCCATAGCTCTGTGTGCTTTCATTTTGGAAAAAAACGATTTGATACATATGCAAATTAACCTGAGACGAGTCCTGTAGGTGAGATGAGTCAGGGACAGAACTCGTCTCAGGTTAATTTGCATATGTATCAAATCGTTTTTTTTACACAATAAAAGCACACAGAGCTATGGGGACTGGGTATTGCGGATGTGCTAGCGGCCATCTAGCAACCCATGTCCTCAGCTCTATGCACAAAATCCCGGTGACAGGTTCCTTTTAAATGTGTCCTTCCGCAATTAGGTCATGCCTAGCTAACCCCCGTCCACACGGTACATGCTCAGATCCTACCACTGTGCTGATTTCAGAATCCTGACTGCTGCTTCGGATGAGAATAGCAGGTCCCGAGCTGACACCATCCAAATCACCCCGCTGCTTCCGCAGGCAAAAGTAAGGAGACACAAGACAAAAACAAACAACCCATCTTATGAGATATGGGGATTCTGACCCCAGACTGCACAATGCTAATGAGACAGTATCTACTCCCGCCAACTATTATACTACATCTAACATCTTTACCTGAGATCCGGACGTGACACTCAAGCCGCTGTCCGCACTTATCTGAGAGCGCTTCTCTTCCGTGTCGCTGCTGTCCGGTACCTGTTTAGGCTGCTCAGTGCCTGCAAACGTTAAGGACACTGGGTTAAAGTGATAGAATGTAAGAAACAAAACTAAGGGAGATCCAATATTCTCAGCTCAAGCTGCTGAACGTTAATATACATCCTGCCTAAGCAAAAGAAAGTTCTAGGCCAGGTCTGGGCCGAGGAAACGTATAATTCTTAGATGGTCCAAATCTTATCACCAGTAAATAAAAGTCCTTAAGTTCCCGACAACGCTCAAGCTTTGAAAATTCTTAGATATATCTGTTCCTTGGAAAGCTGAGTGGCAACCAATATGGCCGTCAATACAGAGCTCATAAGGTTGTCACCCAGCTTTGCAAGTCTCATGAATGGCTTCTTAGGTATCCAGTGATACATTATCAGTGCCTATAGGGTTGTGCAATTAGGCAGATTTGTCATCAAAGACTCTTGTAAAGTCAAGGGAACGGCAGAAAATATAATGTCAACCATATTAGGCCCTGTTCAGATCACAATATACGCTGGGAAACCTCCTGATGTATACCTGCTATGGAGGACTACGTCGTATAAGCATATCATGATATACGTCACTTAATGGATCTCAATATATAGGTTTTTGCTTACCGAGTACCATTTGTATGGAATGGCGTAGTCTACCCGATAGAGGCAAAAAGGACACTCACAAGGCCTCTGTCGGCGAGAGCTTTCCCCATCGTACATGGTAAGCAGATACCAACAATGTCATCAGAACACAGCCGTAACTTAAAGAGATTCTCCCATAGATAATATTCTACAGTTTACAAACTGGCACCTGGATCTGAATATTTTTGTAATTATAGGTCATTAAAAATGTAGCATAGCCACTGAGCTATTCAATAAAATGTATATGTATAGTGCCATCTGCTGCTTGTTTTTTCTTACTTCTTTGTCCAGCTCATGGAGATGGTCGCACATGCTCAGTTTCATCCTTCAGCTTCCTCCTGAGCTGTAATAGGGAGAGCTGAGACACGCCCCCTGAGCTGTGATAGGGAGAGCTGAGACACGCCCCCTGCACTGTGATAGGGAGAGCTGAGACACGCCCCCTGAGCTGTGATAGGGAGAGCTGAGACACGCCCCCTGAGCTGTCAGCTTGATATAAATCTAGCAGAGCAATAAATGGGGAGATCTCTGGATCCATGCGAGGTGCAGGGCTGGTTCTAACTTTGTTAGAAAGAGATTACCATGTACTATAGGATGTATGATATTTATTTTTTACATTCGTCATGGGATAACCCATTTAAAGGGTTTGTTTAGCACTCCTCAGGAAAAGTCATCACTACCTCTCTAGAGGGGGGTCAGGAAACCAGTACCCCCACTTATCAGCTGGTTGGCGGGGGTTCCTTAACAATCAGATTAATGCAGTGCTGCTCCTACTGTAGTGAATGGGAGTAGTGCTGCAGTAAACAGCTCCATCCACTGCACAATGGATGAATCTATGTAATTCCAGTGCCAAGCTACTGCAGAACAGCTGGTGCAGCGTGGAATGTTGAACCCCTGCCGATCAGATAGTGATGAGATTATATATATATATATATATATATATATATATTCTAAATTTTTCAAACCAGCACCTGGATCTGAATACTTTTGTAATTGTATGTAATTAAAAATTTTGCATAGCCACCGTGTTATTCTCTGAAATCTATATAGCGCCACCTGCTGTTTGCTCTTTTTCTAATTTCTCTGTCCCACTCACTGAGATGGAAGCTGGTTCTAAGTTGGCTAGAAAGAGATTGCCATGTTTTATATGATATCAGATTTTCGTGTTTTTTTTACAATAATCATAGGATAATCCCCTTAAGGGCTTGTATTTGCTGGTGATGGTTTTTATTTCTCTTTTCCTTTTTTTTTTTTTTTTTTTAAAAGAGCCTGAACCGGTCTAGAACGGATATTAAATCAAAAGATGAAATAATAAGATAAATAATGATACTAATATAACACCAGTGGCATTAATAAGAAAGCTATTTATGCAGAAAACCACTTTATAACATGATCGTGTATATCACTCCTCCTCAGTTTGCACAAAATCAGGATTCAATCAGCTATTGTAGTTGCAGGCTCCGGCCACTAGGGCGACCAAATTGTGACTAGCCAATGTAATAATGAAAGGATCGAGTCAGTTATATCTCTGTAGACACACGTAGGGTGATGCTGCTTCCATTCAGAAAAATCAATCCTTTCATGTGCAGTTAGAGAAGGTGTCACCGCAGCATTGACTTCAGGGTCGGTAGACTGAAGGCTCATATGGTGCTGAGTGATTATGAGAGAGGAGTGAGAGCATGATTAAAAAGCGCTAGATCAGGAAGATGGCGGGAGAGAGGGAAGGGGAGGAGTGTATTCACCACTACAGATACTATCTCAGGACAAGAAACCCCAGCAAATCATTCGCCAATGGTCAATCTGCCAGCATGACCCAGAGTCTAAGCGACTAGTAGTACTGGGGTACGCGTCAGTCCCCTGATACTTCTCCTATAGGCAAGCCTGGGAGAATAGTGTTCAGTACTTGTAAATGGAACGGGCATGGCGACGAGGGGGGGGGGATGTCAATATTTATTACTATATAAAACTACGAGAGAAATATATAATGGACATTACCAAGCAAGAGATCGCATGTTACAACTCTTGGTGATATATTATTTTATAATGTGGGTCATAGAGTCTTAATAAAAAAAAATATATAGCGTCTTTATAATTAATAAATAATAATAAAATAATATAAATAAAATATAAATGTAATAAAATATATAAATAATAACAAATAAAATATACAAACAAAATAAAAAATATATAAATAACAAATAAAATATACTATAGAAAATAAATAAAACATATATAAAAAAATATCATAAATACTAATATAATATATAAAAAAATACATTATAAAAATAATCATTATTTTAGCATGAGATTTGTAGAAAATAAAAAAAAAGTGTGTTGCTATCTGGAACCCATCAGCAAGCAGGCTAGCTGCTGCCATTTGATTTTATGACAGTTCACGTGACAGATTATGCCACTGCAAAATGAATTCCCAATTTACATTACGCACTGAACGGTGGTATACTGGGGATGGAGGCAGTGCACCCAGAAACATGCAGCCGAAATATCTGGGCTGATGTCTATGGACGACCATATTGTCTAGCTTTAAAAAAAAAAAAAAAAATTCCAGACTTTTACTTTTCCTACAGGAGACAGAAGTCCAAATACTAAGAGAACCTCTGCCCTGTGTGAAGAGCAATATGTTGGACGCGCCCCCTCCCATAAAGCGCATCTCTGTGGCCGCCCTGCTGGCAGATCTGGGAATGGTTTGGGGGGTTTCTTCAGTTTCTTACTCTGTTTATCCATAGCTTTTTGCTTTCTCACTTCTTGGTGCTTGTTCCATAATTCTACCCAAGATGCATTGCAAGCAGGAGAGAAAGACAGAGAGAGTCAGATGAGGATCAGACAGGCCTTAAATGGACACAGAGACCTCCTGCCCCCTCCCCACAAATCACAGAAAGCGAGGGGCACAGACATGTGAGCACGAGTGTAATGGTGAGAAAGTGTCAGAGAGAAAGGGCACGATTAGTAGCTGATATATTTATGTATGAGTACACGATATACATAAATATTCATTTACAGATGTATATATACCTGGGGGGGCATATATACATAGGATATATGGAAACCCACCCTCACGAGAAACCCAGAACTCACTAGTGTCCAACATTATCCACCATAGAGGATAGCAACCTGTCGAGTGCATTTCAGCACAAAACCAGAGCGTAGTGTATATGGTGGGACGCAGGTAAGTGTCCCACAAGCCAAAATCCCCCAGCTGGACCAAAGACACAGATGCATCCATTCACAGAGCACCATGCACCCAGACATTTCCAAGGACATAATCATTGTAGTAAAAAAAAAAAAAAGTGACACTTCGAGCCATAGAGAGATAGAGAGGAAACTTCTGGGGCCAGGCTGAAAGTCATGGCGAATCAAGAAAGTGTGGCCAGTGGTCCAGCAGCCAGGAACCCAACTAATCCATAGAACTCTCTTCCATCAACGGAAAGAAGGCCACAAATACAGCCCTTATAATCAAGATGAATGAAACAATTAAACTTGTGTCCTATCATACTGCCGCTGAGCTGGAAAATACCTTTAACGCCTAGCTATCTCTCGCACCCAGGTACCCATCTCTCGCAGCCACGTACCCATCTCACGCAGCCACGGGCATAACTATAATTCATAGGGCCCCATAGCAAAATAATATAGGGCCTCCGCCACCTAGTGTAAAGAAATTAAAACAGCAGCACGAGTAGCAATAACTTAAAGGTTATAATAGCACCATATATATTTAAAAAAACGCATTACAGGTGAAACTCGAAAAATTTGAATATCGTGTAAAGTTAATTTATTTCAGTAATGCAACTTAAAAGGTGAAACTAACATATGAGACTCATTACATGCAAAGAGAGATATTGCAAGCCTTTATTTGTTATAATTTGGATGATTGGGGTTTCATAAGCTGTAAGCCATAAAGTCACAATCTCAGGTCCCCTTTGCTCAGGGGGTATGGATTAATTATCTGACTAGAGTGCGACACTCTGAGCCTAGAATATTGAACCTTTTCACAAAATTCTAATTTTAAGCTGCATTAATGCAATTCCTCTTAATTTGCATTACTGAAATAAATGGACTTTTGCACGATATTCTAATTTTTCGAGTTTCATCTGTATGGCAAAAAGCCACCAGATTGTACCTTTTTGTGGGGAATAACCATGTTCTTGAACCTAACTGGGCCCCCTCAACCACTGGGCCTCATAGCAAGAGCTATGGCTATAGGTATAGACGTACCCATCTCTCGCATTGATCTACCTACAGCATCTTTCGAATTCACGTACCCTTGTTTCATTCACAAATACATATGTAGAAGAAGCCGCATGCAGTAAGTCATGAATACAAGCGACTTATCCTACGGTTTCCTGGCAGAATGAATGCTTCTTATATTTCTCAAGACACCATCCTGCGGTCCCCAACTCTCCACAAACCCACCTAAGTGACTGGATTAAAAGAAAACTTTTGCTTAAAGGGATTCTGTCACCAGGTTTGGGGCTATAGAGATACGGACATGCACGGCTAGATCGCCGCTAGCATGTCCGCAATATATGTGTCCTATAGGGCTGTGTGGTTTTAATTTCTTTAAAAAAGCATTTTATAGATATGTAAATGAGTGTTGAATGTGTCCAAGGGGCTGCACTAACCTTCCTTGTGCCCAGCCACGCCCGCCTGTGAAGGAGCCCAGCACCGCCTATGTCTCCTCCTTTCATCAACGATAGATAGCCGTAATCTCGCGATGCGCGAGCTCGCGCATGCGCAGTGCCGGTATAGTGTTCCTTCCCTGTGCTGGCATCAGCTTCAGGGAAAGAACTGCGCATGCGCGAGCTCGCGCATCGCGAGATTACGGCCATCTATCGTTGATGAAAGGAGGAGACATAGGCGGTGCTGGGCTCCAGGAAGGTTAGTGCAGCCCCTTGGACACATTCAACACTCATTTACATATCTATAAAATCATTTTTAAAGAAATTAAAACCACACAGCCCTATAGGACAGGTATATTGCGGACATGCTAGCGGCGATCTAGCCGTGCATGTCCGTATCTCTATAGCCCCAAAACTGGTGACAGAATCCCTTTAAATCGCACTGAGATATTCCAACATTCAGGAAAAATCTCTTTGTGCAAACGACAAACAGCCTGCAGCCAATGGTATATGTCACAGGGTGGAGCTGATCATACACTTGTTGTTACTCCACCATAAACATGATCTGCGCAGCATGCACTTCCTTCTACAAATGGCGAGACGAGCATAAGCTGCTGTATGATTTAAGTTTATCTCTTAATGCAAGGGGGAAAAAAGGATGGGGCATGTAAAAATTCAACATGCCTGATCCTTGTTTCTCTCTACATCTGTCATTGGGGGTCTTGTCGTGTGGCCCCTCACACACACACACACACACACACACACACACACACACACACGACAGCTGATCCGACTGAAATCGACAGGTGCAGCTGAATGTATTCGAATGGGTATGGCCAGTTTAACTTTCTACACTTTAGCACCTCTATTTTTACACAAAGTACAATAACATACCACTTACTGTACATGAAATGGGACTTTTCCAGGACTCTGATATTGAGCGTACCAGACCCCCACCGATCTGATACTGATGTCCTATCCTATGGATCCCCTTTAATCTGCTACACTTATCGTCTATCCTGTGGGTAGAGGATAAGTGTCTGATCAGCAGGGGTCCAACCACTGGGGCCTCCGCCAGTAACAAGAAGAGATGTCCTATGTACCATCATTTGAATGGAGCGGCAGTTGAGCATGTCCGATGCCATTTCAGCCAAATTTATGGGGCTGATTGAGACAAGCGGGTGCCGTAATGTCTCTGGCAGTCCCATAGAGCTGAAGAGAACGCCAATGGACGGGTGGGCAGGTGTGACCACTGCTCCTTTAAAATGGAGGAACATTAGACCCCCATGTTCTCATGATCAGCAGGTTCCAATCACTGGGCCTCTGTCTGATCACAACCTCATTTCGGAAATCCCTATGGTGCATAGTCGCCTTGCTTACGCAAAGATATGCACATTATTCGTGAGCTCCCACAAATGGAGCAGACACCTCTAATCCCCAGGAAAACCCACAAGAATGTGCCCAAAGAAGCAACTCCTACCAATCACGTTACTATGGATTGAATCTGGGAACGGATGATGGTGGATGACAAGGGAGGGGGGGCAGCAGTGATGCTGGAGGTGGGTAATGCAGTGTGGTTCTGATAGCATTGCCTCATGTTCTCTTTCTTCTGCTCTATACACACCAATGGAGGCCACAAAATTTTCTTCCTTGAGACTCCGAGTGTCAAACTCTCGTGTCCCCCGGCCAGCCGGGCCCGATGAGCGGGGAAGCAGCTGCTGGGCTGGCAGCTGTGGGACAGGCAGCTGTGGGGTAGGTCGAGACTCTCCTCGCGGGATGGTGACAGAATCCCTAGACACGGGGGTCACAGTGCCATCGGCAGAAGGACTGTGCTTCCTTTTCTCAGATTCTTAAAAGAAGCATGAGGAGAATATAAAAGGAGATAAAAAAGATTGAAGAGAGGAGAAAAGAAAGATGTAAAGAGAAAGATTCAAGAGAGAAGTGGTAAAGGGAAAAAAAACGTGAAAGTTATTTTGTAAGATCATAGAGATGACATAGTTTATAATGACCACCACGTATCAACACATTGTCATTTCCGTCAGATCGAGCATTATCCTTTACCTTTGTTGTAATAGTGCGTGTGAGCAATTTCTAGGAGGCTGAAGACGCTAGCCATGCCGCCCAGGCCAGCATTGGCATAAGACTGCTCCAAACTGGATACCGTACACTTCAGCAGATCCAGCATCCCCTTGTAGACTTTTTTGCTGATCTCCTGTATGATCACATAGAAAAATAAAAGGACATCTAGATGTTGTTCATGTATTTAAAGGGGTTGGCTCATTTTAGCAAATAGCATTTATCATGTACAGAAAGTGAATACAAGGCATTTATATATACATTATACACTGCTCGTTCCCATGGTTACGACCACCCTGCAATAAGTGAGGATCCCAAATTTCGGATACACACCGATCTAAAATAAAAGGCATATCGAAAGCAAAAGTAGAATTGACTATCTTCAGAGAAAAACACATGTGGGTTAAACGGGCTGTCCGATAACTCTCATACCGCTTGGACCCACACCGATGACAAGAAAGGTTACCCTGTACTCCTTAGATCAACCCGAAAGGAACAGAACAGCAGGTCAATATTGTGAACTGCTGCTCCATCCGTCTGTATGGGAGCTCTGGACATAGTCAAGGGCTGTACTCCGCTGTCTGCAGAACTCCCGTAGAGATGGATGGGGCGGCAGTGCACATGCCTGATCTTCTGTTCCGTTCCTTTCGGTGCGCTCCAAGGGGTAGGAGTTAACAGTTTTCGTGATCAGTGGGGGTCCAAGAGGTAGGACCCACACCAATCTAATATTATACCCTATCCTGTGAATAGGGGATAACGTTTAACAACCATAATATCCATTTAAAGTGGTTTCATGCTTCTAACTATTGATGACCTACTGTTGGGCTATGCAGTCATTACATGATCAGCATTGGTCTAATAGTGGGACTCACAACTATCATGAGAAGGGCGATGACTGCTGGAGTATTGTGGCCCCCTAAGCTTTGAACATGTCACAGCATCACCTTTGCCTGTGTACTTTTTGTCTAGCACGGCAGTATATTAGCAGCTCTGCCACTTTCAATTGATTGGGACTGACCTGCAATATCAGACACAGCCTAAAGGCGTGTTTACACGCTGCAATATTCAGCCGATTGTCAGGAAGGAAGCATTTCATCCCGACAGTCGGCTGCTCGTTCAGTGAAGGAGACTGCTGCATTTACATGCAGCGATCTCCTTCACAGTATGAGATATATTTCCACTGGACCGGGGGTCGAGTGGAGAGGTGGACCGTAGGCGCAAAAACACAACCAGAGTTTTTTTTTACAAACCAATAGGTAACAATAAAAAAAACTATTGGTTTGTAAAAAAAAACTCTGGTTGCGTTTTTGCGCCTACGGTCCACCTCTCCACTCGACCCCCGGTCCAGTGGAAATATACCCTATTTATTGACCCAGACGGCGGCTTGGCCCCCGCCAAAGGGGAACGCGGACGGAATCGGCAGCACCAACCAGTGAGACGTAATCACTCTTATTCACCTCCATTTCAGTTGCACCGAACAATAGGTGCAACAACAACAGGTGAGCAGTACCACTCTTCCTGTTTCTTTGGAGGCTCGTCTTTTAACTTATTTACCCTATGAGCGCTTTTTTCTTTCCTTGGCCACATTTCACAGTATGAGAAGAAGGGATTGCTATTGCAATCGCTAATCCCCATAGAGCTGCACTGTATCTGGTCAGCAGAGCACAATCTGCTGCCCAGAAACGATGATTGATGTGCCTGTACAAATGACGGGATCCCTCGATGAACGAGCGCTTTGCTCGTTCATCGAGTGATCAGTGGCACATTTAGACGGGCAGATTGTTGGTAACGAGCTGTGCCTGGTAAAAGATGGAGAGGTCATGGTGCTCCACCAGGTACAGCAGCCTATTTGATCTCATAAAGGGGACACAGTAACCCCCCCAAATGATAACATTCTAGCAACTATCCATTATCCTCATACAAACTCACCACTTCTTGGATGACATCATTCCGTGCATCCTCTTCTGTCTGGATGGATCTGTTCAGTTTGCTCAGGACAAAAACACGGAGCTGCTCACTTTCTAGCAACCGTCGAACTTTCTTCATGTTAAGCCACCCAACGCCCTGTCCTTCTAAGACACTAAGTGCCACCTCCTTCAGAAACTGCTGGTTCTCACTGCAGGAAAGAAGAATTGTCCGAATTAAAGAGAACATGTCATCAAAAATACAGCCGTCATAGTGTTATACAGGTGAAACTCGAAAAATTTGAATATCGTGCAAAGTTAATTTATTTCAGTAATGCAACTTAAAAGGTGAAACTAACACATGAGACTCATTGGGCCAGATTTATCATTAGCTCAAGTCAGAATAATGGAGTGAAAAAGTCCCAAACGCTAAAACTGCGCACAAATTTGCGACTTTTTTCTGCTCTTCACTTTGCTCGCCAGTTTTCTGAAAGTGGGCGTGTTTTCTTATGTAAATGAATCTCTAGACAGATTTACTATTGGGACTATTTAAAAAAGTCGCAAAAAAGTCGCAAAAAAGTCCCAATTTCACTCCAGTGAGGACCATGCTTATCTTATGAGACTTTTTAATAGAACATGCGACTTTTTCATAAAAACGTGCGACTTTTTCGTAAAGATGTGCGACTTTTGTAAAGCTGCTTACTGACGGATAAACTGCTACCGTCAAACCACATTTATTACAGTCTTAAAGGGCCGATCATAAATCTGACTTGGCTAAAACTGACTTTAGCCATATGTTAAAGTGGAGTGAGCTGTCAGAGGAATGATAAATCTGGCCCATTACATGCAAAGCGAGATATTTCAAGCCTTTATTTGTTATAATTTGGATGATTATGGCTTACAGCTTATGAAACCCCAAAGACACAATATTGAGGTCCCCTTTGCTCAGGGGGTATGGATTAATTAGCCGACTAGAGTGCGACACTTTGAGCCTAGAATATTGAACCTTTTCACAAAAACGAGATTTTTGTATAACTTACCAGTAAAATCTCTTTCTCGCTCTTTCCTTGGGGGACACAGAAGACCTTGGGTATAGCTCATCTCCATAGGAGGCGTGACACTAAGTGAAGACTGTTAAGCCCCTCCTCCAGCAGCTATACCCTCAGCCTGGAGAGAGAGACTGCCAGTTGCGTGTCCAAGCAGTGAGAAAAGGCAAAGTCCAACAAGGAACCAACAAGCCAACTACCCAACGGGTAACACAAACTCGGAAACCGTGTAGAGAAAAACAACGAATGGGTGGGTGCTGTGTCCCCCAAGGAAAGAGCGAGAAAGAGATTTTACTGGTAAGTTATACAAAAATCTCGTTTTCTCGCCCAGTTTCCTTGGGGGACACAGAAGACCTTGGGACGTTCAAAAGCAGTCCAAAAGGGGAGGGACCACAGCTCCAAGGCGAAGCACCCGAAGGCATCAAGGAACCGCCGCCTGCAGACCCAGGCGGACCAAGGCAGCATACGCCGAAGCCAGAGTATGCACCCTGTAGAACTCTGTAAAGCGTGCAAGGAAGACCTGTGGCCGCCTTGCTCAAATGCATGGCCGAAGCCCAATGCCTCCGGCCCAGGAGGCACCGACCGCTCTGGTGAAATGAACGGTGACAGCAAAGGCAGAATCCTGCCCACGGTGCAGTAACCTCAGCAATAGCCAATCTGATAAAGCGGAGGAAAACCACCCTGGAGTCCGTCAACTCTAAGCGCGGACCTCCAGGAAACCCAAGAGACCGAACGTCGACAAGAGTCGGAGATCTCCAAGTAAAAACTGCAAGGCCCAAACAACGTCCAAATCGGTGAAGTGTTGAAGCGAAAGGCAAACACCACCTTCAGAAGGAAGGAACGGGATGTAGAACAGCCCTGTCCTGGGAAAAGACAGAAGGCTCAGAACAAAAAAAGGGGCCATTCAGGCACCCGTCAGAGACACGACTGATACGGAAACACAACCTTACAGGACAGGCGGGGTAGAGAGAACTTCTGTAACGGCTCCAAAGGACAAGATTGGAGCGCCGAGAACTCAGTATGTAGTTCCCAGGGCGGTACCGAAGGACAGTACAGAGGAACCAAAGAGCCATTTCGAGTAAGAAGGTCTTGACAGGCCCAGAGGGCCGGGGAACGCTGGAAGAGGAAGAACAGCGCTGACACTTGATACCTCAAGTAAAGGAATCCCAGTCCCAGGTCCAGGCCGGACTGGAAAAAAGACAGAACCATGGGGAGAGAAAAAGTCAGAGTGGGGAATGCACAGCTTCCCACAGAACCCCAGATAAAAAAATCATAAGTCTTACGACAGATCCTGGCCGAAATACAGCCAGGAGCGGACAGTAGCGAACCCGCTGGAGTCGCCTGGCAAGCGGGCTAAAAACCAAATGTGATCAGGCGCAGACCAGTAACACGGGCAGAAGTCGACAAAACTGGTCCCGTCGGCCCCCGAGCAACGTTGTCCCGTATCCACCCAAGTGGGGGAGCAGAAGGACAGACGGAAAGGAACCAAAGGGTCCGCCCAGCATCCGCCAGATGCCAGGACAAGACAGGCTAAAGTTCATGCTGATGTAGCCATGTTCTACAGTCCCGGTGTAGGAGATCAAAGGACAATCTGGACCGAAAGGTAGTCCTCCCCAAGTTACCGAGAAGGTAAGTCTACAGCAGGACCATTGTCTTAGAATGGACCACGCAATCTGCACTCAGCGGGAAGACAGAACGCGGTAGACTCGGTAAATAGGCACAGCTAATACAGTCAGTGTGAACAAGGGAGACAGTACAAGGCCAAAAGGAACACCGGAACCATCCACATGAACAACCATGCTCTCCCCAGAGGGGAGGACAGTGAAGGAACAACCTCTGAAGTCTGGCGGGACAGAAGCCACATCGGAGTGATCTGTACCGAGCGGGAGCCAAACAGAGCCGGCGAGATAAGGTAGTCGAGACAGAGGCCGGCGTAACACCCTCCAACCGAACGGAGGAGTGGCAACAGGGAAGCCATAGGACAGCTCAAAAGCAGAACCCTGCTACACTGTGAGATGCCCGGTTCACCGCCTCGCAAAAGGCGAATACCCTGAAGAACCCAAGGCGGAGGTCCTCCGGACCTGGGTAATCGAGCACCCAAGAGAATTTGGGTGACCTTCCCGAGAAAGCGGCCCGCACCTGGTAGCAGATCAGACTGAAGCGTAGAGGCGCCAAGAGGAAGGACTCATACCACACTACATCCGAAGAGGAGGAAATTGCAGCAGGCAAGGGAACCGCAGTCCTGCCAGAGCCAACGAAGAATCCGAGGGGCGCTCCAGACAACCGCACTCTCGACCATGTGACCACTAGCGCAGGGAAGCAATACCGCGGAAGGACGAATGGGCACGCATCTAGGACCCATGAACACTCCCTGGGATGAAGGGCCAACTAAATGAATGAGTACCACACAGCTCCGTGCAGCAGAGAGCAAGTAGAGCCCGTCCGGGTCAGGTGGACAGAATGAACTCCTTAGAGACGAGTGCAAGGTTTGCGGCAAGCATCGTTTCCCAAGAAAACAAAAGTATGCCGCAGGAAGTAGATGAGGCATACGTACGAGCAGCCCGTAAGCAGTGAGAAGGCCAACCCACCTACAGGAGGAGAAGGCATACACGGCCCAAACAACGCACAAGAACGTCCGCTCACTGCAAAAAGGTTAATTCAGCGAAAAAGGGGGCTCGCCACAGAGTGCCACAGCATGTACGGAATTGCAAAGTGCAACCTGAAAGGGAGTTATGCACAAGCCTAGTATAGCATGCGATGGAACGCAAGCAGTCCGCCCCGAAAGGGGGGAATTGTATCAGGCAAACTGCAGTCGGCAAGAGTGCAAAGGCCGGTCCCAAAGGGGAGTGATGCTTAAAGCCGTACCTACTTCAGAGAAGCAGGACATACCCTATAATCCAGCAGGAACGCAGGAGGTCCACCTAGTGAAAGGGGAACATGCACAGGGTTATCCTAGCATTCAGTGAGTGTGCAATAATACACCCAACACTGAACTCAGCGAGAGTGCAACTACTCTGCCAATGAAGGGGGATATGTACAAGTCCAGCACAGCCATCAAGGACAGCTGTGAATCTCATGAGCGTGCCAGATTCTGCCCATGGAATGAGGGGTGGCCACGCACAAGGCCAGCACCGTATCCAATGGGAGTGCAAGCGTTCCACCCATGTTAGAGGGCAATGCTCATGGCCAGCAAGGTATCCGGTGAGAGTGTAGCATGCCGCCCAGAAAAAAAGGGGGGTAATGCACATGGCCAGCATCTCATCCAGGGAGAGTGCGAGCACCCCGCCATGTATGGGAGTCATACACATGGCCAGCATCGTACTGGTGAGAGACAAACACAGTCAGTGAGAATGTGTGTATGTCACCTGAGGAAGGAAGGAAGGCATGCCCATGGCAGGCAGCGAATCCAGCGAGAGTGCGTACACAGCCCACGGAAGAGGGGTCATGCATATGGCGACAGCGGATCCAGCGAGAGTGCAAGCACCCCGCCATGTATGGGGTACATGCACATGGCCAGCAACGTACCTGCGAGAAAACAACCACAGACAGAGGGATGTATGTATGTATGCTGCCTATGGCCGGCAGCGAAACCAGTGAGAGTGCAGCATAGCAACATAGTACATAAGTACATCATAGCACATCAGAGAGAGTGCAGCGTTCCGCCTATGGAAGGGGGTCGTGCACATAGCCAGTACCGTATCCGGTGAGAGTGCAGTATTCCGCCTAAAAAGGGGGGTCATGCACATGATCGGCAACAGATCCAGTGAGAGTGTAGCGTTCCGCCTAAGAAGGGGGTCACGCACATGGCCGAGAGCGAATCCAGTGAGAGCGCTGCGTTCCGCCCATGGAAGGGGGTCACGCACATGGCCGGCAGTGAAACCAGTGAGAGTGCAGCGTTCCGCCTAGAGAAGGGGGTCACGCACATGGCCGACAGCGAATCCAGTGAGAACGCTGCGTTCCGCCCATGGAAGGGGGTCACGCACATGGCCGGCAGAGAATCCAGTGAGAGTGCAGCGTTCCGCCTAGAGAAGGGGGTCACGCACATGGCCGGCAGCAAATCCATAGAGAGTGCAGCATTCCGCCTATGGAAGGGGGTCATGCACATGGCCAGCACCGTATCCGGTGAAGGTGCAGTATTCCGCCTAAAAGGGGTTCATGCACATGGCCAGCCGGCAGCCAGGGAGAGTGCAGTATCCCGCCTAGGAGGGGGGGGGATGCACATGGCAGGCACCATAACTGGAGAGATGATGAATGCTGCCTACGGAAGGGCCGCATGCACTTGGCCAGCGCCATATCCTGGAAGAGGGCAGGAAAACCACCTAAAAGGGGAAATGCCCTAGCACCGACGCAGGTTGGGAGCGCAACACTATGCCACCTGTGGAAAGAGGGCATGCAGACATGCAGCACTACTGATGAGGCTGCAGCGTCCTGCGCAGTCCAATAGAAATCTGTTATTATTATTTTTTTTATTTTTTTTTTCATTAAAAACACAGCTTCTCTGAGGCTAAAGGGGGGCCACCTATAGGGGCACAGATAGTCAGGAAAAGTGGGGCCAGCCATACAGGCCCATTGGGAGCCGGCCTGTACCCAAAGGGTTAACATGGATCCGGCCTGGAGGGCGGCACTGCGATCCCCTGGGGGCGGAGGAACCTCCCGGCGGGAAGAATTCGCGCCTGGAGAAGTTCCCGCCCCCTCCACCAGAGCCCGGAATTTTGCGGCCTAGTAGGCCGTGAAGCCGGGGTCTAAATTTGCGGCGCCCGGTATGTACCGCCGGGACCTGAGGGGATGGTATAGTAAGGACCAGCACTCGCTTCAGTAATAATTTCAAATAGATTTAATGGTCACATACAAATGATTCAATTATTACTGAAGCGAGTGCTGGTCCTTACTATACCATTATCTGTGGATCTTCCTCCCGGGACGCGCGCACCGCACCGCTGAAAGCAGAAGTGCCGCTTGTATCTTCTCTGGGACCTGAGGGGAGTGACGCATCAAAACCGGCCGCGGGTGCCCACCCCGCGGGCCGGTCGGAATTGCGGCCCAGCAGGCCGCGAAGCCTGGGCCAAAATTTGCGGAGCCCCACCGACCGGCACCAACGGTCGGCCGGGGCCTGCTGCATAGAAGTCAAGCCCAAAGCCGGCCGCGGGAGCCCACCCCGCCGGCCGGAAGAGTCAGGGGCTCGAATGGCGGCTTGCCGGCCGCGGGAGCCCACCCCGCCGGCCGGAAGAGTCAGGGGCTCGAATGGCGGCTTGCCGGCCGCGGGAGCCCACCCCGCGGCCGGAAGAGTCAGGGACCCGGAATGGCGGCCTAGCAGGCCGCGAAGCCTGGGCTAAGATTTTTGCGGCGCCCGGCCGCACCAGGATACCAATGTCGGCCGGAGGTGAGGCCTTACTCTACAGCCGTCAGGAGCCTCAGGCTTTGAGCAACACTCCGGTAGGAGATGGGGGGGGGGGGGACCCAGAGAAATAAACTATGTCGCCGCTTCTGTAGCTGGCTGTGGGGACAGCCACTGGCTGCATGTCTATGGGGGCCAGGCAGGGAGCAGAAGAGATTGCCGCTCTGCGGCACCCCAGGGGCCAGCATAGATCCAGCAGGGGACTAGAGGCCCAGTATGGGGGTCAGGCACGCAGGAGACCAGGGTGGGGGGGTGTGGGACGTAGGGCTGGAGAAGCCTCTCTCTTACCACAGCCGTCTTCACCCTCGGTCCATTCCAGCAGGGTCGCCCCTTCAGCTACTGGCACCGTAGTGGCAGGACGCTGGAAGAGGGACTTGGCGTGCGGGCGACCCTTGCGCTGGCGGGATGTAGGGGAGCTGGGCTGCCCTGATCCACCTTGCCTTCTGTGGGGGAGGCAGCAGTGCGGGTGACCGGCACTGGCGCAGCTCAACCCCGGGAGAACAGAGAGGTCTAGTGCGACTCTGTTATCCCTGATGATCTGGAACAAAAAGAAAAAAGTAAAAATCTCAAATTGAAACAAGGAGAAACCAGCCCTGCAGAGCAGGGAGTGTCTTGCCTCCTTGGACACTAAGCAAAAAACTGGCAGTCTCTCTCTCCAGGCTGAGGGTATAGCTGTGGAGGAGGGGCTTAACAGTCTTCACTTAGTGTCACGCCTCCTATGGAGATGAGCTATACCCAAGGTCTTCTGTGTCCCCCAAGGAAACTGGGCGAGAAATTCTAATTTTAAGCTGCATTAATGCAATTCCTTTTCATTTGCATTACTGAAATAAATGGACTTTTGCACGATATTCAAATTTTTCGAGGAAGCTAACTCTTTGAAATGTGCCTTGGAGCATAAAGGGAAAAAAATAGAGTTACAAAGTAGTGTGCTACTTGTAATGCTAGGGATGCAGGACTACTCCAGAGACTAGGATCGCCCACATGACTATTCATAGATAGCAAGTTACACTTTATCCCTTTTTCTTTTATGCTTCAAGGACCATTTCAAGTTCACATCCCTAGAAAGCCATTACCATCCTGTATAACACTATAGCAGTGATTTATAGACGGATATTTGATTTGTGAAAAGGTCATCATGAATCACAAAAAAACAACAACATATTTTCTACTTAAATGGTTATTCCAGTTGTTGGAAGTTATCCCCTATCCACAGGATAAGTGACAACTATTAGATTGTAGGTGTCCTACCGCTGGGGACCCTGTAACCACCGAAGTGAATGGAATGGCCGATTGGGCATGCGCTGCCGTTTCATTCATTTCTATGGGAGCTCCCGAGATTGCAAGGAACAATGTTTGCCTATCTTCTGAACTCCTATAGAAATGAATAGAGCTGCATCGTGCATGCCTGAATGGTCGCTACTTTCATTTCAGGAAGGGGGGGGGGGGGGGTGCTCCACGGGCTACCGGGTCCCCGTTTTCATCATTGGTGGTGGTCCCAGTGGTAGGACCCCCAACGATCTAATAGTTATTCTCTATACACTTTAATCTTCTTCACACAACTGGAATAGCCCTTTAACATAAGAGTCAAGCTTAAGGAACCGCACCCATTTCTCCATGAAATCATGTGCTGCCTCACTGCTCAAGGCAAAAGCTCACTCTACCAGCCTTTAATTAAATTCCCTGCCACCTTATTTCTGCAGGTTGACCGACTTGGCACCCAAATGAGCATGTTATGTGTCACCATGCCCAGCATTGAGAGATGCATGGCACACCCAAAGCACCTCTGAAGAACCATCAGATCAGGCAGCCTATAAAAGTAAGGCAGCAGAAATGTTAAGGTGCCCGTAAGCCTGCTCCAGCCTTATGATCATCTGACCGACAGCTATCTCTCCTAACTTCCTAGAATACATGCTTGGTTCAGCCAAGCATGCATGTGTCCTATTGGGGAGAGAGGGAAAGCCTCCGCCAGACACCTCTTGCAGCAGCTATCCACAGGGAGATCAACAGGATCATGTAACACTATACAAGTCGCCGGATCCTTTTTCTCCCCCGACATCTTCTGCCAGGGGAGAGTCGGGAGCTCTCCATGTGCATTAGATTGTCGACTGGCCGGGATGAAAGCATAAACTCACCTGGAATTGTTTGCTCTGCCCTGAGGGGAAGGAGACTCCCTTTTTACGGTCGGGCTGTGTTTTATAACAGAAGATTTGTGATCGACAAGCGCTCGCCTGTTGCTGGCTGCAAAAGAACAATTGGAAATTTTAAAATTACAGAGGCGCAAACTTCAGACGCCAGGGGCGGACTGGCCATAGATCATACAGGAAAATTTCCCAGTGGGCCGATACCCAGGGGGACCACTCAAGCCCTCCTCATGGCCAATGGGTGCGTAACGATCCATCGTTCTCAACATAAACAATGGGAGCATCAGGTACTTATGTACCCAGCCGGGTGTTCCTGAATTCAACTGTACCATCATTACCCATGGCTTCCTGCCCCATCGTTCACCCTCGCAGAAAACAGGCCTGTAGGCTTGAAGTCTATGAGGCAGTGTACAAACAGCACAGGAACGCAGGCACCTCAGGCTCCATGCTGGAAGAGGCCTGTGGCCTGCACTGCAGATGGTATGGCTGAGCCGCCTACTCGTGTTGCTACCATCTTCTGTCAATTTGGATGGGCCACTTTTTGCTTATTTTTTTTTTCATGGCCACTTTAATTTACCAGTCCGCCCCTGTCAAACGCATTCAAAAGTAGTATTTCCCACTAAAATCAGATGATCAACCAGTGATGTTCTGTTCCTGTAAAAGTTACTTTTAATTGATCCTCAGTCATATGGATTTCTGGGAAATGTCACCATTTCAGCTCCCATAGCCAGCATTCAAGAGTCCTGAACAGCAAACATATTCCGGTAAGGCAGCCCTATGAAAGCTGGGGCAGTATCAGACACCAATTTAATGGGGTATTATATTTTTATAATTTTACTTCAGATCACTAGGCTATGCCATGACATTACGACTGTGGTGGTAGGCAGAAGGGACCAATTTTCCATCTGCTTTTTCTTGCAATATTGGCACTCCCGGCCACCAGGAACTGCAACACAGCTCCTTTGAAGTAAATGGAATGGTATTGCAGAGTGGGTGGGACAGGGAGCGCTGCTGTGAAGGGAGAATCTATGCACACTGCAGCTCCTTCAATGTGCAGAACGGTAAGCCCCACTGATGAGATAGCAATGGTATATCCAAGATCTGGTGAGGAACCCCTTTAAATCCCTGTGAAAGCTGAAAAAGCCACATTTACCATCGCCCAGCACAGATATCATTTATAACAAGGTGGAATTCAAAAGACTAGAAATATTATTTTTTTCCATTGGGAGAAAAGGGTTTTAATAATGACGGAAGCTGTAAAGAGAGAATATGAGAAGGAAAGACGCTGACTAAACTGTGAATTTGAGATTTGTCCTGCAAAAATAGTCATTTATTTTGGTCTGTTTCAAATTCACCGCTCAGATAAGCAAAAGTGGGAAAAAAACTGTTGAGAAAGAGGATAAGAAAGGACATGGTTAGAGGAGCCAAGAAACCATGACCTGTGGGTAAACATGGAGGCCAGAGAATGTGGTCACTTTAACTAGAAGAAAAGGCGACCGAAAGGGATAAAAAAAAACTACTGAAACTAGATAACAACCACCACAAGTGAGAAGCACAAGGCAATGTATATATGACAGATGATGACCGATGAGAAGGACAAAATGATCGGTGGTAGAGAGGATGCTGGGAGTGGTAACATGCAGAACTCATGCTACAGGCACCCACCTTCTGCAGGGGCAGGCCCGGAGTCTGCAATTATCTCCATTATAGTATTAAGCCCAAATACTGGGGCAAAAAAATTCAAGGTTAGTGGCAACCAATCAATCAGTGAATACAGCTAGCACCCTACATTGTGACGAAAACCCAGACAGTCCTACAGGTTAAAGACTATATATATTGTACATTAAATAACACAGGTAAGCATCAGACAAGCCCATCCCCTAATTTGTAAAAAAAAGCTCTTTTACATTAAACCCCCCCCCCCCCCCTATTACTTCTCACTGTTGAGAATGTGAACACTTACATTTACAATATTAAACCTGATCCCACAAGGCCAAATCTGTACCCAAGTAATGGAATGGTGAATGAGATGGCTGATCCCAACAACCCAGGAACTTAAAGGTGGCAGCTATACCTACATGGAGGAGCGAAAGCTGGAGAAGGGCAAATACACGGACAACGCTGCCATCTAAATGGACTGCAAGCTAATGCAAAGTGATTAACAGTATGCCACTGCAAAAACTGCCGAGGTAAAAGAAAACTCCTGCAGGAGCGCGATTTATCAAAACTGGTGCAAGGGAAAAATAGATTTTTGTACTTCCTGTAAAATCTGTTTCTCTTCTGTTCATTAGAGGACACAGGCATTGACCGTGGGTATAGCTGCTGCCACTAGGAGGCGACACTAAGCACAAAAGTGTGATCTCCTCCCTCCAGCTTTACCCTTCCTACAGGGACTAAGCAAAAACAGTGCAAAAGCAGTAGGAGAAGCAAAAGGAAAAACAGGGCCACAACGAGGCCTGTAACCAGAGAGAATGGGTGGGAGCTGTGTCCCCCAATGACCGGAAGAGAAACAGATTTTACGGTAAGCACAAAAATCTAGTTTTCTCATCCGTATCATTGGGGGACACAGGCTTGAACTTGGGACATTACAGAGCAGTCCCAGGGGTGGGCCATAAACGAAGAAGCCATCCGGCCAATCAGATAACCGCCGTCTGCAATACTCTATGCCCCAGAGAAGAGTCAGAAGATGCAAAAAAGTGTGCAAAGACGACCAGGTAGCCGCCTTGCACAACTGAAGGGCAGAAGCCCCATGATGTACTGCCCAAGAGGCCCCCACTGCCCGAGCAGAATGAGCAGTAACCCGGAAAAGCGGAGCCCGGTCACTGATGCGGTACGCTTCCACAATCGCCAAACAAATCCATCGGTAAATGGAAACTTTGGACGCAGCCAGCCCTCGTCTCGGTCCCTCTGGAATGATGAATAGAGAAACCGCCAGTCGTAAAAAGAGGATGTCTGAGACAGACAGATGCGAATGGCCCGAACCAAATCCAGAGTGTGGAGCGACTGCTCACGAGGATGAGAGAATGATCTCTTCATTGAGATAGAATGCCGAAACGACCATCAGAAGAAAGGACTGAACAGGGTGAAGAACTACTTTTTGTCTTGGTGGAGGATAAGGAAGGGGGGACCGACAGGAAAGAGCCGCTAGCTCCGACACCCTACGGATGGAAGTGATTGCCACCAAAAAGGCCACCTTGTAGGACAGGAAGCAAAGGGACACCTACTGCAAAGGCTCAAACGGAGAGGGACTGGAGAGCGCTGAGCACCAGATTAAGGTCCCATGGATTCAACGGAGGACGGTAAGGGGGCGCAGCGTGCACCACCCCCTGCAGAAAGGACCGAACCGCAGAAAGCGAAGCCAAGTTTCGTTGAAAAAGAATGGAAAGGGCTAAAACTTGCCCTTTGAGGGAACTGAGAGCCAGCCCCAAGTCCACAACCGACTGCAGGAAAGACCAGATTCGAGGCAACGAGAACCGAATGGGAGACAACTGGTGGCGTTCGCACCAACTGAAGTAGGACTTCCAGGTCTGGTGATAGATCTGGGAGGACGACGGCTTCATAGCACGAATCATGGTCTGGAAAACCGCATCCGAGAAACCCAGAGCCCTTAGTATGGCGGCTTCAACAGCCATGCCGTTAAATGTAGTGACCGTAAGTTGGGGTCGAAGATCGGTCCCTGCGACAAGAGGTCCTCCCAAAGGGGAAGACGACAAGGTTCGTCGGCAAGGATGCAGACTATGGATGCGTGCCATACTCTGCGTGGCCAGTCCAGGGCCACGACAATGACAGGCAGACCTTCGGACCTGACTTTTCGGAGAAGACGCAGAATGAGCGGAAGAGGAGGGAACATGCAAGGAAACGTGAACTGCGTCCACGGGATCACAAGGGCATCTGACACCCGAGCCAGAGGATCCTTGGACCTCGTCACGTAGGTCTCTACCTTGCGGTTGAAGCGGGAGGCCATAAGATCCACATCCAGCCGACCCCACAGCTCGCAGGTCACGAGAAAGACCTGTGGATGCAGAGCCCATTCGCCGGGATAGAGTCTCTCTTGGCTGAGAAAGTCGGCGATCCAGTTGTCGATGCCAGGGATATGAACTGCCGACAGAGCTGGGACATGGCTCTCCACCCAGGAGAGGATGAGCTGCTTCTGACATGGCTGAGGTGCTACGGGTGCCACCCTGGTGGTTTAGATATATGCGACTGCCGTGGAGTTGTCGGATTGAACCTGAACTGGATACCCCCGGAGACCAATGAACCAGAGAAAGACGAAATTGCCCGCAATTCCAGGATATTGATCGAAAGTTGGCGTTCCTCACGGGACCAGGAACCCTGGACTGAGAGATTGTCCAGAACTCCCCCCCCAGCCCCGGAGACTGGCGTCCGTCGTCAACACTATCCAGGGGAAGGAAGGAGCGGCCCGACGTTAACATCGGAGACTTCAACCACCACCGAAGGTCTCGGCGCGTCTGGGCAGGGAGACAGATGAGTCGATCCAGGGAGGCTGGGGAACAGTCCCAAATGGTCAGAATGCACCGCTGAAGAGCCCTGGTATGGAACTGAGCATAGGGCACTGCTTCGAAGGAAGAGACCATGGGGCCCAGAGCCCTCATGCACTGGCGAATGGGAAGAAACTGAGGCCGCAACAAGGAGAGTATCTGACGACGGAGAGTTTGTCTGGGGGCAAGAATATCTTGGCCTGATCAGTGTCGAACAGCATGACCAGAAACATCAGCTCTCGAGATGGATGAAGACATGACTTTGATATGTTCAGAACACATCCAAAGCGTTCCAGGGTGTCCTAGATGATGCACAGGCTGTCCGCCGTTGCCTGGAATGACGGACCCTTGATCAGGATATCGTCCAAGTACGGAATCGCCACTATCCCCCTGGCATGAAGCAGAGCCATGACTGAGGCCAGAATCTTAGTAAAGACTCTGGGAGCTATGGCAAGACCGAACGAGAGGGCCACAAACTGGTAATGAAAAAGTCCCACTGCGAACCGAAGATATTTCTGGTGACCAACGCAGATCGGAATATGGAGGTAGGTGTCCTTGATGTCTATCGAGGACAGGTATTCCCCTGGGTCCGTGGATGCAATGACCGAACGCAGGGACTCCATCCAGAAGCGGCAGAGCAAGAAGTAATCGGTTGAGGGCTTTGAGGTCTAGGATGGGACGGACCGTACCCTCCTTCTTGGGAACTACAAAGAGATTGGAGTAGAATCCGCAAAAACGGTCTTGAGGCGGAACAGGAACAATCACTCCCTGCCGCAGAAGGGAGAGAATAGCCAGAAAAAAAGGAATGGGCAGCGGAGGGAGAGGTGGGGGGGGAGAAGGGGGAGTTGGGAGGTTTGGAGCCAGGAATACTTACCCATCTGCCGTGTTCTGCCCCCCCTAATTCCAGCTTCGATGTGCGGCCCCTTGGGGAGGGGTGCTACACCGGAAACAGAGGGGACTTGTCATGGATTGCCGTGGTAACCAGAAGGATGGCGGGATGCAGAGGCTTGAGGAACCTCTGGTCCACCTTGTCTTCTGGAGACCGGAAAAAAATCAGCGGGCTTGGGGACCCCCTGGTCTCCCGGGTGGGAGTGCAGGCATCTAGAACTGCCTGTAAACCCGCTAGGAGAAAAGAAAAAAAAAAGGGAAAAAAAAAATATCTGCAGACCTGCAAAGCAGGGAGGTCTGCCTCCTACAGACACTAAGCTAAAACTGTTTTAGCTTAGTCCCTGTAGGAAGGGTATAGCTGGAGGGAGGAGCTCAGACTTTTGTGCTTAGTGTCGCCTCCTAGTGGCAGCAGCTATACCCAAGGTCAAGCCTGTGTTCCCCAATGATACGGATGAGAAACCTTGTTATCTCAGAGCAACAGAACAGCGCCGAATCACTGTTGCAGCAATTTAGTTATCAGTATCATGTTTCATTGCAAAAGGAGCTCTTGAAGGGTTACTGGTTCTTTGTAGATCTTCAGCTTGCATAGGGAGCCTTACAAGCAATGCTCCTTCGGAAAAAAAACATGCAAATAAGCTCTCCTCCAGAAGAAAGAAAAATCTCTCTAGTGCCATCTATCTGAACAATTAAAAGGCTAAGTACAACATTGGCGGCATTTTGCATTGTGCTCATTAGGAGCTAAAAATATTTTTTTCAATTGGTCTTTATTAAAAAGAGTCTGTATTTTTACTGTCAGCTAGCTCAGCTGATGGCTCCTTATCTCTGACCTTATAAACACTCATAGCTGAATTATCATCTCACTGTTAAGAATGTGGCTTAAAGTGGTTTTCTTATCTCAGACAATGGGGGCATATCGCTAGGATATGCCCCCATTGTCTTATAGGTGCGGGTCCCACCGCTGGGACCCGCACCTATATCGAGAACGGAGCCCCGAAAGTGAAGGAGAGCGCACAGCGCATGCACAGCCGCCCTCCATTCATTTCTATGGGGCCACCGAAAATAGCCGAGCGCGAAATGAATGGGAGCATGGGGCGCGCATGTGCGACACGCTCCCATTCACTTCTATTGGAGAGGTGGGGATTAGCGCTTGGTGGTGGACGGACCCTGGGAAATCTGGGGTCCTCCAGCCACAGTGCTCCCCGCTCTGTTCTCCATATAGGTGCGGGTCCCAACAGTGGGACCCGCACCTATCAGACAATGGGGGTATATCCTAGCGACATGCTCCCATTGTCTAAGATGGGAATACCCCTTTAATTAAAGGTCTTTTAGAAATTTAGAGATAAGGTTTATTAGATGACGGTACAAAGTGAAAATACCATTCACACAGCTAGACGGTTAACCCTGTAACAGAATGGCTGACTATTTTCAAGACCAACTGAAAAAATTATTTTTAGCCCAAAATGAGTAAAATGCAATCATAAAAAAATTTGCCCCGAAGGTGTGTATAGCCGTAGGCTCCTTGCAGATGAGCGTGTGTCATGAAGCCAGTCCGCAGAGCAGCTCCCGGCCTGACCTCCCAGCACTGCCGGGGTCACATAGCATTATATTGATTTATGATGCTATGTAACCCTTACAGTTCTGGAATGTATTAGATGACACTGACATAATGCTGCCAGTGTTATCCAATACATTCCAGAACTGTAAGGGTTACATAGCATCATAAATCAATATAATGCTATGTGACCCCATCAGCGCTGGGAGGTCAGGCCGTCGGGAGCTGCGCTGCGAACTCACAGCGTGACACATGCTAGTCTGCAAGGGGCCTTAAAGTCTTCAAACCTTACTAGGAATATGAGCCATTAAAGGGATATTTCCACAAACAATATTTATCACCTATGCACAGGAGGGGCTGCACCGATCGCAGAGTTTGAACAGAGCAATGGTCAAGCATGCTCCCAGCTCCTCCATTCAAAGTCTATGGAACTGCCGAAGATAGCCATGTACAAAGCGCAGCTATCTTGCTCAGTCAGCCAGATTTTTAATGCAGCGGCAGTGTGGGTAATCGACAGGTGCTCCATTTGAACTCCTCCTCACTACGGTTATGATCAGTGTGGCCCCAGTGATCAAATACTTATCCCCCATCCTGTGGACAGGTGATGAATGTCCATGCCTTGAGAACAAGCATGGGCTCTTTAAAGGGGTTCTTCAGGAATATACTACAGAGGGCCTATCTTCAGGATAGGCCACCAATATTTGACCGGTGGGAGTCCAACACCCTGCATCCCTCTTGATCAGCTGATTTAGAGTAGCTCTGGCGTCATAACTACACATCTCCGTCTAATGTGCAGTGGACAGAGCTGATTAATGCAGCGCTGCGCCCTTTGAAGTGCATAGGAGCAGAACTGCAATTACCAGCTGTCCACTACTTTGAAAAAGCTGATCGTCGAGCGTGCGGGGTGTGGGACCCTGCCAATCAGATATTTATGACTTAAGCTATTCACATCTGCGTTTTTGATGGATCCGTCATGGATCAGCAAAAACGCTTCTGTCATGATAATACAACAGTCTGCATCCGTTAGGAATGGATCAGGTTGTATTACCTTTAAAATAGCGGGTTTTTTGTGTCAGAGAAAACTGATCCGTCACCATTGACTTACATTGCGAGTCATGACGAATCCATCTTGCTCCGCATCCCAGGACGCACTAAAAAACGCTGCCTTTGTGTGCGTCATGGGAACGCAATGAAGCAGAACGGAATGCATTCTGGTGACTCCGTTCCCTTCAGTTCAGTTTTGTCCACATTGACAATAAATGGGGTCAAAACTGAAGAGTTTTCCCCCCGCTATTGAGATCCTATGACGGATCTCAATAGCGGAAAGGGAAAGTGCAGATGTGAAAGTAGCCTTATACTGAGTATAAACCCTCAATAGGAAACCCTGGAAAACCCCTTTAATGGTTGGCACAATTACAAGGTAGCTACCTACACGTGTCTCTTTCTACAGGAGAGCTAGGTTGAAAAAGGAGCAATTCATCATTTTAGAATATTGCTAGCTATGCAAATTCCTACTATATTCTCTCTCTTCGTATTGACTATTGGTCGAATAGACAGCTTAAAAATGCTCTGTGCTGCTCTGCAAGACTGACAGATCATTTATCTATTATAAGGTAAAGCACCTAGACTGAGCTATCCTATGTGCACGCTCACAACCAAGCGATAAGACAATCTTTGCACACACACCCCTGGAAGCAATCTTTGGTTGCTCACTATGCCAAAGATTATCCAGATTATATACTAACCTTTTCCCAATTCCCCTGCCATTTCTTGCTGACCTTTAACCCCCAAGAAGCATGCAGCAATTGAAATAAAAAAAATGTTAAATAATAAGAGAATGTAAAAACACAAAATGTCAGTGATCGCACTTCACCCCCATTCTACAAAGCTGTGGATGAGAGATGAATACAATGTAGTGGTTCATGGAAAATGACCCCCCCGATCGCTGCACAGACATAACCATCAGCCTCATTCCAACATCCAGAGTTTATAGATGAATGACTTACCTTCCCAAGGTCATGAAGAGCGCTGCTGTCCATGTGCACTCTGTACTAAAAGCACTTACCTTTCACACTATATGGAATACTTGTCTATATAATATCTAGACTAAGGGACCACTTACCTTTTAAGCTGGGAAATGGCGTTGCCTTATCTCGGTTGCTCTTGGTTGGAAGCGTCAAGCTTGACAAACTGAAGGTACTACTATGACTCTTGTATAGATTACCTGCAAATAGAGAAAGCAACTAAAGCTTAACAGCCCTCCATTCTCAATCACCTCTGAATGGAAGTGGCAAGACCTGTGTGCCATTGGGTGGGGGCTACATGGCAACATCTGCCCAACCCCAAGTTGGCTCTGAATTGCAGTGTAACCACAAGCGCAATGTTTCCCTATGAGAAACAAAGTGGTGGATGGTCTTGCCACCATCTACAAAAGGTAACCATCTAGCAGTGTGAAACAAAGCTCTGAGTTGTGACACATTTCAGTAAGATCCCTATTGGCACAACTTACTTGCAAAGGACATGATCCCTCCAAAGCCTTCATTATTGCTACTGTTGTTGGACACGGTGGAGGTGGGCGAGCTGCCTCGAGAATCCGTTTCTGCGTCAGAATCACTCGCTAGTTTGAGACTATTAGGTCGCAGAAGAGGCTTCTGGGAACTGATGAAGAATAGAGGGGAGGTCTCAGAAGACAATCTGCACGGTTGAGGCCTATGTATATCTACTGACATCTCCAAAAAATAATTTCTTCCTTCAAAAAAAATTGTGGCACAGAAAACACCTTAAAGGGCATCTGTCAGCAGATTTGTCCCTATGACACTGGCTGACCTGTTACATGTGCGCTTGGCAGCTGAAGGCATCTGTGTTGGTCCCATGTTCATATGTGCCCGCAATTATGTTTTAATATATGCAAATTAGCCTCTCAGAGCAACGGGGGCGTTGCCGTTACACCTAACTGCTGCGTCCTCTGTACTATGATTGCCAGGGCCAGGCAGTGAAAATGTCATCACCCCTGGCCCTGTCAATGAAAGTGGAGAGGGTGTGTCAGTTGCAGAGAGAGCGTAGCCTCTAGGTGTAATGGTAACGCCCCCATTGCTCCTAGAGGCTCATTTGCATATATTAAAACATCATTTTTCTCAGCAATGCGGGCACATATGAACATGGGACCAACACAGATGTCTTCAGCTGCCAAGCGCACATGCAACAGGTCAGCCATTTTCATTGGTACAAATCTGCTGACAGATGCACTTTAAATGGATTGTACAGGATTACAAAAAAACATGGCTGCACCTGTCTATGGGTTGTGTCCGGTATTGCAGCTAGGCTCCATTGCACTGAATGGGTCTGATCTGCAATACCACACACAGGCTTGGCACGGTTCCCGAAAGAAGGTCGCAAGTAAGGATAACCTGAGCAACCCCTTTAAGTGCTGGAAAAAGCACTATGATCAATTAACTAATATACTGTTATAAATGCACCTAAGCAGTGCAGCATCCATGTGTACTAGTCAGCTCAACTGTACGCACAGCGCTCTGGTCCCAACAATATGGCTGCTGATGGAGTGGCAGATGACGAGAGCCGTCCATCAACGGTCTCCATTTAATATCCCTGCGCATGCACTAGCTATCCACGCCATGTGCATTGCTATTCAGTGGAGGCAGCTCAGGGACCTATTCACAGAGGGTTTGCCTTATCTGAATAGGGCTGCTAAATAATTTGTCTCAAACCTGCATAAGCGAAAGAAAAGTCTTACCGGGTGCCATTGACAGTTTGATTAAACATTGGGGTGTAACTTTCTTCCCGGTCTTCATTCTCTTCCTCTGGTGGAAATCCATATTGTGGCTCAAAATACGGATTGTCGTACTCGCGTCTTTGCGCTTCCCCACCAATAGATGCCTCACTCTCACGTCGTTCCATAACCAGGCGGTTGAATGTGGGCGCCAGAGGAGGCAAGTGATTCTGTAGGACCCCCAAAACCTTCTCATCAGGCTCTGTGGAATCGGCAGATTCTTGCTGAAATATTGGTCAGAAGAAGACTACTTTAAACTTTTGGGTTTGAATATGGTTATTCACACTTGACTGGTTTCTTTAAGGGGTATCCAGAGATTTGAAAAGACAAACACACAAATTATAATATATATACACACATACATACATACACACAGTGCTGCCCATAATTATTCATACCCCTGGCAAATAGGAGGATAGTTAGAGAGGTGAAAAATAATCCAAGGATCACCACCAAGGCCATCCTGGGGAATCTGGGCTCTGCTGGAGGCAATGTCTCAAGGCAGACAATCCAACGGACACTGCACAATGCAGACCAAGGAGGACGCCACTTCTCCAGATAAGGCACACAAAAGCTCGCTTGGCCTTTGCAAAAGCTCATCTGGACAAAGAAGACGCCTTCTGGTCTTCTGTGTTATGGTCAGATGAAACACAAATTGAATTGTTTGGTCACAATGATGTTTCCTTCATTTGGCGTAAAAAAGGAGAAACCTTCAACCCAAAGAACACCATCCCCACTGTCAAACATGGCGGTGGGAACCTAATGCTTTGGGGGTGTTTTTCAGCCAATGGACCAGGGAACCTGATCACAGTGAACGGCACCATGAAAAAAGAGTAATACATGAGGATTCTCAGCGACAACATCAGGCAGTCTGCAGAGAAACGTGGCCTTGGGCACCAGTGGACATTTCAGCATGACAATGACCCAAAACACCCAGCAAAAGTGGTGAAGAAATGGTTGGCAGACAACAACATTAACGTTTTGGAGAGGCCCAGCCAGAGTCCAGACTTGAACCCAATTGAGAATCTGTGGAGGGAGCTAAAGATCAGGGTGATGGCAAGAAGACCCTCCAACCTGAAAGATCTGGAGCTCATTGCTAAAGATGAATGGGCAAAAATACCTGTGGAGACCTGCAAAAAGCTGGTCTGCAATTATAGGAAGCGTTTGATTGCTGAAATAGCCAATAAAGGCTTTTCTATTGATTATTGAGAAGGGTAGGAATAATTTTGGACTGGACACTTTTTGCTCAAATGTAAATAAAAGCTGAGAAATGTTTTTTTCCACAATATTGCCTCTTGTGCATCGTCGTATTATCTTTTGGGAGACACCTATGTCATTTGCCGTCAAAAAATTACTTGCTGGTTGAATAAAAGTAACTTTAAGTCAAAATTTGCCAGGGGTATGAATAATTATGGGCAGCACTCAGGTGCAAATTCCGCAATAGTTCCCGGACCAGGAACAGTGAACTAGAGATGATGAAAAGAGGGCAGCACTCCGGTCTTGTGGTGAAGATAAGGTTACAGCTTGACAAAGGCTCCATTGAGAGAGCTGAAATGCTGCATTGCTTTTGGGTGTAATAAACATCACCTTATCTTCACCACAAGACCGGAGTGCTGCCCTCTTTTCATCATCTCTAGTTCACTGTTCCTGGTCCGGGAACTATTGCGGAATTTGCACCTGGCATACCTATAGAGTATATATATATTTATTATTATTATTTTTTTTATTTTTTTTAAAGGGAACCTGTCACCGGGATTTTGGGTATAGAGCTAAGGACATGGGTTGCTAGATGGCCGCTAGCACATCCGCAATACCCAGTCCATATAGCTCTGTGTGCTTTTATTGTGTAAAAAAAACGATTTGATACATATGCAAATTAACCTGAGAGTCAGAGCTTGAAAATAGGACTCTTCTCTGGTCACACAAGTAAGATATGACTCTTATGTTAATTTGCATATGTATCAAATCGTTTTTTTTTACACAATAAAAGCACAGAGAGCTATGGGGACTGGGTATTGCGGATGTGCTAACGGCCATCTAGCAGCCCATGTCCTCAGCTCTATAACCAAAATCCAGGTGACAGGTTCCCTTTAAGGGGTATTACCACATTAGACATTAATGGAATATACACAGGATATGCCATAAATATCTAACAGATGTGGGTCCCACCTCAGGGATCCGCACCTACAGTATGAGTACAGAATGGGGCACCCATATTGGAGATAGATAAATGTCCTAGAGATTTATCAGGCATGGTATATCCTGTGGAACTGAAAATAGCACTATAAGCAAAGACAAATGCTTGTTTCCATAAGCTTTATAGAAAATCCCCTAACGGGGACCTGTCAACTCTCCTGACGTGTTCTTGTAATACATGAATTCCCTAAAAATTATAGAGCATATTCCTGTGTCGTGCCATTCCTCTTTTATTCCTCCTAGAAATAAATGAATACATTGACAACAGGTTTATACCTTTCTCCATGTTAAAGGGACATAACCCTACACACTCTGACACTGTCCAATCAACGCCGATGATGTCAGACTTCATGTGGATTATTCTTTTGACAAGTGGAATAATAAAGCACAGTTCTTAAAGGGGTTCTTCACGTCTTTAAAGGGTTTCTGTCACCCCATTAAACCGTTTTTTTTTTTTTTTCTTTAATAATAATCCCTATAGTGTGATCTCATGATACATAATCAAATTAATAATTTTGGTTCAGTAGATTTTGCTAAAAAACGATTTTTAAAATATGCTAATTACCTTGCTACCAGCAAGTAGGGCGGCTACTTGCTGGTAGCAGCCGCATCCTCCGATGGTAATGACGCCCCCTCGGCATGCTGATTGACAGGGCCAGGGAAGGTAATCCTTCTCTGCTGGCGCTGGTAGAATTTGAAATCTCGCGCCTGCGCCGTACCTGGCTTCAATCGGCGCAGGCGCACTGAGAGGTGGCCGCTCTGCTCGACCGCTCCATCCTCAATGCGCCTGCGTCGATGACGTCATCGCATACACCCGGAAGAGAAGACGCCGGCGCCAGGGGGCTCGTCTGCACTGGGTGCATGCAGTGAGTGGGTGGACACAAGGCGCAATTCACAACCCAGTTGAGGATACAAAGTATTTTTTATTTTTTGATTAGCGCCTTCTCCCCTTTTCTCTTTGGCCATTTAATCACTGTGTATTGGATAGCAGTCGTGCTTGGTATTGCACTCAGCACCATTGCACTCAGACTGAGCTGCTCATGAGACATGTGTCCGATGAACGTAAAGTCACAGGCCACAGCACTCACCAGAACGGGATCTGATATTGATGACCTATCCTGAAAACTCCTTTAAGTTGTTCTTACATCTCCAGGAGGGATAGCACCAATATTGTTAAATTACTATTTCATGGGGAACAAAAGACAGCTACCAAGAGAAGAAAAATGTCCTCTTTAAATAATGTGATGCTGCACTTACTGTGTTGGCTCCATGGATGACAGTGCTAGGGCTGCTGCTAGCGGTGGTGCTAGAACCCGACCGTGGCTGGTTGTTATCGGGAGAGTTCTCACTATCAGGTGCCACTTCCTCCACCTCTCCCGAGTACTCATGGAAATCATCAAACTCCACTTCGCTGGCGTCTCCCAGTGCTGCATGTGTTAGTGGATCTACGTCTGCAGGTAACAAACATAGCGGCGTTGAACTGAAGCTGCAGAAAAATCATCAATCACATCACCTGCCTGGTATACACTCACTTGGTGTGTCCCCATTTATGTCACATTTTATCATTTCACTGACAAAGTCTCCAAGGGAAGAGTACGAAGAGCTGGAGTCGTCATATTCCACACTGTCGCTGCCACTGTGAAGACAACACGAGTCATTAGGCTACATTCACAGGAAGCTGCACCACTGCAAAAAAGGTGAATTTTGCCATGGTTTGCCACAATTACAGGTGCAATTTCTTGAAATTAGATAATCTCTTTAATACACACCTGTCATCAGTGGGATCTGAATCGCTGTCCTGCTCCATTGGGACGCTGAGGGCTTCGGAGAGCTGTGAATTTGCATCATACACACGATAACGGATGGGCTGCAGCTGATAGGCATACCACTTAGGCTTATCCCCAATAGATGCTGGGTCAAACATATCTAAATAAGAGGGGGGGGGGGGGGGGGAATCAACACCTTCACAAAGGCCAGGAGGTGGACAGATGTAGAGAAGACAGAAAGGGACTTACTGTTGTGGATCCTCTGAAAGGCAAAATTAGTGGGATTTAAAGACCATTCTCCAAAGTACTCCACTGCTTGTGTTTTGGAAAGCTTCTCAGAAAAGGCAGAAGCCTTAGGTCTGGAAGCCAGGAAGGAAGAAGCCTGGAAAGCCACCACGGGGCGAGGGAAGAGACGCAGGGTACGGGTATGATACTGGAAACCATGTAACATGTTGGGAGAATTAAAGAACCGGACCATGGCTACCCTGTAACCAGAAAATGGAGACGGAAGAGAACAATGAAGAACATTAGAGGCGCCACTATGCCAAACAGCCGGTTATTCCTTGCAAAGTCTGGTAATATTCCATTTTGCTACATAAACATCATGTAAGAAAGTCCCCTACTCGAGACCCTCAACGAAGAAGGTAAAGAGCCTGTACCACTACCTTGGCCTTGCTATGACCAGTGCAGGAGAAACGCACGGCTGGCCGGAACCTCCCCAGCTATATTACCCGTTTGTCAAGGGTTTTACAAGCCGGACCTGCAAAGATCTGCTATTCACCAGGTTTGAATTCATTTGAAATAGAAAGTGGTCTTTATGAGAGGTAGCATTTCTATAATACTGACCACCGCTATTTACAGCCATTATGTGTACTTAAAGGGCATCTGTCAGCAGCTTTGTACCTCTCAAACTGGTGACTTGTTACATGGGCGCTTGGCAGCTGAAGGCATCTGTGTAGGTCCCATGTTTATATGTGCCCACATTGCTGAGAAAAATTGAGTTTTAATATATGCAAATGAGCCTCTAGGAGCAACAGGGGCGTTGCCATTACACCTAGAGGCTCTGCTCTTTAATTGGCAGGGACAGGCAGTGTAAACTTCATCACACCTGACCTTGACTTCTCCTAAGGGGTAAAGGGTGCTTCAGTTGCAGAGCCTCTAGGTGTAATGGCAACTCCCCCGTTGCTCCTAGAGGCTCATTTGCATATATTAAAACATCATTTTCCTCAGCAATGCGGGCACATATGAACATGGGGCCAACACAGACGTCTTCAGCTGCCAAGTGCGCATGTAACAGGTCAGCCAGTGTCATAGGTACAAAGCTGCTGACAGATGCCCCTTAAGGTTTGTCAACCAGCCATCTACAGTCCTTGCACAGTATAGGAGGTTGCAGGAAAATAAAAACTGACAGGGACCACCAGTGCAACAGCGCTGAAACTGGCGGCAGGCGGAGGATTTAACAGGTAAGTTTGTTGTGTGTGTGCGTTTTTTATTTTATTTTACATTACTTTCATCTTATATTTCTTAAAGTGGCACAGTACCTTCAGTAAACCTTTGATATGTCATAGGGACATATTAAAAGTTTAGATTGGTAGGGGTCTGAGCACTGAGACCTCACCAATATCTAGAGTGAGGGGAGAGAAGTGCTCGCTCAGCAGGCTCCATCCTCGCTCCACGAGACAGGTCCATAGACTTATATATATATATATATATATATATATTTGTATTTTTATTGAAATACAACAAAACAGTTCTGTGAGTCGTCTCACTTTCTGTCCTGCAGCGAGGAGAGGGAACGCAAACGTTTCTTTCCCCTCATTCTAGAGATCAGTGAGGGTCTCCGCGCTATTGATTTACCCCTATGACATATCAGAAGTTTACTGAAAGTACAGTGTCACTTTAAACTCTTGGATAACCCCTTTAAGGTCCCTTCTGGACATACAATATATAAATTTAAGAGGATTTCCAGGGCTTTCCCGCTGATTAGATGTTTGAAGGAGTCGGCTGCGGTCTCTCAAATGGACCTGTGAAGTCATGTTCGTTGTCACATGGCCGTTCTACAGCTCAATCATATTCAAGGTGAACGGGACCGAGCTGCAATACTAAGCACAGCCATACGTAAGGCATTATGCCTGGTATATTAGGAGGACAGCGCAAGACTCACCCGAGCACTGTGGCCCCCCCAAGGATAGGTCACCAATATTTATACCCCAGATAACATCTTCAATACATTTAGTCACAGAACCTGTATTGAAGAGCATAAATTATAATTTTCCTCCAGCACACGAGGCTGTGGCATCATGTAAGGGCTGCCAAACCAGATTACCCAGGTAAGAGGGCAATTTGTACTCATTGCACAACGGAATACCAGACTGTATAATAGAATATGGAGCACTAATCCGGTTTGCACTGTAATGAAGAAGCCTTGCTGAAGTACAACCCATGTTTTGCAAAGAGTTCAATGAAGAGTTTCGTACCGCGTCGCCACGTCCACAGAGTCCACGTCATTTCCATAAATAAGAGGGTTGAATTCTGTGGAGGGTGTACCCTGGGCATCGTTGTGATGTCGGAGCATGGCCGCCTCCGATCCCTCATGGAATCGGTCCAAGTTCAGGATAGGCTGTGTGTTCAGACTCATGCTGGCCAGGGCCTACATCAAGGAAAGAGTCATTACATCTGGTTATTACAATCTCCATGGAGGACTCCTGAAGAGAAGCACGCACTTAACTTGCTTTACAACATGAATGCATCATTGCTTATTATGTGTCAGGAAGGTCTGATGAAATACAGAGCGGTCGGCACCATAAAGGTCTTTCATATATGCTTAGCACATGGCATTATCCGAGTCCTGCCAAGCCTACATACACCATTTCCGTCCTTAAAATTAAAGGGAACCTGTCATCAACTTTAGAGCTCATTCACACAAACGTGTGCTGCCCGTTGCCGTATTGCAGGACCGCATTTGCGGATGCGCAATACATGGGCACTGTTCCGTGTCCATTCACTTCAATGGGTCCGCAAATTCGGAGATGCGGAACGGAACACTACGGAAGCACTACTGAGGGCTTCCGTTCGTTGCCTCCACACCGCAAAAAGATAGAACTTGCTCTATCTTTTTGCGGACCGGAAGGATCCCCATGCGACCGGGCCCCAATGGGTGCCCGTGCATTGCGGACCGCAATTTGCGGTCCACAGCACGGGCACGGGCTTCACAGGGTCGTGTGAACAAACCCTTATGCTGACTTCACTGAGGGCAGCATAAAATAGTGACAGAAATGCTGATTTCAGCGGTGTGTCACTCATGAGCATCATAATCATTGCAGCACAGGCCTTGAAAAGAGTCACATCTACCCGAGAAGAGTCCTGGTTATTATAATCTCCTGCTCTCCCGCCCATCTGCTGATGATTGGCAGTTCTCTCCTAGAGAGAAAAGGAGAAAACTAGGGATTAGACTGTCAGTCATCAGCAGGTGGCAGGAGAGCAGGAAGTCATGAATAACCAGGACTCTTCTCAGGTGGCCGAGACTCTTTTCCAGGCCCAGTCTGCAATGATTGTGATGTTGGTTCTCAGCAACCATTTACTTTTAACTTTTATATGATAGACCGCTGAAATCAGCTCACCTGTCTCTACTTTATACTACTGTTAGTATGGATAGCATAAAGTTGATGACAGGTTCCCTTTAAGAGCTGAAGACCTATGTAACCTGGGACCTGTTGCTAGCAACATGCTGCTGGTAACTACCATGAGAAGAGGGTTGCACAGCAGTGAATCCCCAGCGACCAGAATGTCAGACATGCGTCATCTTAACGCTGGATCGGCACTGTGCTGCGGTATATATGCTTCAGACAACCGCTTTACAGCAAACGGATCTCACAGAGAAAAGGTCCTCTGCCCACAACCCCTTGTATGATTTGCTCTGAGGGACCCAGCTCATAAGGATAAGCCAATAATTGAGAAAAACTACTGAACACCGTGAATTTTTTTTTTTTTTAAGGTGACGCTTATTTGAATTTCAAAATTATTAAATAATCCTGAAATTCTGCATTTTTCACATTGCCCCCTGAGCCTCATAATAGTCTGACACTTCCTGTTCTGTACAGATCACTTTTTAGAAGTGGTCTCATTATTATCACGGACAGGAATACAATGACAGGTAATACCTGTATATAGATAACAGTTTTCATTATTCACAATAGATACCGTAACTACAGCTCACCTACTCCCCCTCACTGCACAATGACCTCTGCACAGGTCACAGAGCATGCCTAAAATATGCTCCCATAGAAACCAGAGTCATCTCCAGACTACAGGGTCCTATGGAATGCTGTGTAGCATACCTCTTATTGCTTTTATCAGCCACTCAGGCAAGATGGTTGATGACCTATATATAGGCGTTATAGGTAACACCTATATACAGATAACAGTATTCACCAGTCACAATAGATAACTACAGCTCACCTACTCCCCTCACTGCACAATGACCTCTACACAGGTCACAGAGCATGCCTAAAATATGCTCCCATAGAAACCAGGGTCATCTCTAGACTAAAGGTTCCTATAGTATGCTGCAAAACATACCTCTGAATATTTTTATTAGCCGCGCATGCAAGATGGCCACTGACAATAATATGGAGAAAATAAAATAAATAAAAAATCTAAATTCAGAAAATAACAGATTAATAAAAACAAAAATAATATGTATGGGTGTCTGGCTTTCATTTGTAAGAAAGAATGTCTTAGTCATTCATTCACTTTAAGAATCGCCCTATCTGTGCCCTCGAGAGGCTATGTTCTGCACCATGAGCCACAAGATGCAACATTGCAGTAGTTATCATACATATACTTGTATATAAAACTATAAAGGTCTGAAAATAGAAAGAACGGCAAGAACCTTGTTATCTGAGGCGAGAAGGCGCTGCTGCGTGATCACGGACATGCTGTGCAGACACTGAGAGGACGTCACATGACATTATCAGCGGCCAATCAGAGACAAGACGGACACATGAGCACAAAGAGACAGATGGAGGGAAGAAAATTAAGAATCACTGAGCACAGATGAGAAAATGAAGGCACAAGAACACCAGATTTCAATTTTATTTTTTCAAAGTGAGGAAAAAATAAACTTTTGCAACAATAAAAATGTAAAGGAAAACACTCACCAGAGAAAAAGAGCTTAAAGGGGCATTGCTAGGATCCTAGCATTAAAGGCCTATCCTCAAGACAGGCCATCAGTACCTGATTGGTGGGGGATCTGACACCCTGACAATCAGCTGTTTCAGAGTAGCTCCAGGGTTGAAACTACACAGCGCCGTCCATTGAGTAGTGGACAGGGATGGTAACTGCAGCGTTGCTCCCATTCACTTCAACGGAAGCAGCGCTGCAGTTACCAGCTCCATCAACTACACAAAGGACGGCGCTGTGTCATTCCAATCATGAATTCAGGCACCAAAACTATTCTGAAACAGCTGATCGGCGGGGATGTGGAGTGTTAGGCCTCTGCCGATCAGACATTGATGGCCCATCCTAAGGATAGGGCACGGATATTAAAATTCTGGAATGCCCCTTTAAGGTGTACCTATCATTTCATTAATTTTTTTCTAAATAGATCCAAAGTTCTTTGCTGATTCATTTCATAAAATATCTTGATGGGGACCAGCTCTTGATTTATGTTACAGAACTCCAGACCCTGACTTCCCTTCACACAGTCAAATGTCTAATAGGAGCGAGTGCCACCTCCGAGACCCGTCTTAACTCAAGGACAAGTGCTTCGTTATTTTTGGTAGTCCTACAGCGCTGAATAGAGCGGTGACCGTGCAAGTCCCTCTTACTCTCCATTCGTAATAGGAACCCAGCCACCCACCGCGTTGGAGAACCCAGCCACCCACCGCGTTGGGGAACCCAGCCACCCACCGCGTTGGGGAACCCAGCCACCCACCGCGTAGGGGAACCCAGCCACCCACCGCGTTGGGGAACCCAGCCACCCACCGCGTTGGGGAACCCAGCCACCCACCGCGTTGGGGAACCCAGCCACCCACCGCGTTGGGGAACCCAGCCACCCACCGCGTTGGGGAACCCAGCCACCCACCGCGTTGGGGAACCCAGCCACCCACCGCGTTGGGGAACCCAGCCACCCACCGCGTTGGGGAACCCAGCCACCCACCGCGTTGGGGAACCCAGCCACCCACCGCGTTGGGGAACCCAGCCACCCACCGCGTTGGGGAACCCAGCCACCCACCGCGTTGGGGAACCCAGCCACCCACCGCGTTGGGGAACCCAGCCACCCACCGCGTAAGGGAACCCAGCCACCCACCGCGTAAGGGAACCCAGCCACCCACCGCGTAAGGGAACCCAGCCACCCACCGCGTAAGGGAACCCAGCCACCCACCGCGTAAGGGAACCCAGCCACCCACCGCGTAAGGGAACCCAGCCACCCACCGCGTAAGGGAACCCAGCCACCCACCGCGTAAGGGAACCCAGCCACCCACCGCGTAAGGGAACCCAGCCACCCACCGCGTAAGGGAACCCAGCCACCCACTGGGTAGGGAATTGCAACACAGCTTCGCTTAAAAGAATGGGTATGGCTGCAATCAGCACTGCAGCCCTATGATTCTGAGGAACAGTCTGGGTCCCACAGCTCGAACTCCCATGATAATAAAGTGATGACAAATCGTTTCAATAAGTAGCATAGCGGTAACCCCTTTGAAGTAAAGTACGGTAGATGGGAGTACTCGAGCTCTGTATCAAAACCCTGCTAAATATGTATGAAATGACTCCGCACATACATTAGACCTATGTAGGTTAAGGGTACTTTCACACGTTTTTCTTTTCCGGCGCTGAGTTCCGTCCTAGGGGCTCAAATCCGGAAAAGAACTGATCAGTTTTATTCTAATGCATTCTGAATGGAGAGTAATCCGTTCAGGATGCCTTCAGTTCAGTCTTTTTGACTGATCAGTCTTTTCAGAAAACCGTAGCATGTTGTATTTTTACCTCCGGCCAAAAATCCTGAACACTTTGACTGAACGCCGAATCCGGCCATTTTCCCATTCACTTGCATTAACGCCGGATCCGGCGCCGTGTGTTCCGTCAAACCGGATCCGGCTTTTGCATGTTAAACCCGAAAAATGTGAAAAAAAAGTTAAAGTCCATAAATGGCGGATCCGTTTTTTCCAATGCATTTTTGCATTGTGATCAAAATCCTGATCAGGATTCAAATGTAAATCAGTTTTCACACGTTTTTCCGGATCCGGCGGGCAGTTCCGGTGTCGGAATTGAACGCCGGATTCAAACAACGCTAGTGTGAAAGTAGCCTTAAAAGAAGCAAATGATAAATACATTGTAGAAACTGTACAATACAAGATAAGATGAAAGGGAAATAAAAGGATAAGCTTAATGTGCTTGAGGCAGCTCCTTGATACTTGGAGTTCACTATAGTCATAGACTAATAATGAAGCCATAACTCCAGAACCAACAAAAAGGTACAAAGGTCGATAGAAGGAACACAAACATCAGAGAAAGAAGGGAAAGCAAATAGGCAAAAAAATTGTATTGTAGCTCTGCCCCCATTGACTTGAATAGGGCTGTACTGCAACTAGGCCATGTGACCGATGTACAGTGACGTCACTGGCCTAGGAGGAGTCGGCTGCTTACTGAGTGCCTGGTCTCTTCTAACAGCCAATCAAGGAATTCTCCTGATGCATACTACCTACATTTAGAAAAATAACATGCGAGCAGTGACTTAATGCAGTCATGTTTTGAATAATCAAAAAGAGGAGAAAATGGAAAGTTGACAGAAGGAGCAGAAAGCGTAACAAAGAATAATGGAGCGGAAAACCTTTATAAAGCTAAAACTGACGTAAAAAACAATATAAATGGGAATCAATGGGACATATACCACCTCCCACCCCCATGTACACTGTAGGGTACAGCACCGACACTTGGCCTGTCACCTGTTTCAGGTGCTTCTTGAGTTCAGAAGCTTCTGGCTCCGGGAGAACAGGCAGCAGTTCTGCATTGGTGGGGACCACAACCTGCTCGGAAAAGATAAATGCTGAATGAAGCTGAACATAAATGCACTAGTACAGGGCTGGCCAACCTGCGGCTCTCCAGCTGTTGCAAAACGACAACTCCCAGCATGCCCAGTCTGCCTACAGCTATCAGCTTACAACAGGGAATGGTGGGAGTTGTAGTTTTACAACAGCTGGAGAGCCGCAGGTTGGCCATTCCTGCACTAGTATTACAGAACAGCAGGAAAGAGGAGTCCATCTTTACCTTGTTGGTGTCCAGGTCTACTAGCCACACGTCGTCTGGCATCCTGAAGTCAGATTTGTAGAGGAAGAAGCTGGCAGGAACTCCTATGATGTATGGGGTAGGTGCCAAGAGCAGCTAAACAGTAAATACATTGTGAGATTTCCTGATACGGCGTGAACAAATACAGGCAGCAACAGTGAAGAGGAACAGGAGTCTTAAATTAGGAATCCGTCCGCTGCCAGGAGCCAAGGCAAACTCAGGTGAGATGAGAAAGGTAGGGACCTACAAAAAGCATATAGGACGGCTGGAGAAGACCGAGTCTTACCTGCTCTGCTGAGGCCATACACGTGGGCAGTAGAGGGATTACAGGAAACATATATTCTAGTGGATAGAGCATCGATACAAATGCCATGACGGACATAGACAATGCGTTGTAGTCCCGGGACTGCAGAACCACCTGAAATGTGTAAAGCAATATTCAGAATTGAAACCGGAACTGCCCAAGAGAACCGCCAAGCGAGGGCAATAATAGGAGCGCCAAACACATAGCACGTGGTCTACTGGAATGTGCATCACGTGGCCCACTGATAGCAAGGGCTCAAACAAAGGAGAGCAATATGATATATCGTTAATACATTTCTAGGCAGTGATCTATTGCTATTGATCATGGCATTAAAGGGGTTAAAACGGCAGGATCTAGGTTTTCTCCAATCCTGGCTGCTCTTGCAGTCTGGTGACCATCAATCACCCCATGTATACTATAAATGTACGGAGCTTAAAGGGGTTCTCCCATGACTAATGTAAAAAATGAAAATCAGACATCATATAGTACATGACAATCTCTTTCTAACAAAGCTAGAACCAGCCCTGTACCTCACATGGATACAGAGATCTTCCCGTTCATAATATCAAGCTGGCAGCTCAAGGGGGTGTGTCTCAGCTCTCCCTATCACAGCTCAGGAGGCGTGTCTCAGCTCTCCCTATCACAGCTCAGGAGGCGTGTCTCAGCTCTCCCTATCACAGCTCAAGGGGGCGTGTCTCAGCTCTCCCTATCACAGCTCAAGGGGGCGTGTCTCAGCTCTCCCCATCACAGCTCAAGGGGGCGTGTCTCAGATCTCCCTATCACAGTTCAGGAGGAGTGTCTCAGCTCTCCCCATCACAGCTCAAGGGGGCGTGTCTCAGCTCTCCCTATCACAGCTCAAGGGGGCGTGTCTCAGCTCTCCCTATCACAGCTCAAGGGGGCGTGTCTCAGCTCTCCCTATCACAGCTCAAGGAGGCGTGTCTCAGCTCTCCCTATCACAGCTCAAGGAGGCGTGTCTCAGCTCTCCCTATTACAGCTCAAGGGGGCGTGTCTCAGCTCTCCCCATCACAGCTCAGGAGAAGTGTCTCAGCTCTCCCTATCACAGCTCAGGAGGCGTGTCTCAGCTCTCCCTATCACAGCTCAGGAGGAGTGTCTCAGCTCTCCCCATCACAGCTCAGGAGGAGTGTCTCAGCTCTCCCTATCACAGCTCAGGAGGAGTGTCTCAGCTCTCCCCATCACAGCTCAGGAGGCGTGTCTCAGCTCTCCCTATCACAGCTCAGGAGGAGTGTCTCAGCTCTCCCCATCACAGCTCAGGAGGAGTGTCTCAGCTCTCCCCATCACAGCTCAGGAGGAGTGTCTCAGCTCTCCCCATCACAGCTCAGGAGGAGTGTCTCAGCTCTCCCCATCACAGCTCAGGAGGAGTGTCTCAGCTCTCCCCATCACAGCTCAAGGGGGCGTGTCTCAGCTCTCCCTATCACAGCTCAAGGGGGCGTGTCTCAGCTCTCCCTATCACAGCTCAGGAGGCGTGTCTCAGCTCTCCCTATCACAGCTCAGGAGGCGTGTCTCAGCTCTCCCTATCACAGCTCAGGAGGCGTGTCTCAGCTCTCCCTATCACAGCTCAAGGAGGCGTGTCTCAGCTCTCCCTATCACAGCTCAAGGAGGCGTGTCTCAGCTCTCCCTATCACAGCTCAGGAGGCGTGTCTCAGCTCTCCCTATCACAGCTCAGGAGGCGTGTCTCAGCTCTCCCTATCACAGCTCAGGAGGCGTGTCTCAGCTCTCCCTATCACAGCTCAGGAGGCGTGTCTCAGCTCTCCCTATCACAGCTCAGGAGGCGTGTCTCAGCTCTCCCTATCACAGCTCAGGAGGCGTGTCTCAGCTCTCCCTATCACAGCTCAGGAGGCGTGTCTCAGCTCTCCCTATCACCGCTCAGGAGGCAGCTGAAGCAGGAAACTGAGCATGTGCGACCATCTCAGTGAGCAGGACAAAGTAGTAAGAAGAAAAACTAAGAGTAGGTGGCGCTATACAGATACATTTTATTTAATAACTCACTGGCTGTGCTAAATTTTTAATTACATGCAATTACAAAAGTCTTCAGATCCAGGTGCTGGTTTGAAAACTGTAGAATATTTTTCATGGGACAACCCCTTTAACCACTTCCCGCAACTGTAACGCCGAAAGGCGTCATTGCGGCGGCTCCCCCAGGCTACGCTAACGCCAATAGGCGTCATCTCGCGTGAGCCGAGATTTCCTGTGAACGCGCGCACACAGGCGCGCGCGCTCACAGGAACGGAAGGTAAGAGAGTTGATCTCCAGCCTGCCAGCGGCGATCGTTCGCTGGCAGGCTGGAGATGTGTTTTTTTTAACCCCTAACAGGTATATTAGACGCTGTTTTGATAACAGCGTCTAATATACCTGCTACCTGGTCCTCTGGTGGTCCCCTTTGTTTGGATCGACCACCAGAGGACACAGGTAGCTCAGTAAAGTAGCACCAAGCACCACTACACTACACTACACCCCCCCCCGTCACTTATTAACCCCTTATTAGCCCCTGATCACCCCTGATCACCCCATATAGACTCCCTGATCACCCCCTGTCATTGATTACCCCCCTGTCATTGATCACCCCCCTGTAAAGCTCCATTCAGACGTCCGCATGATTTTTACGGATCCACTGATAGATGGATCGGATCCGCAAAACGCATCCGGACGTCTGAATGAAGCCTTACAGGGGCGTGATCAATGACTGTGGTGATCACCCCATATAGACTCCCTGATCACCCCCCTGTCATTGATTACCCCCCTGTCATTGATTACCCCCCTGTAAAGCTCCATTCAGACGTCCGCATGATTTTTACGGATCCACTGATAGATGGATCGGATCCGCAAAACGCATCCGGACGTCTGAATGAAGCCTTACAGGGGCATGATCAATGACTGTGGTGATCACCCCATATAGACTCCCTGATCACCCCCCTGTAAAGCTCCATTCAGATGTCCGCATGATTTTTACGGATGCACTGATAGATGGATCGGATCCGCAAAACGCATCCGGACGTCTGAATGAAGCCTTACAGGGGCATGATCAATGATTGTGGTGATCACCCCATATAGACTCCCTGATCACCCCCCTGTCATTGATTACACCCCTGTCATTGATCACCCCCCTGTAAAGCTCCATTCAGATGTCCGCATGATTTTTACGGATGCACTGATAGATGGATCGGATCCGCAAAACGCATACAGACGTCTGAATGAAGCCTTACAGGGGCATGATCAATGACTGTGGTGATCACCCCCCTGTCATTGATTACCCCCCTGTAAAGCTCCATTCAGATGTCCGCATGATTTTTACGGATGCACTGATAGATGGATCGGATCCGCAAAACGCATCCGGACGTCTGAATGAAGCCTTACAGGGGCGTGATCAATGACTGTGGTTATCACCCCATATAGACTCCCTGATCACCCCCCTGTCATTGATTACACCCCTGTCATTGATCACCCCCCTGTAAAGCTCCATTCAGATGTCCGCATGATTTTTACGGATCCACTGATAGATGGATCGGATCCGCAAAACGCATCCGGACGTCTGAATGAAGCCTTACAGGGGCATGATCAATGACTGTGGTGATCACCCCATATAGACTCCCTGATCACCCCCCTGTCATTGATTACCCCCCTGTAAAGCTCCATTCAGATGTCCGCATGATTTTTACGGATCCACTGATAGATGGATCGGATCCGCAAAACGCATCCGGACGTCTGAATGAAGCCTTACAGGGGCGTGATCAATGACTGTGGTGATCACCCCATATAGACTCCCTGATCACCCCCCTGTCATTGATTACCCCCCTGTCATTGATTACCCCCCTGTAAAGCTCCATTCAGATGTCCGCATGATTTTTACGGATCCACTGATAGATGGATCGGATCCGCAAAACGCATCCGGACGTCTGAATGAAGCCTTACAGGGGCGTGATCAATGACTGTGGTGATCACCCCATATAGACTCCCTGATCACCCCCCTGTCATTGATTACCCCCCTGTAAAGCTCCATTCAGATGTCCGCATGATTTTTACGGATGCACTGATAGATGGATCGGATCCGCAAAACGCATACGGACGTCTGAATGAAGCCTTACACGGGCGTGATCAATGACTGTGGTTATCACCCCATATTGACTCCCTGATCACCCCCCTGTCATTGATCACCCCCCTGTCATTGATCACCCCCCCTGTCATTGATCACCCCCCTGTCATTGATCACCCCCCTGTCATTGATCACCCCCCCTGTCATTGATCACCCCCCCTGTCATTGATCACCCCCCCTGTCATTGATCACCCCCCCTGTCATTGATCACCCCCCCTGTCATTGATCACCCCCCCTGTCATTGATCACCCCCCCTGTCATTGATCACCCCCCCTGTCATTGATTACCCCCCCTGTCATTGATTACCCCCCCTGTCATTGATCACCCCCCCTGTCATTGATCACCCCCCTGTCATTGATCACCCCTCTGTAAGGCTCCATTCAGACATTTTTTTGGCCCAAGTTAGCGGAATTATTATTTTTTTTTTCTTACAAAGTCTCATATTCCACTAACTTGTGTCAAAAAATGAAATCTCACATGAACTCACCATACCCCTCACGGAAACCAAATGCGTAAAATTTTTTAGACATTTATATTCCAGACTTCTTCTCACGCTTTAGGGCCCCTAGAATGCCAGGGCAGTATAAATACCCCACATGTGACCCCATTTCGGAAAGAAGACACCCCCAGGTATTCCGTGAGGGGCATATTGAGTCCATGAAAGATTGAAATTTTTGTCCCAAGTTAGCGGAAAGGGAGACTTTGTGAGAAAAAAATTAAAAATATCAATTTCCGCTAACTTGTGCCAAAAAAAAAAAATTTCTATGAACTCGCCATGCCCCTCATTGAATACCTTGGGGTGTCTTCTTTCCAAAATGGGGTCACATGTGGGGTATTTATACTGCCCTGGCATTCTAGGGGCCCCAAAGCGTGAGAAGAAGTCTGGTATCCAAATGTCTAAAAATGCCCTCCTAAAAGGAATTTGGGCACCTTTGCGCATCTAGGCTGCAATAAAGTGTCACACATCTGGTATCGCCGTACTCAGGAGAAGTTGGGGAATGTGTTTTGGGGTGTCATTTTACATATACCCATGCTGGGTGAGAGAAATATCTTGGTCAAATGCCAACTTTGTATAAAAAAATGGGAAAAGTTGTCTTTTGCCAAGATATTTCTCTCACCCAGCAAGGGTATATGTAAAATGACACCCCAAAACACATTCCCCAACTTCTCCTGAATACGGCGATACCACATGTGTGACACTTTTTTGCAGCCTAGGTGGGCAAAGGGGCCCATATTCCAAAGAGCACCTTTAGGATTTCACAGGTCATTTACCTACTTACCACACATTAGGGCCCCTGGAAAATGCCAGGGCAGTATAACTACCCCACAAGTGACCCCATTTTGGAAAGAAGACACCCCAAGGTATTCCGTGAGGGGCATGGCAAGTTCCTAGAATTTTTTATTTTTTGTCACAAGTTAGTGGAAAATGCAGATTTTTTTTTTTTTTTTTTTTTCATACAAAGTCTCATATTCCACTAACTTGTGACAAAAAATAAAAACTTCCATGAACTCACTATGCCCATCAGCGAATACCTTGGGGTCTCTTCTTTCCAAAATGGGGTCACTTGTGGGGTAGTTATACTGCCCTGGCATTCTAGGGGCCCAAATGTGTGGTAAGGAGTTTGAAATCAAATTCTGTAAAAAATGACCTGTGAAATCCGAAAGGTGCTCTTTGGAATATGGGCCCCTTTGCCCACCTAGGCTGCAAAAAAGTGTCACACATCTGGTATCCCCGTACTCAGGAGAAGGTGGGGAATGTGTTTTGGGGTGTCATTTTACATATACCCCTGCTGGGTGAGAGAAATATCTTGGCAAAAGACAACTTTTCCCATTTTTTTATACAAAGTTGGCATTTGACCAAGATATTTATCTCACCCAGCATGGGTATATGTAAAAAGACACCCCAAAACACATTCCTCAACTTCTCCTGAATACAGAGATACCAGATGTGTGACACTTTTTTGCAGCCTAGGTGGGCAAAGGGGCCCATATTCCAAAGAGCACCTTTCGGATTTCACAGGTCATTTTTTACAGAATTTGATTTCAAACTCCTTACCACACATTCGGGCCCCTAGAATGCCAGGGCAGTATAACTACCCCACAAGTGACCCCATTTTGGAAAGAAGAGACCCCAAGGTATTCGCTGATGGGCATAGTGAGTTCATGGAAGTTTTTATTTTTTGTCACAAGTTAGTGGAATATGAGACTTTGTATGAAAAAAAAAAAAAAAAAAAAAATCATCATTTTCCACTAACTTGTGACAAAAAATAAAAAATTCTAGGAACTTGCCATGCCCCTCACGGAATACCTTGGGGTGTCTTCTTTCCAAAATGGGGTCACTTGTGGGGTAGTTATACTGCCCTGGCATTCTAGGGGCCCAAATGTGTGGTAAGGAGTTTGAAATCAAATTCTGTAAAAAATGACGAGTGAAATCCGAAAGGTGCTCTTTGGAATATGGGCCCCTTTGCCCACCTAGGCTGCAAAAAAGTGTCACACATCTGGTATCTCCGTACTCAGGAGAAGGTGGGGAATGTGTTTTGGGGTGTCATTTTACATATACCCATGCTGGGTGAGAGAAATATCTTGGCAAAAGACAACTTTTCCCATTTTTTTATACAAAGTTGGCATTTGACCAAGATATTTATCTCACCCAGCATGGGTATATGTAAAATGACACCCCAAAACACATTCCTCAACTTCTCCTGAGTACGTAGATACCAGATGTGTGACACTTTTTTGCAGCCTAGGTGGGCAAAGGGGCCCATATTCCAAAGAGCACCTTTCGGATTTCACTGGTCATTTTTTACAGAATTTGATTTCAAACTCCTTACCACACATTTGGGCCCCTAGAATGCCAGGGCAGTATAACTACCCCACAAGTGACCCCATTTTGGAAAGAAGAGACCCCAAGGTATTTCGTGATGGGCATAATGAGTTCATGGAAGTTTTTATTTTTTGTCACAAGTTAGTGGAATATGAGACTTTGTAGGAAAAAAAATAAAATAAAAAAAAATCATCATTTTCCGCTAACTTGTGACAAAAAATAAAAAGTTCTATGAACTCACTATGCCCATCAGCGAATACCTTAGGGTGTGTACTTTCCGAAATGGGGTCATTTGTGGGGTGTTTGTACTGTCTGGGCATTGTAGAACCTCAGGAAACATGACAGGTGCTCAGAAAGTCAGAGCTGCTTCAAAAAGCGGAAATTCACATTTTTGTACCATAGTTTGTAAACGCTATAACTTTTACCCAAACCATTTTTTTTTTACCCAAACATTTTTTTTTTATCAAAGACATGTAGAACTATAAATTTAGAGCAAAATTTCTATATGGATCTCGTTTTTTTTTGCAAAATTTTACAACTGAAAGTGAAAAATGTCATTTTTTTGCAAAAAAAATCGTTAAATTTCGATTAATAACAAAAAAAGTAAAAATGTCAGCAGCAATGAAATACCACCAAATGAAAGCTCTATTAGTGAGAAGAAAAGGAGGTAAAATTCATTTGGGTGGTAAGTTGCATGACCGAGCAATAAACGGTGAAAGTAGTGTAGTGCCGATTTGTAAAAAAGGGCCTGGTCTTTAGGGGGGTATAAACCTGTGGTCCTTAAGTGGTTAAAGGGTTTCTATCACTTCGTTTTACATAATTAGCTGTCAGACACTAGCGATCCGCTAGTGTCTGCTCTGCTAAACCATCCTAATATAACTGCTTTTGGGGCAGCCGTTTTTCTAAAAAAAGAATATTTTATTAATATGCTAATGAGCCTCTAGGTGCTATGGGGGCGTCATTAGCACCTAGAGGCTCAGTCTACCTTCAGAAACTGCCGCCGCCCAGCGCGTCCCTCCAGCCCGCCCATCTCCTCCTGAATGCAATCCTCCCTGTGAGCGCCTGTATTCGGCGCATGCGCAGTGAATGTCTGACAGCTTCCCTGCTCAGACATCTCCACTGCGCCTGTTCCTCGGAGCACTATGACGTCATCACGCAGGCACAGTGGAGATGTCTGAGCAGAGAAGCGGTCAGACATTCACTGCGCATGCGCCGAATACAGGCGCTCACAGGGAGGATCGCATTCAGGAGGAGATGGGCGGGCTGGAGGGACGCGCTGGGCGGCGGCAGTTTCTGAAGGTAGACTGAGCCTTTAGGTGCTAATGACGCCCCCATAGCACCTAGAGGCTCATTAGCATATTAATAAAAGTTCTTTTTTTAGCAAAACGGCTGCCCCAAAACCTATTATATTAGGATGGTTTGGCAGAGCAGACACTAGCGGATCGCTAGTGTCTGACAGCTAATTATGTAAAACGAAGTGATAGAAACCCTTTAAGCCAGTTTCACATCTGCATTTTGAAATCCAGCAGAGGAAAGTCCTGCTGGAGTTCACCGTATACGGCATAACCAGATACTGCCGTTCGCCACAGCATCACTATTGACTACAATGGGATCCGTCCGGTTTCCGACATGAGTGCTGGGTTTCCGCTAGACAAGAACCGGTGCACGCACCAGTTTTTGTCTGTCCGAAACCAGGCAGTCATGACAGAAACCAGCCGGATGCCCGCAGGATCCCATTATAGTCAAGGCATTCCAGCGGTGGACAGCAGTATCCGGCTATGCCTTAGCACTAATTACTAGCTGCTGTATCATCAAGGGCTTAATAGGATTAAAGGAGGCTGGAAAATAAAAATGGCCTCTTTTTTCCCCAGCGACATTTTTGTCCATCAGTTGTGTGTGGTATTGCAGGACGGGCACAATGAAATGAGTAGTGCTGAGCTGTAATACCAGATATAGATGACGGACAAGAATGATAATGGCACATCTCCAGTGGCGTGACAAGGGGGAAGGGGTGCAGTCCGCCCGGGTGCAGGCTCTCAGTGGGGTGCCAGAAGCAATGTGCACTTCCAACAATACAGATGGAAGCGCTCATTGCTGGAGCGCAGGGTCCTGTTACTCACCGCTCAGCTCCCAGCACTCCACCCCTCCTTCAGGCCGGCGGCGCTCTTAATGGTGAAGCAGGACTTCTCCCTGCTCCACCGTTCATCCTGCAGTCATAGATCGCGCTGCTGACCTGTGTGGGCGGAGCCTGCAGCCAGAGGATCTGCATAAGCTCCACGCACACAGTGCTGCAGAGTGATCTCTGCCGGCGGGGAAGAGAGGTATGCGAGCTTCAGGAACAGGACAAGGTGGGTAGTTACTGTGTTTTTGGTTTTTTTTAATACAGAGGGGGCACAGAGGGCTTTATTACTATGGAGGGGGCACAGAGGGCTTTATTACTATGGAGGGGGCACAGAGGGCTTTATTACTATGGAAGGGGCACAGAGGGCTTTGTTACTATGGAAGAGGCACAGAGGGCTTTATTACTATGGAGGGGGCACAGAGCCAGAGGGAGGGCATTACTACAATGAAGGGGGCACAGTGGGCATTATTACTGTGAATGGGGCACAATGGGGAATATTACTATAAAAGGGGGCACAATGGGGATTATTACTATGAAGGGGGCACAATGGGGATTATTACTGTGAAGGGGCACAAAGAGGGCATTACAACTGTGAAAGGGGCACAGAGAAGGCATAACTACTGTAAAAGGGGCACAATGTGGGCATAACTACCGTAAAAGGGGCACAATGTGGGCATAACTACTGTGAGAGGGCACAATGTGGGCATAACTACTGTGAGAGGGCACAATGTGGGCATAACTACTGTGAGAGGACACAATGTGGGCATAACTACTGTGAGAGGACACAATGTGGGCATAACTACTGTGAGAGGACACAATGTGGGCATAACTACTGTGAGAGGACACAATGTGGGCATAACTACTGTGAGAGGACACAATGTGGGCATAACTACTGTGAGAGGACACAATGTGGGCATAACTACTGTGAGAGGACACAATGTGGGCATAACTACTGTGGGGGGGGGGGCACACATCTGTACAAAACTACTGTGAAGGTTGTACAATGAGGGCAAAACTACTGTGAGGGGGTACCATTTTTTTAAAGTATTGGGGGAGTGGGGTGCCAGAGAAAGGACCAGCCCCGGGTGCCAAACACCCCAGGCACGCCACTGCCCATCTCCTCCCCCAATGTCATACAACTCCTTTACCCACCTGGAAGGAATTCTGCAGAAATTCATCCAGCCATGATGTATAATTATAAAAAATTTAAAAAACACATGGGTGTAAGCGACTCTTTCCATACCTTATGTTCCAGCAAAATGCAGGATAAGACTTGCAAACAGGCCTCCACTCCAAGGAGCTCGAGGGGCAGGTGTAGGGGAAAATCCACCAGGGAGAATCTGGAAGGGTCGGGAAGAGCAAAGGTCAAGGGTGGCTGCATCTCTAAGGGTAAGACTTCCACGTCGACTCTCTTCTGGCCGGGCACTGGAGTGGGAGATCGGAGCAAGCGATAAATCCACGCTTCTATCTCCCGTAGGTCGTGCAGGAGAACGTTAGACTTTTCTTCTAACTGTAAAGAGCCGGTGAAGATCCTCCACATGGTGTCTCTGAAACACAAATGTCGAGCCAATCAATCTACTTCCCACAGAGAAATCGACCGGGACATTAGTATTTAACACTACGGGCACCAATATCTAGTTACCATGTAGAACAGGGAGCTGTAGAGAGTGAATTTCCTTAAATGGGGTCTCCAAGACTTTGTTATTGATGGGCTACCCTTAGGATGAGGCATCAATACTAGACTGATGGCCACCCCCTCTAATCAACTGCTACAGGGCCATCGGACCTAAGGCTATTTTCACACTAGCGTTTTTTGCGAATCCGTCATGGATCTGCAAAAACGCTTCTGTTACAATAATACAACCGCATGCATCCGTCATGAACGGATCCGGTTGTATTATGTCTTCTATAGCCATGACGGATCCGTCATGAACACCACTGAAAGTCAATTGGGGCGTCAGATAAAACGGATCTGTCCCCATTGACTTACATTGTGTGTCAAGACGGATCTGTCTTGCTGCTTGCAGCGTTATTCTGTCTGCGATGGGGACGCAACCAAACGGAACGGAATGCATTTTGGAGCGCTCCGTTTTGTTCAGTTCAGTTTTGTCCCCATTGACAATGAATGGGGACAAAACGGAAGCTTTTTTTTACGGTATTGAGACCCTATGACAGATCTCAATAGCGGAATTGAAAACGCTAGTGTGAAAGCAGCCCAACACAGGAGCAGATAGCTCCACACACCGTGTAGAGGTCGTGCCGAGTCACAGCAGCTCGGACCGCCAACGATCAGATACTGATGACCGATCCTAAGGATATCGGAGTCATGAAAACCCTTTTAATATTATTTCAGATACCTCCAATTTTTGAAGAAAGGCCCAGAATGATGTAAAACAATAGACGGACCCCCCACCTCGCTCACTCCCCTGCTGGTCTCCATGTCTGCTCCCTCTCGACTGACACTAGGGTCATTCCCTAACCAGAAAGCGACGGGACGGGAGTGGTGGGGGATCAGTAGGGTTAGTGTCACTCATTTTATTATTTTACACCATTCTGAAGTTTAAAAAAAAAATATTAAAAATTGTAATTGGCCTGACAACCCTTTTAAAGCTACTTTCACACTTGCGGCAGAGGAGTCCGGTAGGGAGTATGCCAACTGATTGCATTTTAAGACTGATCAGGATCCGTCTTACAAATGCATTGCAAGAACGTATCTGTCTGTCCGTTTGTCATACGGACAAACGGATCCGTTTTGATTTTTTTTCCACATTTTTACTGATCTGCGCATGCGCAGACTGGAAGGACGCATTCGGCATTTTGAATGCCGAATCCGGCACTAGTACATTCCTATGGAAAAAATGCCTGATCTGGCATTCAGGCCAGTGTTCAGTTTTTTGGGCCGCATGCTGCGGTTTTATCTTTTGCCTGATCAGCCAAAAAGACTGAACTGAAGACATCCTGAACGGATCGCTCTCCATTCAGAATGCATGGGGATAAAACTGATCAGTTATTTTCCGGTATAGAGCCCCTAGGACGGAACTCCGTGCCGGAAAATAAAAACGCTATTGTGAAAGTACCCTAAGTAAGAACAACCAGAGCTGAAGAAGCGGAGGAATTTGTGCGTCGGGCCGACTGCTTCCTGTCTATTTGAAACGATCTGCTCCAGTCCAAGAAATATCACTGCCAAAACCAGAACCATAAACTTTTGGCGACTTTGGAACTTTTTAGACAGCAGATAGAAAGATTTTTAATGCAGATATATAGAGGCACATACAGATGAAGCCATATTATGCGTCCCATTGTGGCGTGCTCTGTCACATGACATGTTAAAGACGTATTCGCCCCTAAAGGGATTGCTTCCAGCGCCTCACGGATCAGTAGGGGCTTTGTGCGACGCTGTGTACGCTTTGCTGCACGCTCGAGGGCTCAGGCATACCCAAACCACACCGCTTCTTTTACATTTTAAAGAGGAGCCGTCCCCTCTCCTGACATGTCTGTTGTAGTATCTACTTGCATTTCCCATGTAATAACACTTCTGGAGCATCTATTCTTATGACTCTGTTGTGATGTTCCTCTATTACTCCCATTAGATATTTTAGAAGTAAAGGCGTTACCAATAAGGGGGTGTAACTGCACAGTCTGACAACGGCCAGTGTTAGACTGTGCAGGGACGCCCCCCCCCCCCCTAGCTGGAATCATCCAAACTTCTAGCAGGAATAAAAGAGGAAAGGCACAACACACAGTCCTAAGAATAGATGCTTCAGAAATGTTATTACAAGGAGAATGCAAGTAATGACTAAAACGATCATGCCATGTCGGGGGATTAATCACTCTCCTCCATGGCCGCCTTGCAGGACACGCTCGCCTTTATCACGAGGAGGACAGCGCAGGCGGTTTACTCATTGCTTCATATTAGAAGGACATTACGGAGATGAATCAGAGGTCTTCTTATAACAGAAGGATGCTTATGCAGGAGAACACAATCCATTTTCAAGGGCTTCAGTACATAAACGGCCGCCGTCTGGTCATGGGTTCATTATGTCATTACAATGAGAGGGAAGGGAGAGAAAAATACACAGAAAAGGGCCAAGTACGAATCACTGCCTCCTTCTGCATCCCACACAGCACACTGCCTCCATCATTGCCACAGTCACCGATGGTCAGCTCTGCCCAACGGTCAGCCAAACCCAGGGATTTCGTTTTGGATCCACCTGCAACTCAATGTCTTCCAGGCATGCTGAATTTTAATATTTACTACTTTGTTTGCTTGGGAGATAAGCCGCAGCAAGAGGCATCAGGCACCAGCCGTCCCCACTGCGCTGAGCATTCGCCTGCTGTCCGCATCCGTATGACCGTTCCACAAAAGACAGAACATGTCCTATACTTGTCCGCAAAATGTGGACCCATTGAAGTCAATGGGTCTGCAAACAAATAAAATAATAATAATATAATATAATATAATTTTGTGGATCCGCAGTTTGCTTACAGTCATGTGCATGAGACCTAAAGGAGTTGCCCAGGACATAAAACAGGACAGGTCATCAATATATGATCAGTGGGGGGGGGGGGGCACCCTGCCGATCAGCTGTTGGAAGCTGCCGTCCCTGATCAGCGCGGCCTCTTCATCGGCCTGTGACGTCAGGAACCATCTCCCATCAGGCACATGGCCTTTCTGCAGCTCGGTTCTATTGAAGTGAATGGGATTGAGCTGCAATACCAAGCATAGCTCTGCGGTCCCTTCAAACAGAGGATCAGAGGGGCTGCCGGGAGACGGACCCTCACCCATTTGATACTGATGACCTGTCCTGAAGATAGGTCATCGACCTTTAAGTCCAGAAAATCCCACTTAACGGTGAAGTCACGGGAGATGGTTCCTGGCTGAACAAGTTTTTATCTGACAGGGTTCCCCCAGGGGGAGGAGAGTTTCAGCAGGAAAAAAATAAAAATAGCTGCTCAAAAATTCTGCAGTAAGGAGGGCCGACGGTGCCAGTCCAGACCTTCCCAGCCACGACCTAAGGGTCCATTCACACGTCCGTGGTGTATTGCGGATCCGCAATACACCCGGTCAGCACCCCCCATAGAACTGCCCATTCTTGTCCGCAATTGCGCACCAGAATAAGACATGTTCTATTTTTGCGGGGCCGCGCTCCGGAAATGCGGATGCACATCTCCACATCTCTTCCGGCCCCATAGAGAATGAATGGGTCCGCACCCATTGCCGATATTGCGGACATGTGAATGGACCCTTAAAGGGGTTTTCCAGTTTGCATCAACAATATTTATGAAGGTAGCTGTAAATTGCTCCTATCTTCCAGTCTGGGCTGTGGTCACATGACCATGTCCATGCAGCTCTTTATTTCCTGTGATGTTATGTCCGTGGGTGGGGCAGTGATAGGGGAGTGTCTATGTAACTAGAAGGGTGGGAGGAGCTATAAACTAGCTGGGCGTTGGTAGGGGGGCGGTGATATGGGCGTGTCTATGTAACTAGCTGGGTGGGAGGAGCTATAAACCAACTGGGAGTTGTTAGGGACGGTGCTAGGGGTATGGCAAAGAAAAGAGAAGTGCTTCATGGGTTTGGTTGGATCCAGCAACAAGAAGAGCGACATACAGGAGGGAAACAAATGGGTCAGGAGAGTCCAGATTGAACCAAATTGAAGAAAAAACAAAAAAGCATGGGGGAGATGAACATGAGGTAAGAAACTGCATGAGCAGATCTGTTAGGCTACTTTCACACTTGCAGCAGAGGATTCCGTCGCCGGAACTGCCTGCCGGATCCGGCAAAACGTGTGCCAACTGATGGCATTTGTAAGACCTGATCCTGATCTGTCTTACAAATGCATTGAAATGCCGGATCCGTCGTTCCGGTGTCATCCGGAAAAACGGTTCCGGCATTTATTTTTTAAAAATTTCGGTCTGCGCATGGACGGATCCGGCATTCCTGTATTTTGAATGCCGAATCTGGCACTAATACATTCCTATGGAAAAAAATGCCGGATCTGGCAATCAGGCAAGTGTTCAGTTTTTTTGGCCGTAGATAAAACCGTAGCATGCTGCGGTTTTATCTTTTGCCTGAGCAGTCTAAAAGACTGAACTGAAGACATCCTGATGCATCCTGATCGGATTGCTCTCCATTCAGAATGCATGGGGATATGCCCGATCAGTTCTTTTTTGGTATAGAGCCCCTAGGACGGAACTCAATGCCGGAAAAGAAAAACGCTAGTGTGAAAGTGGCCTTAAACATCATAGTAATCCTGGGAAATCCCTTTAATGATCAGGCAGAGCACTGACTGATCACCTAGGTCTTATTGGCTTCTACCTCACAGGTGTTTTTTTTGCCTTCCTCTGGATAAACTTGCAGGATAACAGGCTGAACTGGATGGACAGATGTCTTTTTTCGGCCTCATGTACTATGTTACTATGTTATGTTATTAGCTACTAGGCACCCGCGGGCTGCTGCTTAGGGGTAAGAATTGAGGCTGCGCGGTCCTATAATAGCTTCATGGTGGCGCTGAGGGAAAGGGTTTACGATTAGAAAATCATGGCCACCATCTTCCAAAAACAGCGCTACATCTGCCCACAGGCTGGGTATGGTATTGCAGCTCAGTCTCGTTCATGTCAATGGAGCTGAGCTGCAATACCATACACAACCCATGGACAGGTGTGGCGCTGTTTCAGGAAGAAAGCCGTTGTGTTTTTCTAGTCCTAGAAAGTAATATTTACCCTTACTGGGACAATGTCACAATGTCAAACAACTCTATTTGCTCTGCCTCCCCGCATAGCAGAAGAAAAACGTGGTTTTCCATTGTGTACATATCGCTAACATATTCCGCTGCTCTGTACATACAGAGTATTCCTCCCATCAGTCCCTGACCCCAGGCTGTAACCTGATCGGTCAGTATGGGCGACTGCTCCTCAGGTCACTATATGTTCCTTACGTCCTGAAGAACAGTCGCCATGTTCCAGACCATCATCTGTGCCAACCATGCCATGTAGGAGTCACTATACATCCCATCCCCTTCAGCCCTAATATCCTACAGAAAGGGCACTTGACGTTCTATATCTTCCCATGTCCTGGAAATGTCACTATATAATCTATACGCCGATGTTCTGTAATATACCTCCCCGTCCTATACAGAGGTCACTGTACGTTCTATACCTCCCTGTCCTATACAGAGGTCACTGTACGTTCTATACCTCCCCGTCCTATACAGAGGTCACTGTACGTTCTATACCTCCCCGTCCTATACAGAGGTCACTGTACGTTCTATACCTCCCCGTCCTATAGAGGTCACTGTACGTTCTATACCTCCCCGTCCTATACAGAGGTCACTGTACGTTCTATACCTCCCCGTCCTATAGAGGTCACTGTACGTTCTATACCTCCCCGTCCTATAGAGGTCACTGTACGTTCTATACCTCCCCGTCCTATACAGAGGTCACTGTACGTTCTATACCTCCCCGTCCTATAGAGGTTACTGTACGTTCTATACCTCCCCGTCCTATAGAGGTCACTGTACGTTCTATACCTCCATGTCCTATACAGAGGTCACTGTACGTTCTATACCTCCCTGTCCTATACAGAGGTCACTGTACGTTCTATACCTCCCCGTCCTATACAGAGGTCACTGTACGTTCTATACCTCCCCGTCCTATACAGAGGTCACTGTACGTTCTATACCTCCATGTCCTATACAGAGGTCACTGTACGTTCTATACCTCCCCGTCCTATACAGAGGTCACTGTACGTTCTATACCTCCCCGTCGTATACAGAGGTCACTGTACGTTCTATACCTCCATGTCCTATACAGAGGTCACTGTACGTTCTATACCTCCATGTCCTATACAGAGGTCACTGTACGTTCTATACCTCCATGTCCTATACAGAGGTCACTGTACGTTCTATACCTCCCCGTCCTATACAGAGGTCACTGTACGTTCTATACCTCCATGTCCTATACAGAGGTCACTGTACGTTCTATACCTCCATGTCCTATACAGAGGTCACTGTACGTTCTATACCTCCATGTCCTATACAGAGGTCACTGTACGTTCTATACCTCCATGTCCTATACAGAGGTCACTGTACGTTCTATACCTCCCCGTCCTATACAGAGGTCACTGTACGTTCTATACCTCCCCGTCCTATAGAGAGGTCACTGTACGTTCTATACCTCCCCGTCCTATACAGAGGTCACTGTACGTTCTATACCTCCATGTCCTATACAGAAGTCACTGTACGTTCTATACCTCCCCGTCCTATACAGAGGTCACTGTACGTTCTATACCTCCATGTCCTATACAGAGGTCACTGTACGTTCTATACCTCCCCGTCCTATACAGAGGTCACTGTACGTTCTATACCTCCCCGTCCTATACAGAGGTCACTGTACGTTCTATACCTCCATGTCCTATACAGAGGTCACTGTACGTTCTATACCTCCCCGTCCTATAGAGGTCACTGTACGTTCTATACCTCCATGTCCTATAGAGGTCACTGTACGTTCTATACCTCCATGTCCTATACAGAGGTCACTGTACGTTCTATACCTCCATGTCCTATACAGAGGTCACTGTACGTTCTATACCTCCCCGTCCTATACAGAGGTCACTGTACGTTCTATACCTCCATGTCCTATACAGAGGTCACTGTACGTTCTATACCTCCATGTCCTATACAGAGGTCACTGTACGTTCTATACCTCCCCGTCCTATAGAGGTCACTGTACGTTCTATACCTCCATGTCCTATAGAGGTCACTGTACGTTCTATACCTCCCCGTCCTATACAGAGGTCACTGTACGTTCTATACCTCCATGTCCTATACAGAGGGCACTGTACGTTCTATACCTCCCCGTCCTATACAGAGGTCACTGTACGTTCTATACCTCCATGTCCTATACAGAGGGCACTGTACGTTCTATACCTCCCCGTCCTATACAGAGGGCACTGTACGTTCTATACCTCTGTGTCTTATACAGGAGGTCCCTGTACGTTCTATACCTCCATGTCCTATACAGAGGTCACTGTACGTTCTATACCGCCACATCCCATACAGAGGTCACTGTACATTCTATACCTCCACATCCTATAGAGTGGTCACTATTCGCTCCATATCCTTGGAGAGATCTATATGTTCCGCAGAGCTGTAGGCACGTCGTTCCTATATACACCCTGCGGCTTAGTCTCTTATCAGCAGGTGCACGCTTTAGGATTTACAGACAACGTGACGCGCAGGCTCACACTCATCCACTATTGATGGAGACGCCGGCTACTACCAGACAGTCTGTGCCTCCAGGGGAGGGCGGAGGTAATGAGGTATTACAGGAGGTAATGGTATCACAGTACCTCCGCTTGTCTGGTAAAAGTGCTGGCCGCCAGTAGTACTGCAGGGAAAAGAGAGAAGATAGGATATCTGTAGAAGGTGTCACGGGCAAGAAGAAGAGACGTCCGGGGGCGAGCACATAACTAATGACAATAATGGGAGGGGGGGGGGGGGGGGGTCAAAAGAAATTCCCCCTAAATAGAAAACAAAACTCCTCAATAAAATGAAATTGTCGTCCAGATCTCTTCTTGTTACATGCTGAGAAAAAAAATTGTGTCGATACAATTCCCACTGGGGTTGTCACCCAACTTTGTACAGAGTTGCCTAATAAAAGGGGCTTGTCCTAGTTGGATGACCCCTTTAAAAAGTACAACCCCCTTGGACTATGTATAACCTCTGTAAGCTGAATTTACTTACAAATGTTCCTATATTGCCCAGTGATTGTCATGTGGTGTCAATGCGAACTCGGCGGCCAAAGGCTGAAGAGGAGGGCCGCATAGCAGTGCTGGAACGGTGGGAAAATCAACGGCTACGCAGTGATTATTTTGTCATTTTACGCCTGCCTGTGCCCCATTTCTTCTTAATCTTGGACAACCCCTTTAACCACTTACCCCCTGCCTGACAGAGCCTAATTTTGCAAATCTGACATGTGTCACGTTATGTGGTAATAACTTTGGAACACTTATTTATCCAGGCCATTCTGAGATTGTTTTCTCGACACATTGTACTTCAAGACAGTGGTAAATTAGAGTCGGTATATTTTATTTATAAAATAATCCAAAATTTACCGAACATTTTGAAAAATTTGCAATTTTCCAAATTTCAATTTCTCTGCTTTTAAAACAGAAAGTGATACCTCATAAAATATTTATTACTTTACATTCCCCACAGGTCTACTTTATGTTGGCATAATTTTGTAAATGTCATTTTATTTTTTTAGGACGTTAGAAGGCTTAGAATTTTAGAAGCAATTCTTAACATTTTTAAGAAAATTTCCAAAACTCACTTTTTAAAAAGGACCAGTTCAGCTCTGAAGTCACTTTGTGGGGCTTACATAGTGGAAACCCCCCATAAATGACCCCATTGTAGAAACTACACCCCTCAAGTTACTCAAAACTGATTTTAAAAAATTGGTTAACCCTTTAGCTGTTCCACAAGAATTAAAGGAAAATGGAGATGACAGTTCTAAATTTCACTTTTTTGGCAGATTTTAATTTTTTTTCTTTTAACACATCAAGGGTTAACAGCCAAACAAAACTCAATATTTATTACCCTCATTCTGCTGTTTACAGAAACAGCCCACACGTGGTCGTAAACTGATGTAAGGGCACACGGCAGGGCGCAGAAGAAAAGGAGCGCCACATGGTTTTTGGAAGGCAGATTTTGCTGAACTGGTTTTTAGATGCCATGTCCCATTTGAAGCCCCCCTGATGCACCCTTACAGTAGAAACTCCCAAAAAGTGACCCCATTTTAGAAACTAGGTGATAAGGTGCCAGTTTTATTGGTACTATTTTGGGGTACATACGATTTTTAATTGCCATATATTAAGTTTTTTGTGAGGCAAGGTAACCAAAAAATTGCTGTTTTGGCACTGGTTTTAATTTTTTACAACATTCATCTGACAGGGTAGATCATGTGCTGTTTTTATTGAGCAGGTTGTTTTACGGACGCAATGATATCAAATATGTCTTGTTTCAGTTTTACATAATAAAGCATTTTTGAAAAAAAATATATGTTTTTTTCTCCATTTTCTGAATGCCATTTTTTTTTTTTTTTTTTTCTGCCGATCGTATTGTGCAGGGGCTCGTTTTTTGCAGGAAGAGTTAAAGTTTTTATTGGTACCATTTTTGGATACATATGATTTTTTGATCATTCATCATTACACTTTATGGGGCAAGGTGGCCAAAAAATTGGTTGTTTTAGCACAGTTTATTTATTTTTACAGCGTTCACCTGAGGGGTTAGGTCATGTGCCATTTTTATAGAGCAGATCGTTACGGACGTGGCAAGACCTAATATTTATACTTTTTCTTATTTATTGAAGATTTACACAATAATAGCATTTTTGAAAACCCCCCAAAAAAATTATGATGTTTTAGGATCTCCATAGTCTGAGAGCCATAGCTTTTTAATTTTTTGACCGATCGTCTTAATTAGGGTCTCAATTTTTGCAGGAAGAGGTGACAGTTTGATTGGAACTATTTTGGGGGGCATACACCTTTTTGATCGCTTGGTGTTGCACTTTATGTGATGTTAGGTGACAAAAAATGGCTTTTTGGCACAGTTTATAATTTTTTTTTTTACGGCGTTCACCTCAGGCATTAGGTCATATGATATTTTTATAGAGCAGGCTGTTACGGATGCGGCAATACCAGTATGTCCACTTCATTTCTTTTTTTTATTTCACTTTAACACAATAATAGCTGTTTTGAAGCAATACAGCAATCTAGAAGGCAGGGACACCTGGGAACTGTCCCTGCCTTCTCTCTGGGTTGCCCTGCTGTCACTGACAGAGGGCCCCCGCTCCGCAGCTGCACGCCAATTCCAGAACGTCCATTCAGAGATAAACATCCACCCATAGGACGTTTATATCCTATGGGCGGATATGAAGTGGTTAATGTAAGTAATAACACCTCCTCACCGCGGGGGAGGGGAGCCGTAGAATTGTCATCCATACGAAGCGTGCTAATAGCTATATACACTGCTCAAAAAAATAAAAGGGAACACTTAAACAACACAATGTAACTCCAAGTCAATCACACTTCTGTGAAATCAAACTGTCCACTTAGGAAGCAACACTGAGGGACAATCAATTTCACATGCTGTTGTGCAAATGGGATAGACAACAGGTGGAAATTATAGGCAATTAGCAAGACACCCCCAATAAAGGAGTGGTTCTGCAGGTGGTGACCACAGACCACTTCTCAGTTCCTATGCTTCCTGGCTGATGTTTTGGTCACTTTTGAATGCTGGCACTGCTTTCACTCTAGTGGTAGCATGAGACGGAGTCTACAACCCACACAAGTGGCTCAGGTAGTGCAGCTTATCCAGGATGGCACATCAATGTGAGCTGTGGCAAGAAGGTTTGCTGTGTCTGTCAGCGTAGTGTCCAGAGCATGGAGGCGCTACCAGGAGACAGGCCAGTACATCAGGAGACGTGGAGGAGGCCGTAGGAGGGCAACAACCCTGCAGCAGGACCGCTACCTCCGCCTTTGTGAAAGGAGGAACAGGAGGAGCACTGCCAGAGCCCTGCAAAATGACCTCCAGCAGGCCACAAATGTGCATGTGTCTGCTCAGTCAGAAACAGACTCCATGAGGGTGATAGGAGGGCCCGACGTCCACAGGTGGGTTTTGTGCTTACAGCCCAACACCGTGCAGGACGTTTGGCATTTGCCAGAGAACACCAAGATTGGCAAATTCGCCACTGGCGCCCTGTGCTCTTCACAGATGAAAGCAGGTTCACACTGAGCACATGTGACAGACGTGACAGAGTCTGGAGACGCTGTGGAGAACGTTCTGCTGCCTGCAACATCCTCCAGCATGACCGGTTTGGCATTGGGTCAGTAATGGTGTGGGGTGGCATTTCTTTGGAGGGCCGCACAGCCCTCCATGTGCTCGCCAGAGGTAGCCTGACTGCCATTAGGTACGAAGATCAGATCCTCAGACCCCTTGTGAGACCATATGCTGGTGCGGTTGGCCCTGGGTTCCTCCTAATGCAAGACAATGCTAGACCTCATGTGGCTGAAGTGTGTCAGCAGTTCCTGCAAGACGAAGGCATTGATGCTATGGACTGGCCCGCCCGTTCCCCAGACCTGAATCCAATTGAGCACATCTGGGACATCATGTCTCCACCAACGTCACGTTGCACCACAGACTGTCCAGGATTTGGCAGATGCTTTAGTCCAGGTCTGGGAGGAGATCCCTCAGGAGACCGTCCGCCACCTCATCAGGAGCATGCACAGGCGTTGTAGGGAGGTCATACAGGCACGTGGAGGCCACACACACTACTGAGCCTCATTTTGACTTGTTTTAAGGACATTACATCAAAGTTGGATCAGCCTGTAGTGTGTTTTTCCACTTTAATTTTGAGTGTGACTCCAAATCCAGACCTCCATGGGTTGAAAAATTAGATTTCCATTTTTTAATTTTTGTGTGATTTTGTTGTCAGCACATTCAACTATGTAAAGAACAAAGCATTTCAGAAGAATATTTAATTAATTCAGATCTAGGATGTGTTATTTTTGTGTTCCCTTTATTTTTTTGAGCAGTGTATTATGGTGGTCATCTCCAATTTCCTATTTTGAGAAACCAGCAAGCGCAGTTGCAATTTTAAAAGGGGTGGAAGTTAATACAAGCCACTTTCTAATGTATTGTGATTGTAAATATTGCCTCATTTGCTGGCTGGATTTATTTTTCCATTACATTATACTCTGCTCATTTCCATGGTTGCAGACCCCCCTGCAATCCATCAGCGGTGGTCGTGCTTGCACACTATAGGAAAAAGTGTCGACTCTCTGGTGGCAGGGACTGCGGGAGCGCACTTAGGCTGGCGCTTTTTCCTATAGTGCGCAAGCACGACCACCGCTGATAGATTGCAGGGTGGTCGTAACCATGGAAACGAGCAGTGTATAATGTGATTGAAAAAGGAATCCAGCCAGCAAAGGAGGCAATATGAATAATAATAATACATTAGTAAGTGCCTCGTATTAACTTTCTCTACATGATAAATGCCATTCGCTGAAGTGAGACAACCCCTTTAAGTTATGTTCAACCGCTGGGCCCCCTACAGATCATGAGAAAGGGGTGCCCTGTTCTTCCATTTAAATGGAGCGTTTAACTTGCACGCGCGTCCGCCACTCCCTTTAGCTCTATGGAACTGCCGGATATAGCGGAGTAACAGTGCTTGGCGATCTCCAGCAGGCCCATAGCGTTGAATGGAGCGACAGCACATATCTCATGACCGGTAGGGGGGCGTAAGGTCGGACGCCCGCTGATTCAACACTTATCCCCTATCCTGTGGGCTAAGTTGTCGTAATGGGACAATCAATGGGCTGCCCCCATAGTGCGGTAGTTTCCTAGCTAAGCCTTACCAGCTGGGGTAGATTTAGAACTCCCAGCATACTGTGACAGTCTATAGATGCCTGGGTATGCTGAGAGTTGTAGTTTCCCATAACAGCGCATTCGCTTATTATAGTCAAATCATGTTTTGTGTCACGATTACAGCGGCGCTGCGTAATCTCAGCCAGAGTCAACCAGAAGGAGGCCTGAACTAATTCCCATTTTTCCATCTCATCCACGCGTGAAGCAGTACACAAACATCTCGAAATGTCACCTTTCTCCGGCTAAATGACTAATCTGCTGTTCTCCAGCCCCGGGACTGATACGAAAATACGTGAAATTCACAAACTGGAGCACCTCGCCCGGACCGCAGCGCTGATCGAGGTCACAGACAGAATAAATCAAACGTGTAGACGGCGTCAGACAATAGATTGGTCTAATGTTCAACCCGACGGAAAATATAAATGTGGGAGAATTTTTTTTTTTTTATGGGAATTTTAGGTCCAACATTCTCTGTTAATTTATTTCTTTCTGTTTCCTGATAGCTGACAGAGTGTTTCTGATATAGAGCTCTAAAGAGTTAAAAGGGGGGGGGGGTCTCTATCCACTTTTACCATTGCCTCTGGGACTTGCTCCTAACTGTAAAACTGGGCACCAAAAGTGAAGGAGAGCGTGCGGCACAAGTGCAGCGTGCTCTCAATTTACTGCTATGGGAGAACTAAAAAGAGCAGAGCGCATTTTTGAAAGTCGCATAGCGGTAAATTCAAGGCAGCCATTTCTCTATTCTCCACCATGGGACTGCTGGAAATAGCCAAAACCAGGTCAGCTATTTCCAGAATTCCCAAGGAGGAGAATGGAGAGTTTCTGTGCATGCGCAGCTACTCTCCCTGCACTTGCAGGGAGACCATTCTGGAGATAGGAGCAGGTCCCAGAGGTGGGTCCTTCACCTATGTGGCATTGATGGCACATCCTAGCGATAGGCCATCGATATATCAGGAGAGCTTAGTGCGCATGCCACTTAAATTTGCAGCGCATCAAACCACACATCAACGGCAGAAATGAGAGCACCGGAAACGTACCTGATGATTTGATATGAAGATTCGCCACATATGAACATTACCATAAGAGACCCATGGGTGACAAAGGGTTAGGCTACTTTCACACTGGTGTTTTGGCTTTCCTTTTGCGAGATCCGTTCAGGGCTCTCACAAGCGGTCCAAAACTGATCAGTTTTGCCCTAATGCATTCTGAATGTAAAAGGATCCGCTCAGAATGCCTCAGTTCAGTCTCCATTCGGTCTACATTCCGCTTTGGAGGCGGACACCAAAACGCTGCCTGCAGCCTAAGGCGAGAGGGGCACTTTTCTGGTGTAATGTAGCGATAGCTTTTTACAATGCAGGTCCTGTATACGCTGCTCGGTCTTCGCCTGTTTACATGTGCACACAAAGCCTGGTCATATATGTGTCACGGAAAGGTAAACATGAGTGGCTCTGGCAGTAAAGTATAGGAAGACAATAGTACTGTTGTTACAGGGATGATGTCCAGCGCAGGAAATTATGTGAATCATCCAGACTAAGGCCTCTTTCACACGGGCGTTGCGGGAAAAGGTCCGGGTGCGTTGCGGGAACATGCGCGATTTTTCCGCGCGAGTGCAAAACATTGTAATGCATTTTGCACTCACGTGAGAAAAATGGCGCATGTTTGGTACCCAAACCCGAACTTCTTCACAGAAGTTCGGGCTTGGGATCGGTGTTCTGTAGATTGTATTATTTTCCCTAATAACATGGTTATAAGGGGAAATAATCGCATTCTGAATACAGAATGCAGAGTACAATAGCGCTGGAGGGGTTAAAAATTTTTTTTTTTTATTAAACTCACCTTAGACCACTTGATCGCGCAGCCCGGCATATCTTCTGTCTCCTTCTTTGCTGATTGCAGGAAAAGGACCTGTGGTGACGTCACTCCGGTCATCACATGGTCCATCACATGATCCATCACCATGGTAAAAGATCATGTGATGGATCATGTGATGACCGGAGTGACGTCATCAAAGGTCCTTTTCCTGCACACAGCTAAGATGAAGACAGAAGAGATGCCGGCTGCGCGATCAAGTGGATTAAGGGGAGTTAAATTATTATTTATTTATTTTTTAACCCCTCCAGCGCTATTTTACTATGCATTCTGTATTCAGAATGCTATTATTTTCCCTTATAACCATGTTATAAGGTATAATTATAATGATCGGGTCTCCATCCCGATCGTCACCTAGCAACCGTGCATGAAAATCTCACCGCATCCGCACTTGCTTGCAGATGCTTGCGATTTTCACGCAGCCCCATTCACTTCTATGGGGCCTGCGTTGCGTGAAAAACGCTGAATATAGAGCATGCTGCGATTTTCACGCAACGCACAAGTGATGCGTGAAAATCACCGCTCATGTGAACAGCCGCATAGAAATTAATGGGTCCTGATTCAGTGCGGGTGCAATGCGTTCAACTCACGCATTGCACCCGCGCAAAACTCGCCCGTGTGAAAGAGGTCTAATGGTTCGGGATACATCGCACTAACTGAATCCAATGGAAAAGCCGGATAAGGCGCACATCTCATTTTGGATGGTTTTGTACTTTTCAATCATGCGATAGCGGAAATAGATATAATACATGAGGACGGTGGCATCTCACAATCAGCACCCCAACTCTAGGAGACGTTGCAATGAGTGGCCCTTGGTCCAAAGGATTCAGTGCACCCATGTAATAAATGACTGCCCCTTCGACACTAATGGGCGGCCTGTAATATGTGTGACAGCAGCTTTGTTTGGGGTCACAGCAATCAGTCCCACATCTCCTTGGGGGGGGGGGGGGGGGGGAGTTCTCTTAATTTACCTGAGGATGCATGTTATTCAGAGTCAATGGTAATCTCTATGGGTGCTGCAGATTTTTCCAGCTATTTTTTATTCAGTGGTTGTCCAAAAATAGTCAAAAAAATAATAATAATTAGGCTCCATTCACACGTCAGTGTGTATTTTGGATCCGCAAAACACGGACATCAGTGATGTGCGTTCCGCATTTTGCGGACCGCACATCGCCAGCACTTAATAGAAAATGACTATTCTTGTCCGCAATTGTGGACAAGAATAGGACATGTTCTATTTTTTTCGGGAACGGACTTGCGGACCCGGAAGTGCGGATCGGCAATTCCGGATCCGGGCAGCACATTGTGCTGCCCCATAGAAATGAATGGGTCCGAAATTCCGTTCCGCAAAATGCGAAACGAAATTGCGGACGTGTGAATGGACCCTACAGAAAGAGCATCACTCCTGTCCATAGGCTGTATCTGGTAATTTAGCTCAACTGTATGGCTTTGAATGGGGCTGAGCCGCAATACCAGATGTACCCTCTGCCGCTGGAATCTAAGACCATCCCTTAAGGAAGCCATGGATTTCGGCCCGATATCTTGCACCATGCCGTTTCTAGAAAATGAAACCGTTCACCACATTCTCCGATACCGGAAAGGACACATCCCCCTCCACCACCAAAAAAAGAACACTCTGCATTCGATTCTCACCCAAAAAATCTGCAAATACAGAAAAGTCTCAAATCTCACCGGAGTCTTTTTTGTACAATATCACACATTCAACAGATTTTACAAAGTCGACAAGCGGAGGCAGCAAACACCGTCTGTTCTGCATCTCCCACATCATCAGACCAGCGTTACCCATGCCGGTGTACCGGGCGCTGTGTATGCGGCTGGGGAGATGTAAGTCAAAACTCTGACTCCTATGGTTCTCACTCCGACCCCACAGTCCCGCTGTGTATGTGACCAATATCACTAGAGGTATAGAATTGTACCCTCTATACTGCCCGCTGACAGCACAAGAAAAGGGATGCACAGGCAAAAATATAATATACGGAACGCAAAAAATGGCCTGTAAACGGAAAAGAAAAAAAAACGGTCTTGTGAAAGAGGCCTCAACGAACCGGAATGCAGACTACATTCCATTATTTTTTTTTAGCGGAAATATTGAAATTAATGGTTCCATATACGGAATGCAAAAAACGGCCTGTAAACGGAAAAAAAAGTTGTGTGAAAGAGGCCTAACAGTCATCTCACTATCATCACAGGAAGGATTGCAAAGACAGATATCACATATATAAATAACACTAGGTGATGGTCACAACTTAACTCCTCCCCCTCCCTGCCCATTGACCCCTGCACAGTTTGCACAGCATGCCCACAGCATTGCCCTACAGAAGTCACCTCTAGACACCAGTTCTGTATGGAACATGTGGCTGCTGAAAAGCACAGCTCTGAACTGCTGTTAACGAAGCAGTCAATAGATCAGGCAACATGGCCACCCCCATAACCCTGTACAGAAAATTAAAAAAAAAAAAAAAAATTATATATATATATATATATATATATATATATATATATATATATATATATATATATATATATATATACACAAAAATAGAGAATATGTATCAGATTCTGTCTTTAATCAGTAAAAAAAAAAATATATAAAAATCCTAAACTAATGCTCAACACCGATCACTGAGGACACGAACCCCACAGATTAGGAGAATAAAGTGGCCGCAAGGCTTCACTGGCAGTAGATCTGAAATCTGCATCCTACACTACGATTTTCTAATATCAGTCACACGTCTAAGTAAATATTTCTGTTCAGGGGGCGTGTCTGACAACAAGCTTGTCGACTGTTGCCATTAGTAACCAGAAGACCTGTGCAGCTTCTTTTGACTACAATACAGTAAGGCCCCTTTCACACGGGCGAGTATTCCGCGCGGGTGCAATGCGTGAGGTGAACGCATTACACCCGCACTGAATACCGACCCATTCATTTCTATGGGGCTGTGCACACGAGCAGTGATTTTCACGCATCACTTGTGCGTTGCGTGAAAATCGCAGCATGCTCTATATTGTGCGTTTTCCAAGCAACACAGGCCCCATAGAAGTGAATGGGGCTGCGTGAAAATCGCAAGCATATTTTCCCTTATAACATGGTTATAAAGGGGAAATAATAGCATTCTGAATACAGAATGCATAGTAGAATAGCGCCGGAGGGGTTATAAAAAAAAAATGTAACTCACCTTAATCCACTTGATCGCGCAGCCCGGCATCTCCTTCTGTCTTCTTTGCTGTGTGCAGGAAAAGGACCTGTGGTGACGTCACTCCGGTCATCACTTGGTCCATAACCATGGTAAAAGATCATGTGACGGACCATGTGATGACCGGAGTGACATCACCACAGGTCCTTTTCCTGTACACAGCAAAGAAGAAGACAGAAGAGATGCCGACAGCGATCAAGTGGATTAAGGTGAGTTACATTTTATTTTTATTTTATTTTATTTTTTAACCCCTCCAGCCCTATTGTACTCTGCATTCTGTATGTAGAATGCTATTATTTTCCCTTATAACCATGTTATCAATCTACAGAACACCAAACATGCCGATTTTTCTCACGCGCGTGCAAAACGCATTACAATGTTTTGTACTCGCGCGGAAAAAATCACGCATGTTCCCGCAACGCACCCGCACCTTTTCCCGCAACGCCCGTGTGAAAGAGGCCTAACTCAGGATCAGTACAATATTATATATTTACAAGGCTACGCAGCTTTTCATGTAGATTCATTCTATAAACAGTAAAAAAAAAATAATATAGCAAATAGCAATTTGTTCTAGATTTCCATTTCTGCATAAAACCAATATAGAATAATTTTATTAACATTGTAACGTTATTAGGAAGCAAACAGGACTATGGAGAATCACCTACAGCCCCATTGTTTCATCAAATCCACATAGCCTGCGGCTCGATCACGGAGGTGACGTGTGACAACAGCATAGTGTCATAAAGATATTATACCGGGGGAGGGGTGTGGAGAGGTGAACACAACGCCCTTCTGCAGAAAGTAGTAAAGTACTAGGTGACACTGCCCTGTGATCTGTCCACCAGCAATAAAAGACCCGAGGCTAGAAGAGCTCTGTGGCCCTTACCAAGGACGAAACAGTGACTTCTTAGGAAAAGGGTCACAAATCCATTTTGTTCCACCAAGACATCTTGTTAGAGGACATCTCTCAGTAGATTTGTACCTATGACACTGGCTGACCTGTTACATGTGCGCTTGGCAGCTGAAGGCATCTGTGTTGGTCCCATGTTCATATGTGCCCACATTGCTGAGAAAAATGATGTTTTTTACTGCCTGGTCCTGTCAAAGTGCAGAGGGCGCAGAATTTGGCGAGAGAGCAGAGCATCTAGGAGTAAAGGAAACGCCCCCGTTGCTCCTAGAGGCTCATTTGCATATATTAAGGCATCTGTGTTGGTCCCATGTTCATATGTGCCCGCATTGCTGTGCAAAATTGAGTTTTACTATATGCAAATGAGCCTCTAGGAGCAACGGGGGCGTTGCCATTACACCTAGAGGCTCTGCTCTCTCTGCAACTGCCGCGCCCTCTGCACTTTGATTGACAGGACCAGGGAGGGAAAACGTCATCACACCTGTCCCTGCTAATCAAACTGGAGAGAGTGCACTATTTGCAGAGAGAGCAGAGCCTCTAGGAGTAATTGCAACGCCCCCGTTGCTCCTAGAGGCTCATTTGCATATATTAAAACATCATTTTTCTCAGCAATGCGGGCACATATGAACATGGGACCAACACAGATGCCTTCAGCTGCCAAGTGCACATGTAACAGGTCAGACAGTGTCATAGGGACAATTGCCCTTTTTTGGACACATTGTGGGAGATTTATCAAACTGGTGTAAAGTAGAACTGTCTTAGCTGCCCATAGCAACCAATCAGATTCCACCATTCATTTTCCAAAGAAGCTATGAAAAATGAAAGGTGGAATCTGATTGGTTGCTATGGGCAACTCAGACAGTTCTAGTTTACACCAGTTTGATAAATCTCCCCCCATTCTGCCTCCTTTGTGGAGCACAGTTGGCAAATACCTCAAAAGTACAGGTGCCCACAGACGTGCAATAACTGGCGGCCATCAAAGATCATCTGTGTGCTTTCCGCATCCATATGTCCGTTCAGCAAAAAGATAGAATATGTTTGCAAAATGCAGACCACAGACCTATTAAAATCAATGGGTCCGCAAAAACAATGCGGAAGGCACACGGTCCACATCCGTATTTTGCGGATCCCCAATTTGCAGACCGCAAAACAAATATGGTTGTGTGCATAAGGTCTTAATCCTCATATTTCTCGGAGCTGATAAAATCATCCAATGCTGGAGCCCTCGCGGCCTGTCCTGGATTCGCCATCTGTTCCATTACGATGCGATCAGGCTCTCTGCCTGCATGTCACACGCCATCTCCATTAGCACTTAGGAACATATAATGTAATGGCTTTAGGCCACAGTGGAAGTTGTAGTGCAGCGCAGACCTGTTTACATCAACCCGTGGCTATTGAGAAACTACAACTCCCAGCATGCAGACAGCCACACATTCTTCAGAATAAGGCTACATGCGCACGACCGTATGTGTTTTAAGGTCTGCAAATTGCGGGTCTGCAAAAAAAAAACAGATGACATCCGTATGCCATCCTTTTTTTTTTTTGCAGATCCATTGTACCAATGCCTAAAACTGACAAGAATAGGACATATTCTATTTTTTTTGCGGGGCTATGGAACGGACATGTGTGTGCTGTCGGCATTGTTTGCGGACCCATTGAAATGAACGGGTCCGCATCCTATCCGCAAAAAAGAACAAAAAACGGAACGGACACAGAAACAAACAACGTTCCTGTGCATGTAGCCTAAAGGTGCTGCGGCCTCTTCAGTCTTTCCCTGCACAGAAGCACCCGGCCACTGGCGGTGCAGATGCACTAAAACCGTCACATTTCAGTGAATAGGGCTGGCAGCCTGCACAACCGGGAGGCTGGGTACCGCTTTGCAGGCAAAGAAGGGCTTCAGCATCTTCAGTCTCAGTATCGGTGAGGGTCCCAGAGGTTGAGGGTCCTCTCACCATATAAAAGCGATATGCCATCACTTTAGGAGGTGGAGTAAGCCTTTAAGGCACCTTTAAAAAGTCAAAGCAATGCGGAAAATCATTAGCCATTTTACTGACAACTATGGCCTTCGTTATTTCTCCCAGAAGGGTTGTCACAGCTGTCCTAGAGACCCGATGTCCTGTTTTTAGAGATATATCACCAATTACCACCTTGTAAGTGGTCTAGAAAAAGCCCGGTGACAACCTGTGATGTGGTTGTCACACGGGGTGATATTGTTGTCACACAGCTACCTCCCGAAATGAAGACAAATCATTTTATCTTAAGACATGCAAGGACTAAAAAAAAGAACTTACCTCTGGACCCCCTTGGATATTCCGGCCTTCTTGCTGACCAGCCTGTCACTGCAGCAGTCAACCAACCTCTTGAGAATATACAGGCATTCCCGGAAGGTGGAGAAGAATGGATAGTGACTGATGATACAAAGAGAGGTGAGAGTGCTGTTCCGTGATCTCTGGGCCCCTTTAGACAGACGCTTCCCTCGGGGAGAATGATTGATATCTGGAGTAGACTCGGCGCTCGTTGCCTTTAAGGAGTGGCCCCCATCCGATCCTTCGGACCCATTCTCGGAAGCTGGCTTGGGCTGCTTGCGGCTTTTGTCCTTCGGAATGCGTTTTTGAAAGGAGCGGTAAAAATTCACACAGATCCCGTAACGTGTCACTCCGCTGTCCTTATCCGTCAGCGTGAACACAAATGAAGTATCGTCCCGCAAACTCATCCGTTTCTGCCGTACGCTGAGACATCCCTCCGGCTGGCAGAAAAACACCACGTCAGGCGGCAGGGGAAATTCTGGATGGTCCTCGAGGGGGTAACGCCGAAGAAGTTCAGGCGTCTGGGCAACGCTGTCGCTGCTTGGCTGCCTGGCAAGGAGAGAAAAGGATTGTGTACAGATGGCTCACAAGACAGAAGCGGTTTGTACGGGAGACGGAAAAGCACACAAGAGGCTGAGATTTAGTCATCATCTGTAAGACCAAGTGGTGAAATCAGCGCCAAGCCGGAAATAGTTTAAAGGGGTTTCTGAGATTATTTTTTTTTTACTGATGAACTAACCTCTGGATAGGCCATCAGTATCTGATCGGTGGGGGTCCGACACCCAGGATTCCCACCGATCAGTTGTGAGCGCTTTCTCTCTGCTTTTCTTAGACTGCGTGATGACAAGTTCAGCGATCACGTGGCCTAGGCGCAGCTCAGTCCCCCCCAGTCACGTGAATGGAGCTGAGCTGCAATACCAAGCACAGCCACTATACAATGTACGGCGCTGTGCTTGGTCAGCTGCAAGGAGTTGATTGGCGGGGGGTCCCGGGTGTCAGACCCCCACCGATCAGATACTGATGACCTATCCAGAGGATAGACCATCAGTAAAAGAAATATCTTGGAAAACCCTTTTAATAAAAATCACTTTATTTCCCCGTGTTCGTATGTGTCAGTGGTATTATGCAATCAAGTGTATATAATGCAATCTTCAATTATTTATTAATTCCAGTAATCACTGCAATTCAGACGGGTTTATTGCGAGGCAAATGAGCATGCCAATATCTTCTACTAACGTAATGCGATTGTCCACATTGCTTCCTCTGCTGGCTGGATTCAATTACAATACATTAGTAAGTGCAATGGATTCACTTTCTCTGCGTGATAAATGTCACAACCCCTTTAAGAACAAATTACTAACAGTTTGCAACGAAGGTCCAGATGGTTGTTTCCAGTTGGGGGGGTCCCCTGCACAGTCTGGCACTGGCAACACTTATTGGATAGTGTCAGAGCAGGGACACACCCTCAACAGGTAACACTCTTCTGGACCTTCACTGTAAATTGCTAGTAATTCATTCATAACTTCTAGTATAACGTGTAGTAAAAATTGCATAGTACCATGTCAGCCAGAAAAAAAAAAAACACGAGATGTTGAATACTACCTTTATTGGCTAAATCTACAAAAATCATACTGTAAGCTTTCAGAGCGCAGAGGCTCCTTCTTCAGGCAGAGTTAGGCCCCTTTCACACGGCGAGAATTCTGTGCGTGTGCAATGCGTGAGGTGAACGCATTGCACCCGCACTGAATCTGGACCCATTCACTTCAATGGAGCTGTTCAGATGAGCGGTGATTTTCACGCATCACTTGGGTGTTGTGTGAAAAATCGCAGCATGTTCTATATTCTGCGTTTTTCACGCAACGCAGGCCCCATAGAAATGAATGGGGCTGCATGAAAATCGCAAGCATCCGCAAGCAAGTGCGGATGCGGTGCGATTTTCACGCATGGTTGCTAGGAGATGATAGGAATGAGTAACCCCGGACCCCATTAAAGTCTATTGACTGTATTATTTTCCCTTATAACATGGTTATAAGGGGAAATAATAGCATTCTTAACACAGAATGCTTAGTAAAATGTGGCTTGAGGGGTTAAAAAATAAAAATAATTAACTCACCTCATCCACTTGATCGCGCAGCCGGCATCGTCTTCTTTCAGGACCTGCCAAAGGACCTTTGATGACGTAATCTTCTATCTTCATTCAGCAGGACCTGCGCTGACGTCACCGCGCTCACCGCGTGATGAGCGCGATTACGTCAAAGCTCCTTTGGCAGGCCCTGAAAGAAGAAGAAAGACGACGATGCCGGCTGCACGAACAAGTGGATGAGGTGAGTTATGTTTTTATTATTTTTTAACCCTCAATTGACTTTATACTAAGCATTCTGTATTAAGAATGCTATTATTTTCCCTTATAACCATGGTCTGGGTCTGGGTCCCACAATCAGTTTTTTCTCACGCACGTCCAAAACGCATTGCACTCGTGCGGAAAAAACTGAGCAACACAATCTCAGTCAAAACTGACTGAAATTGCGTACGCACTCACACGATTTTCCCTGATCGCAGGAGCAACGCATCCGGACCTAATCCGGACACGCTCATCTGCAAGGGGCCTTAGGCCTCTATCACACGAGCATGACGGATTGGCTCTGGACGCATGCGTTCAGTGAAACTCGCACCATTTTGCAAGCAAGTTCAGTCAGTTTTGTCTGCGATTGCGTTCAGTTGTTCAGTTTTTTTCCGCGCGGGTGCAATGCGTTTTGATGCGTTTTTCACACGCGTGGTAAAAAAACTGAAGGTTTACAAACAACATCTCTTAGCAACCATCAGTGAAGAATGCAATACATCCGCACTTGCTTCCGAACGCAATGCGTTTTTCACTGAAGCTCCATTCACTTCTATGGGGCCAGGGCTGCGTGAAAAACGCAGAATATAGAACAAGCTGCGTTTTTCATGCAACACAGAACTGATGCGAGAAAAAAAAACGCTCATGTTGTACACAGACACATTGAAAGGAATGGGTCAGGATTCAGTGCGGGTGTTATGCGTTCACGTCACGCATTGCACCAGCGCGGAAAACTTGCTCGTGTGAAAAGGGCCTAAGGCACCCGCGCTGAATACTGACCCATTCATTGCAATAGGTCTGTGTACATGAGCGTTTTTTTTCACGCATCATTTCTGCGTTGCGTGAAAAACGCAGCATGTTCTATATTCTGCGTTTTTTAACGCAGCCCTGGCCCCATAGGAGTGAATGGGGATCAGTGAAAAACGCATTGCATACGCAAGCAAGTGCGGATGAAATATGTTTTTCACTGATGGTTGCTAAGAGATGTTGTTTGTAAACCTTCAGTTTATCACGCGCGTGAAAAACGCATCAAAACACATTACACCCGCGCGGAAAACTCGCTTGTGTGAAATGCGGCCTTACAAATGAAAGACTGAGAAACAGGAACAACATTTAGAGGATGTTACAGGAAGACATGTACATGGGGAGATGCATCATTGAGATAAGACAGAGCCATAAACAGTGGTCTTGTTATAAGCAGACTAGATCTACTTCTAGTAGGAATAATAGAGGAATGGCACATCATAGAGTCATAAGAATAGATGCTCCAGAATGGTTGTTATATGGGGAATGCAAGAAGTTACGACAACAGACATGTCAGGAGAGGGGACAGCAACTCTTTAAAGATTTTATAAACAGTACATATTGGTCCCTGTGGTGCACACAATTGAATTTGACCATCTTAGGCCAAGTTCACACTTCAGTTTTCATGGTCAGTTATTTTGATCAGTTATTGTGAGCCAAAACCAGGTGCCGGTCAAAAAACACAGAACAGGTGCAGATGTTTCCATTATACCTGATCTCTGTGTAGGCTTCACTGCTGGTTTTGGCTCACAATAAGGGCTAATGCACACAAACGTATTTTCTTTCCGTGTCCGTTTTTTTTTTTACAGACCGTATGCGGAACCATTTACTTCAATAGGTCCGCAAAAAAGAAGAAAAAAATGGAAGTTACTCCATGTGCATTGCGTTTCCGTATGTCCGTTCCGCAAAATAATAGAACATGTCCTATTATTGTCCGCATTACGGAGAAGGATAGGAATGTTCTATTAGGGGCCAGCTGTTCCGTTTCGCAAAATATGGAATGCACCCAGACGTCATTCGTATTTTTTTTTGCGGACCACAAAATACATACGGTCGTGTGCATGAGACCTAACTGATAGAGATAACTGATGAAATAACTGACGTGTGAACTCCTTAAAGGGGTATTCTGGGCTAGAGACTTTTTCCTCTATAAACAGATGATATTATTAATGGCATATTGCTAGAATATCAGATGTCAGATAGGTGGGGGTCCCACCTCTGGTACTTTCACCTACCTGCAGAATGGGTTCCCAGCTACGTAAAGGGAGAGCAGTCAAACATATGCAGCGACCCTCTGTTCACGGCTATGGGAGTTCCGAAAATAGTGCAGCATAGTTTCCAGCAGTGGGATAGTGGTGAGTGAAGAGGTGGCTGTGTATGCACAAAGTGCTCTTCATTCACCACTATTAGTGTCTTATGAACTCCCATAGCAATGAATGCAGAGCATGCACAGTGCACTCTCCTTCACTTCAGGGACCCCTTTCTGCAGATAGGAGCGGGTCCCAAAGGTGGGATCTGCACTTATCTGACACTGACAACACATCCTAGCGATATAACATCAATGTCTGAGATGGCAAATCCCCTTTAATTTAAAGACGCATTCCTATCTCAGACAATGGGGGCATATCGCTAGGATATGCCCCCATTGTCTGATAGGTGCGGGTCCCACCTCTGGGACTCGCACCCACAATGAGAACAGAACAGGGAAATGAATGGAGGATGCACTGTGCATGCGCAGCCGCCCTCCATTCATTTCTATGGGGCCACTGAAAATAGCCGAGCACTGGCTCGGCTATTTCCCTCTGCCCCATAGAAATGAATGGGAGCAGGGGCCGCACGTGCACGATGCGCTCCCATTCACTTCTATGGGAGCAGCGCTTGGTGGTGGACAGACCCCGGGAAATCCGGGGTCCTCCGGCCACAGCTCTCTCCCGCTCCGTTCTCATTGTAGGTGCGGGTCCCAGAGGTGGGACCCGCACCTTTCAGACAATGGGGGCAATCCCTAGCCATATGCCCCCATTTTCTGAGATGGGAATACCCCTTTAAGAAGTCAGTTAATATCTTCTTGTTTTTGGGGATGTTTAAGAGGAAGTCAGTGTCTGGGGAAACACAGGAAGAACATGCAGAAAATGGGTCGAAGCCGTGGCCTCTGGGTTGCAAGGAAGCAGTGCTACCTACTGAGCAGTATAATATTATACCAGGCAGTGAACATATAGGGGGAGATTTATCAAACTGGTGTAAAGTAGAACTGGCTTAGTTGCCCATAGCAACCAATCAGATTCCTCCTTTTATTTTTCACAGTTCCTTTGGAAAATTAAATGTGAAATCTGATTGGTTGCTATGGGAAACTAAGCCAGTTCTACTTTACACCGGTTTGATGAATCTTACATGTCAGCAGATGCAATTGTTGGCAGTCCATCATCTCTTTACGGTCAATCAGGTGCCCTCGGTTTTCTGTTTAGGTCACACATGGCAGATTTGCTGAAAACATTTCTGCCGCTGAAAATCCCTTCCATTCATCCTAATTGGATTGTTGTGGTGACGAGAACTGAACACTGGCAGAAATGTCTGCAACCAATATATACATAAAGCAGATGGAAAGCCAAAGGCAGGATAACAGGAGTCAATGCAGAGAGGAAATGGTTAACGGCGCCTACGACTTACATGACATAAAGGTAATTTGATGTTCCCAGTGAATGAATGAAATATTAATTCACCGTGGCGGATCCTCTCTGAAAGGAAACCTAATTATGCTGCATGATCCCTAATTTCTTCCCATTATGCTATTAGCGTTCGTCGGATGACGGTTGTTTTCCACTTGTGGGCACAGGAGCCGTGCACTGCCCGGAGGACTTACCTTGCGCCTACGATTACCAGGTAGTCCAGCAACCTGGGACACGGCTGCTTCTTCTTCTGCCCCATGGTGCTGCCGTAGTACTATTTCATTTTACAAGCTCCGACTCTGCTCGCTGGACCATTGCTGACCACGTGGGATCACCAGCAGGGACCTGGGGAAAAATTGGAACGGACGTTAGCCCATCATATCAGGTCTACATACAAAGATCAGACTGCAAGTGGGGGTACAATGGTGGGGGCCGCCCTGCGCAGCGCTTCTGACAGCCTCCTTATACCGAGAAGCTTTTAATGTATGCATCTGATATCATCCTGGTGCGTAATCATCTGCAGATTACCATCTTCCTGATCTTCTGCCACCAATACTTCCACCACCTCACCGTGCACGGCCCTCCCCCCTTCTACACATACCTCGCCATGCACGTACATCATACGTGCGTTTTACCTTGTATGCATCACACTTCGACACAACACAGCCTCCTGGCATGCATCCCCGGCACAGAGTGCTGCCCTGTCCCTTAGCGTTCTTACCCTTCAGCAATGATCTGCCCTACAGCTTGGGAATCTCACTACCTGTGCAGTGGTGCCCCTCATCATGTATCCTTGATGTAGACCCCCGCCATATATCCCACCCCCTCTGAGCAGTCACCTGGCCAAGTACCCTTGTAGCACTGCCCAGTTGCCCCACAGCGGTGCCCTTCATCAGAAACCCACCATGCCCACCTGCCTGGCCAAAGTGCTTCCTCACCAAGAATCCTGACCCAGCACAACCATCCGTCATTGCCTCATTGCACAACCAACCCTTCTCTCAATGCCCTAGGCTGAATCTCCTCTCCCAAAAAACATCTGCTCTCCACATATCCACACCTCCCAGCACAGCCCCCCCCCTCCTGCCCCCAGCACAATCTCCCCCCCCCATCCCAATGCACCTGACCAGAGGAGGTGCACCCACCATCTCATGCATTAGACTCATGTACGATCCTCTCCCCCTGCCTTGGCAGTGATCCGCACAGCAATCCCTCTCCTTGTTTTTCCTGCTTCCTCATCGCGCTGCGCACATCCATCCCTGAGCCTCGGCTCCACCGCGGCCATCCTCATACGTGCGGATCAATCTCTCCCTGCTTCTATTAATCATCTGCCCCTGCTGCTCTGCTGGAACATCTCACCCTTCATCCCTTCCGCTTCTAATTCCGTCCCTCACCGCTGCCGCCCCCCTGCCTGCCGGGAGTCATGTCCTCTCAATTATAGTCATCGCTCCCTGCATCTCGCTGGAAACGTAGATATCAATCACTGAGCACGCCAGTTCATAAAGATGAAGCAGAGCTGAATTTGCTGTTTAACTCTTTAAGGTTGCAATGAGAGCAGGGGCTACCTCTGGCAGGTAGACAATGTCCGCCTCCTCCTTACCATTAGAACATGGGGTATGCGTTATAAAAATTACTAATAATTTTATAAATTATTCGTATTCCTAGTACATCTATTGTATAAAGGAAGGTCACCTCTGGCCTGTGGCAGGGCAGCCATTCGAGACTATGCGTCCTGGTGTCTGAAGAGCAGGAGGTTTAGGGTACATGCACACGTTCAGGATTCATGTGCGGAGAATCCGCACTGAAATCCGCAGGTGTTCGCAGGCAAATCTGTGCGGTCAATCCGCATTAATTGGTGCGGATTTGCATACGGATTTGCGTGCGGATTTGGTGCGGATTTTCCGCATGCGGATTTCACTAAGTGAATGAAGAAAATCCGGTCAGGAAAAAAAAAATTAATTGACATGTCGCGGATTTTAAAATCCGCACCGCAGGTCAAAATCCGCGCGGAAAAAATCTGCATCGTGTGCATTGAGAATTTCAAATTCTCATAGAATACAATGGACATGACCTACGGTGCGGATTTTCCGCACGCAAATCCGCGCGGAAAATCCGCACGCAATCCTGATCGTGTGCAGGGGGCCTTAAGGGGATATAAAAAAAATAATAATAATGGATTCTTTCTTCCAAAAAGAGCGCCCCACCTGTCCACAGGTTGTACGTGGTATTGCAGCTTAGCCTCATTCACTTCAAGGGAGATTACCCATAGACAGGCCAGTTCTGGAAGAAAGCAGCCATGTTTTTCTAATACTCTACAACCCCTTTTAATAAAAAAAAAGAGACTGTCATGATGAAAGATATCCTTTAAATGAATTGTTCAGCCTTGGAGCTGGCAACCCCTGGGGTTCTTCCCGCACCTGAGCATAAAAAAATAAATAAAAAATGTATTGTCCGTCGTCCTGCCGTTGCTCTATTCCTGGCTGTTATTGGTCCCCACAGGACCAGGAAGAAGCTTGGTCCCATGACTGCTGCAGCCAATCAGAGCAATGAGGCCTTTTTCGGTCCCTCGCTGCCGCCTCGCTCTGGTTGATCCAGCAGTAAAGTGTCCCCCATGTGTCATTTGACCTAGTGGCCAACGTGACACATAGAAACCGGTGGAGGCAGGGGATCAAAGGAGCCGGAATCCAGTGGGGAGCGGGAAAGGCCTGGTTTACATTTAGTTTTTTCACTGACGTGTGCGGTCTGCATCTTCCATGGACAGCATCTGTGTTTGAACCATTTTTCACTGACCACTGCTCTGGAATTACCGTATTTTTCGCCCTTTAAGTGGAGGGGAAAAATGTCAGTGCTTCTTATGGTGCGAATATGAATAAATGCTTCCATTATGGAGGCGCTCATTAGTACCCACCAAGAAACGGTGAATGCAGCGCTCCCTGTGCTTGCTCTGTACTCACTGCTTCCTGGTCTTCTCCTGAAGGCTCCTCACACTGTGCTGTAACATGGTGCACAGTGCGAGGTCGGGGGCCCGCGCTGTGACCTTGCCCTGTGTGTGACGTCAGGTCACAGAACAGCGCGCCATCCAGAGCAGGAGTGGCGGCGGCATCCAGAGCAGGAGCGGCGAGTTGATTTTTTTTCTCTGATCTGAGGTCTGATTAACATGTGGGTCTGACTGGAGGTCTTAGAAACATGGGGGTCTGATTAAAACTGCAGGGGGGGGGGTCTGATTGGGAGTCTGATAAAAATATTTTTTCTCTTCTCTTTCTCCACTAAAACCAAGGTGCGTCTTATAGGGAGAAATTTTCAGCTGAGCAGTGTCCGTGGAATACAGATGGCACACGGAGTCTGGACAGAGCAAGAAGTGGCACCTATTATTTGGCTTAATGGCCAGGGTGAAAACTGCAGGATTTTTTTTTTTTTTTTTTTTTATATTTATAGTGACAAGGAAAATTAAAAATATAACTATGAAAAATTAAGAAAACATGATTAGGTCACTTTCAGAAGACACATTCCCTTTAAGCCTGGGCAGCTACCAGCATCCCCGTCCCTCCCATACACCAGCACAAGTATTTTTCCTTATGGCATGTGCGCTCCATCAGCTCATGGCTGCCAATCTGTGCCGTATCTCCAAGCAAGTTTTCCGCATCTGTTCCGAGACGCCTTCTGTCGTCGAAGTCACAATATAAACACGAAACTAAAAGCATCAGGATCCCTCCCACTGTATGTACACAGACCTGGAGCCTCTGTGACGCGCGCTCTGTCACGGCCTGTGCACACAGTAGTCAGGCCGCGCAGGCTAAAGGCAGGTTTTACTTAGGGGATGACAATACTATCAGCCATCTGCCTCCTCCTCCTGTACGCCTCCTCCATTGGCAGACTGTTACCCATGGCTCCTGCAGTGGTGGGGGAAGGTCATGGCTGCACTTGCCATGATACACCGCTGGTGACTAAAACATGGAGGCAGACATTTTACAGTCCATGTAGTGAGAACTTTTCACCTCACTGAGGTATGAGGCCTTCATCTTTCTTTTGCCTTGGGGCGTCATTACAGAGGAAGCCCCGACTACAGTGTGACAGCCATTGTTCAATACGGGCCGTAAAACAAGAGTTTCAAGAAATCAAATTCACCATTTACAAGCCATTTTATACAGAAAACCAGGCCCACAGTAACCAATCACAGCGCAGCTTTCATTTCTCCTCAGCAGCTTATGAAGTGAAAGCTGAACACACGCCTCACTACCCATGGCAACCAATCACAGCAAAGCTTTCACTTCCCCACAGCAGCTTATTAAGTGAAAGCTGAACACGGATTGGTTGCACACAGCAACCAATCACAGCGCAGCTTTCATTTCCCAACAGCAGCTTATGAAGCAAAAGCGGAACATGGATTGGTTGCCCTCAGCAGCCAATCACAGCACAGCTTTCATTTCTCCTCAGGAGCTTATGAAGTTAAAGTTGAACACACGCCTCACTACCCACAGCAACCAATCACAGCACAGCTTTCATTTCCCCTCAGCAGCTCATGAAGTGAAAGCTGAACACTGATTGGTTGCTACAGGCAACAAGCAGTTTTTTTTTTTTCCTGTCTGACAAAGTGGATGGTTTCGGCAGCAGATTTTGGTGCAAATCCATGTTTAATCTGTGCCCAAATCCTTATGTGCTAAAGAAAAATAAAATAAAATAAAAGTCACCCCAGGCAGAAACCCTCATAAAATAATAAAAGAATATATAAGAACATATTTCACCGCCTGTCTCTATCAATGCCACCTCACCGTCAGGCTTTTTTTTTGTTGACATGCACATATACTCCATGTGGCAGCTGCAGCCAATCATTGGCCTCAGCAGTCATGTGACGTCACTGGTCTGGGTCTACACGGACACTTCACTGCTACATCCAAAAAGATTACGTCATGGCTGCAGTGGCGGCGAGGATCAGAACGGTGGCGCTGGAAGTGGTGGAGGGTAAGGTAGGTGGGCGGATGTTTTTTTTTTTTAATCATAATTCCTGACTTTGCGTCAAAATCCGCTGCTGAATATACCCGCTAGGCCTGGACTTGGCGTAACAGACTGGCTTGTTGCTTATAGCAACCAATCCATGCTCAGCTCAGTCGGACAACCCCTTTAAACGCAGGTTTTGAATTGCTCTGAATGAAACGCCATATTTTCTGTCCTCACGGTACAGGTACATTGAGGTCTTCCCTCATCGAATTGCAAACAGTAAAGCGACTTAAAGGGGTATTCCCATCACAGACAATGGGGGCATATCCTATCGATACGCCCCCATTGTCTGTGACGGTAAAACCCCTGTGCTGTTTTTGGGGGAAAAAGCACACATGTTTTCCTAATCCTGGACAATCCCTTTAAACGAACAACTGTGCTACATTTGCACTCCCCTGTGGAAGCCATATTGATTGACAGCTTTCCCAGGAAGCAGAAATAGCCAGTTATTCAATAAAATCTATCTGTATAGAGCCACCTGCTCTTTCTTCCATGCCTTATTTCTCTGTCCACCTCGGTAATATTGCTGAGGTGGACGCACATGCTCAGTTCCTTTCTAGAACTACCAGCGGCTATATCTACTGTGACAGTTACAGGGAGAGAACTGCAGCAGATAGGACATGCTCCCTCTGATTTCTGATAGGGAGAGAGGTGCCAGAAAGGACATGTCCATCAAGCTGTGATAGGGGGTTGCAGCAGAAAGGACACGCCCCGACGAGCTGGGCTAGGGAGAACTGCAACAGAAAGGACACATCCCTTGTGATCTGATAGGGAGAAAGCTGAAGGAGGACACCCCTTAAGCTATTATAGGGAGAGATTAAACTGAAAGGCCACGTCACCCGGGGCTGTGATAGGGAGAGAGCTGCAGCAAAGGACAGGCCCCCTGAGCTGTGATATGGAGACAGTTGCAGCAGAAAGGACACACCCCTGAGCTGACAGCCTGAATTAAATGTAGCAGAACAGTTGGAGCAGCGGATGGAGAGATCTCTAGACCAATGTGAGGTACAGGGCCGGTTCTAGCTGTGTCAGAAATACTACTGTCATGTACTGTATGATGTCTGATGTTCGTTTTTTACGTCCATCATGGGATAACCCCTTTAAATGGGTTGTCCCACCATAGCAACCTATCACCTGTCAAAATGCTAGGACCCCCAAGCCATCACTAAAACGGGGGTCCCCAAGACCAATGTGAGAATGAGCAGAGGTCAGACGGGCGTACTTCCACCCCGTTCAGTCTATGGCACTGATCCGACCGTCCAGGGGTGCAGGGACATACGTCCAGTCCAGGGAGAGGCAGCAGTCTCCTCGGGGGGAGGGAAACCGTCAGTGGGGACGACAGGAGGGCGAAGGAAAGGCTGCAGGTTATTCTTGGATTATTCCTATGGGGCTACATGACAATCTGTGCAAGGACAGCGTGAAGCGGAGGTCGTGTCTTCAATCAATACGGAGGAATCAGGGCGATGGGGCGACGTCACGAACCAGCACTGGAGCAACGGGCGGATAATGACCTACATCCAAAACTGAAAGGCGGCTGTGAGGAGCGGGGACCATGACTTCATCAGGAGTAAATTGGAGAGCGTGATGAAGAGGCAGCAAGGGCCATTACTGTCAAGAGGAGGAAGAAGGGCGGCTGGTAAGAAGGAAGACAGGAATGGTGACAAGTGAGGGGGATGGGAGCCGGCAGCACATGCAGATCACATGGGGAAGAAACTGTATGCACGTCATTTCTATAGGGTAAAGGGAGATAAGCGGCCGCCACTGGCACCTCTTCTCCAGAGCAAAAAATAAATAAAAAAGAGACCGAACAGGATAAGTCCGTCCTATACTGCAATTAACGCTGCACGTGTTACCACCACAGCAGATATCAGGAATGGACGCCAAATTGTCCACCCGTTCCCAGTAATGGTCGGAGATCATCAACTGAGACTCCAATGATTAAAGTGAATAATTAAAGGGTCACGCCCCTTCTCATTTTAACCAAGAAAAGGTCACCCCCAACCAAGAGCTGTGCTGGAACATAGCCCCATTCACTTAGGAAGTGGCGCCGCTTTGGAAAAAGTCTGTGCCCCTTTCATTGAAAGCAGAGGTGGGCATGCCAACGGCTGGGACCCTACCGACCAGAGATGTTAATGACACAAAGGGATATTCCCATCTCATAAAGTTATGGCTCAGAGATAGTATAATGGGAGGGGGCTCCGACCTCTATCACCCCCACCAAACCTGAAAATAGAGGGGGCCCGGCGCTGATTCAATACTGCAGCCCCTTCAATGTTTGCACCCCGGCCTCCCAGCTATGCAGGGCGCTGCAGCCTGACCGATCCACTGTGTGGAAGTTCCCCGCACAGCTGATGGCATGGTGCCCCCATGCAAGGAAGGACTGTCAGCACTTTAAAAAGACCCCTTCACCTCTCCTGACATGTCTGTTGTGGTAACTAACTACTTGCATTCCCCATATAAAAACAGCTCTGGAGCATCTATTCTTATGACGATGTTGTGCCATTCCTCTATTATTCCTGCTAGAATTTGCCAACAGTCTGCAATAAAGGTCCAGATGAGTGTTACCTGTTGGGGAGGTGTCCTTGCACAGTCTGACGTTATCAGTTATGCCTCATTCACACATCAGTGTTCGGTCAGTGATTTCCATCAGCGATTTTGAGCAGAAACCAGGTGCGTCTCTAAACACAGAACAGGTGCAGATCTTTCCCCGATCCCTTATGTATGTGGAGGCTCCAATCATGGTTTTGGCTCAAAATCCCTGATGGAAATGACCAAAACAAACATCAATGTGTGAATGAGGCTTTATACTTTGCAGGGACACGCCCACAACTTGTAACACCCATCTGGACCTTTATTTCAAACTTCTAGCTATTCATTCATAATTTCTAGCAGGAATGACACAACATAACGTCATAATAATAGAGGTTCAGAAATTGTTATTACATGGGGAATGCAAGTAGTAACTAAACCAGACAAGTCAGGAGAGGGGACAAGTCTTCTTTAAAGGGCTTCTCCGGGACTAGAAAAAAATATGGCTGCTTTCTTCTAGAAAGAGCGCCACCCCTGCCCACAGGATGTGTGCGATATTACATCTCAGCCATATTTACTTCAATGGAGCTCAGCTGCAATACCAGACACGACCTGTGGACAGGTGTGATGCTGTTTATTGAAGAAAGCAGCCATGTATTCTATTCCTGGAGAACCCCTGTAAGAGAGATGCAAGCAGCAAAGCATTTTCCCAGACAGTATAACAGGGAGCTCTAAATCCAATATTACACATCAGTCACCAGATCAGAAGACGCAATAGAAAAAAATTTGAAGAATGACACTGGAGTGGAAATGAGTAACCTGAAAAGAATGGGTCGTAATAGAAGCCGGGGCTGTAGGGCATGAACTGTGACAGGAGAATTAGACTATTGACACAAGTCGTTGGTCGTGGAGATAACACCCACTAGGTGAAAGTGGCGTCACACGTGTGAACTCCGAGCTGACCAGGGTACCAGATGGGCAGGAAGCAGAAGGGCTATACCTGGGCTCGCCGCCCATAACAACCCCTCGCTGCATGGAGAGTATACAGGGGCTTCCACAGTGCGGGTACATACATTACTATCAGGAACCAGCTGGATCACCCCATAACCTGACGGCATGACGCATCAATGTGCCTCCATGTGTCCTACCACACCAATGCCAATGCACACTATAGGCGTGCAGGATCGGTCTTCTAGTACCCGCTGGAAGAGAACAGCACCGATCTAGCCTCCAGATTACACAGCACGCAGTACTCAATACAGCTGCATGTGCACAATGGTCCAATCTGCTGCAACATTTGCATAATCCACAAATAAACCGCCATATGATGATCCGAGCACCATGATGGTGTCACTAAGCTGTATGACAGGGGCGAATGCAGTCATGCATCAGTACACTGGCGTCACACGACCCAAGGTGTATTGTGTGAACCCGATGCACGCTATTTTTGCACTGGGTCCTAAACGCCCCCCTCAGGCATAGGAAGCAATGGGGGTCCTGAGCACCCTCCTTAGCCATGGGAAGCAGTGGCGGTCCTGAGCACCCCCCTCAGCCATGGGAAGCAGTGGGGGCCCTGAATACAACCCGCCCTCAGCCATAGAAGCAATGAGGGTCCTGAGCGCCCCCTCAGCCATGGGGGTCCAAAGTGCCCCCTCAGCCATGTGAAGCAATGGGGGTCCTGAGCGCCCCCTTCAGCCATGGGGGTCCTGAGCACCCCCCTAGCCATGTGAAGCAATGAGGGTCCTGAGCGAACCCCTCAGCTATAGGAAGCAAGCTATAGGTCCTGAGCGCCCCCCTCAGCCATGGGGGTCCAAAGTGCCCCCTCATCCATGTGAAGCAATGGGGGTCCTGAGCGCCCCCCTCAGCCATGGGGGTCCAAAGTGTCTCCCTCAGCTATGGGACGCAATGGGGTCCTGAGCACCCCCCTCAGCCATGGGGTCCAAAGTGCCCCCTCAGCCATGTGAAGCAATGCGGGTCCTTAGCGCCCCCTTTAGCCATGGGGGTCCTGAGCACCCCCCTAGCCATGTGAAGCAATGGGGGTCCTGAGCGCCCCCCTCAGCCATGGGGGTCCTGAGCGCCCCCTTTAGCCATGGGGGTCCTGAGCACCCCCCTAGCCATGTGAAGCAATGGGGGTCCTGAGCGCCCCCCTCAGCCATTGGAAAGCAGTGAGGGTCCTGAGCACCCCCCTCAGCCATGGGGGTCCAAAGTGCCTCCCTCAGCCATGAGACGCAATGGGGTCCTGAGCACCCCCCTCAGCCATGGGGTCCAAAGTGCCCCCTCAGCCATGTGAAGCAATGCGGGTCCTGAGCGCCCCCCCTCAGCCATGGGGGTCCTGAGCGCGCCCCTCAGCCATGGGTGTCCTGAGAGCCCCCCTAGCCATGTGAAGCCATGGGGGTCCTGAGCGCCCCGCCCCCCTAGCCATGTGAAGCCATGGGGGTCCTGAGCGCCCCACCCCCCTCAGCCATGGGGGTCCTGAGCGCCCCACCCCCCTCAGCCATGGGGGTCCTGAGCGCCCCACCCCCCTCAGCCATGGGGGTCCTGAGCGCCCCACCCCCCTCAGCCATGGGGGTCCTGAGCGCCCCCCCCCCCTCAGCCATGGGGGTCCTGAGCACCCCCCCCCCCCTCAGCCATGGGGGTCCTGAGCGCCCCCCCCCCTCAGCCATGGGGGTCCTGAGCGCCCCCCCCCCCTCAGCCATGGGGGTCCTGAGCGCCCCCCCCCCCTCAGCCATGGGGGTCCGGAGCGCCATGGGAAGCAATGGGGGTCCTGAGCGCCCCCTCAGCCGTGCAGCCCTAGAAAGCAATGACAAGAGCATGCATGATAGTAGAGCAGGATAGCAGATACCCACTGACAGCCCTGTTATGATGCCCAGGGAAGCAGTGACAGCAGGGCTGCGAGCACTGACAGGAGGAGGAGCAGTCATGCACCACACACTCTCAGGGAGGGGAGGACATGCAGTGTGAACAGTCGCTTACCTGCTGGCGGAGAGAACCCGGTTTACTATTCCCTCGTCGTCCGCCGCTGCTGCAGTCTGTCCGGGGCCTGACAACATACAAGAACCCGCACCCGGCTACCCCCACCTCCCGTGCCCGCGCATCATCAGCAGGGACGTGCCACAAGAAAAGCCCCGCCCACCATCCTACTTACGACGTGACGAACGTTCTACCCTTGCGTCTTTACGCAGGGGGGCGGGGAGATGGTTTCTATGGTGACAGTGACAACGGCCTATATACAGCACAGAAGAGACACATAGAAGATTATCAGGAATCTGATTATATAATGTGTGCAAAACCTACAACGTGCTGACACACAGTGCTCCTAATATACTACTGACACATAGTGCTCCTAATATACTACTGACACACAGTGCTCCTAATATACTACTGACACATAGTGCTCCTAATATACTACTGACACATAGTGCTCCTAATATACTACTGACACACAGTGCTCCTAATATACTACTGACACACAGTGCTCCTAATATACTAGTGATATATAGTGCTCGTAATATACTACTGACACACAGTGCTCCTAATATACTACTGACACATAGTGCTCCTAATATACTACTGACACACAGTGCTCCTAATATACTACTGACACACAGTGCTCCTAATATACTAGTGATATATAGTGCTCGTAATATACTACTGACACATAGTGCTCCTAATATACTACTGACACACAGTGCTCCTAATATACTACTGACACATAGTGCTCCTAATATACTACTGACACACAGTGCTCCTAATATACTACTGACACATAGTGCTCCTAATATACTACTGACACATAGTGCTCCTAATATACTACTGACACATAGTGCTCCTAATATACTACTGACACATAGTGCTCCTAATATACTACTGACACACAGTGCTCATAATATACTACTGACACACAGTGCTCCTAATATACTAGTGATATATAGTGCTCGTAATATACTACTGACACACAGTGCTCCTAATATACTACTGACACACAGTGCTCCTAATATACCAGTGACACATAGTGCTCCTAATATACTAGTGATACATAGTGCTCATAATATACTACTGACACATAGTGCTCCTAATATACTAGTGATACATAGTGCTCCTAATATACTACTGACACATAGTGCTCCTAATATACTAGTGATACATAGTGCTCATAATATACTACTGACACATAGTGCTCCTAATATACTAGTGATACATAGTGCTCCTAATATACTACTGACACATAGTGCTCCTAATATACTACTGACACATAGTGCTCCTAATATACTACTGACACACAGTGCTCATAATATACTACTGACACACAGTGCTCCTAATATACTAGTGATATATAGTGCTCGTAATATACTACTGACACACAGTGCTCCTAATATACTACTGACACACAGTGCTCCTAATATACCAGTGACACATAGTGCTCCTAATATACTAGTGATACATAGTGCTCATAATATACTACTGACACATAGTGCTCCTAATATACTAGTGATACATAGTGCTCCTAATATACTACTGACACATAGTGCTCCTAATATACTAGTGATACATAGTGCTCATAATATACTACTGACACACAGTGCTCCTAATATACTAGTGATACATAGTGCTCATAATATACTAGTGACACATAGTGCTCCTAATATACTAGTGATACATAGTGCTCCTAATATACTACTGACACATAGTGCTCTTAATATACTAGTAATATATATAGTGCTCCTAATATACTCGTTGTAAGAAATTCTTATACATAAAATGTATATATAATATAAAAAACTAAATGTACTGATCCCCTAGGGGACAAAGGGGTAAAACTTAACATTTAATATGCATTTCTAAAATAGATAAGCGCTAGCAAGGAGAGCCTCTAATACAAACAAACAAAAGACAGCCCAATACGGCCTAGACCAGTGGTGGGCAAACTTTTTTGTCAACTGAGCCAAATATCGCCAAAACCACGATTGGAATTTCTTTAGAGAGCCACATTTTTAAAACCTAAAATATTGCGTCAACAGTACCAGTGAGGACTATTAGGCTCATGCACACAACCGTGTGCCCGCAAAAAAGTAGCGCATGCTGAAGTGAATGGGTCCATGATGCGGGCTGCACACGGTTGTGTGCAGCCCGCATCAAGGACCCATTCACTTCAATGGGTCCAGGATCCGGTCATATGAGTGCTACAGAGTGCTTCCGTGGTGCTTCTGGCTGTGCCTCCGCACTGCAAAAAAGTAGCGCATGCACTACTTTTTTGCGGTGCGGAGGCACAGCCAGAAGCACCACGGGAGCACTCTGTAGCACTCATATCCCGGATCCTGGACCCATTCACTTCAGCATGCGCTACTTTTTTGCGGTGCGGGCAGTCGGATGCGAATCGCGAACCCCATTCAGCTTCCCCATACAGCTTCCCCATGGTCTGTGTCCGTGCATTGCGGACCGCTATTTGCGGTCTGCAGCACAGGCACGGCGCCCTTACATTCGTGGGCATGAGCCCAGAATGTGTTTTTACATACTTTTATATGTACTTTCTTTTATTTGGATGTTGATTATTATTTCATTTTATCTTTATCATATTTTACTTTTATTAAACTTGTCTGCAGATGTGGATGTAATGTGGATGACGCAGTTATGGGGGATATCTGTGGATGACGCAGTTATGGGGGATATCTGTGGATGACGCAGTTATGGGGGATATCTGTGGATGACGCACTTATAGGGGATATCTGTGGATGACGCACTTATGGGGGATATCTGTGGATGACGCACTTATGGCGGATATCTGTGGATGACGCACTTATGGGGGATATCTGTGGATGACACATATATAGCATAAGATGCTATATATGTGTCATCCACAGATATCCCCCATAAGTGCCCTCCACAGATATCCCCCATAAGTGCCCTCCACAGATATCCCCCATAAGTGCCCTCCACAGATATCCCCCATAAGTGCCCCCCACAGATATCCCCCATAAGTGCCCTCCACAGATATCCCCCATAAGTGCCCTCCACAGATATCCCCCATAAGTGCCCTCCACAGATATCCCCCATAAGTGCCTTCCAGTAAGTAATGTATTAGTGGGGGGAAGGAAGGAGGCAGGGACACTTGCGGCGGGGCCGGTGTAGTGCACACACCGGGGGCAGCTCCTACCTTTCTGCTGCAGGACATTTCGTTCCTCCTGAGCGGCGGCCTCTTCACCACTCGTCACATGGCCGTCAGTGGGCAGCCGAACTAGAGCGCCGCTGCCCGCCCTTCTGCTGCTGTGCGCAGCGTGACATCTCTCCCTCCGTCATGCGCCTCCTGCCCCGCTTGCCTGCTTCATTCATAAAGTGGAAGGAGCAGACAGACGGGGCAGCAGGCGCATGACGGACATTTTACAAGCAGCTTGAGCGGCGCGATATGGCTGCGCGGGCGCCCACCCGCCAGCCCGCACCAAAGAGCCGCATTGAAGGATCAAAAGAGCCGCTTGTGGCCCGCGAGCCGCACTTTGCCGACCACTGGCCTAGACAAACAAACGCTGGATGGTAACAAAAAAGATATAGCATAAAAAGGAACGTTCTCACCCATAAATGCTGTAGACGTAGATGGTAGAGTCTCTTTCGTGCTGCAAATATCAGGCGGTAGACAGTGTTGACATGTTACCATACCGGATCGGTGCCAGCGTGTAGACCTCAGCATGAACAGGACTAGGGAGCAAAAAGACCCTAGATCACCCTACTGGAGGGGCAGGGCCTATAACGCCCTACCTGTCTATACGAGGTACTTGCCCCGCAAGGAGCATCCCTGTCCAGATACCTTACCCTGTGCCCGGGCGGAATCCCTAGTACACCCTATTAAGGTCAACTTTTTATGCTATATCTTTTTTGTTACCATCCAGCCTTTGTTTGTCTAGGCCCTATTGGGCTGTCTTTTGTTTGTTTGTATTAGAGGCTCTCCTTGCTAGCGCTTATCTATTTTAGAAATGCATATAAAATGTTAAGTTTTTCCCCTTTGTCCCCTAGGGGATCAGTACATTTTGTCATTTGTTTTTGGGAGTAATTGGTCAAGCTTGTTTACTTGGCCTCATAGATTGGTATATATAATATACCCTATTACTCAGTCTGATTCTTTAAAGGGGTTCTGCAGTTTTTTTAAACTGATGATCTATCCTCTGTATAGATCATCAGCATCTGATCGGCGGGGGTCAGACACCCGGGACCCCTGCCGATCATCTGTTTGAGAAGGCAGCGGCGCTGGCAGTAGCGCCACGGCCTTCTCGCTATTTACCGCAGGCCCAGTGACGTCACGACTAGTATCGATGGCCTGGGCGGGGCTAAGCTCTGTTTATTTGAATGGAGCTTAGCCCCGCCCAGGCCATTGATACTAGTCGTGATGTCACTGGGCCTGCGGTAAACAGCGAGAAGGCCGCGGCGCTACTGCCAGCACCGCTGCCTTCTCAAACAGCTGATCAGCAGGGATCCCGGGTGTCTGACCCCCGCCGATCAGATGCTGATGATCTATCCAGAGGATAGATTATCAATTTAAAAAAAACTGCAGAACCCCTTTAAGTTGGGTATAATAAATGAGACACAAGTGTAAGATCATAAGAAATAGATATATTGCACAATGTGGGAATATTGCGGGGCTTCGTTCTTGATATAGGTGCGGGTCCCAGCGGTGGGACCCGCACCTATAAGACAATGGGGGCATATCAGTGTGTTCATAAGGGATCTCGAACATCCATCAATATGTTCATACCAACAATTGGTAAACTCCAAGTCATTAAGAAAGACAGGTTTGAAGGATATCCGCAGACCCCTTGGTATAATATTTAGATGTAGGTAAAGACTCAAAAAGTACCAATCACTTTTGTGGTGTATAAGTTCCTTCAAATCTTTAGAAAGGGTTGTGCCACCCGGTACGGGATATTCTCCAGGATTATTATTGATGGACGATCTCATGTCCTGGAGTCCCTGTTTCCATGGGTCCAGTTCATATGGAGTGTTAAGATTCTCAATTTCATTGGAGACTCTTTTAGGTAGGTCCTGTACATCATTTAGTAGATATTAGTATCCCAAGTCAGCCCCTATGGCTCCAGCCGGTGCTTCCATCAGGGAGGATCGGTCCATAATGTATAAAAAGAAGAAAAAATGAAGCGTATGTTAGAAAGGTTAGGGGGACAGAAGGAAAGAAAAGGGAGAGAGGAGGGATATGGAGGAGGAAGAAAGACAGAAGAAGAAAGGAGAGGGAACAGATATAGATGAGAGAAGGAAAGGGGGGGGAGGGAAAAATAGAAAGGTGAAGTTAGTGATGTGAGGCAGAGAAAAGAAGCGGTAAGTGTAGGCTGCTCACACCAGGTTGGACTAACGGTTGACTCGCACGCCGCAGCATGCAATAAATACGCAAGAAAAAAAGGAATCAGTGGGGCGCCCAAGGTCATAAAAATAGAGAATATCCAATTAGAATACAGTATTATACTGATTTAAAAATAGTAACTATAGTATTATTATAACAAAATCCAAATCTAAGAGACCGAACAGCCACCTTCTTCCTTGGCTCTCCCGGGGTCACAGGGTATTCCTGTTTCCCCCAGGGAAGAAAGGAGAGGGAGAAGGGCCGTATGTATCAGACATAAATTAAAAAAATGAAAAAAATAGGTTAAAAGGAACACCAATTGTGTGTAACCTACACTTGAGATCTGATGGCCACTGTGAAGTCGTTCCACCAACATAAAGTGGGAGGAGATTTTTACCACAGTGGGGAAGGAATTTTTACACAATCTTGTGTGTTACTCAAGTCACTAGGGGAGGTTGGTGCAAGATAACCTCAAGACACTTGACACCAAGAAACCTCCCCCCCCTCGCCGAGGTAGCCTGTAGTATGGTAGTCCCTTCATTGTCTCGGTAAAAGATGACCCGGTGGACTTCTCAGGTAATACGGATTGACTTTAATTAGAGCTCGATGCGTTTCGGGGTATTAACAACAACCCCTTCCTCAGGAGCAATGCATGTTACACTGAATCAACAACATATATACATAACAAACAAGCAGGCAGGAACTTCCTCCACTTGGTGGGCCCACCTCCCGGCCCGGATACCCGGAACCAGAAGTGTACCCTCCCCGTAGGATTTGGAATTAAACAGAACCTAACTAACATTAGAATAAGTACCAATGACACCCAATAAAACTCTCAGGGGTTGGGTGTATGGGTTTCACATAAAAAGAGATAATTTTGTTCTTACTGTAAGGGTTGTGAAACTTGTCCGTATCTAACTCACAGGTTCACTTCCGGTTCGGCACCGGAGACTGAGGTGGGCGGAGATGAAAAATTGTGCCCGATGTGTGGACTTCTGGTTATATGGTACCGGAATCCGGAAGTGCGTTCCACCCATGGGACGCATCACAGCGGGAAACTTCACATGGCTTCTGGTCACATGGTACCGGAGATACGCTTTAAACCAAGGAGCGCATCGAGGGAGCTCACTGGGCGGACCAGAAATGTATTCTGGCAACAAAGCGCTTCCTAAGGGGACCACCCCCCCCCCCCCTTTTTTTTGGGAAACAGTTTAGGATTCTATGATAATAGCATACAATATTGCATAAAACAATGTTTGTTAAAGGATAAAAACAGAAAAACTATATAAAAATTGAAGGAAGAAAACAATATAAGAGGTTCGCCTTTGGCAATGCACATTTAGGGCAGTGTCTCAAATAATGAGCTGGCGCCTCTCTGTAGGGCAAGTCAAATGCGTACGTTGCTTTATACAGTATGCACAATTGCGTTTCCCTCCATTGCTCATTTAAGATTAATTTCCTGATACATTCAAAGCCATCCCTCATCTTTTTGGGTACGTCTTGGTCCTCTAACTCTCTCTCCCATGTGTGAAAAACACTATTTACCAGACCTAACATTTGAGTACTGTGGATCCTCTGATACAATTCTGACAGAGGGCGTAATGATGCCCCTGTGCCCAGAAGTGCATCAAACCACAACAGTCTATCCGCCCATCTTTTCTGATTGCGATTTACAGTAGGCTTTCAATTGTTGATAAGGGAGCAGGTGGTGTTTATCTCTAAGTTCTTCCCAAGGGAGAAGGGCCTGGCCAGTGCTGTCTAGCAGTTGATGTAGCTTATGTATACCTTTTTCTCTCCACACCCGAAACATCTTGTTTTCCCTACCCTGGGGGAAAAAAGTCAAAGACCACAGTGGCATCTGCGGCGACACATAGAACGACAGTCGGTAGATCTTTCTAATGGCTTTCCAGGACATAATTGTATCTTGCAATACCACACTCTGTTTAATTCGGGATGGGATATCACTTAATTTTGTGTGTAGCAGCGCCCCCAGTCGCCACGGGCGTGCCAACTCCTGTTCCAGGGAAGTAGCCGAAAAGAAGGAGGTACTCCATATCCAGTCCCTCACGTGGCAAAATAACGCTGCCAGGTTATAGTGACGAACATTTGGCATCTGAAGGCCCCCCTCCCATTTTAGCATCGTAAGTTTCTCATAGGATATACGTGACCTTTTATGCTTCCACAAGAAGGCTATGAAAGCTGAATGGATTTTCCTGACATCATCGTGTCTTAATAACAGAGGGATTGTCTGTAAAGGGTATAGGAGTTTAGAGAAACATGACATTTTAATCAGGTGTGCCCTTCCGCTTAAAGAAAGCGGCAGGTCTTTCCATTTTATCAAATCCTGTGTTATCTTTTGGATCAGGGGAGGAAAATTTAGGAGATACAAGGCTGTGGATGAACGCCCAATCTTAATCCCCAAATATTTCAGGTAATCCTTTCTAACTTCTATGGTGTCATATCGCCGCTTGTCTCTCTGGTTGTGACTTAGAAAGAGGATTTGGCTTTTGGATACATTTATTTTGTATCCCGTTAACGAGCCATAGTGAAGTAAAGCATCTAGTACCCCTGTGAAGTGCAAGTCCGGGGAATCTAAGTAAAGTAGTAAGTCGTCAGCGAAGCATGTCACCTTGGTTTCCATCTCCCCTGCGTCAATACCCTTGAACAGATCGGAATGTTTTAGATATAAAACAAGTGGTTCCAGAGCTATATTAAATAATAGAGGGGATAAAGGACATCCCTGCCTGGTTCCTTTCTCGAGTGCAATTGTATTGGATAGGAAGCCGGGTACATATATTTTCACTTCGGGTTTAGAATAGAGAGCCTTTAGACAATTGCGAAATTCCCCCGTAAAGCCTATAGTATCCAAAACCAAATCGAGCCATTCCCAACTGACGTTGTCAAAGGCTTTTTCGGCGTCAATCGCCAATAAAGCCGGATTGCCCCTATGTTGTCTCCCTTTCAGTCCGTCCTGTATCGTGAGGACTATCCGAATGTTAGTGATCGCCGACCTACCCTTCATGAAGCCTACCTGATGCTCCCCTATAATTGACGGCAGCAGAGAGGCTAGCCTATTGGCTATTATTTTCGACAGGAGTTTGACGTCTTGGTTGATAAGAGATATGGGTCTATAGGATCCCGGTTGTGTCAAGTCTCTATCGGGCTTGGGGATCATTTTTATATAAGCCATATGACCTGATGGCGGCAAACTATTGCCTTTCATAATAGAATTGTATAATGGAGTAAGAATGGGGGCCAATTCCCCAATTCCCCTGGAAGAGCTTTGTAAAACTCGGCCGGGAAGCCGTCAGGTCCTGGGGCTTTACCACCAGACAGGGTTTTGATCGTCATTTTCAGCTCGTCCTCCGTTATCTCTTTGTTCATGACTACTTGGGCCTCCTATGACACTAAGGGTAAAGTTACCTTGTTCAAAAGATCTTCAGCCCTTTCTCTCATGAAGGGGTCCCGGGTGTAAAGGGATTGAAAATATTTCCCCATTATTCCCAATATTTCCTCTGGTTTAGAGCGGAGGTTTCCACACTCATCTTTTAAGGGGTGGTAGTGGGATTGCTTAACGTAAGATTTAGTGAGATTGGATAACAACTTTCCCGCCTTGTTTCCATGCTGAAAGAGATCGGCCCTCTTACGGTCCCCGAACCATTTAGATGCCTGCTAGAGCATAATCATACGCAAGTTTGGCTGTTACCCACTGTAGTTTGTTGGACTCCGTCGGGTGGTTCGGAAAAGTAGTGTACATGCATCTGAGCTTCTTCGTGGCCTCATCAAATTTTCTCCTAGCTTCTTTCTTTTCCCCTGTAGTATATGCCATTGTATGGTCCCTTAATAAAGCTTTCGCTGTGTTCCAAAAAAGAGTATGTGATTAGAGATATGCTCTCTGTTATCCTGGGAGAATTCCCACCACCATCCTCTAAGTCTATCAACAAAATCTTCATCGGCTGAAAGGTGTTGGGGGATCCTCCACAGAAAGTCTGTCCCATGAGGCACGTCATCTAATAGCTGTAGTACTACCGGAGCGTGGTCCGATATAATAATGTCAGAAATCTTTACAGATTTCGTTTTGAGCAACAGATTTGGAGATCTCAGGAAGTAATCTAACCGCGACCAAGACATTTGTGAGTGGGAAAAGTGTGTGTACTCTCTCTCCATTGGGTGATGATGTCTCCAGACATCTACCATACCTGTGGCTTGTAGTTATGAAGAGAGAGTTCCCCCCCCCCCCCCGCCTTAGAACCCACCCGTGGACTACTACGACATCTGTCTTCTACATTATCATGGACTCTATTGAAATCCCCCGCAACCACCAGATGACCTTCCCCCTCTTGCAGAATGTTCACCTCCAAAGTCTTATAGAATTGTTGTTGGGAAGAGTTTGGCGCATATACGTTATAAAATGTGGTGAGGCCGCCGGGGATTCCAATACTAGTTTTTGTATTCTACCTTCCTCTATCGACTTTGTGGCCGTAACAGTATATTGTAAACGTTTGTGTAGCAGGATAATGACCCCTGCTTTTCTTCCCAATGATAGAGAACCCACTACCTGGCCCACCCATAATTACTGAAGCCTCCAGAAGTCTGATTCCCCCAGATGCGTCACCTGTAACAAGACAACATCAGCCTCTATTTTTTTAAGATGTCTCAGAACAGCGATACGTTTAGTTTGGGATCTCAGGCCCTTTACATTCCAACTCACTATCCGCATAATGCGTGAACCATAAGATTGACCTCAGGAGGCGCATCCAGGCAAACCACTCCTGGATTGTTTGACACGACCCACGCTCCACCCGCACCAGTCGGATACTCAGGATCTACAGTTCTACCACATGTCAGAATCACCTTGCCCCCCACCCTAACCCATTCCAGGAACAACAGAAACCCTTCCCCATAATACAGCGTTAACAACCCACATCTCGACTTCACTTTTTTCGCACATGATAGTGCATAGCCGTTGCAGCTATCCTTTTTACCCTTGTCCATTCTCAAAGTCCACATTCTTCTCCACCGCTAGCCCATTTGTAAAAAAACATGAATCAAACCAAATATTTTCTCTATTGCTCATAATCCCCCTCCTTACATGAGCATCTTCTTTGACTCGCCCAGCCCTGACTAAGAGGGCGCAGACCTTTTCAACAGAAAAAACTAAACTCAACATGAATCTCACGTGTCCCATCAGTGGTTTCTACGTCAACATCCCCACGCTGAGTCCTGTCTTGAAGAAAGTAGAGCCTGGTGATTCTCGGTCTTGGCCGTCGCCTTTGGAGATCCACGACTAGGCTGTCGGTTTACCCTCTTTCCTCTCCCAGAGAACCCGTTTCTTTGAGATGGACCACTGTGGAAGGCGAGGACGTCGTCATCTTCACCTAAGCCATCTTGAGCTTCTTTCGCGGTGAGGAAGGTTGAAATTGATCCATCCGCTTGGAACACCCTAAGCGTCGCAGGATATTGAAGGGTAAACTTGATCTTTTATTCCTCGCCAGGGCGGAACATACATCGGAAAAAGCCCTTCTACGTCTCGCAACCTCCGCCGAATAATCGCCAAATAGTAGTAACTTGCCATCGCGAACAATGAGTCTCTGCGGATTTCGGCAATATTGATTAAGGATCGCCTCCTTTGCTGCATAGTTCAAGTATTTAACAATGGTATTCCTGGGTCTATCTTTGCGCAGCTCCTAGCCCTGGGGTTTTTTCGGGCCCAATCTGTGGGCTCTTTCCACCGTAAACGTACCTTGGAGACCCAGGGCTTGGGCTATCTCAATAGCACAAATCTGCATTAGTTGGTTCGGCTGGATCGATTCCGGAAGCCCCACAATCCGCAAATTATTTCTTCTGGAACGGTATTCCAAATCGTCCAGACCTTACCCCGAATGGTCTTATGAATATAACCACTACTAAACTAGTTTCGTATAGAAAAATGCATAATGAAGTTCAATACATCGAAAATAGAGTGAAGGACCAGCCTCAAGTCCTACCGGATCAAAATTGACATCTATCCAGCGCCTGGGGCATTATAACAATTAAAAGGGGCAATCTGGGGATCCTTTACATAAATGCACCCATACCAACAGATTGGAAGTTCTTGAACAAATCATTGTTCATGTTCTTATTTTTATGTAAGAATAATCTTCCCCTAAACCTATTCATTGTGTTTCTTGGGAACAGTGGGGCAGTCGGGGACCATATACAAAAAATTTATTAACTACTAATAGGTATTTATGTCTATATTCATTAATTTACCCATTTATCTATTTATCGATCATGCTTCTATAGATGGAGGTCAGGAGACCCAATATCTTCATTGCCTGACGAATAGAGACCTTGGTTCTGGACAGAAGTTGATATATCCCTTTGTGAACAGAAGATACTCTTTACGGAGACAATTTGATCGTCATGCGATAAGAATTCAGCATGTTACCCAGAAACTTTGTCTGTTGTGGTGGTAGCATCTGCTAAGTCTATCGACGCCATACAATCCTCTTTCTTCAAGATCATTAAGACCGACTTTATGGATTCCATCTTAAATTTCTTTTTCACTAAGAATTTGTTCAGGAATGTTAGATCGATTATTAGTCTCCATTTTTTTGGGTTTTGTTTCGGTACAGGAAACACTTTGGAATATACCCCCTTGAACTCTTCTTCCAGAGGCACTGGTTCTAATGCCCCCTTCTGGATAAATTCCTGAAGAAGATGGAGGACAACCTGAACTTTGGGGTCGTTTAGACAAAATCGATCTGGAGGAAAGAAAGCGAACTCTAGGACGTATCCCATTTTGACTGTAGGCATCTGTGGATGTGAGAGACCAAACGTGTGAAAACTGCTGAAATCTTGGCTGAATGCTGGCGTCATAGCTCTGAGGGTTTTTGATTAGGCTTCCTTTTGTATTCAGACTCCTCCTGCTTGCCCCAAAATAATCTTTGTCTGAAAAAATGCTGTCTATTTCTGAATCTTCGGAGATCTCTTTCTCTGGGAACGAAAGGACCTGAATGATATTCTCTTTTTAGATTCTGGAAATACTGAGTCCTTTCCCTCATTCAAAGACTCAAGGATTTTTTCTAATTGAGGCCCAATCAGCGAGGTTGGCTGGAAGGGAGGATTGCAAAAGTGATTTTTTTGACAATGTATCTCCTGGCCACTCTTTATCCAGAGAGCCCTTCTTGCAGCATTAGTGAGGGCCATGGAGTTTGCTGAAAATTTTGTAATATCAAGGGGAGCATCACACAAAAAATCTAAAGCAGCTTTCATCACCGGAATTTTTTTTTAAAATGTCTTCTCTAGCCACTCCCTCCTCCAGGTCATGGGATAGTTGAGACAGCCAAATTCTTAAAGGCTTTTACCATCTCAGACAATGGGGGCATATCGCTAGGATATGCCCCATTGTCTGATAGGTGCGGGGACTCGCACCTACAATGAGAACGGAGCCGGGAAATGAGCAGAGGGCGCACTGCGCATGCACAGCCGCCCTCCATTCATTTCTTAGGGGCCGCCGAAAATAGCTGAGCACTGGCTCGGCTATTGCCGTCTGCCCCATAGAAATGAATGGGAACATGGGCCGTGCATGCGCGATGCGCTCCCATTCACTTCTATGGGAGCAGCGCTAGGTGGTGGACAGACCCTGGAAAATCTGGCGTCCTCCAGCCACAGCGCTCCCTGCTTCGTTCTCGTTGTAGGTGCGGGTCCCATCTTGTCTGAGATGGGAATGCCCCTTTAAGGCCTTGGCTACAGGTACGGATGATAACCCAGCCACACAGGCCGCTGAAGTGGATGCATAATCTCTTTTTAATAAAGACTCCATTTTTCTGTCCATAGGGTCTTTAATAAGTGATGTCTCATCGGACGGAAATATAGTTTTTTTAGACAGACGTGCAACTGCCAAATCAACCTTAGGCACTGAGGCCCATTGTTCAGAAAATGTTTCATCCAGTTTATATATGGATTTCAGCCTAGATCCTGTGATGGATTTTTTATCACGCTTATCCCAGTCTTGTTTTATCCACTGACTAAGGACCGGATGACCCGGAAACACATTTCCCTTTGTTTTGGGAAAATAAAAAATCTGACTCTAATGTCCGTTTTACAGCTTTAATTAGATCAGTTATTTTATCTTTATGCATAATTTAACAATCATCAGGATCCTCAGCAGATATATCAGACCCGATTTCACCTTCAGACAGGAACTCATCGTCAGAGGAGGAGGAAATCAATTCTGGTGGGGGAGATTTGTTTGCATGTCTCATCAAAAACAGACGTAAGTTCATTTTTAAACCACATAAGGCCTCTTGAACAAGACCGTATGGCTTTTTCAGTATTTTGCCGTCTGCAGAAAACGGATCTGCAAAAATACGGATGACGTCCGTGTGCATTCCGAACAGCTGGCCCCTGATAGAACAGTACTATCCTTGTCCGTTATGTGGATAATAATAGGACATGTTCTATCTTTGAACGGAACGGAAAAAGAAGGCATACGGAGTATCTTCCGTTTTTTTGCGGATCCATTGAAATTAATGGTTCCGTATACGGTCCGTATACGGAACGCAAAAAACGGAACGTAAAAACACACGGGTGTCATGGATTTGGGCCGGATAAGATGCGGGTGCGTCGCGGGAAAATGCACAATTTTTCTGTGCGAGTGCAAAACATTTTAATGCGTTTTGCACGCGCGTGAGAAAAATCGGCATGTTTGGTACCCAAACCCGAACTTCTTCACAGAAGTTCAGGTTTGGGTTAGGTGTTGTGTAGATTGTATTATTTTCCCTTATAACATGGTTATAAGGGAAAATAATAGCATTCTTAATACAGAATGCATAGTACAATAGCGCTGGAGGGGTTAAAAAAAAAATTCAAATAATTTAACTCACCTTAATCCACTTGTTTGCGCAGCCCGGCTTCTCTTCTTTCTTCAGGATCTGGGTAAAGGACCTTTGACATCACTGCGCTAATCACATGGTCCATCACATGATCCATCACCATGGTGATAGATCATGTGACGGACTATGTGATGAGTGCAGTGACATCACCACAGGTCCTTTTCCTCCTGCACAGCAAAGAAGAAGAAAGAAGAGAAGCCGGGCTGCGCGAACAATTGGATTAAGGTGAGTTAAATTATTTGATTAAATAGGCTGAGGTGGCTCACTCCTGATTAGCTCTGACGTGGTGCTACAAACCCCAAAAAAGAGAACACCCAACCCTCTAAATGGTAGATAAATGTGTATATTTGGAAATGGGCGAGCACTCATACACTCGGCATCCAATTGAGGTATACAGAAAATTTATTCAAATAATAAAATATAAAATGGTACACATAAAATGTTAAAATACAAACTATGAATAAAAATAAAATTAAAACAGTACAGATGGCTGGAATGGGCAACCTGCATTCAATCTGTAACCGTATTGCGTACAAAAAGTCGCACTTGCTGTTGGTAAACCACTTCAAACAATTTCCATCTGTGACCGTATATATAAACAGATGTTCCTGTATATTGGGATCAACACTGGTAGAGTCGCTAATATAATATCACATTTGGGCGCATGTGTTGCACATGTTATAGAGTCACAGAAAAAACGCACTTGAATGTTTTCCCGATAAATCGTATCACATTACGCATGTATACTGTGTCTGTAGAGTCTTTCCTTAAACTCCAATTTCGCTGGTGCAGAAAAACAATCTTTAAAGGTCTTTTTCTTACCTCCTTCCCAGTGTATAATTTGGATATCTTCCGATCATTTGGCGAGGGGCGAACGGGGCGAATTATTGCCGGCGTCTCCCGTCGCACTCCTCAAGCCAGAACAGCACAAGCCTCGCGGGAGCAGCACAGGTCTCGCGGGAGCACACGCGCTCTTCCACCGCGATGTTACCTTAATAGCTGTATATTCAAATGCTGGGACCGGAGGTATTATGCTTGTTCCTTATTTTCTGCGTTGTTTCTTCAAAATTCTTTCTGTATGGCCATACAGTTCTTTTTGGAGGACTTTGTCGCGGGTACATCCACCTTTCTACCAGACGCGTTTCGGGATGTTACGCTATCCCTGAGGAATTGCTGACCACTGAGGAAGGGATAGCGTAACATCCCGAAACGCGTCTGGTAGAAAGTCCTCCAAAAAGAACTGTACTGGCCATACAGAAAGAATTTTGAAGAAACAACGTGCATTCACCTCAAGCATTGCACCCGCGTGGAAATCTCGCCTGTGTGAAGGCGGCCTAAGAAAGTCCATATTCCCTGACTGAACAGATGCAGCAGGGGACATGCAGGACTTTTTAGTCCGGCGGCTTTCGCCGTGCACTGCCGGAGCTCCGCCCTCCTCCCCATTATAATCAATGGGGACGGAGCGGCGGTCCGGCGGCATGGCGAAATAGCGGAAGGACGGATCCGACAGGGTGAACAGCCTGTCGGATCCGTCCTGCCGCACGTGTGAAAGTATGTAAGTTTATTGCTTTCTAATGTGTCTCTATCCTAATTGTACCTAGGGGACTTAACCCTTTGGTTATGTGCTGCCAACCATCTGAAGTATTATATATGAGTGAGCAATGAGTAAACACAGGGCATGGGTGGGGGGCAAATGAAGAGAAAGGTGGAGGACCTCCTCTCACCACTTCATTCCAGTCTTATGGATCAATGCAGAGCTGATTGTGAACTTCTCATACTTGCTATTAGGGGTTGAAGGACCTGCGATGATGTCATCACAGGTCCTGGCAGATGTACCTTTTAAACCTGGGAACTACACCATTTTTGGTGCAGTTCCTTTGCTAGATCCTGCAGGACCTGTGATGTTGAAGATGATGTCATCATCACAGGTCCTGACGATGCACTGTTCTAACCTGGGAACTACACTTTACACTGTGCAGTTCCTTTACAGGACCTGTGATGACATCATCAAAGGTCCTTTAGCTTTAGGAAGATAGACGGGAGCAATTAGGGGGTGGGGTCTCTGCTCCACTGCGGGCCCCCTTCCTCACGGGGCCCATAGCAGCTGCGTGGTCTGCCTATATGGTAGGTACCCCACTGCCCTGCTGTATGCCCTATAAGGCATATGGACATCATGAAAGGGGAGGAATCATGAGCTCTGTAAAGTCAGTGCAATTATTAGGAAGGAGTGTTCCAACGAATGCTTTTTTCAAATAATTGCGCTGTCTGAACGTGCTGCCAATCGCCCGTTCGTTGGGTGATCGCATCTTTAAAGTGCCTCCAAAAATCATCATTTGGCGGCGTTTTATTACCCTATATAAACAGTGATCTGCCACCAGCAAACAAGGATTTTCTATGGGGTGAAATAATCTCAGTAGCGATCATTCATTTCCATACAGAGAGGACTATCACAGCTCTTCCCTCTGCTTACAGAGAGACAATTATCAGGAAGGAACGGTTCATTCCCGATAACTGCCTTGTCAGTTGGCTCATGTAAGGCTTGGGCTACACGGTGATCTTGGGCGTGACAGCTGTAGCACGACTAAGGATGGCAAACTGCTGGATTTTTTTGCAATTCTGGGGTTGCAGTAACTTGCAAGTCATGCTGCAACCCCATTCATTTCTATGGCTGCACTTAGTTGCGCAACAGCTGTCACGCCCAAGATCGCCGTGTAGCACCAGCCTAAATGAGCCTCTAGGAGCAACGGGGGTGTTGCCGTTACTCTTAGAGGCTCTGCTCTCTCTGAGACTGCCAAGCCCTGTGCACTATGATTGACAGGGTCAGGCGTGATGACGTTTCCACTGCCAGCCCTGTCAATCAAAGTGGAGAGGGCGCGGCAATTGTAGAGTGTGCTGAGCCTCTAGGTGTAATGGTAACGCCCCCGTTGCTCCTAGAGGCTCATTTGCATATAATAAAACATCATTTTTCTCAGCAATGCGGGCACATATGAACATGGGACCAACACAGATGCCTTCAGCTGCCAAGTGCACATGTAACAGGTCAGCCAGTGTCATAGGTACAAATCTGCTGACAGATGCCCTTTAAAGGGATTGTGTCACCAAGTTTTGGGCTGTAGAGATGCGGACATGCACGGCTAGATCGCCGCTAGCATGTCCGCAATATACCGGTCCTATAGGGCTGTGTGCTTTTATTTTCTTTAAAAAATGATTTTAGAGATATGTAAATTAGTCTTGTATGTGTCCAAGGGGCTGTACGAACCTTCCTGGAGCCCAGCCGCGCCCGCCTGTGAAGGAGACCAGCACAGCCTATGTCCTCCGAATCTCCTCCTTTCATCAACGATAGATTGCCGTAATCTCGCGATGCGCGAGCTCGCACATGCGCAGTGCCGGTATAGTGTTCCTTCCCTGTGCTGGCATCAGCCTCAGGGAAAGAACTGCGCATGCGCGAGCTCGCGCATCGCGAGATTACGGCAATCTATCGTTGATGAAAGGAGGAGATTCGGAGGACATAGGCTGTGCTGGTCTCCTTCACAGGCGGGCGCGGCTGGGCTCCAGGAAGGTTAATGCAGCCCCTTGGACACATACAAGACTAATTTACATATCTCTAAAATCATTTTTTAAAGAAAATAAAAGCACACAGCCCTATAGGACCGGTATATTGCGGACATGCTAGCGGCGATCTAGCCGTGCATGTCCGTATCTCTATAGCCCAAAACTTGGTGACAGAATCCCTTTAAACATCTTCTGTCTTAGGCTACATTCACACAACCGTAGTGGCCATGGCCACCGTTATCATAGAAAATGCCTATCCTTGTCCACAGTTGCGGCTAAGAATAGGACATGCGGACTCATTCATACGGCCCTTATACCATGACTTGGAGACGTTTGCAGAGCTGAATGCACACTGTGCACCATATGTTGTGGTCGTAACCAATACTGACACTCATGGGAGTCAGTGTAGATCCCAATAAGGACAGTAAAGAGTTAAAAACTGCCAATTCTAGGTTTCGCTGTAGCTCTGGATGGTATTGATTCCATTTCCCCCATAAAGATCTTAGTTCACAGAGTTTTCTTGCAGAATTTGTCCGTACAATAATTTCCTCATATCTGAGTGAAACGTGACCCTTACATTAGCACGCCCGACATGCCAGGTATTCAAGACAATTTCCTGGTTGTGACAGAGACTTAACTAAACTTCTCTCTGTGCTATCTCAAGAATTCTGGAGTAACAAGATTCTATGTGGGAACGAGGGCGCTGCATCGGGCAGCCATCGGTAAAAGCAGCGCAGGTCTAACCAAACTGGTTATCCACTAGGAGGATCTATAGAGAAAATGGAAGGTCTCCGGTTAGGACCCTCCCTATCAGCAAAAACTGAGAGTCACTATCTAAAGATGCTCTCTGGGACCCACTACATTGACCTTGATGGGCATCATGTAATGCTTAAAGGGGTTGTCCGGGTTCAGAGCTGAACCCGGACATCCCTCCATTTTCACCCCGGCAGCCCCCCTGACGTCAGCATCAGAACAATTCATAATCCGATGCTCTCCTTTGCCCTGCGCTAAATCGCGCAGGGCAAAGGCATTTTTTGGAGATCTGGTGATGAACCGGGGCTCTCCATGGGGCTGCCAGGAACCCCAGTGACGTCACCTGCACTGATGGGCAGGATTTAGCGCTGCCCTAGCCAGTAAAACGGCTAGGGCATCGCTAAAGCCCGCCCATCAGAGCCCGTGCCCTGCGCGATTTAGCCCTGCGCAGTCGCATCAGTGTCGGCGCGTGCGCACTGGATCTTTTCCTTCCTTTCTGGCTTGTGTGTATGTCCAGTGCGCACGCGCCATCATGGAAGTGAGCGCGCAGGTGCGGAATATCAGCGCTAGTCCGGCGGGTCTAGTGCTGTCAATCAAAGGACATGGGGGCGTGATTAGGTGCATTTGCATATTTTTTAAAGTTGCTTTTTCGGCCATTCCGGACCTACTACATGAGAAATAAAAGTATGTGTTTTGTCTGTGTCATCAGCCCTACCAGGTTATATGCCTAGTAGGGTAGGCTTGAAGCGGGTGACACAGCCTGTTTAAAGGAGTTGTCCACTTTATTTATATTGATGACATATCCTCAGATTAGATCATCAGTCTCAAATTGGCAGAGGCCCGACTATCCGGTATCCCCACCGATCAGCTGGTTGAAGAGAAAGCCACGCAGCCTGCTCGCCATCAACATCGTAGCGGTAAGCAGGTGTAATTACAAGCCGTCCCAATCCCTTCAAGTGTACAGTCATGGCCAAAAGTTTTGAGAATTACATAAATATTGGAAATTGGAAAAGTTGCTGCTTAAGTTCTTATAATAGCAATTTGCATATACTCCAGAATGTTATGAAGAGTGATCAGATGAATTGCATAGTCCTTCTTTGCCATGAAAATTAACTTAATCCCAAAAAAAACTTTCCACTGCATTTCATTGCTGTCATTAAAGGACCTGCTGAGATAATTTCAGTAATCGTCTTGTTAACTCAGGTGAGAATGTTGACGAGCACAAGGCTGGAGATCATTATGTCAGGCTGATTGGGTTAAAATGGCAGACTTGACATGTTAAAAGGAGGGTGATGCTTGAAATCATTGTTCTTCCATTGTTAACCATAGAGACCTGCAAAGAAACGTGTGCAGTCATCATTGCGTTGCATAAAAATGGCTTCACAGGCAAGGATATTGTGGCTACTAAGATTGCACCTTAATCAACAATTTATAGGATCATCAAGAACTTCAAGGAAAGAGGTTCAATTCTTGTTAAGAAGGCTTCAGGGCGTCCAAGAAAGTCCAGCAAGCGCCAGGATCGTCTCCTAAAGAGGATTCAGCTGCGGGATCGGAGTGCCACCAGTGCAGAGCTTGTTCAGGAATGGCAGCAGGCAGGTGTGAGCGCATCTGCACGCACAGTGAGGCGAAGACTTTTGGAAGATGGCCTGGTGTCAAGAAGGGCAGCAAAGAAGCCACTTCTCTCCAAAAAAAACATCAGGGACAGATTGATCTTCTGCAGAAAGTTTGGTGAATGGACTGCTGAGGACTGGGGCAAAGTCATATTCTCCGATGAAGCCTCTTTCCGATTGTTTGGGGCATCTGGAAAAAGGCTTGTCCGGAGAAGAAAAGGTGAGCGCTACCATCAGTCCTGTGTCATGCCAACAGTAAAGCATCCTGAGACCATTCATGTGTGGGGTTGCTTCTCATCCAAGGGAGTGGGCTCACTCACAATTTTGCCCAAAAACACAGCCATGAATAAAGAATGGTACCAAAACACCCTCCAACAGCAACTTCTTCCAACAATCCAACAACAGTTTGGTGAAGAACAATGCATTTTCCAGCACGATGGAGCACCGTGCCATAAGGCAAAAGTGATAACTAAGTGGCTCGGGGACCAAAACGTTGACATTTTGGGTCCATGGCCTGGAAACTCCCCAGATCTTAATCCCATTGAGAACTTGTGGTCAATCCTCAAGAGGCGGGTGGACAAACAAAAACCCACTAATTCTGACAAACTCCAAGAAGTGATTATGAAAGAATGGGTTGCTATCAGTCAGGAATTGGCCCAGAAGTTGATTGAGAGCATGCCCAGTCGGATTGCAGAGGTCCTGAAAAAGAAGGGCCAACACTGCAAATACTGACTCTTTGCATAAATGTCATGTAATTGTCGATAAAAGCCTTTGAAACGTATGAAGTGCGTGTAATTATATTTCACTACATCACAGAAATAACCGAAACAAAGATCTAAAAGCAGTTTAGCAGCAAACTTTGTGAAAACTAATATTTTTGTCATTCTCAAAACTTTTGGCCACGACTGTATACTACAGAGCCGCTGCGACTGCAACAGCGAGCAGCTAAACAATGAAGGGAAGGCAGCGCTCGTACGAATAGTGCTGATCGCCGGGGGTTCCGGGTGTCGGACCCCCACCGATTTGATATTGATGACCTCTCCTGAGGAGAGGTCATCAATATAAATAAAGCGGACAACCCCTTTAACCTCTTTTGCCATCCAGAGGGTGAAATCTATTAAATCCCCCAAAGTTTATGCACTGATTGGGGTGGATTTTCCTGCTGCAGATTATCAGTGCATACTTTCTGCTGCGGAAAATCCGCAGTGGACTCGTTCCATTTGGCCAGACTTTTTAGGATGCGTCCACACGGAACGTACGTGCGGCAGATTCTGCAGCATTTTACAGTAGCAACATAGTGGACGGAATTTCCGCTGCAAAAATCCGTGGTTGGTGTTGTTGTACCCTAATTCTTCTCATACACCCCTGCACACCTCAGAGGTTTAAAATCAAGACTAATTTGGGCAAAAGCAATATTTTCGCAGTTACGCAGTAGTGTGATGCTTCTTGCTCTGCAGTGGGCGTATTCGCAGCGCGCAGCGTGTGTGTGATGTGTTTCTTTGGCAAGAAAACCTAGCATTTTACAAGCTGCTCTGGGTATATATATAGCACAGAGGCCCAAACGGAAGTAAACGGGATCTGGACGGGTGACAGATTCCCTCTGACAATTGTATCATGAAAAGTTGTGCATTTCTTAACCCCTTAAAGTGATTTCTGGAATTTTCATATTGATGGTCGATCCCCAGGTTAGATCGTAGGGGTCCGACACCCTGTACCCCTGATGATCAGCTCTGGTGCTGGAAGGCGGCACCGGAATTACAGCTCCGTCAGTTGTGCAGTGAACAATGCTGGTTACTGCAGCGCTGCTCCCATTGAAGTAAATAGGAGCAGAACTGCAGTTACCAGCTCCGTCCGCTCCACCATGGATGGAGCTGTGTAGTTCCAGAGCTATAGAATCTCTATGGAAATAGCTCACCTCCTCACAACCACGGTCAGGTGCTCAGATCTAAATGGATTCACCCTTCAGATGAAGTAGATTGCGATGGAAGACTGGCACAATTGACACATGGAACAATGTGGGCGAAGTCTGAATCACAGTAACGTTTAATATCAAACAAAATATGTTTGAATATATATATAAAAAAAGGTATGGCTAAAATGGGTGGGTGGTACTGGGTGGGTGGTCCTCACGGAGCTGGCGTTCAAGCAGGCAGGAAGGGATCTTCCGGTGTGTCCCATCAAGTCCTCGGTTTTGATAGACTATGATCGTTTACTTGTGGAAATTACAGTGCACTGTTTTAAACAAAGTTTATTCTTTCGAGGTGGAACATATGTTTAAATCGTAGTCTTTACCAGACGCGTTTCGGGGATAGCTTTCCCCTTCTTCAGTGGCAACTGAATGTTCCAGAGCTACCTTCAGGCACCAGAGCTACAGCTGACTGTCGGGGGTGCGGGGTGTCGGAACTTCATGATCTGATCCTAAGGATAGGCCATCAATATTAGAATCCCGGAAAACCCCTTTGAGGAAACGGCCTGTTTTGGGATTCAGGGCGCACTGATTTAGTTTTTAATCACTGGATTTCAGTACTCAATAACTTTTTGGATTTCCTTCCATTTTGGTCTTTTTTTTTTTTTAACGACGGTTTATTACAAAATCCTGACAGGCTTCCCCAGCTTTAAAAGTTTAAAAAGGAGATGGGCACAGGAAGAAGAGCCCGCTGCGGCTTCACCGCACCATGCTCAGCTTGATTGACTGTTTTCTGCTTACACACAAACAGGGAGAGATTTATCAATGAAGCTGAGCAGGTAGAAGTCACACAGCAGACTCTTTCCCTCGTGCTGCACTTTTCTTCTCACGCCCAGATTCTTCTACCCAAGTCGGACTCTTCTACCCATGAAATTAACTCTTCTACCCACGCCGGACTCTACTACCTGTGCCCAGACTCTTCTTCCCATGCCTGGATTTTTCCTCCCATGCCCAGACACTTCTTCTCATGCCCATTCTCTTCTACCCATGCCCGGACTCTTCTTCCCATGCCCGGACTCTTCTTCCCATGCCCGGACTCTTCTTCCCATGCCCGGACTCTTCTTCCCATGTCCGGACTCTTCTTTCCATGCCTGGACACTTCTTCTCATGCCCATTCTCTTTTACCCATGCCTGGACTCTTCTTCCCATGCCCGGACTCTTCTTTCCATGTCCGGACTCTTCTTTCCATGTCCGGACTCTTCTTTCAATGCCCGGACTCTTCTTTCCATGTCAGACTCTTCTTTCCATGTCCGGACTCTTCTTTCCATGCCCGGACTCTTCTTCCCATGCCCGGACTCTTCTTTCCATGTCCGGACTCTTCTTCCCATGTCCGGACTCTTCTTTCCATGCCCGGACTCTTCTTACCATGCCCGGACTCTTCCTACCATGCCCAGACTTTTTTTCCCCCATATTGGCACTCTTTTTCCTGTGCCCAGCTGATTTTCAGAGTAAACATAGCTATCTGCCATGCAGGGGAGGACTGGCCATAGACCCTACAGGCCAGGCCACCCGAGTCCTCCTCAGGGCCGCTGACCGGGTACATGACAATCTCAGCATTAATACTAGCAGCATCAGGTACTTATACACCTGGCCAGCAGCTGCAGCAGCCCTCCTGAACTCAACTGTATCACTGTCCTCAGTACGGTGATAGGGCGGTATTCTGTGCTGCACTGTGGTATTTGGTTGTACTGGGGCGGTATTCTGTGCTGCACTATGGTATTTCAGTTGTCCCTGCCTACTTGTGTTGGTTCTATCTACTTGTGTTGCCCATCTTCTGTCAATTTGGACTTGCCCACAACATGGGGCTACTTTTAGGTTATTTCCAGGGCCACTTTAAGTCTCCAGTCTGCCCCTGCTTAAGGGACCCCAATTTTATCTTTTCAGCACTTTTCCTGACATAGAAAAGGCACTCATCTGCTCCCAGCTGCATTTTTTCAGCGCTGAGAGTACCGTCCATGCTCCTTGTGGACTGGAAGTGTGACATCCTGTTTATGTCCATGTTGTACATACATTGGCCTCAGTGCCAGTGTGCCCCCGATCAGCACATGACCACCGAGACTCAGTGGTCAATGTGCACTGTAGCATCTTTGCCACAAAACCTCTGCCCTGGTAAACAGTAAACCCATTCTTGTCCCTTCAGAATACACTAAACCTACCATACATACAAACCCTGGCCACTAGAGGGCTCCTAACATGAATAACATAGGCTCTTCCTACTTGCTGTTCCCTACTCGGCCACTAGGGGCAGGGCATAAGGGGAGGAAGGAAGGAGGATGTTGATGTTTTGCTTTGCGTCATGACGTCAGTCAGGAAACCATCTTGGCGCTCCAAGACCGAAACACGGCAGCCATGTTTGTACTCTCGTGCCACCGCGATACCCTTCCCTACAGGAAGTTCTGAATTGCACAAGGGGTTCCGGGTGTCAGACATATTGAAGGATTATGGCTGGCAGGAGGAGCGGGTCAAGATTTATTTCCCCGGTGGGGTTGATGGTCACCGTATTGGGGCAGCTCCTGGCGGCACAGGCTCACCAGCTTCGTTTCGTCACGGTGGTGAGTAAGGGAGGGGACGACTGGCGGCCATTGGCGGTGAATTATAGAGAACCCGGAAGTGAGTCCGGGATTAGGGGGTCTGTGGCTGGTAGTCATGGCAAGCAGCTGAGGACATTCCTGTGATAAGTCACTTCTAGTAGGAAGCATTGGGCTGGGGCCATAGTTTACCATTCTAACGTGTTGTCACTAGAAGTCAATGGAAAGACCAATATATATATATATCTCGCCCTTTGGTCGGTGTGCACGGTGACCTGACGCTATGTTTGGAGACATGTTTGCACCATATGTGTGTACAGGGGCGAAACAAAAGGGTTATGGGTGCTGGTTCCTCATACCGCCAGTCTCTATGTGATGGTGGCAGACATCCCAACCTGCAAAGACTCATTTCAGGGAGGTTTTCTTTTTTTTTTTCTTTCACGAACTTTTTATGACATTTTCCAAACATATGCAGTATCTGCACACTTTGCTCTATGGTGTGGAGGACGGGGCTCATTACCCTGCCCCAAATTATCATATTTATGTATATGATTAAAGGGATTCTGTCACCACCTATAAGCCCTGTGAGCTAAACATCTGCTCTCGTCCAGGGCAGCATTCTGATTTCTAAGGTGGCCTTATAAAAGCTATTTGTGGCTTTATTCTGCGGATAAACAGGTTTTACTAACCTGTCAATCATTGAATTAAGGTGCCCAAGCAGGGGAGGTCTGTGGATGCATGGTGCCCGGCCGCACGCATCGCCGTTCGTGCCCAGCGCCGCCTTCTACTCCTCAGTGCCGCCTCTCCCTCCCTCCTCCCGCTTTGAGATCCCGCGCGTGCGCACAGGCTCAGCCTGATGCGCCGTTGCGGACTGCTGGCATCGGCTTCTTCTTGCACTGTGCGCACGCGCCAAGAAGGGGACACTGCTACAGGTTGCCGGAAAGGTTTACTGCGAGTAAACTTAGAGATGGGAAGTTCGGATCTTTCACATGAATCGGTTCATTTGAATCAGTTCATTCAAATGAACCGATTCATGAATCGAATCTTCGGTTCATTCGCTGAGCTGACAAGAAGCAAGTGAACCGAAGCTTAGGTTGCGCAATGCGCGGATGACGGAAGCTTCGATTCACTTGCTGACTCGCTGAGTCGGCTCTTGGTCGGAGTCAGGAAGTTTATTCTTTAAAACCCTGTGTGTAATTATCTACCCCACTGTAGGAAAAAAACAAGCATCCAGGGGGGGGGGGGGAAATTTAACACTGGGGTAAATAATATAATTAAAATGGAGGGTTAAATGTGTAAGTGTATTTAAAAAAAAAAAAAATACATCGCTCTCAATAGTTCTATAGCTACTGAATGAGACAGAGGAAGGGATGCCTTTAACATATATATCTCCTTGAGAAGCCAATTTGACCCTAAAGGGTTAATTCAACCTGTAATCTGAACTCTGTCCTGTCACTTCTCTTCTCTCTCTGCTCTGCTATCAGTGAACCTTTCCTGGATATATTGTCTCGCATGCCTCCGGCCGCTATCTAATAGCGGGAGACTCCCTGAACGTCCGGGAGACTTGAGATCCCTGTGGTGGCGTATTGCCATGTACTGGTATCATCATGGGCACAGTACAATAGAGCCACAATCAGATGGGAGCTGACTGTATCATAAATGACTGCCATACAGTCGGGTCAGTGGAGCCACGACCGGCCCAGGAGCCGACCCATGGACCCTTACCTATAAAATGTCCCGCCGCTCAGTTCCCAGCCTTGCAGCAGTCACGTGCCGTTCTCTGTTCCCGGGACCATTGCATCCAGTCACTGGCCTTGGCGGTCACGTGCCCGTTCATATAAGCGTGACTGCTGAGGTCCGTAATAGTGTTGAGCGAACTCGTGTTTTAAGATCGGCGTCTAAAGTTCGGGTTATCGAAGAATCTCGTTATGGATTCTAAATTCCGTTATGGTCCGTGGCAGCGGAATCCATAACGCGATTCTTCGATAACCCGAACTTTAGACGCCGAACTTAAAACACAAGTTCGCTCAACACTAGTCACGTAATTGGCGGCATAGGGAATGATGAACAGGGCCACCCTGGGTAAAAAGTCTTTTTGGCAACTGCGGCCCCCGATGCAGCACAGATACCAGATGGCCGGGACTGGAGCTGCTGTGCATGCGCCCCTATGTGCGCTCCCACTGTCCGGACCACCAGAGAGGCCAGCACTTTTTTCTATAGTGTGTAAGCACAACCGTGCAATGGGACTGAGCTGCTCCTAGACCATGGAACTGATGTATGGTGACTAGTGTTGAGCGAACTTGGGTTTTAAGTTCGGCGTCTAAAGTTCGGGTTATCGAAGTATCCCGTTATGGATTCCGCTACAACGGACCCTAACGGAATTTAGAATCCATAACGAGATACTTCGATAACCCGAACTTAAAACACAAGTTCGCTCAACACTAATGGTGACGTCACATGGCCTAGGAAGAGTTCTCGGACCCCCGCCGATATGACATTGATGACCTACCCTGAGGATATTTATTATCGGATAACCCCTTTAAGTGTATGGCCAGTTCAAGGCAGCTTAGACATGCTAGATGAAAATTGTCTGAAGTGGCTATTTCCAACAATTTAGGCCTCATGCACACGACCGTTGTGTGCGTCCGCGTCCGTTCCGTCATTTTTCACAGTTTAGCGGGGGTCCCATTCATTTCTATGGAGCTGTGGAAAAAAACTGATAGTCCTCCATTTTTTTCTCCGCGTCCGTGATCTGTGATTCCAGTCCGTTAAAAAAATATAACCTGTCCTATTCTTGTCAGTGGAAAACGGAGGACGGACCCATTCAAGTCAATGGGTCCTTCAAAAAAAACGGATGCACAACTGGTATGTCATCCGTGTTCGCGTCCGTGTCTGTTTTTTTCTACAAGACCTTTAGTGCAATAAAATTATACTTTTCATTAACCTTCCTTTTTTTCCCCCTGTCAGACAAAAAAAAAGGAAGACACAACTGAAGCAAAATCGGACACGGACCACTGAATCCAAATCACTGACAGTGAAAAAACACTGTCGTGTGCATGAGGCCTTAGACTGATAAATGTTATAATTTTATAGGCGTACCATCTGTACCGTGTAATGGGGGGATTAGTTTAGGTGGTTGATTCGATAGTTTGTTCTGCAGGTGTATCGGCACGGTGACCGGTCTCCGGTGAGGGCTTATCCTACTGATGTTCATCAGGAGAGTGCCTGGCCGCAAGGATTCGGGCAGCTTACACAGGTGAGAGCATCTCTTATCATTAGGTTAGAGCAACTTTATAGTGAATTTTCACTTTTTAACATCATGTCATGTGGAGATCCAAAATTCTGGGCTGACTAATCTATCTTCATAGCGTCTCGAGCCCATAGTTTTCTGTTACAGAGCTCCAAATCAGCTGCTTTACCATAATTTTCATCTGTCTGAAGCCGCCACTAGAGGGAGCTCACTGCATGCTGCTTTATGAATATGAGTTATGTACGACATTCGGCATTGAGCTCCCTCTAGTGGCGGCTGCAGATAGATGATAGTGCCATCTAGGTTTCTGCATTTTCTAGGGTCACTTCTCATGTATAAAGCTTTTTTTTTTTTTTTTTTTATCTTTTTCTTAGATCGGGATGAAACAGCAGTGGGACTTGGGACAGGCGCTACGAGCACGCTACAAAGGATTCCTCAATGAGTCTTACGACAAGCATGAGGTAAGTGCCCATATCCTGGCTTAAAGAAGGCTGGGCTACCTGATCTCTATAAGTCTTAGCATGGTGTCACAATATCATGGCTCCTTATATTTGTTTCCTGTTCCTGCCCAGATCTATGTAAGGAGCACAGATGTGGACCGCACACTCATGAGCGCAGAGTCAAACCTGGCCGGCCTATACCCGCCTGCAGGTTCTCAGATCTTTAACCCCAATATCTCCTGGCAGCCAATCCCAGTGCACACAGTACCAGATTCTGAGGAGCGGGTAAGTAGCGTTGTCACAGTTCTCAGGTATGTAATCATGTAGGTGTTTCTCCTGCAGCCTTGGCCTAGATTCAGCTAGGGTGTAATCATGTACTCCCGGCATGCCAAGTTATTTTTAGGTCCTAAATTTTGCACTGATTATTTTCTTAATATATCTTTATAGCGGACGGAGACCTGCTTTTCTGATTCAGAGCAGTAAATGTAATCCGTAAACATAGATTTAGGGCTCATGCACACAACCGTATGTATTTTGCGGTCCACAAAAAAACGGACCCGCAAAAAATACGGATGACTTCCGTGTGCATTACGTATTTTGTGGAACGGAACAGCTGGCCCCTAATAGAACAGTTCTATCCTTGTCTGTAATGCGGACAATAATAGGACATGTTCTATTTTTTTGCAGAACGGACATACGGAAAAGGAATGCATATGGAGTAACTTCTGTTTTTTAATGGACCCATTGAAACGGAAAGAAAATACTTTCGTATGCATGAGCCCTTAGGCTACATGCACACGACCATATGTAAAAATACGGATGACATCCGCGTTGCATCGTTTTTTTTGTTTTTTCGGATCCGTTTTAACAATGACTATCCTTGTCCTCAAAATGGACAAGAATAGGACATGCTCTATTTTTTGCGGGGCTATGGAACATGGTGTGCTGTCTGCATTTTTTGCAGACCCATTGAAACAAATGGGAAAAAAATTCAAATTAACTGGGGAACGAACACTTACCTGGTGCCCTCCATTTCATCATTTTAGCTGAAGATCTTTACTATCTCCAGGCTCCTGTTTTGTCATCAAAGATTGCCGCCCCGCTTCTACTGTGCATTTGGTAGCTCAAGATACTTACTGCTGCCCTTGTATTGGCCAGCACCGCTCACGTGAGCAGTGCAGGCAAATCCAGGAGCTGGGCTGGACAAGCAGGAAGTGTTTTGGGCTACTGAATTCACAGTAGGCGTCAGGTAATCTGAGAAACTGTGCGGCCATCTTGGATGGCAGATGAGGAACCGGAGAATTAGCAGACCTACAGCCAAAAATGATGAAAAGGAGAACACCAGGTAAGTACTCTGCTCGTTCCCCAGTTAATGTGAATATTTATTTTTCTCGCTTTAAAAGATTTCATGCTGGAAACCTGCAGCCACCACTAGAGGGAGCTCACTGCATACTTATCAATATCAATGTATAAATAGTGTTCAGTGAGCTCCCTCTAGTGGTGGCTGCAGGAATCCAGCATGTCTATGAAGGGGCTTTGGTGCAGAAAAACAGGGACGCAGAATTTTGAACTTACTCAAATTACAAAAAAACGTATTCTACAGGCTTTTGCTGTGTTCTTTTCAGCTGTTGACTCTATTTTATTTTATTTCAGCTCTTAAAGTTTCCGATTCTCCCTTGTCCAAAATATCTCAAGTTGCAAGAAGAGACGCGGCGATCCCCTGAATATGTCAACAAGACCAGAGACAATAAGGTAAAGGGAGCAGTATGGGTTCATTTACACGTTGTGTTTTCACCATAACCTGTGAATAAACCATCATTGTGTTATTCAAGGGACAGATGAGCCACTGCTTTATTCTTACACAACTTCTGTGTTCACTAGGAATTTCTGCACATGGTCGCCAATAAAACCGGACTAAAAGATTGTTCACTAGAATCTGTATGGACCATCTCTGACATCTTGTTCTGTGAGGTCAGTTATTTCTAATCTTCCTTCACGAGATCACATTTATCACTGTAGCCTTTCCTTTGTTCCTTGGTAATTCCATGTATTTTAGTGCTTGGTGTGCGGGTGGGGGGGGGGGGGGATATGTAAATTTCACATTGACAGTCTGGTTGCAGGGGACTCACTCTATAGCAACCAAAGACTTTTCATTTGGGTTGTCAGATAACACATCCTTGTGTCATCTCAAGCATAGGTGACATTTCGCTAGGATATGCCACCAATACCTGAGAAGTGCAGGTCTAGAACGGAACCTGCAATGTAAAGTAGAGCAATTCGCACATGCTCGGCCGTCCTGCATTCATTTTTATGGGACTGCCAAAAAGAGCCGAGCACTGGCTCGGCTATTTCCGTTAGCCCCTGTTGGGGATTCGCTCTGGTAGTTAGGATAAGCGGGCGCAGTACAGAGGCAAAATACAAGTTCGTAATTCAAACTTCAGTGTTTATTCACACATGATGCCAAAAACAAAATGTCACTTTTGCAGTGTTGGTGTTACTTCACACCCAATGACAAGTTAATAAAACAAAAGTCACCTTGGTGGCAGTTATGCCTCAGAAAGTTCAAATACAGGCTTTAGGCGGCCTGTTCCCCTGACACACGGGTCTCCGTTCTCCAGCCCAGCACACACCTCCTGAGCTCCACTGTCAGACGGAGGTAATCCTCTCCACCTGGCAGTGCTGGCTGTTTCTTATGCCTGGCAAAAACCGGCCTGGAACGTGGGGGGTAGTCACCCACCCAGCACTTTGACTACTCCCAGTAAGAGCCGTCCCGGATCAGCTATTACAGCCATGCTAAGTACCAAGGTGTCAAACAGCAACTGCTGCTGACACATAAAAACTGGCTCTTACTCCACCGAGGCCAGGAACCTGGGTGACATGTACCTATCATCCACGTTGATTCCTTGTACCTTCTTACACCCCATAGAAGTGAATAGAGCGGTGGCCGCGCTTCCGAATTCATTTCTATGGGACTTCAAAAAAATAGTTAAGCAAGCCACTTGGCTATTTTCGGCACTCCCATAGAAATGCATGAAGGGTGGCCGTGCATGCGGGGGCTCCATTTTACAGACAGCTATCAGACATTGGTGGCATATCCTATTCCCTGTATAGCAACCAAATACTTTTTTTATTTGAGTTGTCAGATAGCACATACTCAGCAACCAGTCCGTCTCAGATTTCTCCAGTCATCGGCACAAGTCTGTCTCATGCACATGACCGTATTTTGCATCCCTGTCTGATCTGCATTTTTTTGCGGAATGCACATGTACCCATTAATTTAAAAGAAACGGAAACACACGGATTTCATTTGTGTGCTGTCCGAATCTGTATGTCGGTTCCGTGATTCAAGCTCTTACTCAGATGAAGAAACCACGGGTAGACCTTTTATTTTCCCCTGAGGATACGGATTTTCTGCTCAAGGCTATTAGAGCCACTATGAAGGTGGAAGAATCTAGAGAACAAAAATCTATTCAAGATATAATGTTTGGTGACCTGGTGCACAAAAGTCTTTTCGTTAAACGAAAATCTAAATTATTTAATTCAGAAAGAGTGGAAAAAAACTGACAAGAAGTTTTTCATCCCTAGAAATGTTTAAAGAAAATATCCTTTTGATGAGGGCGAGTCCTCCTGCTGGGATAGGCCTCCTAAATTGGACGCCCCAATCGCCAAGATTTCTAAAAGGTCTGCTTTGCCTTTTGAGGACCTCGGTGCCTTGAAAGATCTGATGGATAGATGGGCAGAAGTATACCTTAAAAAAGTATGGGAAGCCTCTACCCAGGCATTTAAACCAAATATTGCTACTACCTCTACTGCCAGGTCGTTAAAGTTATGGCTACAAGAGTTAGAATCCCATATCCAGAATAAAACCTCCAAAGACCAGTTGCTGGGGGTGTTTCCTACCATCTTTTTAAAGCAGTGGACTTCATTTCGGATGCATTAAGATTAAATGCCAGGTCAGCAGCTCTATCTATAATTCTGCTAAGGGGTGGTCTGGTGACACGGGTTAAAAAAATAAGCTTTGCTCTATTCCGTGCCAGGGAGATTTCCTTTTTGGGTCGGTTTTGGACAACCTTTTAGAAAAGGCCTCTGACAACAAAAAAGGCTTTCCTGTTTGCAGACCCCCCCCGCCTCCCCCTAAAAGACAACAGTTTTTTCACAGAAGCATTTTTAATAGAACAGACAAAAAGCTGAATAATTGCAAAGAAAACAGAGGTAGGAAGGATAAGGGATTCCTTTTTAATACCCAGTCCACTTCAGGGCCCAAGGCTGGTCAACAATGACGGTTGCTGTCCCGTGGGGGGAAGACTTTCTCTTTTTTTTCTTGGGCTTGGGAAAAAAATCTCGGTAAGCCCTTGGATTATTGGTATTATAAAAGACGGGTTTCGTCTAGAGTTTATCTCTCCGGAAAGATAAAAAATTACAAATCTGGTTCCAAATTCTGTATGAGACTTGGCACTAAGACAAGAAGTATTTTCCCTTTTTAAAGAAAAAGGTTCTTGTTCCTGTTCCAGACTCGGAGAAGGCGAGGGCTTTTTATTCGTCCCTTTTTCTCGTACCCAAGCCAGACGGATCATTCAGAATGATTATAAACCTGAAAGACTTAAATCGGTACCTAAAATACAAAAAATTCTGAATGGAATCCGTACAGTCTGCAATAAAACATCTCTTCAAAGACTGTGGCCATGGCTACCATAGACGTAAAGGATGCCTATTATCACATCCCAATTCATGCAGATTTTCAAAAATATCTCAGAGTGGCGGTGTCTATGGAAGGCCAAGTTCATCATTTACAATACAGAGCACTTCCCTTTGGAATATCTCAGGCCCCCTGGCTCTTTACGACACTGATGGCAGAGGTTATGGCCCACATAAGGGAAAGAGATATTCTGGTTATTCCTTATTTGGACGATCTTCTAGTGGTGGCAGAATCCGAAGACCTTCTAACCTCTCCTCTTCTAGAAGTAATAGAAATTCTAGCAAAGCTAGGGTGTCAGATAAACTGGGAAAAGTCAAACCTGACCCCTTCCCAAAAATGTGTGTTTCCAGGACTGATTATAGATTCTGTGAAGCTACGTTGCATCCTCACTCGGCGCAAGATATCCCAAATAAGAGAAGACGTGCGGTCTTTGGTAGTTCGATTTTTTTGAGGCTATCAGGCAAGGGATGGCAGTATTAGGCAGAATGACCTCCACGATACCTGCTGTCAGTTGGGCCCTGTTTTACTCCAGGGTGCTTCAATGGCAGATTCTAAAAGACTGGCAGGGATCATTGTCCCCGTTGGATGCCCCGCTTCCTCTCGCCCCTCAGGGGATACAATCCATAACCTGGTGGCTGGAACCTTCAAATCTGACTCACGGCCTCCCTTGGGATCTACAAGAGCAAATAACTATCACCACGGATGCCAGTCCGACCAGGTGGGGGGCCTATTGTCAGTGAGGGGTTCGGCAGGGGGTGCGGAGTTCAGCAGAGTCAGGATTCCCAGAATATGAGAAAGTTGAGAGCGGTTCTGTTGGCCTTAAGAGAATTCCTACCCAAAATACAAGGAAAGGGAGTAAAAATCTTCTCAGACAGCGCCACGGTGGTATCCTACCTAAACAGGCAGGGAGGGACAAGGTCAGAAAATCTTATGTCCTTAGCCGCAGACATTTTTTCTCTAATCATTCCTTTCATCAAGGCAGTACACTTAAAGGGAACAGAAAACAAGGTGGCGGATTATCTAAGCACAAACCATTTGGATCAGGGAGAATGGTGTTTAAACCAAGAAGTCTTCAGTCAGATAGTTCAGCTGTGCGACCAACCTCAAGTAGACCTTTTTGCAACCAGACAGAACAAAAAATGCAAACTATTCTTTTCTCTAAATCCGAAAGATTTTCCGTCAGGGATAGACGCTTTCTCCCTTCCATGGCCGGATCAGCTTCTGTATGCCTTTCCTCCTCTAAGGCTGAGTTCACACGGGCGAGTATTCCGCGCGGGTGCAATGCGGGAGGTGAACGCATTGCACCCACACTGAATCTGGACCCATTCATTTCTATGGGGCTGTGCACATGAGCTGTGATTTTTCACGCATCACTTGTGCGTTGCGTGAAAATCGCAGCATGTTCTATATTGTGCGTTTTCCACGCAACGCAGACCCCATAGAAGTGAATGGGGCTGCGTGAAAATCGCAAGCAAGTGCGGATGCGGTGCGATTTTCACGCACGGTTGCTAGGAGACGATCGGGATGGAGACCTGATCATTATTATTTTCCCTTATAACATGGTTATAAGGGAAAATAATAGCATTCCTAATACATTCTTAAGGACCGTTTATCTTTTGGCAGGAAGGTCTTGCAGGCAGTATTCCCCCCCCAAGCTAGTTAGTATTCTAGACTTCTCTCAAGGGTGCTGTCATGGGCGTGAGGGAAATTCAGGATTACACTTACCAGCAGGGGCGTAGCTATAGGGGGTGCAGAGGTAGCAATCGCTAACGGGCCCAGGAGCCTGAAAGACCCTTGTGCTACATAAGAAGATACCGGTATTATAGAAAGTACATGCAGGTTAAGTTACCTCTCTGGCTGGATGGAAGGGGTTAGGTTAAGAATTTGGCATTGGGGGAGGGGGGTGGCATTTCAATAAAATGTGTATAAAAAAATAAAAAAAATAAAAAGAGTTTGTGTTAGATGTGTTTTAGGACAAGTTCCCGCAATTAACTGGTGGTATATAGGGGCAGAGCTCTCCACGAAAGCTCCTGTTTCCCGTCCTGGATGGAGGCCGTCTCTCAAGGGTGCTGTCATGGGCTCATGGAAAAACGATTACCAGTAAGTGTAATCATGAATTTCCACCCTCAGGATCCCATCAAGCAGAACAATGGAGCAGAGGCTGTAACTGGAACGTCACAGCCCTTTCACCGCAGTACCTGATACAATGGTGCATACGCTTGTAGCTGAGTCTGGTACCACAGGCATCAATGTAAAATTTCAGGAAATGCCTTTAGGGTGGTTTCACATATGGCACAAACACAGAAGCTGGAAGTAAAACGCTGCACGCTAATCCACAGCTCCAAACGCGTGCTACAACCTCAGAATATTGCAACTAGAATATTGAGCTCTGTTCCTTAGAGCCACAGAGTTTAAAATTATGATGTACATACGTCCTTGGTACTGAAAGAGTTAATGGGTGACTGTCACTTGGCTGAGGAATGTGTCCCTTTTTAAAGGTCTAATTGCTTTTTTGGCCGAGGGTGTGTGCAGGTAAGCCCAGACGTCAGCAACCTCCAGGACTCCAGCTGTTGTGAAACTACAACTCCCAGCTTGCTCCATGGACTTCTGTGGGAGTTCTGAGAACAGCCAGGCCAGTGTGCATGCTGGGAGCTGTAGTTTCCCAGCTGGAGTGCTGCCATAGCCTGTACATGGTTAACCCTTTCTCTGCCACAATGGGCAAAGAAGCTGTTCAGGGCCAAAGGGCAACATGGCTTGGTGTAGTGCTTCTGCCCCTTTCGTTCCACTGTTAGGTGGGCTCCCCTGCATCTGCACCCCTCCAATTTTATTTACTATTACATTTCAAGTTGTGTTTTTTTTTCTTAGTCCAAACACAACCTGAGCCTTCCGTCCTGGGCAACGACAGAAGTTTTGGAACGACTGAGCGATTTAAAGGATTTCAGCTTCAGGTTCCTCTTTGGGATAACTGAACAGGAGCAGAAAGCGCGTTTGCAAGGAGGTAAGAGAAGAAGAACTGTACAGCAGTAGGCAGCAATCTAAGTGCTAATTTCAGACGCCCTAAGGGTGCTTTCTCACGTGCTGTTTTGTGGCAGCTTAAAGGCGCATTTCAGATAGGGCTACATGGCGACTTGTGTCGCAGAACAGTTGTGCAACACTTTTTATAATGATAGTCAATGGTGTTGCACTACGGCATGCAGCTGCTGCTGCGACACAACAGTTGCAAAAAATCCATCCAAGTTGGACCTTTTTGTCATGCGATGCATGTCGCCTTGTAGCCATAGCCTTACACTGCACTGACTAGCAGACAATTATCAGGAAGGAAGCACTCTATTCAGATAATTGCCTGTGTGTCATTGGAGGTGAACTTCTGCATTTCCATGCAGCGATCACTGCCATCACTCATCCTCATACAAATTCATGGTTTCTGGGGAGCATATCATTGTTTACTAGCATGATTTGCTGCCCAGAGATGGTGTCTGAGGTGTCTGAACTGAAGATCATCTGCGGCGCCTTTACACGGGCCGATTATCAGGAAGGAGGCGTTCGTTTATGAAAATTGGGCCATGTAATATAGAAGTGGAAAAAAAAGGGGAGATGCATCTTTACTAGATGCCTCTCCCTTTACAATCCTCTCCTGCATTAGTTTCTAAAACTGTAAAGAAAAACTGCATCAAGCTAGCACCCTAAGACTTCATGCACATGGCCGTTGCCGGCCCGCAAACAGGGGGTCTGCAATATGCGGGCACTGGCCGTTTGCTCACCGCATCACGGATGTGGACCCATTCACTTGAATGGGTCCGCAGTTCGGAAGATGCGGTGTGGAACGGAGGCACAGAAGCACCATGGAGGACTTGCGTGGGGTTCCTCTCTGTGCCTCCGCATCGCAAAAAAATAGAACTTGTTATATATTTTTTTTGTGGTGCGGATGGATCACGTACCCATTCAGGTTGAATGAGTCTGGATCCGTTGCAGCAGCCGCATTGATGGTGCCCGTGCATTGGGGACTGCAAATTGCAGTTCCCAATGCCCTCAACGGCCGTGTGCATGAGGCCTAAGGCTGGGTTCACAAGAATGCCAATTAAAGTGTTAGCATAAGGTATATGGGAATTTTCAAACGTGGGACACATCTAATATATACAACATCGTGCGGCCCCATAAAAATGAATGGGTCCGCAATTCCGTAACCTATGGTCAGTGTTAAAAGGCGGGTGCTGTAGAGGTCACTTTTAAGGGGGTGGGGTGCTGTGGAACTCACAGTTAAAGGGGCAGGCTGCTGTAAAGGTCAAAGTTAAGGAGGTGGGCTGCACTGGAGGTCCCATTTTAAGGAAGCGGGGCACTGTCGGGGGGTCAGTGCAAAGGGGTGGGGGGCTGTGGAGGTCACTTAAGAGGGCGGAGTACTGTAGATGTCACTGTTATGGGGGATACTGTCTATCTTTTAACGACACACACAAACATTTAAATGAAATGGATTATATATATATATAAATAAAATAGTGAGAGAAAAAGGCTTGAAAAAGGCTCAAGAGCAGAGCCGAAACGTTGCACCTCTGGGTGATTAAAGGTTCACTTTTCTTTATCCAACGGAGTGCCGCTCGTTTTTCCGGTATTTATATAAATAAAATATATATATATATATATATTTTTTTTTTTTTTGGGGTGTGTTTGATGTGTTTAAAAAAAATGTAGCATGTTGTTGAAATGACATTATTTTTCCCAGGTCTTTTTCCAATCGCTTTTATGTAGGGGGAAAAAATGCAATTCAAACATGTGAAGATACTAGTGTTTTATTAGTGACAAAAAAAGGGTCAAAGCAAATCATGTGAAGGAATAAGGGCATAAGTAGTTGTGGTTACCGAGGGTCACCCTCACCCCAACTGTCTTTGGAAGTTACAGCATGCAGCACTTTGGAGCCCAGTCCCCCCTTCACCTGTGAGTTGATGGCCCTGCATGCAGTCATCATAGTATGGAATTGGCCACATGCAGCTTGCCAATGATTACTAAAATAGGACAAAAAAGAGTTAAGTGGCATGTCATCTGCACTGGCTCTTGTCACCTCGATCAGTAAAGTCCCTTGTTTTTTGCAGGTGTTTTGGTGGCTCAGATCCTGAAGAACATAACAGCGGCTGCACAGAATGCCTCCAACAGCCTGAAGTTCATTGCATACTCCACAGTAAGTGATGATACACGGCGGTTTTCTGTCCAGTGTCAGGACCTCAATCACTGCATGTTTTTAGGAAACGACACCCTTATTGATAAATTCTTACGATTCCTCCACTAGCAATATAGTTTTTTTTTTTACTATGGTGCTTCATTAGTGGTTTAGTACTCTGTTTCCTCTGGTTCTTTAACTCTTAGGCTACCAAAGGTTTTTTCGCTTTTGCGTTTTCATTTTTCTTCCCTATTTTCCTTGAGCCATAACTTTTTTATATTTCCGATCACATAGTTGTATGAGGGCTTATTTTTTGCGGGACAAGTTATACTTTCTAATGCCACCATTAATTATGGCAAAAAATGTAGAGGGAAATGGAAAAAAAAACCACAATTGTTCCCACAGCGTTTTGTTTACGGCAAAACTGACCCATGCCCTTAATTCTCTGGGTCTGTACGATTACAACGATACCTCATATGTGTAGGTTCTTTATGTCTAAATGGTGTAAAAAAAAAAATTAAACTTTGATTAAAAAAAAAAAATTTTTTTTACATCACTATATTCTGCCCCCCATAACTTTTTTTTATACTGAGCGGTTTAGGGGCTCATTTTTTGCGGAACAATGTGTAGTTTTTATTGATACCATTTTGGAGTGTGCGGGACTTTTTGATCACATTTTATTAACATTTTTTGGGTTAGAGAAGCAATGAAAAAATAGCAAATTGGCCATTTTGACCCTTTTTTTTAAATATTTTAATAGTATGGGCGTTTTCGGTCGCAATGATACCCATGATGTTTATATTTATTATTTAGGTGATTTAAACTTTTTTATATAATTCTTATTTTTTTGTAACTTTATTTTTTATTTTTTGTGATGATTTTGAAGCTCATATATGAGCCTATAAATAATGTTTTTTTTAATTTTTGATTTTGTTCCATCAGCAATTTTTTAAATGACATTTAAACTAGAAGTTGCTCATTTCTTATCCTGCAGCATGAACACTTAAAGCCGCGTCAGCGAGGCTTACAGTGTTCAGCGCAACTACCGATGCCCACATTGGCTGCACGGGGCATCGGTAGGAAGACCGGAAGCACGAGCTTCCGGGTTTTTGAACATTTAGATGCCATGATCTCGCTTGATCACGGCATCTAAAGCCTTTAATTACCGCGATCGGCATTATTGCCGGTCACGATAATTAGCCGCAGGTCTCTGCTGTATGAAACAGCAATACAACAAACATGCACTTTTTGCATACTTTTTATGTCTATGGAAGCTGAAGAGGAGGTTGAGATGGGAATAACCTAAGTAAGTGCTTGCCCCGGTGGCAGTTACGGAAACATCCGAGCCGAGCTGCGCTCCTCTGATTGCGTGATCCCCCGTAGCAGTGAATAGGAGAGAGATGCTGTTTTTGGTAACTTAGGAATTATGGAAACTGTGGTTTGCTTTCCTATGCTGTTTGCATGATATGGGTATTACGGAAACAGCAAAGCACGGGACTCTCGGCCATTTCTGTAAGCCAAGTGCCTCTGACCGCAATCCTAACCTGACGAGGACCTGCTGATCCCCAAAACGTGTTGTTTTTTTATTTGCATTTTATTTCATTTTATTTTTAACTAAGAAAGTAAAAGAAGAAGATCCTTTCCTATGCCAGTTGTTTATGGTTTCTTGCGCCAGAAAAGGTGAACAAATCTGAATCCATATCAGATTGGCAGGGGCCCGACTCCCGGGACCCCTGGTGATCAGATGTTAGAAGAGGTCAAATGCTCAGGGTCCTAGGTTCGAATCTGACCAAGGACAACATCTGCATGTTTGCGTTGGTTTCCTCCCACACTCCAAAGACATACTGATATTTAGATTGTAAGCTCCACTGCAGAATATGTCAGCGCTATGTAAGTGCGAACAATAATAATCAGTACGGAAAATAAAAATGTGGTGTGAAAGAGGCCTAATGCGAACAATGGCAGGTGATATAAAGTAATAGCTCCTAAGGTAACCTCCCCTTTGGCAATACATTTTCCTTAAACAGTATATGGCAGGGGTTTTGAGGGCTATATAAGGACAGTGCACTGGTGGAGTTGTTACCAGGAGAGGGGACGATCACAGTCCCATCTTCTCTTTGTAGCACTGCAGTAGTGATTACTCCATATGATGGTGAGTCTCTTACCAACACTTCATTCCTCTTTAGCACGACACCACACTGGGCGCTCTGCAGATGGCACTGGACGTCTACAATGGAAAACAGGCTCCTTATGCTTCCTGCCATATATTCGAGCTGTATGAAGAGTCTCCTGGGTATGACTTTATCATGAATCATAATCTGATTATAATTTGAGAGATAGATATTTGAGAGATAGATATTTCTATAAGGACACTTTTATCAAGTGGTCAGCTTCTGGTATTGGAGTTGTTTACCTCTTGAGATGATCTCCACATAAATGTCCAGACCTTTCTGCAGAGACGTTTGCTCACCGTTCACATGTGTCTGTTTCTTCTTGCCTCATCACCATTTCTATCATTGATCTTCTTGTCTCCTACCAGAAACTTCACAGTCGAGATGTATTTTAGAAACGATAGCACACAGCAGCCCTTCCCCCTGACCGTACCTGGCTGCATGCGCAGATGCCCCCTAGAGAGGTTCCAGAGCTTGTTGGATCGAGTCATCGCTAAAGACTGGGAGAAAGAGTGTCAGCTCTCCAACCCAGTCAATGACACAGGTGAGGCAGAGGTGCAGAGTCTAACCGGGAATGTGCTTTAAATTACTTTTATTCTTCACCTTGGACACAAAATAAATTTATTTCAGACCTAAGTGAGAAGAAGGTCTATACCAGGGATTCTCAACCTGCGGCCCTCCAGCTGTTGTAAAACTACAACTCCCACCATGCCCTCCTGTAGGCTGATAGCTGTAGGCTGTTCAGGCATGCTAGGAGTTGCAGTTTTGCAACAGCTGGAGGGCCGCAGGTTGAGCATCCCTGGTCTATACTGTAGAGTCTGTCATATTCAAAATGATTTCCCTGCATCCTTGTCGTGGCTGATGTCAAATGTGCACATATCTAAGGGCTCATTCACAACTGTATATGTGGGTGCTGGTGAGATGGAGAACTATCCTTACCCAACTGGTAAATTTACAGTATTTTTTGTCCTATAAGACGCACTTAGGCTAAAGAGGAGAAAAATAAGGAAAAAAAATATTTTTCATCAGACCCCCAATATTAATCCAGACCTCAGATCAGACCCCTAATGTTAATAAGACCCCCATTCAGACCTCCAGTGTTAATCAGATACAAGATCAGACCCCCATGTTAATAAGACCCCCTATCAGACCCCCCAATGTTAATCAGACCTCAGATCAGCTCACCTCTCCGCTCTTGAGATCCAGCTGTCTTCCTGCCATGTTGTACTATGACCTGATGTAGTTCCGATGTCCTCACGCTCTGCACAGGTCACAGCATAGCGTACGGCGCTGGAAGACGAAGGCCAGGAAGCAGTGAGTAGGGAGCCAGCTTTTAGTACAGTGCGTCTTATAGGGCGAAAAATACTGTAACTTTTGTTTAACTGTTTCATGACATCCGTGAGATCTTCAAAAAAAAAATCCGGATCGGACACAGACCAAAACTATGGTCGTGTGCATGAGTCCTTGATCTAATACCAGGGACTCGCCAAGCCTCCAGGTTTTTGACTTTTATCTCTTGCTTTCATTGCACAGAAGTCATCGTGGGTCTCGTCGCCTGCGGGTGCATCCTCTTCCTCCTCATCGTCCTGCTGCTCACAGTGCTCTTCCGACAGAAGTCTCAGACTGTAGGCTACCAGCACGTCTCAGATATGGGGGAGGAACAGAGCTGATTGACTGGACTCTGCCCCTATAACTGTGGCCTTGATGACATCCCTGGAAGAGGAAAATGGGAATATGATTTTTACCAAAATTTTAAACATTTTTATTCTTTTAAAGTTCCAAATCTCAACAAAAGACGGTAATTTTCAACTTAACGTAAAGGGTTATAATGGGCACAAACCAATGCAAGCAATCACATGGACATAGAAAACCTGAGGAAGCAAAATCACGTGTCTTGGAGTTCGCAGTAACAGTCTGATTCCATGACGTGAGTGGTCGCCTAAGCCGTATGCTGGGGGGTCTTTGTCAAGTAACTGCATGCTCTAGGACTATTGCGACTACACCGCAGGGCTGCGGGTCAGTCCGTCAGCTTTCCGTACACCGTCTGCGTTCAGTGGACAGGTAGAGATTTGTGCTTTCCCATTATAATCTGTACTGGCCATAGATATGGAAAGAGAGAGGCAGAGTCCAGCATGTCCTTTACTCCCCTCAGCGATCAGTGATGCGATTCATTGGGTTTTCTATAGGAAAATGTTGTCTTCAGTGCTTACTGGACTATTGGTTTTAAAGGGGGTTTCAGGGCTCAGCATATTGATGGCCTGTCTGTAGGATGGTCTGACTCTCTGCAACCCCAGCTGTTCATGGTTTACCTGCACATTGTCTGAATTGGTCGAATGGGCCGAAACTGTAATATCCTGCCCTGCCCCTACTGTATGTACAGTGCACCAGCAGATGGACCAAGGTAGACTATGATGAGGCCGCAGCACTTCCATAAGGCTATCCTTCATATAAGATAGGGCCAGGGACTATTAATAGGATTCAGATATATTGGGCAGACTAGATGGGCCAAATGGTTCTTATCTGCCGACACATTCTATGTTTCTATGATCTAATGAGCAGGGGTGCCAAGGGTTGGACCCCCAACAATGTAATATCGATAGCTTGTCCTAACAATAGACCATCAGTATGCTGATCCCCATGTAACACAACATGCTATATATCGGTAGCGTTGCCCATTTTACCTGTAGGGGGCAGTACATTCTATTAACACACACATTACTCTCTTTTTAAAGAGCATCTGTCAGCAGTTTTGTACCTATGACACCGGCTGACCTGTTACATGTGCGCTTGGCAGCTGAATGCCTCTGTGTTGGTCCCATGTTCATATGTGCCCGCGTTGCAGAGAAAAATAATTTATTATTTAAATTAAAATTCAAGTTTTAACATATGCAAATGAGCCTCTGGGAGCAACAGGGGCGTTGCTGTCTCTGCATTGGCCACGCCCTTTCCACAGGACCAGGCATTATGATGTTTTTACTGCCTGGCCCTGTCAATCAAAGTGCAGAGGGCACGGCAGTTGCAGAGAGAGCAGAGCCTCTAGGTGTAACAGCAACGCCCCCATTGCTCCTAGAGGCTCATTTGCATATTTTAAAACTTGAATTTTAATTGAAATGGTAAATAATTTTTCTCTGCAATGTAAGCACATATGAACATGGGACCAACACAGAAGTCTCCAGCTGCCAAGTGCACATGTAACAGGTCAGCCAGTGTCATAGGTACAAAACTGCTGACAGATGTCCTTTAAACGTACATTTATAATATACAACACAATCCAGGCTTTGTATCTGGAAACTGCAGCAGTAATGCATTCTATAATACTGTTTATATTGACTGAAAAAAGAAGTTCTATGTTTTTATGTTGTGTGTTTTTTTTTTTTGTTTTTTTTTATCCACCCCTCCCCCCTAAGCCACACACATAAATTTTTGAGTTGTACTTGAATGTGTTATGTCTCATGAAGAAACTTTTCTCCCTGTCTAAAACATATAGACATCATAGAGAGGGGTCTCTGCTCACATAAGAAAACTGCAGTCGTGGCCCGTCCACGTATTACATTGATAGCGATTTATCCGATTGGCCGTTGTGCAATACTATAGGTATATCAGTAGTATTATAATATACTGGACTTGTTGTATTTTATTTCTTAAAGCCGTTTCGCTAGTCCTCCGACTTCTTAACGGCTTGTACGAGAAATCTCCGGCATTAAATACTGGTGCTGTTCTAACCTCTCTCCAGAGACAGTTTAATCACACCTAATGCTTCAGTCATGCAATTAACATCTTACCTCCGTGACTGAAGCTTGAGTCGCCAGTATTTAATGCCGGAGATTTCTTGTACAAGCCGTTCTAATTAAGAAAGCCAGTCAGATGACTAGCAAAACATCTTCAAGAGAAAATACAAGAAGTCCAGTTGCTCCGACTTATTGCTGCTGATATACCATGACCTGGATGAATGAGAACCTTCACAGACATAATACTAACAGGATTTATGCTGATTCCATTGCGTTGAAAGGAATGCGCCTGAATCCTCGCCATGTATCTATCCTCTTGTGGCGGCTGACGTCTTTTTTATGTATTTTGTGTACTTTGTTCTGTATTGCTGTCCTTGTCACTTTAATTTGCTGTCGTCTGTACATCGAGTAGTCACAGTTTTGGTTCCTGCGATCCGTGGTCTGTAAGCGGTACGCCGACTACATCACTATTACGGACCTCATACATGTGAGATTTTAAAGCCACTGGACTGATCCTTTTGCACAATGATTTTAATGTATGTGATGTTTCTGTTCGTTTCTTGATCTGTCTAAGGAGGTAAATGTGACTTTTATTAAATAAAAACCGGAAGGATTGGGTGAGGGAGTATATGATTTGTGAAGTTTCGCGTCTGAGCTCATGTAAAAAAATTAAACCAGACATCACATAGTGCATGACAGTGTCTTTCTAACAAACTTAGAACCAGCCCTGTCCCTCGCATGGATCCAGAGATCTCTCCACATTCACTGCTTCAATTGCTTCGCTAGCTGGCAGCTCAGGGGGCATGTCCTTTCTGCTGCAGCTGGTGGCAGTTGAAGGATGGAACTGAGCATGTGCGTCCACCTCAGTGAGATGGACAGAGAATTTAGAAAAAGGGCAAGCAGCAGGTGGCGCTATACAGATAGATCTCGGTGGCTATACTAAATTTTTAATGACATGCAAAAGTATTTAGATCCAGGTGCTAGTTTTAAAAATGTTGAATATTTTTTTTAATGGGACACCCCTGCTCTGAATGTAGTAGGTGGACAAGAAGAATAGACAGCAGGGGGCGCTACCAGAGAGGAACATGTAATGTACATTGAAGAAAGCCTGTATATTGCAGAGACACTTCATTTCTATTCATTGCATAATGATACTTTTCATGGGATAACCCCAGCAAACCAGTTTATCCCCGTGAGCTTGTATTATGTTTCCATTTGATCTGCACTGGGACTTTGGGGGATCCATACTGAACAGTATACAGTAACTATTTGATCCCCAGATGCCCACCTACCTGAGGATACCCAACACCCGGTGACGGCCTGCATGGGTGGTGGGTCTGGCCTGGCGTTGCCTGGTCGGGCATGTAGGAGGACGCAGCGCTGAGAGGCTCCCCTCCTGCCTTCCTGTAATCCTACTCCATCCTATATCTGCAGCGCTAATAATTGCTTACAAGAGCCCTGGGCAGTTTCTCCATGCGGTAAGGCTCCCTCCTGTGCTGGTATGACGCGCATCGGGAAGGAGGAGAGGGAGCAGAGAGACGCTGGGACTCCGGCACCCATGAAACAAGATGGCGCCGTCGCGGAGGTGCAGGCAGCAGAGGTCGCGCCCAGACTGAGTAAATATGCAAAATCCTCCTCTGTGCCCCCTCCGACACCAGTGAGCGATATCCCGGCACACCCCTTACAGGAGCACATGCCAGACACTTCTGGAGGCTCTGAACAAGCTCCCATGACCCCCAAAATGGTGGCAATACAAACAGCAGGGGTAAAGGACGGACATGACAGCAACCCATCCTTGTGCAGCACCAAGTAAACCCTCGGAGTTGGACCACTCCGCTAATACTGGGGATGAGCCCACCATTGAAGGGGTTGTCCGGTTTCAGGGCTGAACCCGGACATACCCTTATATTCACCCCAGCAGCCCCCGAGCCTAGTATCGGAGCATCTCATGCTCCGACGCGCTCCCTTGCTCTGCGCTAGATCGTGCAGGGCAAGGTCTCTTTTTTTGTTTTCAATAACACACGGCCGGGCGGAAACTTCTGCCGGGCAGTGTGTTCGGCGACGTCGCCGGCTCTGATGGGCGGGCTTTAGCGCTGCCCTAGCCGTCTTACTGGCTAGGGCAGCGCTAAATCCCGCCCATCAGTGCCAGTGATGTCACCGGGCTTCCTGGCAGCGCCATGGAGAGCCCCAGTACGTCACCGGATCCAAAAAAATGCCTTTGCCCTGCGCGATGTAGCGCAGGGCAAATGAGAGCATCGGAGGATGAACTGCTCTGATGCTCAAGTCAGGGGGGCTGCTGATGCCTCTGCTGCTTTGCAACGCTGCAGCAGCTCCTTATATGCGCTTAATACAAGTTTGGGGAATCTGCAAGATAACATTTCCCTCATCAGACAAGACCTCAGGCAGGTGAATGAGAGGATCAAAGAGGTGGAAGATGGAGTGAGCACTATTGAGGATTCACTACCCCCAGTGAAGAGGGATATTGGCAGAATTATTCACAATATGTCTTTATTATTTATGTCCAATACGGATGACCTAGAAAATAGGTCACACAGAAATAATCTCAGGCTGATTGGGGTCCCTGAAAAGGCTGAGGGGCCTGATCCAGTGGTGATCTTTGAATATTGACCACTTAATTTGGCAAGGACTCTACAGTGCCATTCCGTGCTCCGCCACCAGGGGCCTCTCCTCGCCCAGTACTGATGAAGTTGCTGCACTTCAGGGACGGAGCTATTATCCTCAAAAAGGCAAGAGATCATCCTGATTTATTAATAATCGGAAATAAAGTATATATCTTTCCGGACTTTTCCCGCTGAGGTCCAGCGCAGATGAGTGAAATTCCAACATGTGAAACATCGCTTTCGGGATTTCCAGATTCCCTATTCTATGATGTAGCGAATGGAGAGGTTTGCATATTTGAAACACCTCTGAATGTGGCGCAGTGGTTGGAAACCAATGAACGCCCCCTTAAACCTTCAGTGAACTCAGGATGAACGCATCTCTTACAACTCCGTGGGACTGTCGTGGATCTTGCCCAGCTTGCAGGATGCGTCCGATAAGTGCACTATATTGTCTTTTTTTGTTTTGTTACCTCATTACTGTGATCTTTCTAGTACTAGACCTCTAGTCATATGATGGAATTGTAAGAACACTTAATATTGGATCAAAAGCGGTAGGATACTTTACTAGGGTGTATGTATATGTCTATTTTAGGCCATATGATTGAAAGGACGTTATATAGTACATAAGACGTTCCTATGTTGCCCACTGAAGATTGAACGGTCTAGAAGGCAGGTTAGAGAAGCATTTTTGTTGAATGTCTGTCTAGTATTTTTTTGATAGTTTTTTTTTTACTATGCCGGTGCCCAGCTACAGGAATGTCTTTTGCCCCATGTATATATTTTTTGTTACATTCTACATGGAGCTCATTTCTGAAAAATGACTCTATATTTAAACTGTCTATATAGGGGCGGGTTTAGCGATGAGACGGGTAAACTGTGATAGGTTTGTCTTGAATGGAGCGCGGGTCAAAATACCGGGCCTCCCGTGATATTTATCCTGGCAGGACATCTTACCATGCAGAACATGGCTGACAAACTTAGAATTGTAGGATGGAATATTAGGGGACCGGGAGAGGCAGCTACATGTGCTGCTGTGTTTCTTGCACTGCAGCAGTACCAGCCTGCGGTGATCTGCCCACCAGAGACGCATATGGTTCCCAACACTACCTATGGGTGGGCCACTCATATCACTCAACATTCTCTGCGCATTCTAGGGGGGGGGGTCAGTGTTTATATGTCACTCGTCACGTATAGATTCTAAGGGTAGATATGTATGCTTATACTGTACCTGTTACTACCTCGCCTTTATCCTTGTTGCAGTATATATCCCTCCCCCCTATAGTGGAGAAGTACTGAAAGAGGCAATGGCCTATGTTGAGGAACTCCCTACATGTCCCATTTTGATAATTGGCAATTTCAATACTTGCCCGTCCGTCAGGATGGGGGCGTCGAGTACTGATAGAGATACTAAATTTGCCACAGTACTAAGAGAGCTGGATTTGCATGATATCTGGCGAGTAAGAAACCCGGACATACGCAGATTCTCCTGTTTCTCACCACTCTCTCTCTAGAATAGACCTGGCTATAGGATCACCGGACATGCTCTCTTTGGTAGTGGATGCTACTTATCTGCCGAGAGGTCTATCTGACCACTCCACTATTTACGTAGTGCTTAAAGAGGACCTTTCACCGATCCTGACATTATGAACTAAGTATCCCGACATATACAGCGGCGCCCAGGGATCTCACTGCACTTACTATTATCCCTGGGCGCCGCTCCGTTCTCCCGTTATGTCCTCCGGTATGTTCGGGGACTTGGTTATAGTAGGCGGAGTCTGCCCTTGTTCTGCAGGCGTCTCCTTCTCCTAGGCTGTAGCGCTGGCCAATCGCATCGCAGAGCTCACAGCCTGGGAGAAAAAACCTCCCAGGCTGTGAGCTCTGTGCTGCGATTGGCCAGCGCTACAGCCTAGGAGAAGGAGACGCCCAGCAGAACAAGGGCAGACTCCACCTACTATAACCAAGTCCCCGAACATACCGGAGGACATAACGGGAGAACGGAGCGGCGCCCAGCGATAATAGTAAGTGCAGTGAGATCCATGGGCGCCGCTGTATATGTCATGATACTTCGTTCACAATGTCAGGATCGGTGAAAGGTCCTCTTTAACCACCTCAGCCCCCAGTGCTTAAACACCCTGAAAGACCAGGCCACTTTTTACACTTCTGACCTACACTACTTTCACCGTTTATTGCTCGGTCATGCAACTTACCACCCAAATGAATTTTACCTCCTTTTCTTCTCACTAATAGAGCTTTCATTTGGTGGTATTTCATTGCTGCTGACATTTTTACTTTTTTTGTTATTAATCGAAATTTAACGATTTTTTTGCAAAAAAATTACATTTTTCACTTTCAGTTGTAAAATTTTGCAAAAAAAACGAGATCCATATAGAAATTTTGCTCTAAATTTATTGTTCTACATGTCTTTGATAAAAAAAAAATGTTTGGGTAAAAAAAAAATGGTTTGGGTAAAAGTTATAGCGTTTACAAACTATGGTACAAAAATGTGAATTTCCGCTTTTTGAAGCAGCTCTGACTTTCTGAGCACCTGTCATGTTTCCTGAGGTTCTACAATGGCCAGACAGTACAAACACCCCACAAATGACCCCATTTCGGAAAGTACACACCCTAAGGTATTCGCTGATGGGCATAGTGAGTTCATAGAACTTTTTATTTTTTGTCACAAGTTAGCGGAAAATGATGATTTTTTTTTTTTTTTTTCTTACAAAGTCTCATATTCCACTAACTTGTGACAAAAAATAAAAACCTCTATGAACTCACTATGCCCATCACGAAATACCTTGGGGTCTCTTCTTTCCAAAATGGGGTCACTTGTGGGGTAGTTATACTGCCCTGGCATTCTAGGGGCCCAAATGTGTGGTAAGGAGTTTGAAATCAAATTCTGTAAAAAATGACCTGTGAAATCCGAAAGGTGCTCTTTGGAATATGGGCCCCTTTGCCCACCTAGGCTGCAAAAAAGTGTCACACATCTGGTATCTCTGTATTCAGGAGAAGTTGAGGAATGTGTTTTGGGGTGTCTTTTTACATATACCCATGCTGGGTGAGATAAATATCTTGGTCAAATGCCAACTTTGTATAAAAAAATGGGAAAAGTTGTCTTTTGCCAAGATATTTCTCTCACCCAGCATGGGTATATGTAAAATGACACCCCAAAACACATTCCCCAACTTCTCCTGAGTACGGAGATACCAGATGTGTGACACTTTTTTGCAGCCTAGGTGGGCAAAGGGGCCCATATTCCAAAGAGCACCTTTCGGATTTCACAAGTCATTTTTTACAGAATTTGATTTCAAACTCCTTACCACACATTTGGGCCCCTAGAATGCCAGGGCAGTATAACTACCCCACAAGTGACCCCATTTTGGAAAGAAGAGACCCCAAGGTATTCGCTGATGGGCATAGTGAGTTCATGGAAGTTTTTATTTTTTGTCACAAGTTAGTGGAATATGAGACTTTGTATAAAAAAAAAAAATAAAAAAAAAAAAATCAGCATTTTCCACTAACTTGTGACAAAAACTAAAAAATTCTAGGAACTCGCCATGCCCCTCACGGAATACCTTGGGGTGTCTTCTTTCCAAAATGGGGTCACTTGTGGGGTAGTTATACTGCCCTGGCATTTTCCAGGGGCCCTAATGTGTGTTAAGTAGGTAAATGACCTGTGAAATCCTAAAGGTGCTCTTTGGAATATGGGCCCCTTTGCCCACCTAGGCTGCAAAAAAGTGTCACACATGTGGTATCGCCGTATTCAGGAGAAGTTGGGGAATGTGTTTTGGGGTGTCATTTTACATATACCCTTGCTGGGTGAGAGAAATATCTTGGCAAAAGACAACTTTTCCCATTTTTTTATACAAAGTTGGCATTTGACCAAGATATTTCTCTCACCCAGCATGGGTATATGTAAAATGACACCCCAAAACACATTCCCCAACTTCTCCTGAGTACGGCGATACCAGATGTGTGACACTTTTTTGCAGCCTAGATGCGCAAAGGTGCCCAAATTCCTTTTAGGAGGGCATTTTTAGACATTTGGATACCAGACTTCTTCTCACGCTTTGGGGCCCCTAGAATGCCAGGGCAGTATAAATACCCCACATGTGACCCCATTTTGGAAAGAAGACACCCCAAGGTATTCAATGAGGGGCATGGCGAGTTCATAGAAATTTTTTTTTTTTGGCACAAGTTAGCGGAAATTAATATTTTTTATTTTTTTCTCACAAAGTCTCCCGTTCCGCTAACTTGGGACAAAAATTTCAATCTTTCATGGACTCAATATGCCCCTCACGGAATACCTGGGGGTGTCTTCTTTCCGAAATGGGGTCACATGTGGGGTATTTATACTGCCCTGGCATTCTAGGGGCCCTAAAGCGTGAGAAGAAGTCTGGAATATACATGTCTAAAAAATTTTACGCATTTGGATTCCGTGAGGGGTATGGGGAGTTCATGTGAGATTTTATTTTTTGACACAAGTTAGTGGAATATGAGACTTTGTAAGAAAAATAAATAAAAATTCCGCTAACTTGGGCCAAAAAAATGTCTGAATGGAGCCTTACAGGGGGGTGATCAATGACAGGGGGGTGATCAATGACAGGGGGGGTGATCAATGACAGGGGGGTGATCAATGACAGGGGGGTGATCAATGACAGGGGGGTGATCAGGGAGTCTATATGGGGTGATCACCACAGTCATTGATCATGCCCCTGTAAGGCTTCATTCAGACGTCCGGATGCGTTTTGCGGATCCGATCCATCTATCAGTGCATCCGTAAAAATCATGCGGACATCTGAATGGAGCTTTACAGGGGGGTGATCAGGGAGTCTATATGGGGTGATCACCACAGTCATTGATCATGCCCCTGTAAGGCTTCATTCAGACGTCCGGATGCGTTTTGCGGATCCGATCCATCTATCAGTGCATCCGTAAAAATCATGCGGACATCTGAATGGAGCTTTACAGGGGGGTGATCAGGGAGTCTATATGGGGTGATCACCACAGTCATTGATCACGCCCCTGTAAGGCTTCATTCAGACGTCCGGATGCGTTTTGCGGATCCGATCCATCTATCAGTGCATCCGTAAAAATCATGCGGACATCTGAATGGAGCTTTACAGGGGGGTGATCAGGGAGTCTATATGGGGTGATCACCACAGTCATTGATCACGCCCCTGTAAGGCTTCATTCAGACGTCCGGATGCGTTTTGCGGATCCGATCCATCTATCAGTGGATCCGTAAAAATCATGCGGACGTCTGAATGGAGCTTTACAGGGGGGTAATCAATGACAGGGGGGTGATCAGGGAGTCTATATGGGGTGATAACCACAGTCATTGATCATGCCCCTGTAAGGCTTCATTCAGACGTCCGGATGCGTTTTGCGGATCCGATCCATCTATCAGTGGATCCGTAAAAATCATGCGGACATCTGAATGGAGCTTTACAGGGGGTTGATCAATGACAGGGGGGTAATCAATGACAGGGGGGTGATCAGGGAGTCTATATGGGGTGATCAGGGGTGATCAGGGGCTAATAAGGGGTTAATAAGTGACGGGGGGGGGGTGTAGTGTAGTGTAGTGGTGCTTGGTGGGACTTTACTGAGCTACCTGTGTCCTCTGGTGGTCGATCCAAACAAAGGGGACCACCAGAGGACCAGGTAGCAGGTATATTAGACGCTGTTATCAAAACAGCGTCTAATATACCTGTTAGGGTTAAAAAAAAACACATCTCCAGCCTGCCAGCGAACGATCGCCGCTGGCAGGCTGGAGATCAACTCTCTTACCTTCCGTTCCTGTGAGCGCGCGCGCCTGTGTGCGCGCGTTCACAGGAAATCTCGCGTCTCGCGAGATGACGCGTATATGCGTCCAGGCGGAATGAATCAACCACCTCCAGGACGCGTCTGTGCGTACAGCGGTGAGTGAAAGGAGACCTTGTGGCGTTAGTACATGTAGGCTCAATTCTTTTTGGTTGTGGATGGTGGGTATTGTGGGAGACCTGCGTGAATTCTTTACTAACAACGAGGGGTCGGCGCCGGTGGGAGCGGTATGGAATGCTTGTAAGGCGTTTATCTGTACATTCAGCAGATAAGTCGACACAAAACGAGTCCAGAGACACCCTAAAACATATCCCAGACCTAGTTATGGAGATGGAAAAGAGATATGTTGAATACCCCTCAGGTGAGCACGAGACGGCATTGGTGACTGCGCAGATAGACCTAAAAAAAAATCTGCTCCATGCCGCTGATAAGAGACGTTTCTTTCTCAAGCAAAAATATTTTGAAGCTAGGGAGAGTTCTGGCAGGTTTCTGGCCAGAATTGTTCGGGTACAAGATGGTCCATCAAAAAAAATACGGTCCATCAAGAGAGCTGATGGTTGTTTGGTTAGGGCAGACTCCGATATTCTGGCGGTATTCCACGTGTTTTACAAAACCTTATATGAATCTAAGTTAACGGTGGGCCCCAAAAACATTGCAGATTATCTTGCTGGGATTTCTACCCCACAGCTCTCAGCAGAGCGTGCGGCTTATTTAGATCAACCATTGTCATTAATGGAATTAGAAGTGGCGCTTAAATAATTTCCAAATGAAAAAGCTCCCAGATTAGATGGACTACCGGCGGAGTTCTTTAAAAAAATATAGTAACCTTTTATTACCTCAGTTGCTGTCGGTGTTCAACGACGGTGTTAACCTTCGATGACTGTTTCTTAATATCTAGAGGCGGTCGGAATCGGCAGGAAGTCGGGCTATACTATCCCTTGATGCCGCCAAAGCCTTTGATAGTGTTATTTATGGGAGGTGTTAAAAGTCATGGGATTTGGGGATACTTTTATTTCCTGGGTGCAACTATTATACTGTGGTCCCACAGCTAGGATTAGCGCTAACGGCGGTACACCAGAAGCCTTTGAGTTGGGGAAAGGTACCCGTCAAGGATGCCCGTTATCCCCTCTCTTATTCGCCATTGCAATTGAGCCACTTGCATGCCTGCTTCGATCATCTAACAGAATTGCGGGGTTCCCAATGGGAGACGGGGAGGAACGTGTCTCCCTGTATGCGGACGACATGCTCATATATGTGGGGGACGTGGAAGGGTCGTTAGGCTCAACGATGTCCCTCATACAGGACTTTGGAGATAGGTCCGGTCTTCGTATAAATTGGGACAAGCCAACCTGTTTCCGCTGGACCCGGTTCCCGCTGATTTCTCCCTTATGTCCACCCGTCTGCAGGTTGCTCACAGCTTCAAATATTTGGGAATTGTGATTTTATCGAATATTGGGCGCTGCGTGAAAAATAATGTGGAGCCACTCCTAAACAGCATGTCTGAAACTTATGTATGTCTTACATAACTCTCCCGTCTGGATCCCACAAGGGTTATTCAGAAGTCTGATTTGGCGTAAAAAAAAGTGCCAGGATTCGGTTGGGTACTTTACAAAGAGGGAAGGATTCAGGGGATCTCTCTATTCCTAATCTATGGTTGTATTTGATTTCCTTCCAACTGCAGCAATTGAGGGGTTGGGGGAGGACCCCTGGGGACAATGCATCTGCAAGGCTGATAGTCCACATTATAGAACATGAACCCCCCATAGCCTTACTAGAACATAGTGGTCTCTCTGATAATCTGGCGAGACACCCTACACTTAATCTGATATATAAGGTTTGACATAAGTGTTGGGACCTGTTGTCTGTGCCGAGCTTTACCCAGGTCACTCCTATATGGAGAAAACCCCAGTTGCCTGAACTTTTTCCCTTAGAGGGATTTTCCCCATGGGAACGGAAGGGTGTGATGTCCCTATATCAGCTGCAAAGAGATGGTGTTTAAATCCTTTGAACAGTTCCGGAATGAGTTTGCCCTTCCTCATACAGCCTTTTTTCAATTTTTGCAATTAAGGCATGCATTCCAGGTGCAGGCAAAATCTATGTCGCTTACATGTACAACAGTCCCATTACTGCAACAGATTCTCACCTGTGACTCCTCAAGTGGACTGATATCATCCATATATAGGAATTTATTCGCAAAATCTGTGAAACATGACTCATTGGCAGTCAAACAAAAATGGGAGGGTGAGGTTGGTAATATATCAGAGGGTACACGGAAAGCCGTGCTGGCACTGATGCCTCAGTTCTCAGTTTGTGAGCGTCAACGAATGTATCAACTTACTTCTTGTTCACCGTGTATACAGGACTCCATCCTTTCTGTTCAAGATCGGGGTTAGGAATGACGCCTCCTGCCCTAGATGTGGGGAGAGCCCGGCATCTCTGATACACATGTTCTGGGAGTGTACGGAGCTTCGGAATTTCTGGACAGGCGTGCTAACTTGTATTAAAGATGCTTATCATATTGTGGTCCCGCCTGGTCCGAGGACATGTGCGCTGGGAATATTGGACATAACAAACCGTAATTCGCGCCTGGGGGGTGCAAAGTTTGCTCTTCCAGGCTAGGAAATGAATTTCTAAATACTGGCTTAGAACTTAACCACCTTCTAGGGTTGAATTCCTGAACAGAATGGACGAGAACAATGAGGTATGGTTTGACTTCGGACTACCTTGGCTGTGATGAGAGATCTGGGATGGAGGAGTTGAGAGACAAGATTATCATGGAAAGTGCAGGGGATAAGACCATAACTAGGGTGTAGGCTTCATCTTCTTCAGCGCCCTGGCACAATATTTATGCTAGTGTTATAGTACCCGTCTCATCGCTGGGGAGTGGGGGTTGATTGTATGTTGGGGTATATCTAAAGGGGTATATTTTTGTCTAGTCAGTTTTCACGATCGTACTATGGATGTCAATTATGGTAAAAGTCTTGAAAATTTTCTGAGTACCAGATTTGACTGTACATGCATATCCCTTCCGTTTCTTTTTTCTGTACCTTGAAAACTTGTTTAATAAAAAATAAATAACGTAACATGGACAAGAATAGGACATTCTATTTTTTTTTTTTTGTGGGGCGGAACAGAAATCCGGATGCGGACAGCTCGCGGTGTGCTGTCCACATCATTTGTGGCTCCATTGAAATGAATACAAAATATGCGGCTCAAAACTACAGTCCTGTGTATGAGGGATAACTTTTTTTTTTCTATTATTTTAATAGCTTCTCTGCCTTTAAAAAAACATAACTGACAACCCCTTAGAGACCCTCGGGAAGCCTTGCTATTCAAGAAAATTAATGGAGTGCCCTGCAGAGAACATACCCCGATTTTTTACATATTCTTGGCCTCTCAGGGCGCCTTCACACGCAGATTTTGTTGCAGAAATCAATATGCTTGATGACATTTACATAAATAGAGCTGATTTTTAGTTTTCAAACTCTGCTGCATGTGAAGGCACTCTAAGGCCTCATGCACACAACCTTGTGCGTTTTGTAGTCCACAAATCATGGATCCGCAAAATACGGATGCAATCCATGCGCGTGTTTTTTGTGGGTCCACAGTTGGCATTTTGCAGACTAGAATAGGACATGCTCTCACAGACGCTCTTTCCGCATCGGCATGTCCAGACCACAAAAGATACAGCATCTCTTATTCTGGTTTGCAAAATGTGGAGCCTTTAAATTCAATGGGTCCCCAAAAAGATGCAGATCGCAAAGAGACTGCATCTGTGTTTTGCAGATCCGCGATTTGCGGACCACAAAACGGATACGGTCGTGTGCATTGGGGCCTAAGCATGTGATCATTAGTGCCTGGAAACAACCATTTTAGTTTTTTTGCAGAAGTCAAAATAGGATTTTCTGGTATACAGTCAACAAAAACCTTTCATCTGCATTAGCAGAAACCCAGGGAAAGTTCTCCCAGATATGGGTCCCTTGGTGCCCCTGAATAGAGGATAATCATTCTGTTGGTGGGGGGTCTGACCGCTGGGACTCCGACCCATCACTAGAACGGGGTTCATATGACTTCTGTTTGAAAAAAGCAATGGTCAAGCATCGGACAGCCGGAGATAACGGAGCTGCAGTGCACATGTTTAACTTGCCTCTCCAGTCATACAGGAGCATGGCACCCTCGTTCTTACACTGCGTGCAGAATTATTAGGCAAATGAGTATTTTGACCACATCATCCTCTTTATGCATGTTGTCTTACTCCAAGCTGTATAGGCTCGAAAGCCTACTACCAATTAAGCATATTAGGTGATGTGCATCTCTGTAATGAGAAGGGGTGTGGTCTAATGACGTCAACACCCTATATCAGGTGTGCATAATTATTAGGCAACTTCCTTTCCTTTGGCAAAATGGGTCAAAAGAAGGACTTGACAGGCTCAGAAAAGTCAAAAATAGTGAGATATCTTGCAGAGGGATGCAGCACTCTTAAAATTGCAAAGCTTCTGAAGCGTGATCATCGAACAATCAAGCGTTTCATTCAAAATAGTCAACAGGGTCGCAAGAAGCGTGTGGAAAAACCAAGGCGCAAAATAACTGCCCATGAACTGAGAAAAGTCAAGCGTGCAGCTGCCAAGATGCCACTTGCCACCAGTTTGTCCATATTTCAGAGCTGCAACATCACTGGAGTGCCCAAAAGCACAAGGTGTGCAATACTCAGAGACATGGCCAAGGTAAGAAAGGCTGAAAGACGACCACCACTGAACAAGACACACAAGCTGAAACGTCAAGACTGGGCCAAGAAATATCTCAAGACTGATTTTTCTAAGGTTTTATGGACTGATGAAATGAGAGTGAGTCTTGATGGGCCAGATGGATGGGCCCGTGGCTGGATTGGTAAAGGGCAGAGAGCTCCAGTCCGACTCAGACGCCAGCAAGGTGGGGGTGGAGTACTGGTTTGGGCTGGTATCATCAAAGATGAGCTTGTGGGGCCTTTTCGGGTTGAGGATGGAGTCAAGCTCAACTCCCAGTCCTACTGCCAGTTTCTGGAAGACACCTTCTTCAAGCAGTGGTACAGGAAGAAGTCTGCATCCTTCAAGAAAAACATGATTTTCATGCAGGACAATGCTCCATCACACGCGTCCAAGTACTCCACAGCGTGGCTGGCAAGAAAGGGTATAAAAGAAGAAAATCTAATGACATGGCCTCCTTGTTCACCTGATCTGAACCCCATTGAGAACCTGTGGTCCATCATCAAATGTGAGATTTACAAGGAGGGAAAACAGTACACCTCTCTGAACAGTGTCTGGGAGGCTGTGGTTGCTGCTGCACGCAATGTTGATGGTGAACAGATCAAAACACTGACAGAATCCATGGATGGCAGGCTTTTGAGTGTCCTTGCAAAGAAAGGTGGCTATATTGGTCACTGATTTGTTTTTGTTTTGTTTTTGAATGTCAGAAATGTATATTTGTGAATGTTGAGATGTTATATTGGTTTCACTGGTAAAAATAAATAATTGAAATGGGTATATATTTGTTTTTTGTTAAGTTGCCTAATAATTATGCACAGTAATAGTCACCTGCACACACAGATATCCCCCTAAAATAGCTAAAACTAAAAACAAACTAAAAACTACTTCCAAAAATATTCAGCTTTGATATTAATGAGTTTTTTGGGTTCATTGAGAACATGGTTGTTGTTCAATAATAAAATTAATCCTCAAAAATACAACTTGCCTAATAATTCTGCACTTTCTGTATGGTTGGTGTGTGGTCCAAGCCGTAGGCCCTCACCAATCTAATGGTTAATAGGGGATAACTTCATATAACCAGAATACCCCTTTAAAGGAGTTTCCTGAAAACTTACCTCTGGATAGGTCATCAGTATCTGATCGGTGGGAATCCAACACCCGGGAACCCTGACGATCAGCGGTATAAGAAGGCAACGGTGCACACAGTAGCGCGGCGGCTTTTTCACAGCTTTTCCTAGGCCGGTGATGACATGTTCCTCAGTCCCATGGCTGAGGAGCAGGTCAGCCCCATAGAAGTGAATGGGGCCGAACTGCGATACCAAGCACGGCCACTATACAATGGATGGCGCTGTGCTTGGTGAGCAGGGAGAAGGGGGTCCCAGTGTCAGAACCCCACTGATAAGATGCTGATGACCTATCCAGAGGATAGGTCATCAGTAGTAAAGTCTTAGAAAACCCTTTTAAATGGTCTGTCTAGGTATCTTGTTCTTCGTGATACAGTGACTATAAAGAAGGGGTTTTCCAATCAGAACTGTAATTCACAGCTCCCGTTATGGAAGACTGTGCACTGGGCGATATGTGATAGTACATTCTCCTGACTGCATCAGATTGCGCTGGGATCGGGGTATCACCAAGGGGGCTACAACATGAAAAAGGGGGGTACACAGCAGTTTGTAGAGCGACCGCTTCAAACTGTTTTTCAGTCTTTTCTGGAGTACATTGGCTACAACAGAAAGTGAAGGTACTTTGCCTTCAGTAGTGACCGCTCCAGGTTCTCCCCTAAAACACTGCACCCATGCCAGATCACACAACTCTGTAGGTTCATCCACACAAACTGTGAAAAAATAAAAATGTCACGTTTATTCCGACAGGACAGAATATTTACATAGCTGGGCCTGCAATGTATGTAAACCCAACACAGAATATACTGGACATGGCTCTTCTTCACACATGAATGTCATACATGATTGTATATCCCGACCCCCGGACGGGTCGCAGACGTGGATTCAGGATTCTGTTTGTAAAACCATTTTCCGTAATCTAAAAAGAATAAAGTCCCTTGGCGTTTACCCCTCAGATCCCCCTTCCAGATGCTTTGAGGCCTCTTTCTCGCCAAGCTGTTAATGACGTCCTCATGTGCACGAGACCAATGCGTGTGACGGACACGGTATCTGTGGTCACTCGGAGAAGGGGTTAGTCCTGGGGAACCGATGACAGATCTGCTCCAACGTCATGGCTGTGGCCTCGTAGAGGACGGATATCTCCTGCACGGCCAAGTCCTGCCCATGGCGGAATCTTTCATTTTTTTGCCCAGACATTGGCGACCGTATTTACATAAGGACTGAGGTTTTTCTTGCTGATTAAATCCTACACATGACATCATCACTTATCCCAATACAGACAAGAATAAATGTCAGTCTCTACAGAGAACACGTGTCCTATGTTGCATATATAAAAAAAAAAATCTTTAAAAAATATGGCTGTGTACAGATTCGCACGGACAAAATAGACAAACTTTACCCGTGTAAATCAGCGCATGGTAGGGTGCTGCCCGCTGTACCTCCAAACACCCCGAGACTTTTAAACCAATAACATGGGAGCGTACGATGTATAATAGACCACAACCTTAAAACCACCTGCTGAATATCATATACAGTTGCAAGAAAAAGTATGTGAACCCTTTGGAATGATATGGATTTCTGCACAAATTGGTCATAAAATGTGATCTGGTCTTCATTTAAGTCACAACAATAGACAATCACAGTCTGCTTAAACTAATAAGACACAAATAATTAAATGTTACCATGTTTTTATTGAACACACCATGTAAACATTCACAGTGCAGGTGGAAAAAGTATGTGAACCCCTAGACTAATGACATCTCCAAGAGCTAATTGGAGTCCAATCAATGAGATGAGATTGGAGGTGTTGGTTACAGCTGTCCTGCCCTATAAAAAACACACACCAGTTCTGGGTTTGCTTTTCACAAGAAGCATTGTCTGATGTGAATGATGCCTCGCACAAAAGAGCTCTCAGAAGACGTACGATTAAGAATTGTTGACTTGCATAAAGCTGGAAAGGGTTATAAAAGTATCTCCAAAAGCCTTGCTGTTCATCAGTCCACGGTAAGACAAATTGTCTATAAATGGAGAAAGTTCAGCACTGCTGCTACTCTCCCTAGGAGTGGCCGTCCTGTAAAGATGACTGCAAGAGCACAGCGCAGACTGCTCAATGAGGTGAAGAAGAATCCTAGAGAGTGTCAGCTAAAGACTTACAAAAGTCTCTGGCATCTGCTAACATCCCTGTTAGCGAATCTACGATACGTAAAACACTAAACAAGAATGGATTTCATGGGAGGATATCACAGAGGAAGCCACTGCTGTCCAAAAAAAAACATTGCTGCACGTTTACAGTTTGCACAAGAGCACCTGGATGTTGCACAGCAGTACTGGCAAAATATTCTGTGGACAGATGAAACCAAAGTTGAGTTGTTTGGAAGAAACACACAACACTATGTGAGGAGAAAAAGAGGCACAGCACACGGACATCAAAACCTCATCCCAACTGTGAAGTATGGTGGTGGGGGCATCATGGTGTGGGGCTGCTTTGCTGCATCAGGGCCTGGACGGATTGCTATCATCGAAGGAAAAAATGAATTCCCAAGTTTATCAAGACATTTTGCAGGAGAACTTAAGGCCATCTGTCCACCAGCTGAAGCTCAACAGAAGATGGGTGCTGCAACAGGACAACAACCCAAAGCATAGAAGCAAATCAACAACAGAATGGCTTAAACAGAAGAAAATATACCTTCTGGAGTGGCCCAGTCAGAGTCCTGACCTCAACCCGATTGAGATGCTGTGGCATGACCTCAAGAAAGCGATTCATACCAGACATCCCAAGAATATTGCTGAACTGAAACAGTTCTGTAAAGAGGAATGGTCAAGAATTACTCCTGACCGTTGTGCACGTCTGATCTGCAACTACAGGAAATGTTTGGTTGAAGTTATTGCTGCCAAAGGAGGTTCAACCAGTTATTAAATCCAAGGGTTCACATACTTTTTCCCCCTGCACTGTGAATGTTTACATGGTGTGTTCAATAAAAAACATGGTAACATTTAATTCTTTGTGTGTTATTAGTTTAAGCAGACTGTGATTGTCTATTGTTGTGACTTAGATGAAGATCAGATCACATTTTATGACCAATTTGTGCAGAAATCTATATCATTCCAAAGGGTTCACATATTTTTTTCTTGCAACTGTAGGTCCCTTGTGCCACCAACACCACTCTGCTCCGTTGACGCATGGGCTCCACAATGCTTCTTCCAATAATAAACCCTGAGGCCATCTGCTCCGAGGCACAAACACCCAGCCCTACGTAATTTGAAGCCCAATCAGCAGGAATTGAATGAAATGCAAGTTTTCCTGGATGTCCTACGGCATCACAGTCACGAATGCTGTGCTGCCTACCAACTATGGGAAATGAAAATTTCGGGTATATAAATTTTCTTTGTCCTGGACATCCTACGGCAGCATAGCTTTACTTACTGTGCTGTCTATGGAGTACAGGAAATGAAAATTTCAGGTAAATACATTATTGTTATACAGAATCTTTTCCCCATAAAATTATATCCCAGTCTGCTCAGCTCCTCCTGCGTTAAGCATGTTGCTGGCAGATTACACTGCGTTTTCACTGTGACAGGTTCCCTTTAATGTAATGACTTATCAGTGCACATGGGACTGGTGCAGTACTTCTGAATGAATTTATGGGGAACCTGTCAGCAGGAAAAGAACACCATTTAATGTTCCTTGGGATGATGAGCGTATGAACGTTTCATTAATCTGCAGCGCACACTGTACTTTGTGCTGGTAATCATGAGGAAGAGTCCAATGTATTCAGCAGATGCGTCTCTGGCCACAGAAGAGACTAACATTATTAAAATCTGCAGCCCTATACTCAGCATCTCTACAGCGTCCGCAGATCAGGCACCATTTTCCTGATGACAGTTTCCTTTCCTGAAAAGCCAGCTCAGGGCTCATTCACACGGCCGTTGTCCCGCCGTGCCTGTGCGGTGGACCACAAATTGCATGCGGATCTCTGACCCATTCACTTGAATGGGGTCCGCGATCTGTCCGTTCCGCAAAAAGATAGAACTTGCTCTATCTTTTTGCAGAGGAAGCACTCCGTATTTGCAGACCCATGCGGAATGCATACGGCCGGTGCCCCGTGTATTGCGGACCCTCCGTATGCAGGCCGCAATACGGCAACAGTTGTGTGAACAATCCCTTATGGTTAGACCAGGGAGGGGAAAAAGAGCAAAGAGCAAGAGGAGAGTTATATAGTCGGCCAACTCACATCTCGTGGGTGCAAATGTCTCAAGAAGCTACACGGAGCCCATGTGCCCCTTCTTTTTGCTTTGGAGGTTTCTTAGGCTACGGTAATATAACAGTCTAAGGGCTCATTCACACGACAGTAAAAAAAAAATATATCCGTTTTCAGAACCAATACAAGTCTATGGGGCTATGGACATGGCCTTTTTTAACGGCCAGTGAACAGCGGCTGTCAAAAAATAGGACATGTCCTATGGACACCATTGAAATCGGTTTAGATAGGAGTGCACCCATCTAAACGAGTACAAAAAAAAGGGTCTTTCAGGGGTTACAATGATTTTTTTTTAAATAATATTATTATTATTATTATTATTATTATTAATACTCCTCATCTAATCCACTTGCATGTGTGGGAACACTCGCTCCGCACTGGAGGCAGAAGGTAAAGTATATATCCTGAGGGCACAAAGGGGTCCATTGGATGTCCAGGGGGAATTATGTATACTCAGGGCACTGCAGGGGTTGGGATATAGGAAGAAATAAAAAAGCCTATGAAATTCATCCACAATGGGCGTTAAAAACGGATGCAAAACAGCCATTAAAAACAGATAAATGGCCAGAAAATGGATGCACACACTGATACAAAGCGGCCATGAAAAACTGACAGTTTATCCGCTTTTATTGGCCGTTTTTTTTTTACTGTGGTGTGAATGCAGCCTAAAGCTAAATCATGGGAGGCTCTGCACAAATGTAACTGCCTATGCAGACAAGGTCATAGTCACCTGGCCATATCCGTCTATGTTCCATCCACATATTTGCTGCCAGGAAAGTATGTCCACTGCAGCTAGGTGCCAGCTCTACCCATACGAGTACTTTATAACCATCACGCGCCGTACAGGAGCCTGTGGGCTTTCTCCGAGATATGACTGTGCCCTCTTAGATGCTATCATCTCTCTTCTGTCAGCAGCAAACCACAGGAATGTTTTGCCTTTTGCAAAAAAAATTACCACCTGACTTAACCAAACGTACTCCGCTTAGTACAACCAGTGCGATAAGGCAGTCGTGGAGTTCAGGCGCAGCAGTCAGAGGGGGTGCAGCGGTTATGGAGACAGGCTGGACCTTCTCACTTGTCCTTCCTTTTGCCTCGTGTGCTCGTCGTTTCTTTCACCAGGGTCTTCCCCGGCTGCGTCTTGCTTGTCTTGTCTTTCTGAGAGGGACGCGTTTTGGGTTCTTGTTTCCTCCCCACTGGAATACCTTTTTCTCTCAAAGCCTTCATCATCTCCTCCTGCTTCATCATTAGAAGGATCTCTCGGCTCCAGATCAATATGTTAAAACCTGAAACAAATATGCAAAAATGACGAGTCATTTTGAAGGTTTCTTTATGCCAAATATATGCAAAACCGGTGTGTGACAAGGATTCACTGGATAAAATGGGAGTCAGCACAGATGCCCAGGCCATTACAGCACAGTTATCAGAGACGTGTCTTGTAATGAGGCCTGCACCTTTACATCCATCTCGTGACCGGCAACGCTCCCTCTAAACCTTTGTAGCTACTCAGTGAGGCAGCTTGGGACCCGAGAGCTGCGTCCTCTAATCCAGGCGCTAATAATTTCCTAGCACATCCCTAGTGGTCTAGGGCAGTGAAGGAGGTAATGTATGTATCCCTAGTGGTCTATGGCAAAGGTGTTAGGGCCAGCATCGCTAATGATAAAGGGCAGTTACAGGGTTAATGCCAGAATCCCTGGTGGTCAAGGGCAAAGAGAGAGTTGATTGCAGTACCTCTGGGGGTCTGGGGCAGTGAAGGGCTCATTCCCTAGGGCAGTGAAGGGGGATAACAAAGATCCCTGGTGGTCTAGGACAGTGAAGGATTGATTCCAATATCCCTAAGGGTCAAATGAAGGATTTAACATAAGGATCCCTGGTGGTCTAGCGCAATGACGGGTTAATGCTGCATACCTGCAGTGTAGTGGGTTATTCCCCTTTCCAGGCTGCAGAGTTGTCAAAGCTATAACAGGAGACTGAACACTGATGTTCGGCTTCCAGATTGTTCCCTGCACTGCAAAAAATAGGCTAGAGAGAAGCTGTAAGTACTCTCTAAGAGCAGGCAGATCGATTCAAAAGTGCTCTGCCCAATCAGTAAGGGCACAGCTCAGGGTGTCTGTGCAGGGCTGTGATAGAACGCTTACCCATTCCTGATGCCAAGAGGTCTCCCATAGGGTTGAACTTGTTGAGCTATAAGAGGATAAAAAAAAAGGGATCAGGTGTAAATATAAAGTATAGGGTTATATAAAATGATATTTCACTATATTTCCTATTAGATACAAGTAATCCGGAAGACAAATTATCACTAAATGGTGATGGTAGCTCTACAGGAGAACAATCGAACAATGACTCACCGAGACAATACCGGATGCATAGGGGTCGTACAGCTGGCACACTATATTGCCGTTCTGCCCATCAAACACGTCAACTGTGCGCAACTCATCTGCTGTGTATCCCGGGAACTGAGGGTCCGGGTACCGTCCGGCCACAATTAAGTCGTAACGGGGATGCCATGTGGCCTACCCAAGAAAACAAATATATAAATATGTATGTTATTAATAAGGAGGACCTGGAAGACAGGTCACATACCCAGATGACTCACCAGGGCTCCCTTTCCTCAATGGCAAAGGACTTTGTTCCAGACACTAGGCAGACCTTCTCCTGCACCTGACAACCTGCTAGACCCCGTGTCTACGCCTGCACTTTTCCAAACCTCTGCTTACTCAGAGTTCTCCTCATCCTCATCCTCTGCCTCTTCAGTGGGCAGCAGACGTTCTAAACGCCCAAAATTAAAAGATATATGGGCCCTCCTTGGTAACCTGCCGACTAAACATGATATGGAAGCCATGATATCGCGGGTTGAATCCAACCAAGCTCAGGCCATTGCAGCTGTCAAGACAGACCTGTGCAGCATCTCCACTCAAGTAGCCACACAAATACAGGTCTCGTCTGCACTAGAATCCTGCCTTACTACAGTTGAAGAAAATTTGGACGCACAGAAGGCTTTGAACAGTAGACACATACTACTACAAGAGGACGACCAAGAAAACAGAGGTCGACACAACAACATCAAACTACGTGGGATTCCAGAGGAGGCGCCTGCCTCTGATCTGCATAAGGCGGCTACCTGCATCTTCAACTCTCTCCTACCTAGACCTCCAGATGCCGAAATAGAACTGGACAGAGTCCATAGAGTGTTAGGTTCAAGATGCCAAGACAACCCAGCCCCTAGAGAGGTTTTATGCAGGGTTCACTAATTCAGGGGAAAAAGAGGAAATCCCACAGCGGGCATGGAGACAGGGCCCCACGATGTTCGCGGGGAACCAAATCCAACTTCTGCCAGATGTCTCGAGGCAAACCCTGCTAATGAGATGCACCCTCAAACCTATCCTACAATTCAGTGGTCCCCAACCTTTTTTGCACCAAGGACCAGTTTCATGCAAGACAATTTTCCCAGGGACCAGGTGGGGTGGGGGGTTCTGGGGCAGGGTTTAGGGGGCGCTGGTCGGCGCTGACTGATTCACACGCATAACAAAAACATGTGCATATTAGGTGCATATTAAAATTAGGTGCATATTAAAATATATAACACTATATAACGACTATATAAACTGACTAGGGTCTCTGCTGCACTGGTCTCTGCTGCACTGGTCTCTGCTGCACTGGTCTCTGCTGCACTGGTCTCTGCTGCACTGTACCATATTTTTCACCCTATAAGATGCACCGGCCCATAAGACGCACCTAGGTTTTAGAGGAGAACAATAAGAAAAAAATATTTTCCATTACACCTCAGGTCAGACCAGCAATCAGACCCCCAATGTTAATCAGACCTCAGATCAGACCCCCAACCTTCAGCCATCTATCAGCCCCCATGTCAGCCAGCCAGGCAAGGGATGGCAACTCAATTTGGTCTCCCTCTTACCAAATAGCTACGCAACTCTTGGTTGGCTCATTTGTGGGCTCTCCGAGATTTGCTAAGTGGTGTTTACTCCACAAGTTTTGGCATTTGTTATTCTACCCACTCTGGACTAGCTGGTTTGGGTATTTGGCTGATAAAGCCACCCTATAGCGTTCTCCAAAAAACTCTACCCCAGTGTGTCGTCTTCCCCGTCCTCTCGTTTTCCTCCCTAACCTCCCCTCCCACTACCCCCCCCTCTTTTTTTTTTTTCTGTTTTCTCTCTCTCTCCCTCCCTTGCCAAATAGACTGGAGTTATGTCTGCCATCAACTTTGCATCTATCAACACCAATGGGTTGAATACAACAGAGAAAAGATCCTCCATCCTCCGACTCCTATGGAGTAAGGTACAAATTGCACTCAGAGGAAACACACTTCCGCAAGGGAGCGCTACCTCTCCTAAGATCACCCAGGTACCCAGACTCTTACCATAGCTGTTACTCCGTTTCTAAGTCAAGGGGAGTAAGCATACTAATCTCTAGAACCACCCCATGGGAATTGATAGATACACAGACAGATGATAATGGCAGATATCCATTTGTAAAGGGCCGTCTAGCGGGTCAACTCGATACTCTAGTGAATGTATACCTACCCAATACGAGGCTTTAGCGGGAAGCCTATCAAGACTAGACAGTTTTGCAGAGGGTGTGCTCGGTCGGAGGGGACTTAAATGTCGCCTTGGACCCTCTGGCGGACGTATCTAGAGGGGCCTCGCACCTGGCCTACTCTTATCTACATCGTATCAAACGCCTTCTACACTCTCATCAGTTGGTCGATGTATGGAGGACGGTTAATCTGGATGTTCAAAATTATACCCATTATTCCACTGCAAGAGATTTATACTCTAGGTCAGACTATTTTCTAATATGGCATTCAGCGGTATCCTTCCTTGCCTCCTCCTCGATTGATTCTATGCCCTGGGACAGTGGAGAGCTAGACAAATATCTCATTTTCTCTCCTCTGAACCCTCGTCCCCGAGTTTCGACAGGCCTCTTACCCCTTTCGAAAAGGCATGCATAGGCTCAGGTGTATATGTCTGAGTTCTATAAGACACTGGTAGTGCCTCATCCGCCCTCCATATATTGACAAATGGAGCTCTGATCTTGGAGTGGACATCCACCCCCCCCCCCCCGACCAGTGGCCGAAACTGTATCAGCTCGCCCATAAATCCTCCATTGCTAGTAAATTCCAGGAAGCAAGTTACAAAATACTGTCTAGATGGTACTATGTTCCGACTCGTCTTCAGAAAATGTTTCCATCTGCATCTCCACTGTGTTGGCGTTGTGAATCGGCGCAAGGCTCTCTGATCCACATCTTCTGGCATTCCAGTAAAATCAGGCAATTCTGGGAGTCGGTGCATAGGACCATAGCCTCACTCTTTTGATCGGCAGGGGTCCCGGGTATCAGACCCCCGCCGGTCAGATGCTGATGATCTATCCAGAGGATAGATCAGTTAAAGCAAACTGCAGAACCCCTTTAAATAAAGAATAAAAAAAATAAAAAAATAAAAAACACAAACAAACCTTGATGGCAGTCAGGTGCTGGAACTGGCGGTGCGGGTGTGGGATAATACGCTGGGGCTGTGACCAATCGCACGCAGAGTAAACACGGATTTCACTGTGCTGGTCGGTAGTGAGAAGCTTGGCGCCATCCCAAGGACTGAAGTAAGCTGCAGCAATAAAAACGTTGTAAAGAGTTATATAAGGGCAGCGCCATATGTTAAAAGTATGAATAAGGGAGGGAAAGAAAGGAGATGCGACCTTACCCGAGTTCACACCGCGGGCATGTGGCAACGTGTACAGACAACTGGATTTATCCTTGATGTTCCTCAAGTCCCATAACTTCACCGTTTGATCCACGGAGGCGGTGGCCAGAAGCCAGTCACATCGAGGGTTAAATTCCACGTGTGTCACCTTTTTCTTGTGTAGCCGGACCTTAAAGATCTTTCATTAAAAGAAGCAAAAAATTAATCACAACTCGCATACTCCTCAGGTGAGCCTATGGTACAGGACCTGACTAGTTGCTCATATATGCCCACCTCTTTTCCGCACGTCTCCAACAGTACCACGTTTCCCACGTTATCTCCAGTCACCACACACCGCTGGCTGGCAGACACGTCCAGGCTGCAGTACCACATACTAGAAAATCAGCAGCAGGATTACTGTTTGACCTCGCTGTCGGGGCATGCTGAGAGTTATAGTTGTACAAGAGCCGCCAGCTGCAGGGCACCACTACTGAGGATGGCAGTGCAAGTCACAGATACCAAACTTGCCATACGTGGGCCCTATCCACCCAAAAAGATTTTTATCTACAAGTGTTTAGCTGTAATTTAAAAGCTATGGACACCCTCAGGGAAATCTTTATTTTTTATGACTGCATTTTACTTATTTTGGGCTAAAAAAAACATTTTTTCAATCGGTCTTAATTAAACAATTTTAACTGTTTTCCAGCTACAGGGTTTAAAAATCAGTCAGAGCATCACTGCTCAGTCCCCTCAGCTGATGGCTCTTATCTCCTGACCTCAAACACCCATTTAAGCCATACTCTTATCAGTTTGATAAGAGTTTATGTATAATGAGTGTTTATGAGGTCAGGAGATCAGGAATAAGAGCGAAACCAACTGCAAAAAATTATTTTTATCCCAAAATGAGTAAAATGCAGTCATCGAAAAAAAAATTCCCCTGAAGGTGTCCATATTTTTTAAGGTCTCGGCTTCCACTTGTAAAGGGAATCTTAATTACATCCGGAGGTTGTAAACACTTCATCTTGCTCACAGCTGACAGTTTGCTACAATGTATCAATGTAACTAATCCTCTGTGAACACAATACATCAGCAGCACAAATCTCTCCCCCGTTGTGAGTTTATTACCATGTTTCCGTTTATGTAAGTGATCACCTGTCAGATCCCCTGTCGCTCCAGAGCCCATGCTCCCCACCAATCTTATTTCTGCTTCCGCCATGTTGTTCTGTACTTCCATGTGATTGCTGCAGCCAAATAATAATCTCGGATACAGCATGAGACAAGTGATTGGCTGCAGACGAGCATATACTGCATACTGCGTTCTCATGATGTACACCACTAAGGCCAGTGATTACAGGACGTCATAGCTGCAGCTAAAACTTTACATTGTGGCTGCAGCTTAGCGGAGAAGTTGGAGCACCACACTGGAACGGAGGGAAGTTTTTTTCTTTCTTAACTTTTTTGCCCCCCAAAAACTGGAACTCTGACAACCCTGTTTCATTAAACACTCAGACGATTGCTTAGACTGAGAAATTTTATATTTTCATGGGCAGTGAAAGAAAATGTACAAAGTGTCCCATAGTTTATAGCATTGAAGTGACCCCCCCCCCCCCAAAAAAAAAAAGCCTGCACTATGTCTCTTATGTTAGGCTTCCCTTAGCCCCCTAATTTTCCTGCTACTGGAGCTCCCACTTCCCCTAATTAATGAATAAATCCGCTCTTACGCCCAGTCTTCAGTGTTGGTGTATATCTGTACGGTCCGTCCGGTGAAGTCCTGCAGGACGGTGCTGCCTGCGACCGACGATGTATACAGCTGATTAGGGTTGAATGGGTCAAATTTCATCCCAGTGATGCAGCCTCCAGCTCCAATCTGCAAGACAGGGGAAAGGCGATGAAACAGCAGCCATTCCCTGTGCCGCCACTGCCGCACTGCTTCCCCATACTTACGCCAGGGATCATCGTGTTATTTAGCTGCTCGTAGTCCCACAGTATGATGTCCCCGCCTTTTGACCCTACAGCGACCGTGTTGGGGTGGGTCGGATGCCATTCTAGAGTGGTGACCCTTCTGTCAAAGGGGCTGTTGGTTCGATAGAGAATGTACGATGCCAAAGACCGCAGGAAAGGAGTCTGCAGGCACTGGGAAGAGACATGCGCCTACTGACACATCTATACACTAGATGCAACATGTACACTGACGGACAAGCGTGCAGGTCACACTTGTAACTTACCTTTGCCCTGACGTTCCCCCCAACCGTGCTCCGGTACAGGTAATGCACAATGCTGGTCTGAATGTCTTCTGGTTTATGGTATTTTTTCCTCTCTTGTAAGCCTGCACGGGTAACAGTTACAGTTTTAGCATTCACTGATAGTAGGGGGAAAAAAACAAACAAACAAAAAACACAAAAGCACTAAGGTGCACACCTTCAAAAACAGATTTAGAGGCGCATGTTTTTGAATAGATTGAGGATATGTCTTACAGAAAGACCTCTTCAAGAGGAGGTAGCAGCTTGGGACAGAGGAGCGCAACCTCCACTTCCGGATGTGCCCAGACATCAGAGGCGCATGCAGCGGCAGATCCACTGTGCTTGCACTGATCGGCGCAGGAGAGAGATTGAGGCAAGATGTCTGCCTCTGTCAATCAAGGGGGTTGGGGTCTCTTGAGCAGCCCCTCGTGCTCCAGGAGGTGGATTTTGAACAAATTTGAGCGTAAATGATGTTAAATTTTTTTTAAAAAATAGGTAGAGTAATTCAACATGGCCCTCTAACAAAAACGTTATGCCACCCTGAATCAGGGCGTCCGTTATGGGTGCATTCACACGAAAGTTTGTATTTTGTGGTCCGCAAAAATACGGATGACATGCAAGTCCGCAAAACTCAGATCTGCCCAAAAAATACGGAGGACATCCACATGACGTCTGTGTTGCATCAATTTTTTTTGTGGATCTATTGTAACAGTTCGGGTACTCATTTTTTGTTAGCCCCGTTGAAGTGAATAGGTTCAGATCCGAAATCGAAATCCGCAAAAAATGTGGACTGAATGCGGAGCACAAATATGGTCGTGTGAATGGGGCCTAAGTCCTAAAAACAAAAATAAAAGGATGCCCCTGAACCCCACTTTAGAGCGCTAGAGCGCCTGTACTGGATTCTAATCATTGCACCCTGGCGCCACGGAACATGTGATCTTTCTTAGCCAATCAGCCGAGTGAAACGCTGCAATTAGAAAACGGCACACGCTGCCTTTGGACAGATTGGTTCATGCAGAAACTTTACACGGGCGTGAATGGAAGCTTTAGGGAAGTGGCGATAATACATTACTAGGGATGAGCGAACCCAAACGGCATTCTGGCAGTGGAGGAATCCCGTTATAACGGAATGCAAAACGGAAGCCTTTAAGAGGCATTCCGTCTTGATCCGTCATAATAGAAGTCTCTGGCCAAGCATAACGGATCCGGCCGGTTTCTGATATGCAGGACGAAAAGCAAAGTCCTGTAAAACGGAAACCAGACGTATCCGTTAGGATTTCCCATAGGCTTCTATCATGACTGATCAAAACGGAGTGCCTCTTAAAGGCTTCTGTTTTGCATTCCGTTATAACGGGATCTCTCCACTGCCCGAAAGCCAAACCCGAACCTGTAAAGTTGGGGTTCGCTCATCCCTGTACATTTCTTGCACTCCTGGTGGTCTTGTGTCTCCCCCCATGTGGCGGCATTACCTTTGCTGCACTCTGCGGCATCCTGTGTAACATTTTTCTTCCGACCAGATTTTTTGCTCCCTTTATCAACTCCAGGATCCGGCTCTCGTTTTCTCTTCCCGGGCGGCTCTTCTTCCGGCTCCTTCTTCTGGGAGGATGCCTCTGATGTATTCTTTCCTTGACCTGACCTTTTGGGACGCATCTATGGGAAAAGGGGGCGGATGGGCGTCAGAAAAATAATTCAGTTTTGCAATTTGTGCACGGCACGGACAGCACTGAACAAGTCACTGCCGATAATTACTATGGTTAAGGAGGCCGGCAAAGATTGGTCAGTGGAGAACTTAGCTGCAGTACCAGGCACAGCCACAACTGTATGTACGGCGTAGTCATAGCCTCCGCTCTTAACCCACAGGGGCACCTGAGCATTTGGGCTCCGGGGCACCTGAGCATTTGGGCTCCGGGGCACCTGAGCATTTGGGCTCCGGGGCACTTGAGCATTTGGGCTCCGGGCGCAGGGGCACCTGAGCATTTGGGCTCCGGGCGCAGGGGCACCTGAGCATTTGGGCTCCGGGCGCAGGGGCACCTGAGCATTTGGGCTCCGGGCGCAGGGGCACCTGAGCATTTGGGCTCCGGGCGCAGGGGCACCTGAGCATTTGGGCTCCGGGCGCAGGGGCACCTGAGCATTTGGGCTCCGGGCGCAGGGGCACCTGAGCATTTGGGCTCCGGGCGCAGGGGCACCTGAGCATTTGGGCTCCGGGCGCAGGGGCACCTGAGCATTTGGGCTCCGGGCGCAGGGGCACCTGAGCATTTGGGCTCCGGGCGCAGAGGCACCTGAGCATTTGGGCTCCGGGCGCAGGGGCACCTGAGCATTTGGGCTCCGGGCGCAGGGGCACCTGAGCATTGGGGCTCCGGGCGCAGGGGCACCTGAGCATTGGGGCTCCGGGCGCAGGGGCACCTGAGCATTGGGGCTCCGGGCGCAGGGGCACCTGAGCATTGGGGCTCCGGGGCACCTGAGCATTGGGGCTCCGGGGCACCTGAGTATTGGGGCTCTGGCTGCAGGGGCACCTGAGTATTTGGGCTCTGGCTGCAGGGGCACCTGAGTATTTGGGCTCCGGGCGCAGGGGGACCTGAGTATTTGGGCTCTGGCTGCAGGGGCACCTGAGTATTTGGGCTCTGGCTGCAGGGGCACCTGAGTATTTGGGCTCCGGGCGCAGGGGGACCTGAGTATTGGGGCTCTGGCTGCAGGGGCACCTTAGTATTTGGGCTCTGGCTGCAGGGGCACATGAGTATTGGGGCCCTGGGCACATTACTGTTACATAACATCAGCTATTAGCTTTGTGCATATTGTTATGAAAGCTCCATACAAGAAGCAGCATGTCTAGACCATCACTGTCCCGGGCGCGCACCATCCACTGTCCCGGGCAGCATCCGCCTCCTCCTCACCTGTCAATCCCGGTGTGGCTACTATAATGTCCGTTCACCGCTGCTGCTGTGTAACCAAGATGTCGCTCCAGGTCTGCGCAGGCGCATGCGACTCGTTAGAGAAGGAAAAAAAAAAAAAGACAAACCTTTGTTGCCCCGCCCCAATATTTGCATGGCTTTCTTTCATTGGCTGCAGACATTAGACATTCGGAACAGGGAGGGAGCCTGCGCTCCAAATCACGTGACGCCTCTGCGCTCAGGACGGCAGTTGGACGGCCGATCTAATCGTACAAAACTATTTCTGCCTTGCTCATAGAAAATATAATGATTGATGCGGATTTCTTTATGGTAAACACTTTGTATACAGGGCATTACTACAGGGATATTATAGAGGTAGTATTATTACTACAGGGATATTATAGAGGTAGTATTATTACTACAGGGATATTATAGAGGTATTATTATTACAGGGATATTATAGAGGTAGTATTATTACAGGGATATTATAGAGGTAGTATTATTACAGGGATATTATTTTTACAGGGATATTATAGAGGTATTATTATTATAGGGATTTTATAGAGGTAGTATTATTATTATTATTATGGAGGCACTATATGGGGCATTCTTCTTCTTATTATTATTAATGAGACACTATATGGGGGATTATTATTATGGAGGCACTTTCGGGGGCATTATTATAAGGGAGGCACTATAGGGACATTATAACTATGGCACTGTATAGGTTATTATGGAGGCACTATATGGGGCCTATATTATTATGGAGGCGCTATAGAGGTATTATTATTACTGGGGCCACTCCACGAAGGCACCACAGGTTACAGCAAAAATGAACCCCTTCTTCCCATTCCTAACTCTCCCTGTTTTAGGAGTAGAAAATGGTCTAAATCTGCATCAGCACGGAAGCTGGCTTACATTTAGACAGGCGGTGGATATGTCGGTGCCTCTACATAACTTAGGCGCAGCCATCGCAAAGGGGTATTAAGAGCAGCTTTGTTCATTTGCAGCCAATTCTCACCATTACGTCTTTTTTACTACTCTTAGGCCTCATGCACACGACCGTTGTTGTGTTCCGTTCCGCAAAATGGGGTTCCGTTGTTCCGTGATCCGTTTCCGTTTTTGTTTCCTTGTGTCTTCCTTGATTTGTGGAGGATCACCAGACATAAAGGAAAGTAAAAAAAAGTCTAAGTCAAGTTTGCCATGCAAATGATAGGAAAAAAACGGACGCGGACGCGGATGACAATCTTGTGTGCCTCCGCATTTTTTCACGGTCCCATTGACTTGAATGGGTCCGCAAACCGTTTTCCGTGAAAAAAAATAGGACAGGTTATATTTGTTGGATGGACTGGAACAACGGATCACGGACGCGGATGACAAACGGTGCATTAGCCGAGTTTTCAACGGACCCATTGAAAGTCAATGGGTCCGCAGAAAATCACGAAAAACGGAACAACGGACACGGAATAAAACAACGGTCGTGTGCATGAGGCCTCAGGCTGAGTTCACACGGGCGAGATTTCCGCACGGGCGCAATGCGGGAGGTAAACGCATTGCACCCGCACTGAATCCCGACCCATTCATTTCTATGGGGCTGTGCACATGAGCTGTGATTTTTACGCATCACTTATGCGTTGCGTGAAAATCGCAGCATGCTCTATATTGTGCTTTTATCATGCAACGCAGGCCCCATAGAAGTAAATGGGGCTGAGTGAAAATCGCAAGCAAGTGCAGATGCGGTGCGATTTTCACGCATGGTTGCTAGGAGACAGTCTATTCACTGTATTATTTTCCCTTATAACATGGTTATAAGGGAAAATAATAGCATTCTTTAATACAGAATGCATAGTAGGTGGTCAATTGAGGGTTAAAAAATAATTAACTCACCTTCTCCTCTTGATGGCGCAGCTGCCGGTCTCTTCTTACTTCTTTAATCATGAGCTGCCGGCTAAAGGACCTGTGGTGACGTCAGATCACATGGTCCAATCACATGGTCCATCACCATGGTGATGCAGGTGATTTGTCTCCAATATGAGGACTGGTGTCTGTAAACTTCTTGCAGCAAATTTCATACCTTATCATTGAGGTTATAGGGCAGTGACGGCGAAGCTTTTACAGACCGATTGTCCAAACTGCAACCCAAAACCTACTTATTTATCACAAAGTGCCAACACAGCAATTTAACCTGAATACTACAGTCCAGTATAGTGTATCTTCCATGTACTTTATCATTTAGCTATAATATCTGCCTACATTCAGTGCGCCGCCTGTGCCGTTCATAGCGCGCCCTGCGCTGATAAATGGCAGGTAAAGTCTAAGGCATATTGGTACAACATAGACCTTTTCCAGGGTGCTGGTTCCCACAAAGAGGGCTCTGAGTGCTGCCTCTGGCACCCGTGCCATAGGTTCGCCACCTCTGTTATAGGCGTTGTCCATTGTCTTATACCCTATTAGAGCATGCTAAGCAGATAGAGGGGGGTCTCCTGTTCAGGGTCCATCCAGGGTTGGGATTACAATTTTTAACAACAGGTTCCCTACTCAGTGGGGAACTGCAGACATACAATGCAATGCAATAAATATATACAAATACACCACATGTTCTCTACACAGATAAATACACATACAACATATAGGTGCTCTGTAGAGCTGTCAGTGTCAGCTTCGGAATGGGGTTCTGTGATCCAGGTGTGATTTTAAGAACTGTATTGGGAGAACCGGCTGAATCCTACTCCTAATAATGGACCCAGCAGTGGGACACATTGAGATCTGCTTAGTGTCAAGGAACCCAACAGGTAGAGATTGATTATCCGAAGCAAAGAACCCCTTTAAGCCTCAGCCTCGTATGTGTGCCGTACATGTTCTCCTCGGACAGCACACGTCCCCATTCATTTTAATGTGTGTATTCACACATCAGTGTTTTAGCACGGTCCGTGCTCTATATTGTCCTTGTTGACAGATCCATCACGCCCATTATAGTCTATGGGTCCGTGAAAACCACGGATGCAACACAGATACCATCCATGTTTCATCCGTGTTTCACGGATCATTAGCAAGTGATGCTTTGAAAAAGATTTTTTAGCTGTGCAGTGTCCGTAAAACACGGATGACACACGGACAGCAAAAAAACAGACACACGGACCCATCATGGAGGCATCACTGACCACCTTTCCACGGATTTAAGCACGGACACGGACGTGTGAATGAGGCTTAAGGTTGCCCTCTGAGAACAGCTGAGCGACCGGCACATTTGTGTAGCATTTTTTGCAGGCTTTTTGTCCCTCTAAAGAGGGGGATGAAAAAAAAAAAAAAACGCCCATTGCTTCAACATGCAAAACGCCAGAGACCCAAAAAACGCCAGCAGAAAAAAAAAAAAAAACACCAGCGAAAAACCCACTTGTATGTCTTGCATTACCCATAGACTTTTGGCTAACATCCAAAGCTGGCATTTTCTAAGGGAAAAAAAACACAAAAAAGTGCAAAAAAACACCATTGTGAGTGTACATTTTCTATGTATTTAGACCATGCTGAGCTGTGTGAACTTTACATAATTTGTATTTCCTTTAAAATTCCCTTTAAAGGGGTTTTCTGGCTTTTTTTTTTAACCAATATCCTCAGGATAGGTCATCAGCATCTAATCGGTGGGGGTCTGACACCCGGGACCCCCGCCGATCAGTGACAAGGCATCGGTGCTCCGGTAAGCTCCGCAGCCTTTCCCTAGGCCGTGTGATGTCACGTTCATCGGTCACTCGGCACAGCTCATACACATTGAAGTGAATGGGACTGAGCTGCGATACCAAGTACAGCCGCTGTACAATGGACGGCTGTGAGAAGGCTGCGGTGCTCACTCTCTCGGACAGCTTATTGGCGGGGGTCTCGGGTGTCAGACCCCCACCGATCAGATACTGATGACCTATCCAGAGGATAGGCTATTAGTTAAAAAGTATCAAATTAGTGAATTGGCCCTCTTATTTAGGGCTGAAAGTCTATGGCCAGTCTAGTTGTTATCTCGGTCTCAATAGACCATATGCGGTATTATGTGATGCTTTATATTGTCTTGTACAGCTGTAACAGCATTATAAATATGATTGCTATAAACCCTCAGTAGTGAGCGATCACAATCTCTCTACAGCGCTGTGGTATATGTTAACACTACACAAAATACCAAAAAGAATGAAATAAATAACTGAGTAAATAAATACATAATTAAAAAGCTAAATAAATGCACTCAGTTCCGCCAGTCGGCTGCACTGCCTCACGGCTGCCTGCAGGTGTCACTCTTGTCCCTGTGTACTGTGTTACTTGCTGCTGCCATTGACACATACACAATTGTATTCCACCCATGTGTTTAGACCAGGGGTCAGCAACCTCCTGAACTCCGAGCTGCGCTGCAACTACAACTCCCGGCATGCTCCATTTACTTCTGTGGGAGTTCCAAGAGCAGTAAAGCAAGCGTGCATGCTGGGAGTAGTAGTTTCTGACCCCTGGTTTAGACGATAGCATATAACGAGTGCCTCCCCTTGGCATACTTTGTCCATACGACCATACAGCCATACAGTGCACTAAGTGCCGAGAGATTGCACATTTTAGCAAACTACACAGATCCAGAAATGAATGCACAACTGTCATCCATACCCAGTGACAACAGCAAAATTGAGAACAGGCCCCCTCCCCCCAGCAACTTCTTTGCAACCCCCACTCCTGCGGCTAGTCAAGATTACTCTCTCAGACCAGGCCCGGCAGCCGCTCTGTCCGTTTCCTACACGCATATACTGTATGTCATGTCACTGTATATAATGGCGGTGTATAATACTGCTGAGGGGGCGCTGATAATAAAATCTTTCAGTCCTCCTGGATGGGATAAAGCCTCATTCCCACGGCACTGATCCACGTACGTGTGTCGTTCGTGTTCTCCTCGGACAGCACACGTACCCATTCATTTTAAGGGCTCGTTCACACAACCGTTGGTGTCCCGTTCCCGTATTGCGGACCGCATTTGCAGATCCGCAATACACGGGCACCGTTTCCGTTGTCATTCCGCATCACGGATGCGGACCCGTTAATTTCAATCTGGAGATGCGTAACGGAAGCGCGGAACGGAACACTATGGAAGCACTGCGGAGTACTTTCTGGGGTTCCGTTCCGTACCGCAAAAAGATAGAACATGCTGTATCTTTTTGCGGAATGGAGGGATCGCGGACCCATTCAAGTGAATGGGTCTGCGATCCCCATGCGCCTGCCCCACGGAAGGGGCACGGGACACCAACGGTTGTGTGAACGAGCCCTTAGGCCCCTTTTACACGAGCGTGACGGATTAGGTCCGGATGCGTTCAGTGAAACTCGCACTATTTTGCAAGCAAGTTCAGTCAGTTTTGTCTGCGATTGCGTTCAGTTGCTCAGTTTTTTCCGCGCGGGTGCAATGCGTTTTGATGCGTTTTTGAAGGTTTACAAACAACATCTCTTAGCAACCATCAGTGAAAAACGCATCGCATCCGCACTTGCTTCCGGATGCAATGTGTTTTTCACGCAGCCCCATTCATTTCTATGGGGCCAGGGCTACGTGAAAAACGCAGAATATAGAACATGCTGCGATTTTCACGCAACGCAGAACTGATGCGTGAAAAAAACGCTTACGTACACAGACACATTGAAATGAATAGGTCAGGATTCAGTGCGGGTGCTATGCGTTCACGTCACGCATTGCACCCGCGCGGAAAACTCGCTCGTGTGAAAGGGGCCTTAATGTGTGTATTCAAACATCAGTTTTTTTCCACAGTCAGTGGGTCCGTGTTTTTTAGCAAGGATGCACTCTGTGTTTTCTCCGTGTTCACAGATCTATCACGCCCATTAGGCCCCTTTCACACGGGTGAGTTTTCCGCGCGGGTGCAATGCGTGAGTTGAACGCATTGCACCCGCACTGAATCCGGATCCATTCATTTCTATGGGGCTGTGCACACGAGCGGTGATTTTCACGCATCACTTGTGCGTTGCGTGAAAATCGCAGCATGCTCTATATTGTGTGTTTTTCACGCAACGCTGGCCCCATAGAAGTGAAGGGGGCTGCGTGAAAATCGCAAGCATCCGCAAGCAAGTGCGGATGCGGTGCGATTTTCGCGCATGGTTGCTAGGAGACGATTGGGATGGGGACCCGATCTTTATTATTTTCTCTTATAACATGGTTATAAGGGAAAATAGTAGCATTCTTAATACAGAATGCATAGTACAATAGGGCTGGAGGGGTTAAAAAAATAAAATAAAACACGGTGATGGACCATGTGATGAGCGCAGTGATGTCACCAAAGGTCCTTTTCTCCCAGGTCCTCAAAGAAGAAGAAAGAAGAGAAGCCGGGCAGTGCAAACAAGTGGATGAGGTGAGTTAAATTTTTTATTAATTTTTTTTAACCCCTCCAGCGCTGTTTTACTATGCATTCTGTATTCAGAATGCTATTATTTTCCCTTATAACCATGTTATAAGGGAAAATAATAAAATCTACAGAACACCTAACCCGAACTTTAGTGAAGAAGTCCGGGTTTGGGTCTGGGTACCACATTCAGTTTTTTCTCACGCGCGTGCAAAATGCATTGCACTCGGACGGAAAAAAACTGAAGAACACAACGCAATCGCATACAACACTCATCCCACTAGCAGGCAAAATCGCATGATTTTCCCGCGACGCACCCGCATTCTATCCGGCCCTCACATGCGACGCCCGTGTAAAAGAGGCTTTATAGTCTATAGGTCGGTAAAAACCACAGATGCAACGCGGATGCCATGTGTGTTTCATCCGTGTTTCACGGATCATTCGGAAGAGATGCTTTGAAAATGATTTTTCAGCTGTGCAGTGTCAGTGAAACACGGATGACACACGGACAGCAAAAAAACGGACACATGGAGCCAACACCGATCCATCATGGACATCTTCACGGAGTCATCACTGACCACCTTTTCATGGATTTCTACACGGACGTGTGAATGAGGCTTAACTGAGGAAACTAAATAAAAATATCCTAACGGGACATAACCGTCTGCTGAACAATTGCTTGGCCGATAGCTGTCTCTCCCGATACCCCCGCACACATGCATGCTTGGCCGAGCACGCGTGTTGTGGAGGGGCGAAAGCTGCTTCCATACCCCTATGGCTAGTGGTTTATCTCTCTGAAAACAAAAGGATTGAGCATGTTGAAATCCAACATCTCCATCCCAATGTGCCATCAGCAGGTTTGGCCGACATACTGTACATCTAATGTATACGACCAGCTGGGTATCAGTCATCAGAACTGTCCTGCAATGGGGTCCTGGGGCGTATTTATGGGTATGTGTGTATACATTGCATGGACGACCATTCATTTGAATAGCCCCCATCTGCCGTGTCCTTCCTTTCCCCTTATAGATTGTAAGCTTTGGCGGGCAGGGTCCTCTCCCATATCTGTACCGGTCTGTTAATAGTTTATTGCATATGTCTATTTTATATTACGTATGTGTAACCCTCTCTTAAGGTACAGCGCCATGGGATTGACAATTTCAAACAATAATGTCGATTGCGTCCATTGCAGGGGAGACGTATAATCAGATGCAACTTCCCCGGCAATAACAGCTGATCACCCCTTTAAGAGCCCATTCTAAGCCTATTACCCACAACGCAGGCGGCGGAGGGGTTGTGCTCACATGCAGGCAGCAATCCCTGCTGCACTGGATGCTAAATTGCTATTTATACTCATGGGAAAGGTAATCTCACGGAGAGACGGCTCTATCCATGTCCTGGTAACGGGCACTTCTAGGGAAGCCTAGACAGAGCGCCCCAGTGTTGGAACATGTGCCTAGATGCCCTGGTAGGCGCCACCTAAGCCACTGGAAAGTGCATCGAAAATTTGCTTGATTGGAGTACAATGCATTTGCCATCCTCAGGTATGTAAGTATAGTCGGAGCAGCCATAGCACTTGCTGTGGGGCCCAATCAGGTAAAAAAAAAAAACATTTTACCTTTTTGTAGGGAATAACAATATGGCGGCTTTTTTTCTATAATGTGGGTTTTCTGCTATATGGCGCTATTATAAATACCTTTAATTATTACTACTTATGTTGCTGTTTTCATTTTCATATACTGGGTGGTGGGGGCCTTATGCACACGGGGGAGGGTTACAGATTACTTTTTATTGAGGAGACACAGCAGTGTATGGATAATTATTTTGCAGGCAGTGCTCCATGGAATATAGTGTGTAAATTGCAGGAAGTGTCTCACGGTATTGGATGATGGGATTTGGCGGATCTGCAGCTGAAAAGACGGGCACCATGTACTAAGTGTCCTATTAGTTCCCCAGTTAATGGCCATTTTCTTCCGTCACCTGGTGGTGGGCCACTTTCAAGGGGTTTTCTGGGATTTTTATATAGATGACCTATCCTCAGGATAGGTCGTCTGTGTGAGATCCTCAGGGGTCTGACTCCTGGCACCCCGGCCAATCAGCTGTATGAAGAGGTTTCGGTGTTCCGTGAGCCCTTAGGCCTCTTCCTACAGTAGGTCATGGCGCTGAGCTGCGATACCCAGCATGGGCGATGTGCTTGGTAAGCTGCGAGGAGGCAGCTGCTCCCACCAGATCTCCGGCTTCCCCAAACAGCGGATTGGCGGGGGTGCCAGGAGTCGGCCCCCCCGCTGATCTCATATTGATGATCTATCCTGTGGTGTGCCGCAATGCGCTGGCCGCAATGCATGAACACCGACCGTGGGGCAGCCGCAGCGGATCGCGGACCCATTCACTTTAATGGGTCCGCGATCTGCCCGTTCTGCAAAAAGATAGGACATGTTCTATCTTTTTGCGGAACGGAAGTACGGGACGAAACCCCACGGAAGCACTCCGTAGGGTTCCCTTCCGTGCTTCCAATCCGCATCTCCGGATTTGCGGACCCATTGAAGGGGGGAGGGGTCCGCATCCGTGATGCGGAATGCACACGGAACGCTGTCTGTGTATTGCGGATCCGCAAATGCGGTCCGCAATACGGCAACGGGAAGAACACGTTCGTGTGCAGGAGGCCTAACTCCTTTTCTCTAGGGATCCTCTCAAGTTCCTGAGGACTGATGCCATTTTTTTAATGTATTAAAAATTATTATTATTAGACAACCCGATCACACAGACGATTGTTGGCAGGGGCGCGTTCCCTCCTGGCAATCGCCTGCTCGCTTGCTGAGGAGACCGCTGCTATTACATGCAGCAATCTCAGCAATCTCGTTTTGCCGTCGGCAGATCGTAATTAGACAGCACGATCTGCCGCCGGCAAAGCCTCATCTTTCAGCATGCTGAAAGATCTGGATTTCCCGAAGAATGAGCGCTTGCTCGTTCATCGTGCAATCGGCGGCAGTATTACACTGCCAGATGATCACTAACTGGCATTCATATGAACAATCATTGTGCAGAAAATCTGCCCGTCTTATACACCCTTTATGCTCTGCATAATGGAGTATACAAGGCATTAGACCACTCTCAGTTCTGAAGAACCAATGGCGTCCAAAAATCACCCCACCATTGTCCGCTGACTATGGGCACCTCCATTAATTTTGGGCCTGCAAAGAAGATGCGCACGTACTGATTGGTACTCCCCATAATGGCAGCTTCTTAGACCTGCACCCTCCTTATACCCGCTATCGCCTATATGATTACATAATGCAGTATATAAAACAACAAGAATTTTGTTTCCGTATTTTTATATCAGCATTTGTGTGCCGACCAGCCATCGTCACCAGGCTAGGGTCTGTGCACCCTTCTGCAGGCACCCCTACCCCAGGTGCTCCGGAATGAAGAAAATGCAGAATTTAAAGAATTCAAGCCGGTTTCTGACATGTAGGTTATGCTTTAAACCCTTTTTATTGCACAAGAACTCACTAACCTGCTAGGATTACTACAATCTCTGAATGCTTTGCAGTTTACAGTGCAGTCAGTGGGTTTTTAGTTCTTAGCCAGTTAAATACACTCACAAATCCCTGCTCGGGCTGTAATCCGTATTAGAGATTGAATCTACCACAATATACAAACAAAAGAAAAAAATAACAGGATAAAAGTAGGGCGTGTACATGTTAGCTCCAGCTGAAGGGTTAAAAAAAGGGCTTATCCTCACCTGTCCTTGCATGGGTCTCCCCCAGCCTATCCTTTAAGGGGTTTTCCAGGACTTAGATATTGATGACTTTTTCTCAGGATAGGTTATCGATATCCGATCACCCCAGCCGATCAGCCACCGGCAACTATACGGTGTATGGAAGGCTCCGAACACTGTGTCGTTTTTGCCGCTAGCGTACTGCAGCTCAGCTCCCAGTCACTTGAATGGGATCAGAGCTCCAGTACGCCAGCACGACCAGTACACTGTGGTTGGAACCTTCTGCTTCCAGCTCCATACATTGGAAAGTTTCCGGCACCAGCGGCTGCCCATATCAGTTGATCGGTGGGGGTACAGGGTGTTAGACACCACTGATCTGATATCGATGACCTATCCTAGGGATAGGTCATCAATATACAAGTCCTGGAAAAACTATTTGAAAAAGTTTTTTTTTACGTTACGTTTTTTTTGCGTTCCGTATACGGACTGTATACAGAACCATTCATTTCAATGTGAGGGTTAAAGCCCGTACTTGTTGCTGCAGTGAACAAAAAGTTAGTGATAAGGAGACATGAGAAGCAGCACCAAGGTGAAAGAATGAAAAGAAATCATTAGTTCTGCCCCTCCTTCCTGACACCCTAGGCACGTGCCCTCATGTGCTGCGCTGTAAATAAATCCCTGAGCTAATCGAGTTTTTATTTTACTCCGACAACCTTATTAATAACTTGGTAAAGCCTTCTTAAGCCACCCAAAATACATTAATATAGAATGATGTATATACATAATACTGCCGAAGTCAGTGTTTCAGCAATCTCTATCTAGGTCTTGCGTTGAATTGCATAAAGAAACAGCATATACATGGGCATTCTGGGATATTTCGGATAAAATCGCCACCACATGTATGGGCATCTTTAAAGCTGCAGTATCTATAACCTGGTGCCGGTGTACTGACATATATGTCATTTCAGCATTTTTTTTTTATGGGTGTGGGTTTGAATACAGATTTTCTGCATGGATTTTTAAGTGACTTTCTTTGCGTTTCCGCACCGAGATCCGCTAACATTATGTTAATTACCACATTGCAAAGGATGAAATTTACCCTAAAAATCTACAGAAACAATTCACATGCTGCGGATTTCTATATCCGCGCGGCAGGTCAATTTGCGCACAGAAACTAAAAATCTGAGTGTACATGAGATTTATCCAATCTCATTCACTTTGCTAGCACTTATTAGGATGCATTCACATGACCGTATGTACTTTGCGGTCCGCAAAAAATATGGATGACGTCCGTGTTGCATTCACTTTTTTTTACAGACTTTTTGTAACAATGCCTATTCTTGTCAGCAAAATAGACAAGAATACGACACGCTCTATCTTTTTTGCGGGACTGCGGAACGGACATACGGATGTGGACAGCACACAGTGGGTCAGATACGGAGCAAAAACAACTTTTGTGTGAATGGGGCTTTAGGTCCCAGTCACACGACCACATGGTCGCCGCGCCCATGTTGCAGTCCGCAAAACACGGGCACTGGCCGTGTGAACTCCGTATTGCGGTACGAACCCATTGACCTGGATGGGTCAGAAATCCGCAAGATATGGCAAAAGATAGGACATGTCCTATCTTTTGCGGCGCAGAGGCACGGATGGGAAGCCCACGCAAGGGCTTCCGAGTGTTTTTCGCGTGCTTCCAAACCGTGCCTCCGCACCGCAAAAGATAGGACATGTCCTATCTTTTGCCGTATCTTAAAACTTAAAAGGGTCCGCAATCCGCAGCACAGAGTGCACGCGGCCGGTGCCCGTGTTTTGCAGACCCGCTGTTTGCGGTCCACAACGCAGGCACGGTGGCCATACGGTTATGTGAATGGGCTCTTAAGCTGAGGTTTTTCCGCACGAAAATCTGCGTGGAAAAAAAACACATAATCCACAATGTGCAGGTAAATTAACAAGGCATTTAGGAAGTCCGGATAGGCCATCAATTGAGATCCGACACCTCTCACACCCACCAACCAGCTGTTACCTGGTGGCTTCAGCGCCGGAACTTCACAGCCCCATCCACTGTGCCACGGACAGTGCTGGTTCCTGCAGAGTTGCTCCCATTCACTTGTGATATATGTGCCCATAGGTACAGCAGTGCACGTGTACAGAGTAAACATCCAGAACATCCCTGCAGGGTCATAGGACATGTTTGCCTTAGAAGCTCATGACTCCATATCCCAAGCATAAAAGCAGTATTCAGCCGGGCATTACCTGGCATTGCTGAGTCTCCTGGTGGGCACGTGGTGCAGGACAAAACTTGCGTGCTTCATTTTCACGTGGCTATTCTTTATCTTGATTCCTCTGCCTGCAAAATAGGCAAAGACTCCTGGCGGTCCAGTATAAATGGAACCAGTGGCCGTAGATCGGGGACTAATGGTTTAGAAGCATACGACAATACACATCACTATAGCCAAAGCCACCAGTTACACCAGTAGTTTCTTTGGGCTCATCCATTTATTGGGATTGAGAGCTAATTAAAACTTGTCTTCTGCACATCCTGAAAGTCCAGGACAAGTCACCCTGTCCAGCTGACCTTAAAGGGGTTATCCAGGATTAGAAAAACATGGCAGTTTTTTTTCTTTTTCAAGAAACAGCACCACTCCTGCCCTCAGGTTGTGTCTGGTATTGCAGCTTAGCCACCTGCAGTTCAATAGAGCTGAGCTGCAATGCCACAACCTACGGACGGACGTGCAGCTGTTTTTAGAAGAAAGAAACTATCCTAATCCTGGAGGACCCCTTTAACAGATGTGCGAATCTTACAAATTACCACTCAGGCTGCAGATTTGAAGGAGTTATCTGACAACTTGTAAATGATGACCCGCACAGTGGTTTTTGTCCGGCTGATTCTTGGCATATTTGCCAGGTAGTGGCCGGATCTCCGCCGGACGCCATTATAGTTAATGAGGCCGGCAGACATTCGGGTACCATCCGGCAATGCAAAGTCCAAAGAGTGGTCTGCCAGATCTCTTAGGGCTCATTCACATGACCGTAGGCCGTCTGTGCCCGTATTGCAGACGTCAGTATACAGGCACTGGCCGTGTGAATCACACCATTTGGGGGTGTTTCCCTTCACAGTCTGACATTATGAAATCAGTCCTGCCAGTGAATGGACCACTCCCCACCCCAACTGGTAACACCCATCTGGACCCTCATTGCAGACTGCTAGCAATTCATTCATAACTTCTAGTAGGAATATTGGAGGAATAGCACAACATAGAGTCATAAGAATAGATGCTCCAGAATTTTTATTACATGGGGAATGCAAGAAGTCACTGAAACAGACATGTCAGGAGGGGGACAGGTCCTCTTTGGGGGAAGAACTTTACTTTTAACGGACGACACCCATCAATCCATGGTAAAAGAAATCACGCTCAAATTAGGATGATAAAAAATATCCAACACCTCCGAGCGTGAATGCATGACGATGTATGTATACTTGTAATGTCATGTGGCCCTATATTTATAACAAGGCACATAAGGGCACGTGCCTAGGGAACAGGAAGGGGAAAGGGCGGCACTTCACATAGAAAACGAATGACTTATGTTGATTCTTTCGCCTTTTGTCTCCTTATCACTAACTTTCATTTATTGTAGCCACCAGGAGAGTTAACCCTCACACTGCTTACCTACAGCTAATGTCACAGTAATGTCTTCAGGAAGGCAGTGTAAGATACAGTAAAGAAAAGTAAGTGATGAGGAGACACCAGAGCAGTCAGATGAGGAGTAAGGAGAAGCCAGTATATGACCCGTATGTACCGTATAACTGGAAAAAAAAAACACACACAGAGGGACCACAGAGTAATGGTGGCCATACACCTGGCAAGGGTTAGGGCTCGTTCAGATAAGTTGTGCTCCGGTCTGTGAACATGGAGCCATTTTTATACAGACCATTAACAGATAACGTCCTCGTCCTGTCTGTTTTTCTTGCAGACCTTGAGTGAATGAATCGGAGCTGGATGGCTCATGCTATCATCTTTCCAATCATAGCAAGCACCGTCCATTGATGGCGATGCCTTCGGACATGTGCACACCTATCTCTTGAACGGGGCCCCTAAAGTGAAGGACAGTGCACCACCCACGCTCGGCGTGCTCTCCATTCACTCTATGGAAGTTCCGAAAAGAGCCAATGAGCACACTCAGCTATTTCTGGGACCCCCACAGAAGTGAATGGAGGGTGGGCGCGCTTTGCTATTTCTCGGACTCGCACAGAAGTGAATGAAGGGCAGGTGCACTTGCGCGGTGTCACTCTGAGGGCCCCGTTCTAGAGATAGGTGCTGGTCCTAGAGGTGGGACCGGCACCTATCTGACACTGGTGACAGCCTAGCGATATGCATCCACGTGTGAGATGGGGCCAACCCCTTTAGGGTGCATTCACACGACTGTATGTATTTTGCAATCCGCAAAACGCGGATCTGCAAAAAATACGGATAATATCCATGTGACGTCCATGTTGCACAACAATATGGACGACAATAGGACATATTCTATCTTTTTTGCGAGACTGCGGAAAGGACGTGCAGATGCGTATTTTTTATTTGCAGAGCCATAGAAATGAAGGGGTCAGTGTGCAATCCGCAGAAATATGCGTACAAAGATATGGTCGCGTGACATATAAGCAAGCATGCGCTATAACCGTGTGCCTTCATGGCCAGGGGTGACATACAGTACGACATGTTATGCGATATCATGCCAATTAGCGCGCAATTTGCTATATGTCAGGGGTCACAGCAACCGTTGTGAAGCTACAACTCCCAGCATGCGCTGCTAAGAATGTTCGGAGAACGCTTGAGCAGCAGCGCATGCTGGGAGTTGTAGTTTCACAACAAGTTGCCGACCCCTGCTATATGCCATGTTAATCGGTGCGTCAGGGGTCCACGGTGACTCAGAAAATTTTTAAAATTTATTGTAATATCAAACATAACGTATTTCTATGGGATTGTGTGTGTAAAATGTGAAAATTCGCTGCGGGGACCCCAAAATTGATGGGTAATTACCACAAGGATACCTGTGAGTTTTTTCACCACATTTATTGCTCAGGTGAGGGGGGAGACAAGATGGCGGCAAATATTACATAATAACCCGTGATATTACACACTGCCTCCTTACAGGTACAATTAATAGGAGGCTGAGGGAAGAGCTCCACAGGGAGGCGGGCGGAGGGGGAGCTTATTAATTACCGGGCGGGGGAGGCGTCCCTGCAGACTGGACACTGGGGGAAGGAGGACGGGGGACAGGGGCAGACACTGCGGGAGAGGACGGTCACGGTAGTGTTCACACAGGGCCGAGCATCCGCAGCAGCGGCCACAGGTGAGTGACAGGCGCGACAGTGTGCGACATGACGCAGCGGGGGCCCGGCGGCTGATGGAAGCCGCTCAGTATGGGGGTCTGCAGTGGAGGACGGGCAGGATGGCGATATCATGGGGTCTGTACGGGGGGAGGCAGTGTTATAAGCCCCCCACAAGTGTCTGCTGTGTGCGCCTGTTGCAGGCAGTTAGTCCATAGACTACAGTAGGAGAATCAAGTTACAAATTACTTTTAAGGGATTGCAAACTGCAATGTGGATTTTGCAATATTTTCTCTGGGGCGTTGCATTGGGGTGAGTGCCATGCATTGAGACGGGGCGGTGGGGGCACTTTCAGATGCGCGGTCTATGGGGTGATGTAATGAGGTGCATGCGCGGTCTATGGGGTGACGTAATGAGGTGCGCCCACGATGCGCGGTCTATGGGGTGACGTAATGAGGTGCGCCCATGATCCGTGGTCTATGGGGTGACTTAATGAGCCGCATGCGCGTTCTATGGGGTGACGTAATGAGGTGCGCCCACGATGCGTGGTCTGTGGGGTGACTTAATGTGGCGCATGTGCGTTCTATGGGGTGACGTAATGAGGTGTGCCCACGATCCGTGGTCTATGGAGTGACGTAATGAGGTGCGCCCACGATGCGTGGTCTATGGGGTGACGTAATGAGGCGCATGCGTGGTCTATGGGGTGACGTAATGAGGTGCGCCCACGATGCGTGGTCTATGGGGTGACGTAATGAGGTGCGCCCATGATCCGTGGTCTATGGGGTGACTTAATGAGCCGCATGCGCGTTCTATGGGGTGACGTAATGAGGTGCGCCCACGATGCGTGGTCTATGGGGTGACTTAATGTGGCGCATGTGCGGTCTATGGGGTGACGTAATGAGGTGCGCCCACGATGCGTGGTCTATGGGGTGACGTAATGAGGCGCATGCGTGGTCTATGGGGTGACGTAATGAGGCGCATGCGTGGTCTATGGGGTGACGTAATGAGGTGCGCCCACGATGCGTGGTCTATGGGGTGACGTAATGAGGTGCGCCCACGATGCGTGGTCTATGGGGTGACGTAATGAGGTGCGCCCACGATGCGTGGTCTATGGGGTGACGTAATGAGGTGCGCCCACGATGCGTGGTCTATGGGGTGATGTAACGAGGTGCGCCCACGATGCGTGGTCTATGGGGTGACGTAACGAGGTGCGCCCACGATGCGTGGTCTATGGGCCGCTGTAATGAAGTGCGTCCACGATGGGGGTCCAGTTGGTTGGACTTGCTTCATGGTAAATAAGTGTCAGCTGAAGTGCCCGGCTACAGCTTATCCCCCTCTGTCATTGTGGCGGCGAGGCTTCATATCCCAGCTGGGATCAGCTGTCAGGAGGATAAGGCCTCATTCACATGTCCGCCGTGACGACCTCTGTGATGAGACGGTCAGTGGTTCATCCATGATTATGTCCATGAAGGATCAGTGTTTTCTCTGTCATCTGTGTTCCACGGACGCCGCCAGGCTGAAGATCAATTTCCAGGGCATCCCTGTGAAAATCTCGGACGGACTACGGTTACCATCCCTGTTGAGTTTTTGGTTATCACGGACCCGTAGACTATATTGTGTGTGAGGGATCCATAACTGGTTCACCAAGGACCACCACAGACGTGTGAATACACATATTAAAGTCCGAGACCACGGACGGCACATGTCTGTCATTCCCTGACGTGTCAGTGAGGCCTGAGGTGTTGCCACTGCTCGTCCCCGGGGATCAAGGGATTGGGCATGTTGAAATCCGATATAAAGCCCCTCTTTCAACTCAGCCCTTCCATACGTGTGCATGCCCGGCTTGGTTGAGCATGCATCCGTAGTGTATGGGAAGAGGTCTGCAGTCTGTCTGTCTGCAGCGTGTCTCCTGAGGGAAAAAAGGATCGGGCAGCTGAAATACAACATGCCCGATCATAATCCCCCCCCCCCCCCCCCCCCCACCGCAAAAAACGGAACGGTTGTGTGCATGAGGCCTTAGTTGTAGTTTTGTAACAGCTGGAGGGCCGCAGGTTGGGCATCCTTCAGCCAGTGGATCTTCCAATGTACTCTGAAATCAATGAGGATGGAGGGGGCGATCGGACTGACTGGGATTTGCTCAGCGCTATCGGCGGCACGTATTGATTTACAGCAGTTATGTACGTTTATGGCCCTTTTATCTAATTGTTATAGCTGCTGTATAATGCAGGCATCCTCAAACTGCGGCCCTCCAGCTGTTGCAAAACTACAACGCCCAGCATGCCCGAACAGCCTACAGCAGGGCATTGTGGGAGTTGTAGTTTTACAACAGCTGGAGGATGCCTGGTATAATGTGTGTACAGATGACTTCACGTGGCGGCGTACGCAGAGAACACATGTAAATTCTTCAACGTGTCGAAGGGTGGATAGACCGCAGTGGAGCTGAGCTGCAGTACCAGGCACCACCCGTGGACAGGGGTGGTGCAGTTTTTGGAAGGGAAGCAGCCATGGGAAAAGTTGTGCTGTTACCCATAACGAGCAATTCGATGGCAGGTCAGGTAGATGTGGCCGGGGGCGCCCCTGTGCAAGAAAAATCAGTCCGTATTTTGGTTCATGCGGGTGTAAAGTATGTAGAGAATGTCGTTTTTTCAGGTTGAGCGCGGTGTTGCACAGCAGGTTTACCCTGTGATCTGCTTATGTCGGTGTATTTTTGATTTTCGTGCATTCTGTGAGGCTTATAACATGGCTTCACTATGTGCTCCCAGGGCAACCAAACCTTTCTTGAAGAAACCAGTACGGATCCAGAGGAGCCACTCGGAGCGCTCTGCCCCTTCAGCGCTGCTCGGCTTTCGTGCGGGTGGAGTACGGATCCAGTATACTTTCTATGAATCTGTACCGCACATGCTCAGGCAGCCGGGCAGAGCCGAAGGGGCAGAGCGCTGTGAGCAGCACTTCTGCCCCGTCATTTCCTCACCACCTTTTTTAAGAGCTGTTCACACTAGTGTGACACATTCTGTTGGGTTTTCCGCCCCTTTTTGAAGACCAATAGGGCACAGCCTGTGGCGGTATGCTTGGTGGTGAAGTGATGGAAACCTTGAAAAGGACCCTATTAAGTCAAGGTTAGGTCCACGGGTCCACTGTATGGATCTTGTAAACATATCCTTAAAGGGGTTCTCCGGGTCTGTACGTAAAGTGCCTCATTCAACTATCCTGTGGAGAGATGACCCTTTGTGCAGGATTTACGGATGCCAATTCAGCGATCCCTGCCGGGATCATGCGATCGCCCCAACAGGTTCTTCCTCTGAGTTAGTGAACAGAAGCGCTCCTCTTTCTTCCTGTTCAGCTGTATAATGTCGATGCGGCTGAGCAGTAAGAAAGAGGAGCACGTTCAGGGGTGACGTCAGAAGAGCTTGCAGTCGGTCGGGTGATAACATTATCCCATTGCAGAATCGGCGGAGTGGCAGAAGTGCTGTTCAGTGTCTTCTGTCCACAGGTTGTCAGAGGCGTTGTAAGTACAGACCCACAGGACCCAGCTCAGAGTTAACAGCAGGAGTATGGTCTAAGGGGGAAAAAAAAAACACTTGCAGCTCCGTTCCAGCACCACTGGTCCCCACTGCTTTCAGTTTCTTGTGAACTGTGATCGCGTGCCCTGCTGCAGCCATTCACTGGCTTCTGCGCCTCTTGCAAGCTGCTCTGTGTTAGCGCCAGGGGTCCCCGCTGCTTTTAGTGTCCTGCGGACTGTGCGACTTCTCGCGTGCATCACTGCAGCCATTCTCTGGTCTCAGCGCCTCTTGCAAGTAGCCTTGTTCCAGAGGCCCCTGCTGCTTTCAGTGTCCTGCAGAGGCTGTGTGACATCCCGTCGGTGGTCTCGTGCACCACTGCAGCCATGTGGCACGTGACCACTGAGGCCAGTAATAATGGACAGGACGTCCCACTTCTGGTCCACTACTGTCACATAATTCACTCCAGAAACCAGTTTTTTTTTTTCTTGCTTGTGTTCACTTTGTTGTTTTTAGCTGCTTGTTTGACCTGTTGTGCTAGTCTGTCCCTCCAGGTATGTGACTTTACTCCTATCTGGCCTACAAATATCAGGAAACTTGAACTTTGCCAAAAAAATAGTTTCACAGTCTCCTATGTCATGTTGTTCGAGGGGAAACCTACATGTCCCCTCTGCCATGTTTTTAAGCATACCTATCGTCAGAAGTTTATTTTGATGGGGGTCCGGCTGCTGAGGTACGTCTGGGTCACTGGAAGGGGCCCCCTCTGGAGGGTTTGGGTATCATATAAACAATCTGCGGCCCCTGAATGAGGTCTGTATGCCATAGGGCCATATGACGTTTTCCTGCTCAACCCCATGAATATGGCCGTGGGATCACCGCCGGCTTCTTAGGAACGGCCTCTTGTCCTTAAGAAATCATTACCCAGTGATCTAACTTCTTGGCCGGACTTCCAGCGAGGCTCATGCCCAGCGACGGTCGCACCAGGTAATTGCGATTCGCCTGCTGTTAATAATTTTCAGATAATATCAGGCTCTTATTTGATTTTCTCTGACTCACCGGTGCGCAGTATTTATGGCCATTCCACAGGACTTGACCAAGGGCACTCGTAAATTTTAGCAACTCGCCTGAAATTGTCAATTTTGGAGCTGAACTGTAAATTCTCTCAGATTTTCATGAACTACATTACAGAATTTTTTCTGATTACCGTAGGGCGATATTCGGACACGCTGCTTATCCTCCAGGCCTTTATTCTGTATTGGCCAGGTGGAACAAAACGGGTGAAAAACTGACGTTGAGTCCTTGTGACCAAAGTATTAGTCCTTGTTCACACAGAGGTATGAAAGCAAATAAAGTTGGAACTTTATTTGCTTTCATACCAAGGATATATAAGCTCACCAGCCTATTCCGAGCACGCGGGTGTTTTGGATGTTTGGGTGAGCTGGACTTTCTTTGTGCATTTTCACACAGAGGGGTCTGCAGAATTTGGCGCAGTTTCCACCACAGGTGGCGTCCCGGACAAATGACTCCCATTGTTTTCAGTGGGAAGCCGCGCTGCCATTTATTTCAGCGACTGCGCCAAGAAGGGCATAACCAGACGCATCTGTTTTAGCCCTGTTCAGATTGGAAAAAGATGGCTCATGCGAAAGTGGGATCCTCTGTCGTTTAAAGGGGTTGGCCCATCTCTCGCCTATATCCCATATTGCTAGACTATGCCACCAAAGGGTCCCACCTGTCTCTAGAACGGAGCCTGCAAAGCTGAAGACGGCAGACCGCGCACCAGATAGGCAATCAATATCAAATTTCCAGAGAACCCCTTTCATAGCACCTGTTTGCATGATCAACCCTATTAAATCGGGCATACTGCAGGATGGGGTTGCTCCTGCTGATTTAAACCGTACCTATCTAGCAGCTTAGTGCATTGAAGTCCTGTTGGTTTAATAGGGTTCATCCTGCTGATAGATGCTTTCTGGCAGCAGCTTATTCTGAGAGTGTTTGGCCGACGGCTCTCTAAGGCGTATGGCCACCGTTGGCCTCTGTTCAGACCTGTGCTGGAGGCTCTTAGGATAAGGAAGAAAAACCCCTTACAGCTCCCAGTATAACTCGGTGGGGTCCATAGGTTATTTCATCCGACACGGAGCATTAAACTGCCCTTACACCTTCGATGGACTGCCTAATGCTCATTCAACCGAGCACTTCTTCCTCTTTCCCCACCCATACATGTGCGTGCAAGGCTTGGCTGAGCATGCACGTTTTCTCTATGGGGATAAGAGTATAAGGCTACATTCACATCTCTGTTTCGGAGATCCGGCACAAATGTTGGCTGTCGGCCAGACAAAAAAACTGTTGCATGCAACGGTTTTTGTAAGGCCGAAACGCTGCATTTATGCCGGAAATCACTGGATGACTGCCGGACCTGCTGGCAGTGAAGTAGAGGATCCGGCAGGCAGCTCAGTGCCTGAACAGCCTGCCGGATCTTCTAATGGAGGTGTGAACGAGGCCTAAGCTGCTGCCAGAACAAAGGATCGGACATGTTGAAATCCTTCTTGCCCCTGATGTCCACCTCTGGGGGGTAAGTCAGCACCCACTGTACACGCGAGATAGTTAGATGGTTCATGGCCAACTTTATAAGTCTAACCCTATATATTTGGATGTTGATGGCCTATACTCTGGATAGGTCATCAGTATCTGATTGGAGGGGGTCCGACATCTGGTACCCCTGCCAATCAGCTGTTTGAAGAGGCCGCCTTCTCGCATGATACCAAGTACAGCGCCGTACATTGTATAGTGGCTGTACTTGGTATTGCATCCCAGGCCCGTTTACTTGAATGGGACTGAGCCGCTCTTGGGTCATGGGACCGATGAATGTGACGTCACTGGCTTAGGAGGAGGTCACACCGCTCATAGGAACGCCGCGGCCTCTTCAAGCAGCTGACCAGGGGAGGGGCTGGAAATCCTGAAGATGGCTCATCAGGCGTCCTGGACAGCCCTTTTAAAATTTGCATCACGGAGCGAATATCATACAGATTCTTGTGCGAGGAAAAATGAACGCGAATCATGTGATGTAATAAACGATTCAAAGACGAGCGACAAATCGCTTATTTCTCGTCCATTGTGATCTTTCAGCTTGCTAAAAAATAGATCCGTTCGTATAATATGGAGTCGCCTAGTCGCTAACAATCTCGTACAGGCCTTTTGACCAAGCATCCGTCCCCCATCTTTACATGTAATAACAAGGAACGATTTAAGTAACGAGCGATTATGTGTACAATAAGCGACATTTTCGCCGTTTAACAAGTCGTCGCATCTTCCATCGTTTATCGTGATCTGTATGACGTCTGCCGGTGTAATGGTACCTTGAGATCTGGTCAAATCTAATCCACTCTGTGACTACTGTAACGCGCTACGGATTTTCCGTGTCGCCCTAGCCTTAAAATTGGGTTTCACATAAAGGCATGAGCCGGAACAGAGCGCCGACGTATGAGAACGGACCGTCCGAGTGGCGCCACGTGATGCTACTTTCCCCGTGCCCGGTTCTGGTCCTGTTGTGTGCAGAAGTGCTGTGGCCGGGCTAGTTGTAGTCGTGCATGTCCTATGACGACTACTAGGCCAAGAATCGGATTTGTGGCATGCAGTACGTGCTAAAATCTGCTGCGACCCTATAGCCTATGTCTACGGAAGTCTGTTCAGTTCAGTCGTGTGCACAGTAAGCCAGGACGGGCACATCGCTCCCACCGCACCCCCTCCCATCGATCCCCTTCTCCTCCAGAACAAAGCTCGTTCTGTCCAGTGTAGCCCTGCGATGCCTTAACCAATTCAAAGGGGGGGGGCTCCTCCGCTGTATGCGGTCTGCGGACGCTCTGGCATATCCCCGCGTTACGTAGATTAATTCAATCCATGTCTGAACACGGCTCCCTCACACGGCGTCGCTGACGCTCGGTGCCAAGACAGATTGAAATTTTCCAACCTACTTGTTTGCCAGGCGGACCAAAGGCGGTGTTTACCCTCGCCTTCCCTGGCTGGCTGCACACTCTGCTTCTCAGGCCAGGTAAGTCTTTGTAATATGGGGGGGGGGGGGGGGGTGGGGAGGGCTTGTGCATATCCATAGCAGCTCGTAGCCCTTTGCATAGGGTGCGGGGGGGGGGGGAAGGGGCACCGGGACTTGTAAATGCTTCTGCAGTGATGTGACCTGTTTAGCTGCAGGATATTTCTGCCCAAAGTGAGCGAAGGCTTTTAGGGAGGGGGCGTGCGTCCACACAGTCCAGAGAGGATTCGGCTGAGGTGTTGCGGATTCTGTAAATGGTTAAAACGCGTTAAGCAAAAATTGCACGCCACCCCCCCCCCCCCCCCCCCAACTCTGGTAATGCATTAACTATTCATCTGCTGGAGCAGCTGATGCCAGGGTGCCCGGTGTAATGCAAAACGCTCCCGTCTTACAGTCCTGTTGCTGACTCTGCCGAATACACAATATATCCTGTTATATGTTGGAACGCTTGCAGTATCCTGCAGCGGCACAACCGGCTTCTGACAGTAGCGCTATTTAGGGATGAGCCAAGAAAATGTGTATTTTTCTGAGCAATTTGAAACCATACAGGGTTTTGGCAGCTTTTTGTGTGTTTTTATAGAGCGAAAAGGGTCTTCTTTAGCCAACGACCTCGTCATTTCTGTACGGTTTGGGTTAGGGGAGGGGTACTGTCATTTCTGTGGGAAGAGAAGCGTAGTCATTCCCGGCTTGTACTGTGTGGGTATAACCAAGGCCTTTGCAGCCGGCTCCATGCCCTTTAAAACTCGTCGGGGCAGTTCGTGTGCCAGCTCGGAAGATCACACAACTGGAGGCATTTTGTATAATTTCGACGACAAAGGTGAGCAACTCCAAGCCCCGGTGCCGTCCTGATGACATTTCTGTATTCTGGCAGGGGGCTGACTTTGGGGTGGGGAGAAATAAAAATGATTACATCCGTTTGCATGTTTTTAGCAAGCTCGGCGTACTAGGAACTGGTCATCCCCAGGCCTAAACGGGTAAACTATGGTGTCCATGCAGGTCCCTCGGTTATCCTGATTCCTGATCCAAAAACATCTGGTCCCGCAGACCCAATGTGAATATAATTTGACTGTGGGTGGGAAATCAAGCCCTGCCATTAAGAATTGTGTTTTCTGATACGAAAGGGGTAATGGGATTATTTTTCTCTCTCTTCATGATGTGTTTATTTCGAGGGGGTTTCCATGTGGAGGGTATTTATATGTGAATCGGCCATGTGCAGTACAGGAACCTGTTGCTGGAGTCGGGTGGACCCCAAATCCCATTTTCAAGATGGGGTTGGGTTTTCTTGCTTCGGTTAAGAGAGCTCCAGTTGCGTGTGGGGGAGGGGGGGGGGGAGCGACCACTTCTAGTGGCGGGGAGGACTACAACTCCCAGTATGCATACTTGCTCTGCTCTTCTCAGAACTCTCATAGAAATAAATGGAGCATGCTGGGAATTGTAGTTTAACAGTAGGAGTGCCGCAGGTCGCCCACCGCTGTCCTAGCGCATACCTGGACACAGCAGCAGTGACTGTTTTATTCCTCCCCATATCTTCCGTCTTAAAGGGGTTGTTCAGCTGAGCTTTTATGAGAAAAAATTAATAAAAAATCAGATTAGTATAATATAAGTCGTCCTCTCCTTACTGATCCCCCGTCACTCCCAGAAAATAACCACTCAGCCAGTCACTGGCAGCAATGGTGTCCTGCCTCACCCAGTGATTGAGTGGTCGTATTTCTGAGCCAAGAGGAGACCCTGGCGGAGGATTGGGAAGCATTGGAACGGAGCGGTAAGATCCATGACTGAAGGTGTATGCCGGCTTTAGATGCGATGGCCGTGTGCTCCAGATATCTGTGATGATCCTGATCTGATGTGTCTGCTGTGTTTCCACTTTGGAATAGTACATATAGCCCAGAGGTAAAAGCCTTTGTATTGATAGATCTGCCCTATGGAAGCCGCGGTGGATGTATGGTGAACTGCTAGATCATATCCTAAGGGGTTATCTATCTATTGTAACATGAATGGCCATCGATCGAAGATTGGAGGGGGTCCGACTCCCGGCACCCCGCCCATTAGCTGTTTGTAGGGGTGATGGACTTGTGCAGGAGTTGCAGGCCGGTCCAGCATTAGTAGTGTTGCGGCCTTGTCCCTTTCTAGTGAGTGAGTTCTTAGTCTCCCGCAGCACATTGTCTGCCTCTTATTAGTCAGATTTATTGTCCCCTGTTAAAGGGAATGTGTTATCATAACATGACAAAAAAAAAATCCAATTTGTGTTTAGAGGTAATCCTGAAATCTTGCAGTTTTCACACTGAGCCTCCTAAGCTGAGACTTCCTGTTCTGTAGAGATCACTTCTCTGCAGTCATCTCATTCTCATCACGGGCAGGATTACAATGACCGGTAACACCTCCATATATGGGTATAACCCAGGATCCACCATTTTTACAGTAGGTGATATCCCTATCCCAGCTCACCTTCTCTCCCTCCCTGCACAATGACCTCTGAACTGGGCACAGAGCATGGCCACAACACTTTCATTCTTCAAAATATAGAATTTCAGAACAGATTTACTTAATGGACTTTTTTTATTTTTTCCATGGTATATAAAGGGAGACTGTATGTACACCTTGCTGCTTGAACGCTGCGTCCTTAAGGATTACACAGCTGTAAGTAGCTTAAAGCGAACCTTTCACCTCATTTTCACTTTATAAACTAGCAACAGTACCTTATAGATTATCTTCAGTGTGTTCTTATACATGTTAGTGCCGCTTTCCTGCGCTTTTTATTCATAAAAAAATCGTCTTATAAAGTTCTCATTTCTGCTCCAACAGTCACGCAACAAGTCAAGGGGGTAGCCCTTCCCTCTCCTCTGGCCGTACCGCCCCTGCCCTAACGCCGCCTCTATGCTTTGTAATTGACAGCCGGCTCAGTCGCCGGGACCGCGCTTGTGAATCCTGCGCATGCGCCGTCCTCCTCATTCGCCGCGCGATCCCGTCTTTCTGGCGGACACAAGCGCGACCATGTAACAGAATCGCGCATGCGCCGTACGCGATGCCTGCCTGTCTGCTCTCCCTCCCGTGCGCGCGCTCCACTATCTTCAGGCTCCAAGTGCCCCACGTGATCACTGTAGACTTGCCGCAGATTGCAAGCCAGTGATCATCGTGAGCGGAGCATTGTTCTAATAATCCGAAGGTATTTTATGAAGATAGTGGAGCGCGCGCACGGGAGGGAGAGCAGACAGGCAGGCATCGCGTACGGCGCATGCGCGATTCTGTTACATGGTCGCGCTTGTGTCCGCCAGAAAGACGGGATCGCGCGGCGAATGAGGAGGACGGCGCATGCGCAGGATTCAGAAGCGCCGTCCCGGCGACTGAGCCGGCTGTCAATTACAAAGCATAGAGGCGGCGTTAGGGCAGGGGCGGTACGGCCAGAGGAGAGGGAAGGGCTACCCCCTTGACTTGTTGCGTGACTGTTGGAGCAGAAATGAGAACTTTATAAGACGATTTTTTTATGAATAAAAAGCGCAGGAAAGCGGCACTAACATGGATAAGAACACACTGAAGATAATCTATAAGGTACTGTTGCTAGTTTATAAAGTGAAAATGAGGTGAAAGGTTCGCTTTAAACTTGCGTTTGATTAACCCTTTATTGAATCGCTTATTTTCCTCCTTGGTTTAGGCGAAGAGCCAAATATGAATATAGATCTATTTTTTTTAAAGTAGAATATTTACTATTACATTATAATGAATAAATAATATTTATTGTAATTAGTTATTATTATTTATGTTGCCTGGTTTGACAGATGGGATGGTGAACAAGTCGGCTTTAATAGTTGTAGCATATGGCTAGTATATTCCCCCAATGTCAGATGGGTGCGGGTCCAGCCTCTGGTCTCCCTGAAATGGAGATCGCTTGCACAGTGTCTTCACCATTGACTGCTATAGGATTCCCAAAAACGGCGGAACGAGCCTGCTTGGCTATCTTCAGAATTCCTATAGCAGCGAATGGAGAGCAAGCGGCGCAACCGCAACCGCGTCTCGTGCACCGCCATGGGGCTGCCGGAAATGGCCAAGCCAGTACTCTGCTCTTTTTGAAGCTCCCAAAGCGATGAATGGAGGGTGGCCTTGCTCACGCGGCAGCTCTACCCTTTTGGACATTGGTGCAGATGCAACCTCCGGGACCCGCACTTACCTGACATTTTCTTGAGATGGGGAAAGCTCCTTTAAGGTTGGCTGGGTTATTTGCGGATGAGTGGCTGACCTTCATTACCAAATCTAATTTTGTCTCGGACCTCAGTAACTCAGTAACCGCTCTGCACCTTTTGTGCTCGGCTTGTATGAAAGATTTGTTGTGTTCAGAGCGGGCAGGTTCAAGTGCGAGCCTGAAATCCTGGCCCCCGGGACTTTGATCTCCACTCCATATGCTGAGTCTCCGTATAGGAGCCGGTGAATGAGGGGCTCTGTTCTCGCCCCGCTGTGTGGGTGCATTTACTGAGCGCCACATTTGCATTCTTTTAATTCCCTGCCCTGATGGTGTCCCATCTTTTCGCTGACCGCTCTGTCAAGGGGAATTAAAGGGGACGTTCCTTTAAGGCTCGACTTCAGAAGTTAAAATAACGTCTAGATCCCTCCGCCCCCTAATTGTTGGTTCTCCCCATACTTTCCGTGACTTGACTGTGCTGGAATGAAGCAGAATCGGAAATGCAGCTGCGGTCAGTGGCTCTACTGTTCTACATTGTCTCATGGAAGTCTAAGGTTCTGGGTGCTGCTTGGTTTTCCCTCATTCTTTATATTGCTACTCTGTTCCAGCAAAAAAATTTAACAATCTATATGTGATTTATTCTGTGTCATTTTTATTTTAAAGAGGACCCTTAATTTCACCATCAAAAGGATAGGTCATCAATATCTGATTGGTGGGGGTCCGACACCATCAGCTGTTTAGAGGCTGTGGCCAAGCACAGCACCATTTGTTCCATAGTGGATGTGTTTGGTATTGCAGCCCAGGCCCATTCAGTAGACCATGTGACTGATGAACGTTGACGTCGCTGGCCTACGAAGAGTCCTCGACACTCTTCAAACATCTGATCAATGGGGGTGCTGGGGATGTGACCCCAGTGATCAGATACTAATGACCGGTCCTGAGCATTGGTGATCAATAATAAACCCCTTTAACTTTCTTTTCTGTACTTTTAGCGCAGGGAGTCTCACTTAACAGTTAGTCAGACCAGGGTGGAGTGAGGGGTGGTGACTCAACTAATGGCCCATACCTCCCCGATGCAATCCCAGTAGTGTGGCTGCTCAAGGCTATGAATATGGAGTTAAAAACGATTTCTTAAACCCATCTTCCACTTTTATCCTCTGTGTCAGAATTTTGTATCCGTGGTGGGGCCTGACGGTAGACCACCCTCAGCTGAGCACTGAGCTGCACCAGGGCATCATGCCTGCCACCATTGCTCAAAGCTAGGTGCTGTGGGTCCAGTCAAGGGATCCTTTGTAACCCATCTGCCAAAGCCATTGTAACCCTGCTGACCCCCCCCCCCCCCTCCCCGGTCCTGTAATTATGGTCAGCGATTGGCTACGTGGCCACTTGGCGCACGCTGAATTGAGCCAACATGGCAGGACCCTCTATTAACCCTTTATGTGCTTGTGTAAATATCCTGGGATTATCAAGAAGATCATTATAGGTTACTGGTAAAGTATTTATTTAACATTACAAAAGCTGGCCATACATAGTCGAAGTTGTGGCGGCACCAGCTAGCCGTCTAATGTATATGTCCATTGGCGGGGGGGGGGAGGTGTCCTAACTTAAAATAGTTGTATTTTAACGTGCCCTATCACAGGGGTCAGCAGCGTCCTGCCCTCCAGCTGTTACAACTCCCAGCATGCTCCACTCACTTCTACAGGAGTTCTGGGTACAGCCAACTAAGTGTGCATGCTGGGAGTCGTAGTTTCACTCCAGCTGGCGTGCCAGAGGTTGCCGATCCCTGCCCTGTCCTTTGGTTCTCAAGGAAAATAAGCAGCTGCTAACACATGCATGCTCGGCCGACCCCAGTAGGCAGGTGCATAAGGGATAGCTGTTGCCAAATGAGCCTTGAAAATTGAAGGAATTGTCCTGTTTGGCAAAGCCATTTTTGCTGAAGTTTCCTGGCGTTGAGTTCTCATTGAAACCAATAGGCTGTGTGTGTGTGTGTGTGTGTGTGTGTGTGTATATATGTATGTGTGTGTATATATGTATGTGTGTGTATATATGTATGTGTGTGTATATATGTATGTGTGTGTATATATGTATGTGTGTGTATATATGTATGTGTGTATATATGTATGTGTGTGTATATATGTATGTGTGTGTATATATGTATGTGTGTGTATATATGTATGTGTGTGTATATATGTATGTGTGTGTATATATGTATGTGTGTGTGTATATGTGTGTGTATATGTGTATGTGTGTGTGTGTGTATATATGTATGTATATATATATATATATATATATATAATTATATATTACAATGATAGAGCAATTCTTAGTGATGCTCACTACTTTAAGATTATTTATTTTTTTTGGTCCTTTCATTGGGAGTTCTTCTTCCTTGTACCTGTGATAAAATGTGACACCTGAAGGCGTATCGCAGTGACAGTCTGCAGCAGAGCTATATAATTACCCTCGTTAGACCTCCCTCCTGGTACACGGTGTATAGGAATGTATGGGGCGGCTGGTGAGATGACTCGCCTTGTTTCTATAGCTACAATCTAGTTTAACCCACAGTAAGGAGCCTCCACACGTCGTGCACTTTCACTCCCAGTATGACTCGCTGCACCTATACTGGTCCCAGGTAGAGGTGGCTCTGGTTTCCGCTTGCTCATTGTGGAGATGGGCAGACACTCTGATTCTGTCTGCTGTACCATACAGCCCATTATCTAGTGGGCATGCTTTTCTCATGACTCTGATTGTTTTCTAAGGCGCGGCCAACTTTGTGCCCATTCCGGGACCATGGCGTTTGTGATCTGTGTCCGTTTTTTTCCTATCATTTTCAAGGCAAACTTGACTTAGATTTTTTTTCACTTTTCATGTCTGGTGATCATCCAAAAATCAAGGAAGACACACGGAAACGGATCACGGAACAACGGAACCCCGTTTTGCGGACCGTGAAAAAATACTGTCGTGTGCATGAGTCCTTAAGCAAATGGCATTTACCAGGTAGAGAAAGTTAATACAAGGCACTTACTAATGTAATGTGATTGTCCATATTGCTTCCTTTGCTGGCTGGATTCATTTTTCCATCACATTATACACTGCTCGTTTCCATGGTTATGACCACCCTGCAATCCAGCAGCGGTGGTCGTGCTTGCACACTAGAGGGGGAAAAAAAAGCACCAGCATCCATGGTGGTCTGTAACCGTCCCAGCCACCTTGAATCTGCGCTGCAGCAATGGCCATATCCCCTGGATACAGGCCGTGTATAATGTGATGGAAATACCGTATGAATCCAGCCAGCAAAGGAGGCATTATAGACTACAGCAATACATTAGTAAGTGCCTTGTATTCACCTTCTCTACATGATCAATGCCATTTGCTGAAGTGAGAGAACCCCCTTTAATAGTCACACAATATGGTTAGCAATATGAATCAGTATCTGTATCCAAAAACTGTAATAAAAAATGGCGCTGTGGATTTAAAGGGTGTCCGGATAGGATAAACAAAAAATAATAAATGGTTTTCTGTGTCCAAAGGTTGTGTCTGGTATTGCAAAATAGCTCCATTGGAGTGAATGAAGCGGAGCTGTGCAGTAGCCCAGACAACCTTCGGGCAGGTGTGACCCTTTTTTACACAGGATGTGGCAGTTGTAGAGAGAGCAGAGCCTCTAGGTGTAATGGCAACGCCCCCGTTGCTCCTAGAGGCTCATTTGCATATATTAAAACATAATTTTTCTCAGCAATGCGGGCACATAGGAACATGGGACCAACACAGATGTCTTCAGCTGCCAAGCGCACATGTAACAGGTCAGCCAGTGTCATAGGTACAAATCTACTGACAGATGCCCTTTAATATATATGGATACTATAGGCTATGTTGCAGGTGCGTAACAATAGGGAGTGCAGCGGTTGCAGTTGCGCCCATGTCCTGGTGCCTATGACACGACTGGCCCCAGTGCCACCCATTTCCCCTGTCTAATAAACAGAATCCAGGATTTGAAAACAAATGTCTGCATTCTTCAAAGAGAAGAAGAAATGATGATAAAAACTAAAAAACAGCAGCGTCATGCCTGCCCACAGGTGTCTGTTATTATGTAGTGATGGCATGTCGCTAAGATGTGCTGTACCTGTGAACGGTGAGGGATTATCTCTGGGACCCCCCCCCCCCCAAGGCTTCTGAGAATGATGGGGGCACAGTGTCTTTCCCTGCACAGCGCTGTCTCAGCAGCAGAGCTCTATTTATGTAAATGAGGCTGGAGGATGCACTTCCTTGCACAGCCTGGTGGCCAGGGGGGCGCTGATGTGCAGGTAAGTAGAAGTGCGCTAAATCGGCACTGCAGCACTTTCATTCTCGGGATCGGTAGGGGCTCCTGACGTCAGTACCTCCACCGATTTATAAATTGATGGCATATTGCTAGAGGGGGAAATAACCATTTAAAGAAACTTAAAAGGAATATCTATTTGGGCAATCTGCAGCACCTGACAAACCCCGATGGTGCCAGGTTAAATGATATACTGTCTGGTTACGTCCTAGAAAATATTAGTGAATTGCATAAATGGCAATGGCCTCTTTTTTTTTTTTTTAAATCAGATGTTTCTTTATTAACAATTTTCAGTCATATTTTATCACATTACCATGATATTTTGTAGATCACAGATGTATACATTATCTGTCATATATAATATATACATTATATTACACGTATCTACATAAAACATGACATAAATCCACATAGAAACTCCGGTATCAAAAGTATTTTCAATGTGAGTACAATTATCCATCCTGAACAAATAAACCCATACCCCCCCCCCCCCCCCCCCCCCAATCCCTTTAAGGCAGGACACATTCCAAAATACCTTCCTTGATCATCACTCTCGGGGTGTCGGCACCACAATACTCCTAGATAAGCCATCCACCATCATCTAATTCCAACCATCAATGCTTCATATATCGTCACAGTCCATCATCAATCTTCCCATACAGCCACATTCCAATTCCAGGTAACCCCCTCACCATCAAACTTCTATAAATGCCCCACACACCTGCTACCATCCAATATTCTATATATATATATATCATCCATCCTCATTGCATTCACCTTGTCATAGAGAAAGTCCTTGTAAGTGCCAACCAGGAGCTACAGCACCCAGAATTATCAATCCAACTGCCCCAGATTGCTTCGAATTTGGACAGACACTTCCTTTTTTGATATACTCCTCTTTCTAAGCGAATCACAATATTTAATCTAGCAACATATTCTGATATATCAGGAGGTATGGGCTGGATCCACTTTGCTGCCAATGTTTTCCTAGCTTGATATAGCATTCTCCCTATTCCAGTAATTATAACAGACTGCAAATTATTGTCTGGTAACAGGCCTAATACGCACAGTTTGGGATCCAACTTAAAACTAGCACTATATACTTTATTCACCAGATGTATTATTGCTTTCCAATAAGATGTCAGTGACGAGCATGACCACATCATGTGTAAAAGGTCTGCTTCATCACTTCGGACAGGCTGGGCTATCTCTATAGCCTATTTTATGCAAGAACACTGGGGTCTTATATACCCTATGTATTAAATATAGATGAGACAAACGTGCTGCCTCACTAAGGGATAAAGTAGGGGTAAGTTCCACCACCTCAGTCCACTGCTCATCCGTGAGTTCCCCTAGATCTCTTTCCCACTGACGTCTACTTGTTAATGGATACCCCTTAAGAAAGTCCTCTAAAAGGGCCTGATACACCATGGAGATTGCTCCCTTCACTGAACCAGCTGCAACCACCATATTCAATGTCTGGCTTGACATAAATGTCACTGGGGCTATCTTAGATTGAGCTTCTAAAGCATGTCTAAGTTGTAAGTATCGATAGAACTGTGAAGAGGGCAGCCCAAATTCAGAGCACAATTGTTGGTATTGTTTTAAAGTTCCTTTAAAATAAATATGGCTCAGATTCCACACCCCTTTTTTATTCCACTGGGAGAATCCATTCAGGTTTTCCAATTCCTGAAGTGCGGGATTATGCCATAAAGGCGAGATGTTCAACAACCCTGTTATCCCTAAAATACTCTTTGCCTTATTCCATACTTTCCTCATAAGAATCAAGGTCGGAATATTTCCCATTTCTCCTTTCATTTCTCCTTCAATGACTACCAGCGGGGGAGACCTATTCGCAGCCCCCCTTATCAGCTGACCACTCTTCCCTCCCATATCATCTATTACTCCCCACCCTTTAAAGTGTTGGAGTTGGGCCGACAGAAAATAAAGCATAGGATTAGGCAAAGCCAGACCACCGGCTTCTTTATTCCTCTGCAGAATTTCGTATCTTATTCTTCCTCTATTATTTTTTCAAATATAAAACCGGAACAGCTGCTGTATTTTATGGAAGAAATGTACTGGGATCCATATGGGGGAATTATGCAGAATGTAAAGCAATTGAGGCATGAATATCATTTTAAGCAAATTGCCCCTACCGATCATAGAGAGAGGCAATTTATGCCAGACAGCAACCTTGCTTTTAAACCTCCCTAATAAGGGTATTAAATTATTAGGAATATAATCTGCAGGGTTCATTGACACATTCACTCCAAGATATTTAAAAGATTGCACCACCTTGAGTTCAGAGAAAGTAGCATGAGTGCCAAGCATTCGAGAAGATACCGGGAGAATTACTGACTTATCCCAGTTTATGCGAAGTCCAGACTGATCACCAAACTGCGATATTATAGAGATTATGGAATCTATGGATTCCACCAAATTACCTACATAAATTAGCATATCATCTGCGTATCAATGGCCTCCTTTTAATAATATCAGTAACTGGAAGCAAGTTTGAGTACGTCTGCAACTCATTGCCGGCTGCATGAAAAGGCCGCAACCAATCACAGCGAAGCTTTTAGTGCTCTTCAAAAATGAAAGCTGCTCTGTGATTGGTTGCCACACATCAGTGTTTTTTCTCTGAGGTCTTTTCGTAGATGTGCCGCCGCATGGCGTTCTGTTCCAGACTCGCTGTGGTGGTTTGGTCTGACCTTTTTCGGGCGTCTCATTAAGCACAAGTATAACCGCAGCCATCTGCAGCATTGGCCTGTTACCCCCTGGGGCACCCTGCAAAATTTGCAGATATTTAACCGCGTCGGCACTAATGATAAATACGGGAGAGAAGCTGGCGTTCTGGCTGGTCCCGTTATGTGCCGTCGCCTTGTATGTTAAAGGACTTTGAAGTTTATTCTGCTCCAGGGACAAACCAGTAATGATATAGAGGATCCCTCCTCCCCGCCACATTGACAATCTACCCCCGCCGCTTCCTTATCGTCCTCTATAGCGGTATATGGCATACATATTTATGTGTGTGTTCCTGGAAAACTGCATCTGGGTATATGCACGCGGTGTGTACAGCGTGCAGTGTAAGCCTACATGCACACGAACGTTTGTGTTTTGTGGTCCGCAAATTACGGATTTGTAAAAAAAACGGATGACATCCGTATGGCATCCTTTTTTTTTTTTTTTTTTTTTTTTGCGGATCCATTTTAACAATGCCTATCCTTGTCCGCAAAACGGACAATAATAGGACGTTCTATCTATTTATTTTATTTATTTATTTTTGCGGGGCTATGAAACAGAGCAACGGATGCGGACAGCACACAGAGTGCTGTCCGCATCTTTTGCGGCCCCATTGAAGTGAATGGGTCCGCACCCGAGCCGCAAAAAAAAGCGGCTGTGATGCAGAACCAAACCACGTTCGTGTGCATGTAGGCTAATACAGAACCAGCAAAGTGAATGACCTTTACTAAATTTCACGTACACTGAAATAGACCTGCGGTGCGTATCCGCAGCCTTTCGATTTTGTTTTTGTGGATCTGCGGGTAACATATTGCGGTTTCTCCATTGACGTCAGGTGGTTTGTTTAAATGCACAGGAAAAAAACGCCCCAAAACCCGCAATAAAAAGTGTGGAATTATGTGCAGTTTTCGTGTGTATTTTCTGCGTTCAAATCCTTACCGGGTGCTGGTACCCTAAAAGGCTACGTTCACGTGGCAGTGAAAAAAGGCAGTTAAAGGGTGAATTCACACTACGGTATGTGCTTAAAAATGTGTTGTATCAGTATTTTTTTTGGGGGACCCATTGTAGTAATGACAGATCAGATGCGGACCAAAAATATGAAATCGGGCCAAAAACTGATCCATTTTATATCAGTCTATGCATTTTTAACAGTAGTTTTGCATCCGTTTTTCATGGCCATTAAAACCGTATAAATTTCAGTATAAATGTCCCCCTTAGTGCTCCCCAGTGTGTGTGTGTGTGTGTGTGTGTGTGTGTGTGTGTGTGTGTGTGTGTATATATATATATTCTCTATCTCCCCTCTCAGCCCCTCCAGTAGTGCTGACAGATCCCTGCTCGTGAGGAAGCCTTCGCTCCGTGCACTGCAGGCAGCAGGACCTGATGCTCTTGGCTTGATCATGTGACGACACTAGGAATGTCAGGTCCTGTACATTCCCCTGTAACTTAACCCCTCATAGTCTTGTGTGACTATAACCTGCAAACTACTATATGGTCAGAAGCCGCCAGGGCCTGCTAAAGGGGTTGTCCCACAAAAAATATTCTGTAACTTTCACACCAGCACCTGGGTCTAAATACTTTTATAAGTGCATGTAATTAAAAATGTATTATCACTAAGGAGTTAATCAGTACACTATCTGTACAGCGCCACCTGCTGTTTGTTCATTTTTTTTTTTCTTCTTAGTTCTCCATCTACCTTGCTGAGATGGCCGCACATGCTCAGTTTCATTCTTCTGCTGCCTCCTAAACTGTGATGGGGAGAAGGCTGCAATAGAATGGACACACCCCCTGAGCTGTGATGGGGAGAAGGCTGCAATAGAATGGACACACCCCCTGAGCTGTGATGGGGAGAGAGCGGTAATAGAATGGACACACACCCTGAGCTGTGATGGGGGGAGAGAGCGGTAATAGAATGGACACACCCCCTGAGCTCTTATAGGGAGAGAGCTGTAATAGAATGGACACACCCCCTGAGCTGTGATGGGGAGAGAGCGGTAATAGAATGGACACACCCCCTGAGCTCTTATAGGGAGAGAGCTGTAATAGAATGGACACACCCCCTGAGCTGTGATAGGGAGAGAGCTGCAATAGGATGGACACACCCCCTGAGCTGTGATAGGGAGAGAGCTGCAATAGGATGGACACGCCCCCCAGAGCTGCCTGCTTGAAATAAATCTAGTAGAACAATTGGAGCAGTGAATGGGGAGGATCTCTGGATCCATGTGAGGTACAGGGCTGGTTCTAGCTGTGTTACAAAGAGGCCGTCATGTACTATAGGATGTCTGATTTTCACTTTTTACATTAATCATGGGATAACCCCTTTTTAAATAACTTCATGGAGATTGTGGCCACAAGGGTATGGGTGGTAGATCTAAATGGGACACCACAAGTACCGTGAGACCTACATAAACTATGCCCAAGATGTGGACTGCGGGCGTACATTATAAGGCCTCCTGCACACGACTGGTTTTGCATGTGTATTGGTGACTTCTCTTTGTCTTGAGAGATAATTGGATTACGCCTCGGTTGTCTCCGGGACAGAGAGGAGGGAACCATGATGCATTGTGGGGATGTATTGTCTCTGTGTATCCTACAGTGCTGCATATCTGTCCTATGTCACAAGTCTTCCTTCTGGTCCCCTAGGGGCGTGTACTTACATTGTATGTGTTGTAACATATTGATTGGCTGTATTTCAAACCCCTGTGGGCGGACCTGTATTTGCAACAACTGTAATAAAAACCAGGCTGGGTGTGCCAGCACCTCAGACCACTGCTTGACCCTCAACACGGAGCCTTGTCTCGTCATTGGGGGGATCCGCTGTATGCTCTTAGGGACTGATTGCCAGGAGTGTAAGCTGATTCCTGTTCGTCTGCTAGCAGCTATTCGTGAGGTTCCAGTTTGGAGTGCTATTTTGTATCCAGTTCGGGGGTTTGGTGTTCTGCAGTAGCTGTGCCTGTCTCTCAGAAAGGGGCATATCGCCTAAACGGATTTTAACCCCTTGTCTGCTGAAACGGTCCGTTACACAGAGTACCTTTTTTTTTGCGGATCCATTGAAATGAATGGTTCCGTAACGGGACTCAAACGGAACGTAAACGGGGGGAAAAACGGTTGTGTGCAGGAGGCCTAAGGAAGACTTGTATTACGGGCCAGAATTTGAGGCCCCTAGTAGTCTGAGGCCTGTGTCTCCGCTGCTCTGATTTTTACAACTGTAAAAATAGTAATTTTTTGTCCAAATCTGTAAGCGGTCTTGTATCTTGAGGGTCAGTGCCTCTGTTCTCCCATATGTCCTAGGTGTAAGGAGGGAGTGGGAAAAAATCATCTTCATTCTTCTTTTTTGCTCATTTATTTAAAGGATTGCTATGTAATACTACATTCTGCAGCAGGGTAATGACCAGTGACCTGGTGCTACCCGCTGCCCTTATGCCCTCATCCTAACTAAGGCTCCATTCACACGTCCGTGGTGTGTTGCGGACCCGCAAATTGCACCCGCCCGGCACCCCCTATAGAAATGCCTATTCTTGTCCGCAAGCTGCGGACAAGAATAGGACATGTTCTATCTTTTGCGGAGCTGCGGACCTGAAGATCGGGGCCGTGCTGTCTGCATCTATTCCGTCCCCATAGAAAATGTATGGGTAAGCACCCATTCCGCAAAATTGTGGAACGGATGCGGACCCATTTGCGGACGTGTGAATGGAGCCTAAGCTACATCCACACAACAGTGAAAAAATGGCCATGCTGCTGTTTTCAGAACTATTGCAGTCTATGGGTCTGTTCATATGGTTTTTTATTTATTTTATTTTTTTCACGGTTGCGCGAGTGTATCCTAATAGTCATGTGGGCGGCATTCGTTGCCAGACTTTGGGCAAGTAACTGGTTCCTAGCAAATTGACCGGTTACTGGTGTGAACTGCGCGCCATCAACTGGTGTGAACTACCGACAGGCCCACATTTCAGCCGGTAGTGTTCACATCTCTCAATGTCGGAGAACGTCGGTGTGAATTGGCGCTGTGACGGCGTGAACGCCTCTACTTCATTTCTGGGATTAATATTTGCCATCAAGCCTCCCGAGAGCTACAGTGGCCATCACCCGCTACACATTACAAATGCTGATCTGACAGGGGCTCCACCGTTAAGCTACCATAGTAAATATATCCTATTACTAAAACCACCTTCCAGTTGTTGCTTTAATCGTGGAGACGTCTCCCAAGATTCTCTAGTATAACGCAAGGGTTTTGTTGTGAATAGCTAATGTCTTGAACGCATTGAATATAATAGAAAACCTGATGGGGAGGGGCCACTGGCATGGGGGCGGGGCAAACCTACTCTGCGTTTCTATGAAGCCTGAGTCACTCTGTGACAAACGTGGCAAGTCTTGGTGATTGCTGGGCTACAGGACGTCCTCCAGTTGTTGTGTCAGGTTGTTCTGACTGGCGACTTTGAATGACCTCAACCTGGTGGCTTGTTTAAAGGGAACTCCAGCCTCATCTCATAGTCAGGCAGGGTTAGTACCTTCATGAAGTATACATATAGGGTTCGGACCGCGCGTGTCCTAAATAGACGGTATACAAACATTTTTTTTCCTTCTCCTTTTAGAAAAGTGCCGAGGTCTGCAGATGTCCTATTTGTGGATATCCTGCAACTTATAAAAATTATAATAGTGTTAGGGTCCATTCACACGTCCGTTGTTTCTTTCCTGATCTGTTCCGTTTTTTGCGGAACAGATCTGGACCCATTCATTTTCAATGGGTCCTGAAAAAAATCGGACAGCTCAATGTCTGATTTTTTTATTTATTTTTTTCCAGGACCCATTGAAAATGAATGGGTCCAGAACTGGTCCAGATCTGTTCCGCAAAAAACAGAACAGATCAGGAAAGAAACAACGGACGTGTGAATGGACCCTAAATCCGTATGGTTGTACTGCCCTGCAGTGCACAGATTGTACTTGCACGGCACTCCACCAACAACAGGCGTATCTAAGAGATCCTCCGTGGCTTGTTAGGTTCTTCGCGGCGAAGGTCCACGTTCATACACCACCACACAGGGCTCAACCACGCACTTAATTCCAGCACACACCAGATGAGTCTGCTAGTATTCCCGACTTCTTTTAATTAAAAATGTAAACATGCACTTTAAAATTCGCATTAAAAAATCCCAGCGTCTTTTTAGTACCTTTAAAGGGGTGGTTCCACGAAAAATATTCGACAGTTTTCAAACCAGCACCTGGATCTGAAGACATTTTGTAATTTAAAAATGTGTTATAGCTACTGAATTATTCAATAAAATGTATCTGTATAGCGGCACCTGCTGCTTCTTCTCTTCTTTTTTTTTTTTTGTCCGGCTCACTGGGATGGTCGCACATGCTCTGTTTCCTCCTTCAGCTGCCTCCCGAGCTGTGATGGGGAGAGCTGAGACACGCCTCCCGAGCTGTGATGGGGAGAGCTGAGACACGCCTCCCGAGCTGTGATGGGGAGAGCTGAGACACGCCTCCCGAGCTGTGATGGGGAGAGCTGAGACACGCCTCCCGAGCTGTGATGGGGAGAGCTGAGACACGCCTCCCGAGCTGTGATGGGGAGAGCTGAGACACGCCTCCCGAGCTGTGATGGGGAGAGCTGAGACACGCCTCCCGAGCTGTGATGGGGAGAGCTGAGACACGCCTCCCGAGCTGTGATGGGGAGAGCTGAGACACGCCTCCCGAGCTGTGATGGGGAGAGCTGAGACACGCCTCCCGAGCTGTGATGGGGAGAGCTGAGACACGCCTCCCGAGCTGTGATGGGGAGAGCTGAGACACGCCTCCCGAGCTGTGATGGGGAGAGCTGAGACACGCCTCCCGAGCTGTGATGGGGAGAGCTGAGACACGCCTCCCGAGCTGTGATGGGGAGAGCTGAGACACGCCTCCCGAGCTGTGATGGGGAGAGCTGAGACACGCCTCCCGAGCTGTGATGGGGAGAGCTGAGACACGCCTCCCGAGCTGTGATGGGGAGAGCTGAGACACGCCTCCCGAGCTGTGATGGGGAGAGCTGAGACACGCCTCCCGAGCTGTGATGGGGAGAGCTGAGACACGCCTCCCGAGCTGTGATGGGGAGAGCTGAGACACGCCTCCCGAGCTGTGATGGGGAGAGCTGAGACACGCCTCCCGAGCTGTCAGCTTGATATAAATCTAGCAGAGCAATGAATGTGGAGATCTCTGGATCCATGCGAGGTACAGTGCTGGTTCTAGCTTTGTTAAAGAGATTGCCATGTACTATATAATTTGTACCTGTATGACTCGCTCCTTTCCTGACTTGGACCTCGACCTTGTTCCTGCGTTACTCCTGACTTGTCCTTCGGTTTTGTCTCCTGGTTCCTGTGGTTATTCTCCTCTTATCTGCTCCTAGTTTGTCTCCGGACTGCAGATTTGCCTACTTGTTGCTTCCTGACTACTATTCCGTTGACAATTTCTTTACAAGTTCTTCGTTACAACACATTCACTGTCAGTTGGGGGCTATTCTGGGGACCGCCATTGCGATCCAGTTGGGGAAAGTCCATACCTCCATGTGGAGAAAATGGGGAGAGTCCTTCCACTCCGCACCCCAGTCTAGTGCAGACCAGTTGGTGCTCTATATTCAGTATCATGACTACTACCAAAAATGAGAGCTGTAACGTCCTGTACCAATCCACTACAAGGAGAGGAGGCCGGGGGGCAAATCTGGTGGCCTGGAAAGATAGCACACGGCTATGCTTGTGTCGTTGCCTGGTCTCCTGTACATGTGGTTATTGTTAATGGGATACTCCGGGCAGTACTGATACACCGTGTTGTACCTAGGGCTGGGTCAGAGAGGGGTGGAGCATGACACAGGAGTTGTTTGGTCTTCTTAGTGAGGCGCTAGATATAACAAAGTGGATCAGTTTTGCCTGGAGTGTTAATTTAAGGAGTAACCTATAAGAGCTTCGACCCTCCCCCACATACACACAGAACAGGACCACCAGATCTGTGTCTTGTACAAAAAAAACCTGCTGTTACTTTAACGTTCCAACAATTACCATTCTGAAACATATTTTCTTAGAACTTTGCTGTTCCTCTATTCCGCCTAGAAATATATGAATAAATTGTTGAAATGGGTGTGTCACTACACGATTTGACCCTCTCTAATCAGTGCTGTTTGTAGGGACACACCCCTTTGAGGCGGGAAATGACAACACCCTATCTTTCAATTTATTCATGGCTTTCCCGGAGGAATATTAGAGGATCCTTAAAGTGCAGCATTAAAAAATAAAATAAAAAATAAATAAAAAAATTTAGTAGGGATAGCGGAACGGTCATCATATAGTATTGTTAATATGGGGCAGTGGGGGACACCGCTCAGACAGCGTGAGTCCGTGATCTAGGTATATTGATGTATTGAGCCTGATCCCCAGTGAGTGTCCCTGCGCCAGAACCGGGATACAGCATTGAGCGTCTATGTACGTGGTGACCCGAGCCGCAATTGCTGCCGCCGAGGAGCAGGAGAGAAGGTGTGGGGGGGGGGTCTCCATCTCTAATCGGGCACCAGGGTGGGGACTGCTATCTGATGCCTCTTGACGTGACGGCTTGTGGCTAAAGGCGACATTCAGCAATACGTGAAGTTGGTGCTCGGCTTTAATTTTAGTTGTTGGAGACGGGTCGTTAACAGCTGTACCTCTAAAGGGGACACTGCGCGCTTAGTCAACCCGACGGCTAAAAATACCGCTGGCCTCTGAGCGTGCGGGATGGATTACCGCGTGGACATGTCTGAAATTAGAGCTTTATGCTTGAGTTTTTGTTGCATTTGCAAGCATGGTTTTTCCCTCCCCCCGGTAAGAGCCAGTTCCCCACAGTATAAAAAAAAAAAATCCTTAGATTCTCGTCCAGTTTTCCAACCTCGTGATATTAATTTTTATTTTTATTTTTTTACAAGCAGCTGGAAACGGTATAAAATAGTAAAAGGGGTAATGCTTGACAATCCTCTGCTGCTTCCCTGATCTTCGCTGGTCCCTGTTTTCTGGCAGTGAGGGGTCGGCGCCACCGAGGTCACTGTTGCTCCGAGGGGGTCGGCGCCACCGAGGTCACTGTTGCTCCGAGGGGGTCGGCGCCACTGAGGTCACTGTTGCTCCGAGGGGGTCGGCGCCACCGAGGTCACTGTTGCTCCGAGGGGGTCGGCGCCACCGAGGTCACTGTTGCTCCGAGGGGGTCGGCGCCACCGAGGTCACTGTTGCTCCGAGGGGGTCGGCGCCACCGAGGTCACTGTTGCTCCGAGGGGGTCGGCGCCACCGAGGTCACTGTTGCTCCGAGGGGGTCGGCGCCACCGAGGTCACTGTTGCTCCGAGGGGGTCGGCGCCACCGAGGTCACTGTTGCTCCGAGGGGGTCGGCGCCACCGAGGTCACTGTTGCTCCGAGGGGGTCGGCGCCACCGAGGTCACTGTTGCTCCGAGGGGGTCGGCGCCACCGAGGTCACTGTTGCTCCGAGGGGGTCGGCGCCACCGAGGTCACTGTTGCTCCGAGGGGGTCGGCGCCACCGAGGTCACTGTTGCTCCGAGGGGGTCGGCGCCACCGAGGTCACTGTTGCTCCGAGGGGGTCGGCGCCACCGAGGTCACTGTTGCTCCGAGGGGGTCGGCGCCACTGAGGTCACTGTTGCTCCCTTTGGCACTCCAGCTGCTGTGAAACTACAACACCCAGCATGCACACTTGCTCATCTGTTCTTGTAACTCCGAAAGAAGTGAAAGGAGGATACTGAGAGTTGTAGTTTCTTAGAACTTCTGGAGTACCCCTGGTCTAGATGCTGTCATTTTGTGTTATGCTTGATCTTGCTATAAAGGGGAATTCGTCTTCCATGACCCATTGCCCTGTCTCATGCCACCAGATAATGCCACAAAACTGCCACCACCGCTGTGGTTATTGGATTATACAGTTTTACATCGAGGACTTGACGCAGGGTCTGTATGTCCTGGAGGCTGTAAATGGCCACATGCAGTCCTTGTAGCACCACGTGCCGCCATACGGAAGAAATCCTCATCGCACACAATATCTGTAGTTGAGCGCTGATGGAACATGCTGCAATGAATTATCCTTGATGGATTCATAGGAAAGCTGACCGGTCCGTCCGTTATGGAGGTTGTATGGAGCCGTGACGCGCCCTTGTGCACGAAGCCTCGCTTTCTGATCCTTTGTCGTAATTGCTAATTCAGCGTTACTCATCTGTGTGTGGGACGAACCCATAAAAGACTCGCAGGTGATGGAGCCGAATTATAAATTGAGCAAATTTAACGTGACTTATGCGGAGGCCGGAGCGACTGATGCGCCACAGATGTAATGTAATGGCAAGGTGCAGCTATTGAACGGGTGAAATGCTTGGTGTAGAGTCGTCCTCTTGGGATTCCTACCTGTAATTATCCCGGGCGTCGTAACCGCGTTATTACACGTGACGTTCTCCCAGACTTTCCGTCATTTTTGGTTAGGGTGATTATGCTTCGATCACTGCCTGCTGCTGAATTATAAAAGGTACTTAACCCCTTAAGGACCGGGCTCATTTTCACCTTAAGGACCAGGCTCATTTTCACCTTAAGGACCAGGCCATTTTTTGCAAATCTGACCAGTGTCACTTTAAGTGCTCATAACTTTAAAACGCTTTGACTTACCCAGGCCGTTCTGAGATTGTTTTTTCGTCACATATTGTACTTCATGACACTGCTAAAATTGGGTCAAAAAAGTTAATTTTTTTGCATAAAAAAATACAATTTTTACCGTAAATTTTGAAAAATTAGCAAATTTCAAATTTTCAGTTTCTCTACCTCTGTAATACATAGTAATACCCCCAAAAATTGTGATGACTTTACATTCCCCATATGTCTACTTCATGCTTGAATTGTTTTGGGAATGATATTTTATTTTTTGGGGATGTTACAAGGCTTAGAAGTTTAGAAGCAAATTTTGAAATTTTCAGAAATCTTCAAAATCCCACTTTTTATGGACCAGTTCAGGTTTGAAGTCATATTGTGAGGCTTAGATAATAGAAACCTCCCAAAAATGACCCCATTCTAGAAACTACACCCCTCAAGGTATTCAAAACTGGGTTTACAAACTTTGTTAACCCTTTAGGTGTTCCACAAGAGTTAATGGCAGATGGAGAAACAATTTTGAAATTTATATTTTTTGGAAAATTTTCCAATATAATCAATTTTTTCCAGGAGTAAAACGAGGGTTAACTGCCAAACAACACTCAAAATGGGTTGCCCTGATTCTGTAGTTTGCAAAAACACCCCATATGTGGTCGTAAACTACTGTTTGGCCGAACGGTAGCACATAGAAGGAGGGGAACACCATATGGGTTTTGGAAGGCAGATTTGGCAGGACTGGTTTTGTTTATACCATGTCCCATTTGAAGCCCCCTGTTGCACCCCTAGAATAGAAATTTCAAAAAAGTGACTCCATCTAAGAAAGTACACCCCTCAAGGTATTCAAAACTGGGTTTACAAACTTTGTTAACCCTTTAGGTGTTCCACAAGAGTTAATGGCAGATGGAGAAACAATTTTGAAATTTATATTTTTTGGAAAATTTTCCAATATAATCAATTTTTTCCAGGAGTAAAACAAGGGTTAACTGCCAAACAACACTCAAAATGGGTTGCCCTGATTCTGTAGTTTTCATAAACACCCCATATGTGGTTGTAAACTACTGTTTGGCCGAACGGTAGCACATAGGAGGGGAACACCATATGGGTTTTGGAAGGCAGATTTGGCAGGACTGGTTTTGTTTATACCATGTCCCATTTGAAGCCCCCTGTTGCACCCCTAGAATAGAAATTTCAAAAAAGTGACTCCATCTAAGAAAGTACACCCCTCAAGGTATTCAAAACTAGGTTTACAAACTTTGTTAACCCTTTAGGTGTTCCACAAGAGTTAATGGCAGATGGAGAAACAATTTTGAAATTTCTATTTTTTGGAAAATTTTCCAATATAATCAATTTTTTCCAGGAGTAAAACAAGGGTTAACTGCCAAACAACACTCAAAATGGGTTGCCCTGATTCTGTAGTTTGCAAAAACACCCCATATGTGGTCGTAAACTACTATTTGGCTAAACGGCAGGACATAGAAGAAGGGGAACGTCATTTTTGGAAGGCAGATTTTGCTGGACTGGTTTATTGACACCATGTACCCTTTCAAGCCCCCTGATGCACCCCTAGAGTAGAAACTCCATAAAAGTGACCCCATCTAGGAAACTACGGGATAAGGTGGTTGTTGTTTTGGGACTATTTTTGGGGTAAATTTGATTTTTGGTTGCTCTATATTAGTCTTTTTTGAGGCAATGTAACAAAAAAATGTAATTCTAAAATTGTTTCTACATTCACTATTTGGTTTTGTGGAACACCTAAAGGGTTAACATAGTTTGTAAAGTAACTTTTGAATACCTTGAGGGGTGTAGTTTCTTAGATGGGGTCACTTTTTTGGAGTTTCTAGTCTAGGCTACATCAGGGGGGGCTTCTAATGGGACATGGTGTCAAAAAAAAAACTGTCCATCAAAATCTGCCTTCCAGAAACCATATGGAGTTCCCTTCGTTCTATGCCCTGCCGTGCGGCTATATAACCATTTACGACCACATATGGGGTGTTTCTGCAAACTACAGAATCGGGGCAATAAATATTTAGTTTTGTTTGGCTGTTAACCCTTGCTTTATTACCGGCAAAATGGATTCAAATTGAAATTTTGCCCAAAAATTGGTGTTTTGGCACAGTTTTTATTTTATATTTTTAACACCGTTCATCCGAGGCGTTTGGTCAAAAGTTATTTTTATAGCGACGACTTTTACGCACGCGACGATGCCCAATATGTATGGCTCTCAGACTTTGGAGACACTAAGCAGGCATCCTAAAACTGCGGCCCTCCAGATATTGTAAAACTACAATTCCCACCATGCCCTGCTGATGGCTGTAGGTTGTCTGGGCATGCTGGGAGTTATAGTTTTACAACATCTGGAGGGCCGCAGTTTGAGGATGCCTGCTCTAAAACTAATATTTTTTGGGGAAAGAAAAATTGTTTCCGTGTCTCCAAAGTCTGAGAGCCATAGTGTTTTATGTTCTCTAGTGGACTGTTGAGGATTATAAAAATGTAGTACTCCATGGAAGTGTGATACTCCCTGAAGCAATTGATAATGCAGAGGCCCGGATGATCGGGGCAAGTGTCACATTGAGTAGTGGTGTCCTTCCGTATCCCCCTCTTGTGACACACTCTGCACTTTTTTTGGGTTCGTCCCTTCTTTCCAGTATGGGGGACCACACCTGGAAAGTGTTGGCCAGGGACGATCCGGGCGCCTCCAATTCCCGAGGTACTCCGGCCTGCTCTTTCCCGGTCCGAAAAGATCAGGTCTTTGAGGACTGCCTCATAGAACTGGAGGAATGTCCCTGTGCTGCCAGCGCTGCCATTCTAGAAACTACACCCCTCAAGGTATTCAAAACTGTTTTTTCAAACTTTGTTAACCCTTTAGGTGTTCCACAAGAGTTAATGGCAGATGGAGAAACAATTTTGAAATTTATATTTTTTGGAAAATTTTCCAATATAATCAATTTTTTCCAGGAGTAAAACAAGGGTTAACTGCCAAACAACACTCAAAATGGGTTGCCCTGATTCTGTAGTTTGCAAAAACACCCCATATGTGGTCGTAAACTACTGTTTGGCCGAACGGTAGCACATAGAAGGAGGGGAACACCATATGGGTTTTGGAAGGCAGATTTGGCAGGACTGGTTTTGTTTATACCATGTCCCATTTGAAGCCCCCTGTTGCACCCCTAGAATAGAAATTTCAAAAAAGTGACTCCATCTAAGAAAGTACACCCCTCAAGGTATTCAAAACTGGGTTTACAAACTTTGTTAACCCTTTAGGTGTTCCACAAGAGTTAATGGCAGATGGAGAAACAATTTTGAAATTTATATTTTTTGGAAAATTTTCCAATATAATCAATTTTTTCCAGGAGTAAAACGAGGGTTAACTGCCAAACAACACTCAAAATGGGTTGCCCTGATTCTGTAGTTTGCAAAAACACCCCATATGTGGTCGTAAACTACTGTTTGGCCGAACGGTAGCACATAGAAGGAGGGGAACACCATATGGGTTTTGGAAGGCAGATTTGGCAGGACTGGTTTGGTTTATACCATGTCCCATTTGAAGCCCCCTGTTGCACCCCTAGAATAGAAATTTCAAAAAAGTGACTCCATCTAAGAAAGTACACCCCTCAAGGTATTCAAAACTGGGTTTACAAACTTTGTTAACCCTTTAGGTGTTCCACAAGAGTTAATGGCAGATGGAGAAACAATTTTGAAATTTATATTTTTTGGAAAATTTTCCAATATAATCAATTTTTTCCAGGAGTAAAACAAGGGTTAACTGCCAAACAACACTCAAAATGGGTTGCCCTGATTCTGTAGTTTTCATAAACACCCCATATGTGGTTGTAAACTACTGTTTGGCCGAACGGTAGCACATAGAAGGAGGGGAACACCATATGGGTTTTGGAAGGCAGATTTGGCAGGACTGGTTTTGTTTATACCATGTCCCATTTGAAGCCCCCTGTTGCACCCCTAGAATAGAAATTTCAAAAAAGTGACTCCATCTAAGAAAGTACACCCCTCAAGGTATTCAAAACTGGGTTTACAAACTTTGTTAACCCTTTAGGTGTTCCACAAGAGTTAATGGCAGATGGAGAAACAATTTTGAAATTTCTATTTTTTGGAAAATTTTCCAATATAATCAATTTTTTCCAGGAGTAAAACAAGGGTTAACTGCCAAACAACACTCAAAATGGGTTGCCCTGATTCTGTAGTTTGCAAAAACACCCCATATGTGGTCGTAAACTACTATTTGGCTAAACGGCAGGACATAGAAGAAGGGGAACGTCATTTTTGGAAGGCAGATTTTGCTGGACTGGTTTATTGACACCATGTACCCTTTCAAGCCCCCTGATGCACCCCTAGAGTAGAAACTCCATAAAAGTGACCCCATCTAGGAAACTACGGGATAAGGTGGTTGTTGTTTTGGGACTATTTTTGGGGTAAATTTGATTTTTGGTTGCTCTATATTAGTCTTTTTTGAGGCAATGTAACAAAAAAATGTAATTCTAAAATTGTTTCTACATTCACTATTTGGTTTTGTGGAACACCTAAAGGGTTAACATAGTTTGTAAAGTAACTTTTGAATACCTTGAGGGGTGTAGTTTCTTAGATGGGGTCACTTTTTTGGAGTTTCTAGTCTAGGCTACATCAGGGGGGGCTTCTAATGGGACATGGTGTCAAAAAAAAAACTGTCCATCAAAATCTGCCTTCCAGAAACCATATGGAGTTCCCTTCGTTCTATGCCCTGCCGTGCGGCTATATAACCATTTACGACCACATATGGGGTGTTTCTGCAAACTACAGAATCGGGGCAATAAATATTTAGTTTTGTTTGGCTGTTAACCCTTGCTTTATTACCGGCAAAATGGATTCAAATTGAAATTTTGCCCAAAAATTGGTGTTTTGGCACAGTTTTTATTTTATATTTTTAACACCGTTCATCCGAGGCGTTTGGTCAAAAGTTATTTTTATAGCGACGACTTTTACGCACGCGACGATGCCCAATATGTATGGCTCTCAGACTTTGGAGACACTAAGCAGGCATCCTAAAACTGCGGCCCTCCAGATATTGTAAAACTACAATTCCCACCATGCCCTGCTGATGGCTGTAGGTTGTCTGGGCATGCTGGGAGTTATAGTTTTACAACATCTGGAGGGCCGCAGTTTGAGGATGCCTGCTCTAAAACTAATATTTTTTGGGGAAAGAAAAATTGTTTCCGTGTCTCCAAAGTCTGAGAGCCATAGTGTTTTATGTTCTCTAGTGGACTGTTGAGGATTATAAAAATTTAGTACTCCATGGAAGTGTGATACTCCCTGAAGCAATTGATAATGCAGAGGCCCGGATGATCGGGGCAAGTGTCACATTGAGTAGTGGTGTCCTTCCGTATCCCCCTCTTGTGACACACTCTGCACTTTTTTTGGGTTCGTCCCTTCTTTCCAGTATGGGGGACCACACCTGGAAAGTGTTGGCCAGGGACGATCCGGGCGCCTCCAATTCCCGAGGTACTCCGGCCTGCTCTTTCCCGGTCCGAAAAGATCAGGTCTTTGAGGACTGCCTCATAGAACTGGAGGAATGTCCCTGTGCTGCCAGCGCTTCGGGATAGTACAAAAGAGTTGTACATGGCAACCTGTACCAAGTAGACCGCAACTTTTTTGTACCATGCCCGGGTTTTGCGCATGGCGTTATATGGCGTGAGGACTTGATCAGAGAGATCAACTCCTCCCATATACCGATTGTAGTCGACGATACAATCGGGCTTGAGGACCGTTGCCGCGGTACCTCGCACAGGGACAGGGGTGGTGCCGTTACCGTGGATTGTGGACAGCATAAGGACATCCCTCTTGTCCTTATACCTGACCAGCAACAGGTTTCCACTGGTAAGGGCACGGGTCTCACCCCTGGGGATAGGTACCTGGAGGGGGTAGGCAGGGAGGCCGCGTTGATTTTTCCGCACGGTCCCACAAGCGAACGTGGATCTGGCGGCAAGGGACCTGAACAAGGGAATGCTGGTATAAAAGTTATCCACGTACAAGTGGTAACCATTATCCAGCAGTGGGTACATAAGGTCCCACACGAGTTTCCCGCTAACACCCAGAGTGGGGGGACATTCTGGGGGTTCAATACGGGAATCTCGCCCCTCGTACAAACGAAATTTGTAAGTGTACCCTGAGGCACTCTCACAAATTTTGTATAGCTTCACGCCATACCTCGCCCGCTTTGTGGGAATGTATTGGCGGAAACTGAGTCTCCCCTTGAACGCAACGAGAGACTCATCAACCGCGACCTCCCTTCCAGGTACGTAGGCCTGCTGAAATGTGGCCCCAAAGTGATCGATGACCGGCCGTATCTTATACAGCCGGTCATAGGCAGGATCACTTCGGGGGGGACATGCTGCATTATCGGAATAATGCAGACATTTCCGGATGGCCTCAAACCGGTGACGTATCATGACCATACTGTACAGTGGGGTCTGGTATAGGACGTCCCCACTCCAGTATTGTCTGACACTGGGTTTTTGGACTAGACCCATATGCAGCACGAGGCCCCAAAATGTCCTCATTTCGGCTGCACTGACCGGCGTCCAGCCACCGGGTCTAGCCAAAACTGAGCCTGGGTTTTGAGCGACGAACTGTTGGGCGTACAGATTCGTCTGCTCCACCATCAAATTCACCAGTGAGTTACTGAAAAAAAAACTAAAATAGTCTATTTCAGTAAACCCCACTGTGGGAATCTGGATTCCAGGATTGCCAGCAAAATCCGGAATCTCTGGCTCAAAGTCCACTGGGGGACACCAGCTAAGTTAATCGGCAGGGGGCTCCGGTGGACTTATTTGGTGGGCCGGGAAACCAGTACGAACCCCAGGGCGGCTCGTACTAGGGTGGGCCACAGGATCCCTAGCATGTGGGGCCCCTGGCTCCGCCTGGCGGCGTCTCCGCCGCCTTGGTGGCTCATCGTCATCAGATGATGATGAGGAGGATGCGGATGACAAAAGGAATGTGGGGTCATCCTCATCCTCACTGGGGCTCTCAGACTCGGAGGCAATCTGGGCGTATGCCTCCTCGGCCGAGAACATCCCGTGGGCCATGGGTGTGTGTGCGTGTAGGTGTGCGTGTGTGGCAAACTTTATTATATGTGCGTGTGTGTGGGGGCAACGGGTGTTCGCGTACTAAAAAGTCCAGGCAAAAAAATGGGCAAGTGTTAGAAAAAAAAAAAGTTAAAACTTGCTGATCAGCGGTACAACGCTGATCAGCGGTCGGTGGGGTGGTGGGGCGGGCGATGCGCTAACAGTGGACGGACGCTAAAAAGTGCCGGCCAGTCAGCGCACGCAGAAAAAAAAAAGTGGTGGTGAGTGGGGGGTGGGGGGGGCTGGTGGGGGATGGGTGGGGGGTGGAGGCAGGTGGGGGGGGGGGGAAGTGGCTGGTGGGGGGTGGGTGGGGGGGCGGGTGGGGGGGCAAGTGGCAGGAGGGGTCTGGGTTAGGGTTAGATGGAAGTTTGGAAGTTTGGAATAAAAGTACTTTTTTTTTTTTTTTTCTAACTTACTTTTCCCTTCTTTCCCTGCCTAACGGTGCCTCTCCCTCACTGACCCTAACCTACCTGGGTGGCGATGGGTGCAGGAGGGTGATGGATTCCGATTAGGGGGACACAGGAGCTGGTGCTGGACGATGCTGCACGGTCAGGGTGCTGGACAGGAAGAGGAGGGGAGAGAGGAGCGCAGGAAGTTTGAATCTCGCGCCTCTCTCCCCTGCACCAATCAGCACCCTGGACAGCGGCATTCAGCACCAGGGCCAGCACCGCCTCTCCAAATCCTCGGACTGCGATAGGTGGTGTATAATTACGCCACCGATCGCAGTCTTTTTCCGGTTCATCGGGTCACAGGACACCCGAATGGACCGGAAACGCAGAAAACCGCAGGTCTGAATTGACCTGCGGTTTTCTGCGATCGCCGATACGGGGGGGTCAAATGACCCCCCCCTGCATTGTTACGGGATGCCGGCTGAATGATTTCAGCCGAAATCCCGTTCCGATTAACCCCTGCGGCGCCGGAGTTCCGATTTTAAGTCAGGACGTACCGGTACGTCCTCGGTCCTTAAGGACTCGGGAAATAGGGCGTACCGGTACGTCCTAGGTCCTTAAGGACTCGGGAAATAGGGCGTACCGGTACGTCCTAGGTCCTTAAGGGGTTAAAGAGGACCTTTCACCTGGAAAAACATTGTGAACGAAGTATGCTGCCATGGAGAGCGGCGCCCGGGGATCTCACTGCACTTACTATTATCCCTGGGCGCCGCTCCGTTCTCCCGTTATGCCCTCTGGTATCTTCTCTCACTAAGTTATAGTAGGCGGGTCTTCCCTTGTCCTGTGGGTGTCTCCTTCTCCTAGGCTGCAGCGCTGGCCAATCGCAGCGCACAGCTCACAGCCTGGGAGAAAAAAACCTCCCAGGCTGTGAGCTGTGCGCTGCGATTGGCCAGCGCTGCAGCCTAGGAGGGGGAGACGCCCACAGGACAAGGGCAGACACCGCCTACTATAACTTAGTGAGAGAAGATACCGGAGGGCATAACGGGAGAACGGAGCGGCGCCCAGGGATAATAGTAAGTGCAGTGAGATCCCCGGGCGCCGCTCTCCATGTCGGCATACTTCGTTCACAATGTTTTTCCAGGTGAAAGGTCCTCTTTAACCACCTCCGGACCGCCTAACGCAGGATCGCATTCCGGAGGTGGCAGCCCTGCGCAGAGTCACGCATATATGCGTCATCTCGCGATGGCCGAGATTTCCTGTGAACGCGCGCACACAGGCGCGCGCGCTCACAGGAACGGAAGGTAAGAGAGTTGATCTCCAGCCTGCCAGCGGCGATCGTTCGCTGGCAGGCTGGAGATGTGTTTTTTTTAACCCCTAACAGGTATATTAGACGCTGTTTTGATAACAGCGTCTAATATACCTGCTACCTGCTCCTCTGGTGGTCCCCTTTGTTTGGATCGACCACCAGAGGACACAGGTAGCTCAGTAAAGTACCACCAAGCACCACTACACTACACTACACCCCCCCCCGTCACTTATTAACCCCTTATTAGCCCCTGATCACCCCTGATCACCCCATATAGACTCCCTGATCACCCCCCTGTCATTGATTACCCCCCTGTCATTGATCACCCCCCTGTAAAGCTCCATTCAGATGTCCGCATGATTTTTACGGATCCACTGATAGATGGATCGGATCCGCAAAACGCATCCGGACGTCTGAATGAAGCCTTACAGGGGCGTGATGAATGACTGTGGTGATCACCCCATATAGACTCCCTGATCACCCCCCTGTCATTGATTACCCCCCTGTCATTGATTACCCCCCTGTAAAGCTCCATTCAGACGTCCGCATGATTTTTACGGATCCACTGATAGATGGATCGGATCCGCAAAACGCATCCGGATGTCTGAATGAAGCCTTACAGGGGCATGATCAATGACTGTGGTGATCACCCCATATAGACTCCCTGATCACCCCCCTGTAAAGCTCCATTCAGATGTCCGCATGATTTTTACGGATGCACTGATAGATGGATCCGATCCGCAAAACGCATCCGGGACGTCTGAATGAAGCCTTACAGGGGCATGATCAATGACTGTGGTGATCACCCCATATAGACTCCCTGATCACCCCCCTGTAAAGCTCCATTCAGATGTCCGCATGATTTTTACGGATGCACTGATAGATGGATCCGATCCGCAAAACGCATCCGGACGTCTGAATGAAGCCTTACAGGGGCATGATCAATGACTGTGGTGATCACCCCATATAGACTCCCTGATCACCCCCCTGTAAAGCTCCATTCAGATGTCCGCATGATTTTTACGGATGCACTGATAGATGGATCGGATCCGCAAAACGCATCCGGACGTCTGAATGAAGCCTTACAGGGGCGTGATCAATGACTGTGGTGATCACCCCATATAGACTCCCTGATCACCCCCCTGTCATTGATTACCCCCCTGTCATTGATTACCCCCCTGTAAAGCTCCATTCAGATGTCCGCATGATTTGTACGGATGCACTGATAGATGGATCGGATCCGCAAAACGCATACGGACGTCTGAATGAAGCCTTACAGGGGCATGATCAATGACTGTGGTGATCACCGCATGTAGACTCCCTGATTACCCCCCTGTCATTGATTACCCCCCTGTCATTGATTACCCCCCTGTAAAGCTCCATTCAGACGTCCGCATGATTTTTACGGATCCACTGATAGATGGATCGGATCCGCAAAACGCATCCGGACGTCTGAATGAAGCCTTACACGGGCGTGATCAATGACTGTGGTTATCACCCCATATAGACTCCCTGATCACCCCCCTGTCATTGATCACACCCCTGTCATTGATCACACCCCTGTCATTGATCACACCCCTGTCATTGATCACACCCCTGTCATTGATCACCCCCCCTGTCATTGATCACCCCTCTGTAAGGCTCCATTCAGACATTTTTTTGGCCCAAGTTAGCGGAATTTTTTTATTTTTTTCTTACAAAGTCTCATATTCCACTAACTTGTGTCAAAAAATAAAATCTCACATGAACTCACCATACCCCTCACGGAAACCAAATGCGTAAAATTTTTTAGACATTTATATTCCAGACTTCTTCTCACGCTTTAGGGCCCCTAGAATGCCAGGGCAGTATAAATACCCCACATGTGACCCCATTTCGGAAAGAAGACACCCCCAGGTATTCCGTGAGAGGCATATTGAGTCCATGAAAGATTGAAATTTTTGTCCCAAGTTAGCGGAACGGGAGACTTTGTGAGAAAAAAATTAAAAATATCAATTTCCGCTAACTTGTGCCAAAAAAAAAAAATTTCTATGAACTCGCCATGCCCCTCATTGAATACCTTGGGGTGTCTTCTTTCCAAAATGGGGTCACATGTGGGGTATTTATACTGCCCTGGCATTCTAGGGGCCCCAAAGCGTGAGAAGAAGTCTGGTATCCAAATGTCTAAAAATGCCCTCCTAAAAGGAATTTGGGCACCTTTGCGCATCTAGGCTGCAAAAAAGTGTCACACATCTGGTATCGCCGTACTCAGGAGAAGGTGGGGAATGTGTTTTGGGGTGTCATTTTACATATACCCATGCTGGGTGAGAGAAATATCTTGGTCAAATGCCAACTTTGTATAAAAAAATGGGAAAAGTTGTCTTTTGCCAAGATATTTCTCTCACCCAGCAGGGGTATATGTAAAATGACACCCCAAAACACATTCCCCACCTTCTCCTGAGTACAGCAATACCAGATGTGTGACACTTTTTTGCAGCCTAGGTGGGCAAAGGGGCCCATATTCCAAAGAGTACCTTTAGGATTTCACAGGTCATTTACCTACTTACCACACATTAGGGCCCCTGGAAAATGCCAGGGCAGTATAACTACCCCACAAGTGACCCCATTTTGGAAAGAAGACACCCCAAGGTATTCCGTGAGGGGCATGGCAAGTTCCTAGAATTTTTTTATTTTTTGTCACAAGTTAGTGGAAAATGATGATTTTTTTTTTTTTTTTTTTTTTCATACAAAGTCTCATATTCCACTAACTTGTGACAAAAAATAAAAATTTTCATGAACTCACTATGCCCATCAGCGAATACCTTGGGGTCTCTTCTTTCCAAAATGGGGTCACTTGTGGGGTAGTTATACTGCCCTGGCATTCTAGGGGCCCAAATGTGTGGTAAGGAGTTTGAAATCAAATTCTGTAAAAAATGACGAGTGAAATCCGAAAGGTGCTCTTTGGAATATGGGCCCCTTTGCCCACCTAGGCTGCAAAAAAGTGTCACACATCTGGTATCTCCGAAATCGGGAGAAGTTGGGGAATGTGTTTTGGGGTGTCATTTTACATATACCCATGCTGGGTGAGAGAAATATCTTGGCAAAAGACAACTTTTCCCATTTTTTTATACAAAGTTGGCATTTGACCAAGATATTTATCTCACCCAGCATGGGTATATGTAAAAAGACACCCCAAAACACATTCCTCAACTTCTCCTGAGTACGGGGATACCAGATGTGTGACACTTTTTTGCAGCCTAGGTGGGCAAAGGGGCCCACATTCCAAAGAGCACCTTTCGGATTTCACTCGTCATTTTTTACAGAATTTGATTTCAAACTCCTTACCACACATTTGGGCCCCTAGAATGCCAGGGCAGTATAACTACCCCACAAGTGACCCCATTTTGGAAAGAAGAGACCCCAAGGTATTCGCTGATGGGCATAGTGAGTTCATGGAAGTTTTTATTTTTTGTCACAAGTTAGTGGAATATGAGACTTTGTATGAAAAAAAAAAAAAAAAAAAAAAATCATCATTTTCCACTAACTTGTGACAAAAAATAAAAAATTCTAGGAACTCGCCATGCCCCTCACGGAATACCTTTGGGTCTCTTCTTTCCAAAATGGGGTCACTTGTGGGGTAGTTATACTGCCCTGGCATTCTAGGGGCCCAAATGTGTGGTAAGGAGTTTGAAATCAAATTCTGAAAAAAATGACCTGTCAAATCCGAAAGGTGCTCTTTGGAATATGGGCCCCTTTGCCCACCTAGGCTGCAAAAAAGTGTCACACATCTGGTATCTCCGTACTCAGGAGAAGGTGGGGAATGTGTTTTGGGGTGTCATTTTTTATATACCCATGCTGGGTGAGATAAATATCTTGGTCAAATGCCAACTTTGTATAAAAAAATGGGAAAAGTTGTCTTTTGCCAAGATATTTCTCTCACCCAGCAAGGGTATATGTAAAATGACACCCCAAAACACATTCCCCACCTTCTCCTGAGTACGGAGATACCAGATGTGTGACACTTTTTTGCAGCCTAGGTGGGCAAAGGGGCCCATATTCCAAAGAGCACCTTTCGGATTTGACAGGTCATTTTTTTCAGAATTTGATTTCAAACTCCTTACCACACATTTGGGCCCCTAGAATGCCAGGGCAGTATAACTACCCCACAAGTGACCCCATTTTGGAAAGAAGAGACCCAAAGGTATTTCGTGATGGGCATAGTGAGTTCATAGAAGTTTTTATTTTTTTGTCACAAGTTAGTGGAATATGAGACTTTGTAAGAAAAAAAAAAAAAAAAAAAAAATCATCATTTTCCGCTAACTTGTGACAAAAAATAAAAAGTTCTATGAACTCACTATGCCCATCAGCGAATACCTTAGGGTGTGTACTTTCCGAAATGGGGTCATTTGTGGGGTGTTTGTACTGTCTGGCCATTGTAGAACCTCAGGAAACATGACAGGTGCTCAGAAAGTCAGAGCTGCTTCAAAAAGCGGAAATTCACATTTTTGTACCATAGTTTGTAAACGCTATAACTTTTACCCAAACCATTTTTTTTTTACCCAAACATTTTTTTTTTTATCAAAGACATGTAGAACTATAAATTTAGAGCAAAATTTCTATATGGATCTCGTTTTTTTTGCAAAATTTTACAACTGAAAGTGAAAAATGTCATTTTTTTGCAAAAAAAATCGTTAAATTTCGATTAATAACAAAAAAAGTAAAAATGTCAGCAGCAATGAAATACCACCAAATGAAAGCTCTATTAGTGAGAAGAAAAGGAGGTAAAATTCATTTGGGTGGTAAGTTGCATGACCGAGCAATAAACGGTGAAAGTAGTGTAGGTCAGAAGTGTAAAAAGTGGCCTGGTCTTTCAGGGTGTTTAAGCACTGGGGGCTGAGGTGGTTAAAGGGAACCTGTCACCAGTTTTATGGTGTCCTAACTAAGGGCAACATAAATAAGTGACTGATTCTCTTAGCACAATGCTGGGTCACTTTCTTTAATTGACCCAGTCAATCTACCAACATCTTGTATTGAAAAGCTCCAGCTGATAATGATGAGTCCTGAATATTCATGAGCTCCTGACTCTCTCTGCCCACCAGCTGCTGATTGACAGTTATTTTCCATATGAATCAGCAGCAGGTGGGCAGGGGAGTGGCTATAGCTCTGAATTAAATATACGCCGGACTCAATTCAGCTCATTAGCATGTGGCATCTTTGTGTGTATATTATGAGGTAACCATCTGTCACACCAGTAAGTGAATACATCTAAGGCACTTTTTAGTAGTTAATGATTGTATATAATTAGTTCGATTATAATCAAATATCCACATGACAGGTTCCCTTTAAAGGGGTTGCAAATGTGGACCTTAGCTTTAAAGGGGTTTTCCGGGAGTACAATATTGATGGCCTTTCCTCTGATCGGTGGGGGTCTGGCGTGTCCAATCAGCTGTTGCGTCGTTCCGGCAAGCGCTGCAGCCTCCTTGCAGCTTACCACGCACAGCGCCATCCATTGTATAGTGGCTGTGCTTGGTATTGCAGCCCAGACACATTCCCTTGAATGGGACTGAGCTGCAAATGGGCCACGTGACCAATGAACGTGACGTCACTGACCTAGGAAGAGGATGCCGTGGCCTCTTCAAACAGCTGATTGGCGGGGGTGCCGGGAGATCTATCCTCAAAATAGGACATTTAATATTTTACTTCTAGAAAAGGGGTTTGATCATCTCAGACATTGGTCCCATATCGCTAGGACAGTGATCAGCAACCTCCGCCACTCCAGTTGTTCTGAAACTACAACTCCCAGTATCCTCCTTTCACTTGGAACTCACTATGGGAGTATGTGTGCATACTGGGAGTTTTAGTTTCACAGCAGTTGGAGTGCAGAAGGTTGCTGATCCCTGTGCTAGGATATGCCACCAATGTCAGATAAATGTGGGACCCGCACCTATCTCCAGAACAGACCCCTGAAAGTGAAGGAGAGCGCACCGTGCATGAGTGGCGTGCTCTCCTGTCAGTTCTGTGAAAATATTTAAAAGGGTTTTCCGAGATATTTATAACTTTTATTTTAACAGTATCTGATTGGTGGGGGTGCGACACCTGCCGATCAGCAGTTTTAGAGTGCTGCACAGCGCCGTGTGTAGCGTCTGTCCTTGGTATTGCGCTGAACTCCATTCACTTCTATGGGGCTGAGCAGCTCCTGGGCCACGTGACTGATGAACGTGTCGTCACTCGGCCTAGGAAAAGCAGAGAGAAGGCCGCGGCACTCGCGTGAGCACCAGTGCCTTCTCCAACAGCTGATCAGCAGGGGCCCCACCCAACAGCTACTGATGGGCTATCCTGAGAATAGGGCATCAGTATTAAAATCTCGGAAAACCCCTTTGCGGGTAAAGTCCACAATGCACATTTTTTATTGTTCCAATGCATTTAAATTAGTAAATTAAGCAGCTTTTGAAATAATCAGAATGGCTTAGGCCCCGTTCACACGAGCGAGTTTTCCGCACGGGTGCAATGCGTGACGTGAACGCATTGCACCCGCACTGAATCCTGACCCATTCATTTCAATAGGTCTGTGCACATGAGCGTTTTTTTTTTTTTTTCACACATCAGTTCTGCGTTGCGTGAAAAACTCAGCATGTTCTATATTCTGCATTTTTCACGCAGCCCTGGCCCCATAGAAGTGAATGGGGCTTCAGTGAAAAACGCATTGCATCTGCAAGCGAGTCCGGATGCAACGCGTTTTTCACTGATGGTTGCTAGGAGATGTTGTTTGTAAACGCAATTGCAGACAAAACTGCGAAATGGTGCGAGTTTCACTGAACGCATCCGGAGCCAATCCGTCACGCCCGTCTGAAAGGGGGCCTTACGGTTTTGTGTATTCCGCTTCTGTGCCGACCTGTGTGTCTTCAAGTTACAGACCACAAGCAAACCCTTTGTCCTGCTGCCCTACGCTTTTGGTCCACCTACTGTACATTCGTTGCAGCTTGCATTTTGCTCCATTCACTGCGCTTTACACTATGGAGGTGAAATCTGCATCTTGTCTCCTCTCAAGCTGCTGCTGCTTCTCCCACATGCTTTACACTGCAGCTCTGATCATTGAGATTTGGCTGTTGTTTATAAGCATGTATCCAAGAAAAAGAACCTGGTGAGTGGATTTCCCTGGTGGCAGCCCCTTTTGAAGAGGTCTGTGGCTGCAGTATTTGGGGTTTAATGACCTGTACTTGAAATGGAAAAACTTAAAGGAGTTGTTTGGTTTTGAGTCCCTTTTTGATAGAAGGTATAATCAATACCCGATAGTAACATAACAGATTGCTGCGCTCCTGGGATCTTCATCTGCTGGGATTCCCAGCGATCCGCAGTGATCTGTGGAGAAACCTGATAGTAATTGTTTGTTTAATTTCCCTGCAGCGCCTCCACAGGGGAACTGAAGCATTACACTGCGCCACTGATCTTCTGTTCTCTTAGGCCCCTTTCACACAGGCGAGTATTCCGCGCGGATGCAATGCATGAGTTGAACGCATTGCACCCGCACTGAATCCCGACCCATTCATTTCTATGGGGCTGTTCACATGAGCGTTTTTTTTTTTTTACGCATCACTTATGCATTGTGTGAAAATCACAGCATGCTCCTCTTTGTGCGTTTTTCACGTAACGCAGGCCCCATAGAAATGAATGGGGGTTGCGTGAAAATCGCAAGCATCCGCAAGCAAGTGCGGATGCAGTGCGATTTTCACGCACGGTTGCTAGGAAACTATCGGGATGGAGACCCGATCATTATTATTTTCCCTTATAACATGGTTATAAGGGAAAATAATAGCGTTCTGAATACAGAATGCATAGTAAAATAGCGCTGAAGGGGTTAACAAACAAATAAATAAATAATAATTTAACTCTCCTTAGTCCACTTGATCGCGCAGTCTGGCTTCTCATCTGTCTCCTTTGCTGAACAGGACCTGTGCTGAGCATTCATTGCAGGAACAGGACCTGTGGTGACGTCACCCCAGTCATCACATGATCTTTTACCATGGTGATGGATCATGTGATGACCGGAGTGACGTCACCACAGGTCCTGTTCCTGCAATGAATGCTCACCACAGGTCCTGTTCAGCAAAGGAGACAGAAGAAAAGCCGGCTGCGCGATGAAGTGGACTAAGGTGAGTTAAATTATATATTTTTTTTAACCCCTCCAGCGCTATTTTACTTTACATTCTGTATTCAGAATGCTATTATTTTCCCTTATAACCATGTTATAAGGGAAAATACAATCTACAGAACACTGATCCGAAGGCCGAACTTCTTTGAAGAAGTTCGGGTTTGGGTACCAAACGCGCGTGATTTTTCTCACGCGAGTGCAAAATGCATTACAATGTTTTGCACTCGCGCGGAAAAATCGCGCGTGTTCCCGCAACGCACCTGCACATTTTCCCGCAACGCCCGTGTGAAAGGGGCCTTACAGAGGTTTTCCCATATCGGACATGGATGGCATATCCACGGGACTCATGTCTGATACCTGTCCCGATCGAGGCAGATGCAAGTCCCATAGGTAGGACTGCATCTGTCTGATATTCATGGCATATCCTGATAATATGCCATACATTTCTGAGATGGGAATACCACTTTAATCGATCGTGGCCTCACCACTGATTGTAATTTAATGGCTTATTTGAAGTTTAGGCCATGAATGAAAATTCTAATTTAATAAAAATGGCATTTACTGCAACTAGAACATCTGACAAATTGACCACTAGGGGGCGCTTCAGTCAGTAATTAGAATATATACATACTGTACAATATGAGATTTTAAGTATTGCCGGCTTTGATAATTCTAATAAGCAAATAATTGTGTGTTTTAGGCCTCATGCACACAAACGTATTTTGTTTCCGTGTCATTCGATTTTTTTTTTTTTTTTTTTTTTCTGATAAGATGCGGACCCATTAATTTCAATGGGTCCGCAAAAAATGCGGACAGCACACCATGTGCTGTCCGCATCCGTATGTCTGTTCTGTAGCCCGGCAAAAAAATAGAACATGTCCTATTCTTGTCTGTTTTAGGCATTGTTACAATGGATCTGCAAAAAAAAAAAAAACAGATGGCTGTTTGTTTTTTTTGTTTTTTGCGGACCGCAAAACACATATGGTTGTGTGCATGTAGACTTATGGGGATGACTGAATTGAAGGATATTCCACCTGGATGCAGCGGATTCCACCATAACCATCTGAACTAAGTCCGGCTTCCTAGTTCTCTGTGTGATGGTGGGGAGTTTGTATGTAATGTGTATTACGTCTAATGAATGAGAACTGGAAGAAGAGTTTCACCACCTACTGGCCACTGATGGAACTGTCACAGCTGCAATAAAAGTGCAGTATCCTGTGTGTGTATGTATGTGTATATATAATATAATAATATTATATATATATATATATATATATATATATATATATATATATATATATATATTACATATTACAATTACACACACTGTTTTCAAAATTTGCTCAGTGGGGGTTATGGGATCAAACCCCATGATCGTTTAGTGCTGCCGCCGCTCCAGTGCTTTCTTTCCATGGCTGCAGTGATGACATCAACATATGACGGCTGCAGCTAATCACATGACTCGGCGGTTTTCGATATGTCATCACTACAGCCAAGTAAACAAAGCATTGGCGACGTGGGAACCTTGAGAAAAACCCCTTTTAAGGAATACTCCAGGCTGCACTGCTAGAACGGGGGTGATGTGTGACAAAGTGAGGCCAAACACAGACGTTCTGCATCTCCTCCTTATGTTCTGTGTTAATGCTCCTTCTTTAAAGGGAACCTGTCACCGGGATTTTGTGTATAGAGCTGAAGACATGGGTTGCTAGATGGCCGCTAGCACATCCGCAATACCCGTCCCCATAGCTCTGTGTGCTTTTATTGTGTAAAAAAACCTGATTTGATACATATGCAAATTAACCTGAGATGAGTCCTGTCCCTGACTCATCTCACCTACAGGACTCATCTCAGGTTAATTTGCATATGTATCAAATCAGGGTTTTTTACGCAATAAAAGCACACAGAGCTATGGGGACTGGGTATTGCGGATGTGCTAGCGACCATCTAGCAACCCATGTCCTCAGCTCTATACACAAAATCCCGGTGACAGGTTCCCTTTAAAGGGCACAACCTATATGTGAGGGTTGTATGTATCATTAAATTTTTTTACAAAACAGTAGATGGATCGAACTTGAAGTCTCCATGTGTTCTGGCTCCTGTCATGAACTTCCTGTTTGTCTGGACTTTTAAAACCGCAGAGAGTCTCACTTAACACTGTCAGACCAGGGGGATTGAGGGGTGGTGATTTCATTAGAGAACCGCTCCTCCCCTACACATCCCTGTGTGCGCAGCCGTAAGTCATAGGCCTCTTGCACACGACCGTATGGCTTTTTCAGTATTTTGCGGTCCGCAAAAACCGTATCCGCAAAAAATACGGATGACGTCCGTGTGCATTCCGTTTTTTGCGGAACGGAACAGCTGGCCCCTGATAGAACAGTCCTATCCTTGTCCGTTATGCGGCTAATAAGGGTACTTTCACACTTGTGATTTTCTTTTCCGGCACTTGATCAGTTTTATCCCAATGCATTCTGAATGGAGAGCAATCCGTTCAGTTTGCATCAGAATGTCTTCAGTTCAGTCTTTTCGACTGATCAGGCAAAAGATAAAACCGCAGCATGCTACGGTTTTCTCTCCGGCCAAAAAAACTGAACACTTGCCTGAATGCAGGATCCGGCATTTTTTTCCATAGGAATGTATTGGTGCCGGATCTGGTAAAAATGTGAAAAAAAATCGTAACTGATCCGTTTGTCCGTATAACAAACGGACAGATGGATCTGTTCTTGCAATGCATGTGTAAGATGATCAGGATCCTGATCAGTCTTAAAATGCATTCAGTTGGCACACGTTTTGCCGGATCCGGCAGGCAGTTCCGGCCACGGAATCCTCTGCGCAAGTGTGAAAGTAGCCTAACATGACATGTTCTATCTTTGAACGGAAATATGGAAAAGGAAGGCATACGAAGTACCTTCAGTTTTTTTTTTGCGGATCCATTGAAATGAATGGTTCCATATACGGAACGCAAAAAACGGAATGTAAAAGGAAAAAAAAAACATTCGCGTGCAAGAGGCCATAAACTGAGATTGCTTTGTTCTTTTCCTTCCTTCCGACAATTTTTTTTTTTTCCTTTTTCTCATCACGGACTCTTCCCTTTCTACCATAAAGGACTTTTTCCCTCTTTTCCATCGAGAGATCTCTCTATGGCCTGATGCACACGACCGTATGTATTTTGGGGTCTGCAAAAAACGGATCCGCAAAAAATACAGATGACGTCCGTGTGCATTCTGTATTTTGCAGAACGGAACAGTTGGCCCCTAATAGAACAGTCCTATCCTTGTCCGTAATGGTGACCATAATAGGACATGTTCTATTTTTTTGCTGAACGGAAATACGGAAACGGAATGCACACTGAGTAACTTCCGTGTTTTTTTTTTTTTTGCGGACGCATTAAAATGAATGGTTCCGTATAAGGTTGGCAAAAAAAACTGAACGGACACGGAAAGAATATACGTTTGTGTGTATGAGGCCTATCTCTCTCCATCTCCCCCATCGAGGACCATGTTCGTCTGCTCTAAACGGTACGCGGTGTTTGCGATAAGTAGGCCCTTGAGTTCTCTAGATGCGTTTCCTATGTTTATCATTTTGCTTCGTTTTCAACTTTGACCATTTTTTGCCTTTGTCCTTAATGGTGCCTTTGGGATTTTAGAGTAAATAAAACCTTTGTAATCTTCTGCCTGTCTCCGTCTTTGTATAATTATTACTTCCTGTTTGTGTGATTGGCGTATTACCAAAAACCTCCTCCCGCCGATGAACTGTGGAGGTTAGCGGGAGGTAAGACGGCGGACGTTCCCAGCGTTATTGCACAGGGTGGGGCAGCAGCCTGGGTACATCCAGTATCCCTTGCACATCCATGAAACTACATGAAAGAGGGCACTCATTCATATTCGTGCCAGAGACGTAGCCGCTGATGGGCAAAGAAGAAACCTTTAATTGGCGTTGCTTAAGAAAGTGTTGCGCGTCTACTTATCGGTGCCAGCCCAATTATCAAACTCTGGGCACGAACAAGCTCAGGCTACTTTCACACTGGCGTTTTGGTTTCCGTTTGTGAGATCAGTTAGGACCATCTCTTGCCTTTCGGTGATAATGGTGGATCTTCGCAGCTCACAATTGTCTACATCCCTGGGTTATTTAGCAAGTTGCGTGTCCGTAAGGCCTCATGCACACGACCGTTGTGTGTTTTGCGGTCCGCAAAACACGGCCATTGATATAACTGCCTATTCTTGTCCGTAAAACGGACATGAATAGCACAGGTTATATATTTTTTTCGCGGACCACGGAACGGAGCAACGGATGCGGACAGCACACTGAGTGCTGTCCGCATCTTTTGCGGCCCCATCGAAGTGAATGGGTCTGCATCCAAGCTGCAAAAACTGCGGCTCGGATACGGACCAAAGCGGTCGTGGGCATGAGGCCTAATAAGACCTACCCATTGTTCTTGTGGTCTCCCTGGGGTTTCAGGCTTAATGAGCGGATGCCCCTATTTTTAATTTTGCTGTATGGCTCGTATTAATTTTTGCTCTTTGTGGCAATTGGCGTGTCCGGTGATCTTGTGGATACGAGGCCCAGGAGCCGGCATTATCTGCATTTGTGAATGACTCACAGCTGAGGATGACGGAGCCGGGATCAGGCGAGTCAGTGGCTTCCTCATTCCCAGCTGTTGGCCATTCCCGATGTCATTTGCGGGAGCGGCACCCAGTGGATTCGCTCCAACTTCTGATTGTCCTGTGGATTTCTGGGGGGGGGGGTCCACGTGTCACGAAGTACAGTGACTAGTTGAGGAAAGTGACAGTAGGGTTAAGTAAGTTTTACAATTTTACATTTCATTTTTATTATATTGGTGCCATTTGATAGGGCTGCCTGTTTTGGTTTTCTTTTGTTTTTTTGCTGAGACCGCCATCTTGAGGTCCGTTCACACAACTGATTTTGAAAAATGCGCTTAAAATAATCTGTGTGGAATATTATTATAATTTTATTTTTTTCAGTGCGAAAAACAGTTTTGAGGATTTTAAAGCAGATCTGTGCCAAAAAAAGCGCGAAAAAGGCACACAATTCATTTCAATGGGAGATTGCCCCAAGATGGAGCGTGCTGCTTTTTTCCACCGGGGGGGGGGGCAGTGCTGCTTCCTATTGAAAGGAATGGGAGGCTGTTTTGAGGCGTTTTTTGGAGCTCATTTTGAGGCAGAAATGCTCCAAAAATCGGAGCCAAAAAACTGAACTGGCCCTTAGAGCTCATGCACAGGGCCGTGCCGGTATTGTGGCCCGCAAACAGCACACCGTTCACGTGAATGGGTCTGCAATCTGGAAGGTCAGTGCGGAACGGAAGCACCATGGAGTACTTCTGTGGGGGATCTGTCCGTGCCCCTGCACCGCAAAAAAGTAGTGCATGCACTACTTTTTTGTGGTGCGGATCGTGGACCCCATTCAAGTGAATGGGTCTGCATGCGGCGGCCCTACGGTCGGTGCCCGTGCATGAGTCCTTATGCCATTGCAAAGGGGTATGTTAAAGAGTCTGTCAGCAGTGTTGACCATGCAGAACTGCTGATAGCACTAGGTAGAGGCTGGGAGAGCAGGACACTGATGCGTTTTGCAGATTTCTTATTAGGAGTAGAGGGATCGACAGCGGTTCTCCTCCGACCGCACACGTACCCATTCATTTTAGTGTGCGTATTCACACATCAGTTTTTTAGCACAGTCCATGGGTCCGTGTTTTTTTTTTTTTTTTTTTTTTTTTTTTTTTTTAGCACGGATGCATGCCCTATTTTTTCCGTGTTCATGGATCCGTCGCGGCCAATATAGTCTATGGGTCCGTGAAAACCACGGATGCCATCCCTGCTTCATGGATCATTAGGAAGAGATGCTTTGAAAATTATTTTTCAGCTGTGCCGTGTCAGTGAAACATGGATGACACACGGACAGCAAAAAACGGACATAACAAGGATCCATCACGGATATCTTCATGGCCGTGTGACTGAGGCCTAAGGGAGTGTGTACATGGCTGGTTTTACCGTGAAATTTTGGCGCGGAGAGCTGCGACAGCCGTGTCTCTTCTACCTCCCACTCTTTGCAAAGGGAGGTAGCGCTGAAGATCGCGTAGCGGCGCTTTGAAGCCGCACAGAGAACTGACGTGATTGCCCCCCTCCGTCTAAAGCGTGCAGATGATCTGACCGTGATCGGGAGCATCTACTTTGGTCTCAATCGTCAGATAATTGGTCCGTGTCATTGGACCCCTACAAACCTTGGCAAACCTCAAATCTAGACTTCATGTCCTCTGGATAGGGAACTAACACGGGGGGGGGGGGGGGGGGGGAATGACCACGATGGATCGCAGAAAAACGAGACATTACAGATAATCACTTTATTAGTGAAAATTGCAAAATCGGAATACCCCTTTAAATGATGCTGAAGGTGCCCATACATAATATCTGTAGTAAAGAACTGCGCGTCCAGACTCTGCTCGGCCAAGCATGCAGGACTTCTCATTGGGGGGAGGAAGCTTGGGTACCTAGACGTATGGCCGTGTTTTTAGAATTTTCTACCACCATATGGAGAAACCCTTTGCCAATGGATGTAAATACACCCCCTACTCCAAATCCAGCATGTTGGCCCCCCAATATTATGCTTATGGATACCCCGTATTATGATCTATGGACATAATAAAAATACTAATGTTAAATATCTGTTGTGACCTCAAATTTGGAAAAAATTGCCAAGGATTGTTCTACTGCTGTGGATCGGGGTCCGCATTGGTTTAGAGCAGTAAGGACTATAGCATGCTGGCAGCTGAAGTGCGTGGGTGCAAGTGTCGACAGGACAATCCATCGGGGCACTCGAAAAGGTCACCAGCGAAACACAGGATCCGACAACTGCTCGAAAAGCCACCTTCACTCTTCTCTTCTGTCGTCTTCGTCATTCCAGTTTGCATTGCGTCATTACAGGGACACCACTATGGACAGTCCCTCGTAGTCCCTATTGAGGCAATATTTGGGGGGGGGGGGTTGGCTTCAGTGGGACGCCCTTACATTTCGCACCTGTAATTTCTCATGACGTATGTTTTTGTAAACTACCAATCCCCCAATGGTGTAACCATTGTGTAGCACCTTTTCTTATCACTTTTCATTGTGCCGTTCCCATGATATTCCTCCTAGAAATGTATGAATAAATGGACAGATGAGATTAGGTGCGTGTCCCTACGCGCGGACGCGGTCTAGTCAGAGCAGCCACTGTTGGATTGGGTAGCAGATGCTGCTTCGCCAAGAAAATGGTAACAATCTTTTGTCAAGGTATTCATACATTTCTAGGAGGATTAACAGAGGAACGGCACAACACAAGAGTAATAAGAAAAAGCCCTCCATAAGGCCCCTTGCAGACGGGCGTGTCCGGATGCGTTCAGTGATAACTGGGCGATTTCGCATGCAGAGTCATTCAGTTTTGCCTGCGATCACGTTCAGTTTTTATCGCGCAGGTGCAATGCGATTTAATGCGTTTGGCACGCACGTGATAAAAAACTGAATGTATAGAAACAACATCTCTTAGCAACCATGCGTGAAAAACGCATCGCATCAGCACTTGCTTGTGGATGCGCTGCGATTTTCACGCAACGCACATCATGTACACAGCCCCATTGAAATGAATGGGTCCGGATTCCATGGGGGCGCAGTGCGTTGGCATCACGCATCGCACCCGCGCAGAAAACTCTCGTTTGCAAGGGGCCTACAAGGAGGATACAAGTACTTACTGAAACAGACTTGTCAGGAGCGGCGTGTTAGGCTGCATTTGGGGTAGTCCCACTAGCTAGATATCACGGAGCCCACGTTCCAAAATGGGCCTACCAGTCAAGATAACCGTTTTTAAGGGATTTATAGATTGATGGCGGATCAATGGGGGTCCGGCACTCCTGCTGATCAGGAAGAGGCCATGGCACTTGGGTGAGCGGCGCGCCCTCTTCCTAGGCCAATGATGTCTCGTTCATCGGTCACATGGCCCTAGGCGCAGCCCAGTCCCATTCAAGTGCTGCAATACCAAGCACAGCCACTATACAGTGGACGGCGCTGTGCTTGGTGAGCTGTGTGGAGGCCAGAGCTCCGAGGCCTCTTCACACAGCTGATCGGCAGTGGTCTTGGGTGTCGGACCCCCACTGATCAGTTATTGATTACCTATCCTGAGGATAGGCCATCGATTATAGGAATCCCTTATCTCACAATGAAGGACTGTAGTTGGAGCTTGTGCTCATTACTGCCCCTCGATGCAGAATGGGGGACAGGACTCGACAACATTTTGCATATTTGTGGGTGAGAAAAGCAGTTGTCACCAGTACAATTTTTTTTTTTGTGTGTGCAGTTGCCCTTTAAGAGCCCCTTGAGATCCCTGATGTATAAGAAGATGGTCCGGATTACACAGGAGGACATTTTGGACATTACACCCTTAGTAGCTCGGATGTCAGCACCCTTCAGTCCTGTACTCGGTTAATTTGCTGCTTTTTCCAGCCTTTAAAGCCCAAAGCTTTTCATGAATAAGTCTCCCCATTATAGGCGACTCCTCAGATGTCTCTTCACAAGGTGTGACGTTTTGGGAAGGGTCGATGCAATTTAATATCCCAATTGCCGGTCGCCCTCTAGGTCCTGTGCCCCGGCCCACTCCCTTTTTTCATGAGTCATTAAGCTGGTGTCAGGAGGAGGAGATGGCGGATATGTAACATCACTGGGTGGCATGGGCGTCAAATTGGAGAGTGCTATATTGGGGTCTCCATATTTAGTAGAATGTCATGTGAATAGGAGTCTGCGTGCTGGGTGTGCAGCTGCCTCTGACTGCTCATCTTCTCTCTGCAGATTTCGGAAGAGCGCAGGTCTGAGCAGGTCCTCTCTCCCCTCCCTTTCCTGGAGCTTCTTCTGGCTGGAAGGTATGTGACATGAATACTGCATGCGGGAAGCTGGGGTGTCCTGGACGCTTTGCACCGGGGTCCCGCTCTGTGCCTTTTTGATATCCGATCCTGCTTCTCTGGTAAGACCGCACCTTGCCTCTATACTCGGGGGCTCCTATACCTTGTGTGGACGTGCATCTGTCCTCTGAAGTCCCATAAGGAGAGACTTTTTGGATGCACAGGAATTACAGACCCTGCGGTGGGAATCTTGAGATCATTAGGTTTCTTGCCTAGATTTTAATTATTATGCCAGCTTAAAGGAACAGACCCGAGAAATGATGTCTGATCTGTAACTGCAAGGTCCGATATGGTTGGGGATCCCGTTTTATATTTTATTTCACCTATTATAATATATAATACGCTTCAATGCGTTGTCGTGAGGAGCAATTCCCCTTTTTTAAAATCACCTGCCGATGGAAGTCCTTGAGTCGTCCTCCACTTTTACTTCTTCCTTAGATGTACTGAAAGCTGTGAAACTCGGGGGGACGTCCCTTATGGGCGCTGTAATGGAAGCCGTACTGGTTGTCATTGCAGAATTGCTGATTGAGACTTTTGCAAAGTTGGGTGACAACCGTGATGGCGGCCATATTGATGGTCACCGACCTAGCAAGGAATGGCTGAATAGAAGTAAATGACTCTTATTGCCAATTGCCCCTGATCGGGGGGAGGGGGGGGGGTTCACTTTAAATATTAAAGATTTATTCTTGCTTGTATTAAAATATTGAGACTTTTACATTTCAATATTATAATCGACATAAATTTTATAAACTTACTGTAATGGTTATTTTTGGCATATTTCCTCATATTGGGTGGATGAGTGACTTCTTTAAGTTCTGTATTGGTTATAGGGGCATTATTATGTCGGCCACCACCCGTCGTGATGCCGTCTGTTTCCTAATGCTTGGTTGACGGGGAAAATCTGACCTTTTTGGATTTTGTCCTGCGTGCTAGCCTTCCTCCATGTCCCAATGAGGCAAGTAGACCCCTGTATGGGGAGGGAAGGAGGGGGCGCCTCTGGCTGCTGGCAGCAGGTGCTGATATTTTAGGCCTGCGTTCAATGTTTATTTTGGGAGTGAGAACAGTTTCCGTTCTTGGATTGTCTGCTCTTTTAATAAAGATGCTTGTTGGGATAGGGGGGGGGGGCTGACGAATTGGTAAACAGAAGAGATGGGAACGGTCTCTGTGATCCCGACCGCCGGGGTTCTCTCATCGGCAGGGTGCGATCATACCAGCGGGAGCCATCCTTAAACAAATCTCACACTTGGGCCAAAGATTATAGAGTGAAGTGTGACTAATGTGATACCCTACGTAACGCACGAGCTGCCATGGGGGGGGGGGGTCGAAGAGTCATTTCCAGTCTTAAACACCAGCGAGAAGAGATGGTGTCCCTATACATCTCCGAATCGTTAGGATGAAAACTTTTTTATAGATATTTACGAGATGTGTGACAGGTGCAGGGGTCAGAGTCCCCCGACCATCCCGCCACGGAATCGGAGACGTGGTTGTGCATGTCCATGGCCCTCTCCATTCGCTGTAATGGGAGTCGTGCACACAGCCGTGTAACTGCCATAGAAGTGGATAGACATGCATGGTCACCTCTCCGTTTTGTTGTCCACCTGAACAAGGGTCTTGAGACTTCGCCCAAAGCCCTATGCCCACTAATATAACCACGAGCGGAGTATCCCTCCCTTATCAGGCTTTTTCAAACCCTGAGGATAGGCCATCAATATTAAAAACTCGGACAACCCCTTTAAACCTGGTAGTAAGCGTTCGGTTTTCCTGCAGCACCACCACAGGCGAAATGAAGCATTACACAATGTCCATCCAAATCAATGTGTTGTGTGTAATGCAGGACTGGGGACGTTCTCTGTAACTGCTCTTCACTCTGCCAAGGATCCAAAACGGAGGACCCCTCTAATAACCCAGAGTTCCCTAATATATTAAAGGATTATGATTTATTTTTTAAGTATATAGACGCAACCCCTTTAAAGCATAGTCAGATGGATCAGCATTTAAATTGATTCTCATTTCTTTTGCAGTGTCCCTCTAATCTGCAAAAATTCTGTGCTGTAAGAAATCCGCGGTCATGACCGACGATGGAGGGGGCCCTGCCGGGGGCAGCTTCTATGAGGTGAGTGCCACGTGGACGACCGAAGAAGATACACTGTGCCAAAAGTTCTGCAAAGTTTGACCATATAGTGAAAAGCATGGCCGGTGTGAACCTACAGGCAGTCCAGAGTTTCCCTGCATAAATGCATATTAACTATATAGATGAAACTATAGGTTATGCATGCCTGCTCTAGAATACATAGATGATTTTACATTTCACTCCTCATCCTAGGCCGGCAACTACCGTCGCACCGTAAAACGGATCGAGGACGGAAACCGGCTGTGTAACGACTTGGTCACCTGTTTCAGAGAGCGGGCCAAGATTGAGAAGAGCTATGCCCAGCAGCTCACAGACTGGAGTCGCAAGTGGAAGAGCAATCTGGAGAAGGGTAAGAGATCCAAAACCTAAAGAGCACTTTCCTCACCACTTACAGTCCATAGGATGGACTGTAAAACTTGATCGGTGGGAATATGGTCGCCGGGACCTTTTGAATGGGACGATTTAAATGCTACTTGTCAGTTGCGCTGCATGCTTGTGCAGTACGTCGGTGAAGCCAATGCCCACAGGCTGGAGAGTACTGCGCACGTGCCATCCCGTGATCGGACAGCGCATGCGTGAGATTTCAGCACTGGAGAGGGTGACCTCAGGTTGCAAAGGGGTCGCCAATCAAGACACAGATGGAGGAAGAGCAGGTCAGGGATTTTGGAGAAAGGCACTTGCCACAATTGGGATCACCCACTGGACACTTGTGACCGAATTTGCATATTGGGTAAAACTTATTTTTCCTCCTAATTAGACCCCCACTCGCGCTGTACCAGGTTACGGCAGAGATTCTGATGGCCTCCCTTTAATGGTATCTGTAATGAATGCGTTTGTATGTAAGGACTTGTGATATTATGTAATCTACGTGTGAAAATTAAGAGGCGACATGATGGTAGGGACATTTCAAATTCCTAACCAAAATACGTTTCTGGAGTATCTTTGCTTTCTTCTATTCCTCTGTTGTTCCTGGAAATGTATGGATATATTGACTATTGGGTATTCCCAATCTCCTTGCCAATTGGCTTCACTGTCGCACTGTGCATGTCCCGGATGTCGCCAGCCTATCAGGGGAGTATTCCAGGTGCAAATGCACCCAGCTTCACTGCACATGCGTCAGAACTAGAAGGCAATGCTAGAGTTGGCCCTTCCTCAGGTTGTTCAAGCCATATCCAGTGTGTTTAGGGCCTGACCACCCTTGGGGGTACAGCCACATGGAGCGGACATACTGTGTTTGGGACATGGCTGCCTTGCATCTGAGTACCGTGCAGCTGTACAAGCCACCGCAGGAGCAGAATCGGATTAGGCTACTTTCACACTGCCGTTTCTGGGTCCGCTTGTGAGATCCGTTTCAAGACTCTCACAAGTGGCCCCAAACGGATCAGTTTAGCCCCAATGCATTCTGAATGGATAAGGATCCGTTCAGAATGCATCAGTTTGCCTCCGTTCCGCCTCTATTCCGCTCTGGAGGCGGACACCAAAACGCTGCTTGCAGCGTTTTGGTGTCTGCCTGGCGATGCGGAGCCAAACTATCCGTCCTGACTTACAATGTAAGTCAATGGGGACGGATCCGTTTACATTGACACAATATTGGTGCAATTGTAAACGGATCCGTCCCCCATTGACTTTCAATGTGAGTCAGGACGGATCCGTTTGACTTACACTTAGGCCTCTTTTACACGGGCGAGTATTCCGCGCGGATGCGATACATGAGTTGAACGCATTGCACCCGCACTGAATCAGGACCCATTCATTTCTATGGGGCTGTTCACATGAGCGGTGATTTTCACGCATCACTTGTGCGTTGCGTGAAAATCGCAGCAAGCTCTATTTTGTGCGTTTTTCATGCAACTCAGGCCCCATAGAAGTGAATGGGGTTGCGTGAAAATCGCAAGTATCCGCAAGCAAGTGCGGATGCAGTGCGATTTTCACGCACGGTTGCTAGGTGACTATCGGGATGGGGACCCGATCTTTATTATTTTCCCTTATAACATGGTTATAAGGGAAAATAATAGCATTCTGAATACAGAATGCATAGTACAATAGCGCTGGAGGGGTTAAAAAATAAAAATAAAATTTAACTCTCCTTAATCCACTTGCTCGCGCAGCCTGCATCTCTTCTGTCTTCTTCTTTGCTGTGTACAGGAAAAGGACTTGTGGTGACGTCACTCCGGTCATCACATGGTCCATCACATGATCCATCACCATGGTAAAAGATCATGTGATGGACCACGTGATGACCGGAGTGACTTCACCACAGGTCCTTTTCCTGTACACAGCAAAGAGAAGCCGGGCTGCGCGAGCAAGTGGATTAAGGCGAGTTAAATAATTTTTTATTTTTTTTAACCCCTCCAGCGCTATTGTACTATGCATTCTGTATTCAGAATGCTATTATTTTCCCTTATACAGGGGTGTGGAAATAAAAAAAAAAAAACTAGTCGAAGGACTAAAGTGGGGGCTCAATCTACTTGTCCCTCATGACCATCTACTTGTCCTGAACTTATACTAACGTTATACTGTATGGGGGCGGGGGCCACAAGGAGATGTTATGCTGTATGGGGCAGGGGCCACAAGGAGACATTATGCAGTATGGGGCGGGGGCCACAAGTAGACGTTATGCTGTATGGGGGCAGGGCCACAAGTAGACGTTATGCTGTATGGGGCGGGGGCCACAAGGAGACGTTATGCTGTATGGGGGCAGGGCCACAAGGAGATGTCATGCTGTATGGGGCGGGGGCCACAAGGAGACGTTATGCTGTATGGGGGCGGGGGCCACAAGGAGACGTTATGCTGTATGGGGGCGGGGGCCACAGGGAGACGTTATACTGTATGGGGGCGGGGGCCACAGGGTGACGTTATACTGTATGGGGGCAGGGGCCACATGGTGACATTATACTGTGCGGGGGCAGCCGCTTGGTGACGTTATACTGTATGGGGCACTAGGGCAGCCCCAAGGTGACGTTATACTGTATGGGGGCAAGAGGGAGACGTTAGTATTCATGGAGGGTGAGTGGCTGGAAGTTGGAACCTGGCAGCACTCCTATTGACACTTCAATGCCAGGGAGAAGAAGCAGAGCGGCAGCCTGACAGCAGAGCATAGCTGACCCAGAGCAGTCACCACACACACTACCTGCTGGGCTATCTATCACGGCACGGGCTGCCACCATGTCAGGAGCTCCTACTACAGCCGCTGACTAACTTGTGCCTCCGCTGGGAGCTGACTTCCGGCCTGCGGCGCCCGACTTCCGGCCTGCACAGGAGCGCTGATAACACTGCGGTAAGCAGCCCGGACTTGCTGCATCGGGCTGTGTATTAGAGGAAAACCCGGCGCAACCCTAGCCCTGCTACTTGCCCGCAGGGCTAAGCCTCCTGCACAAACTACCTGCCCGGCGCCCGGAACTGCATGTCCCGGGCGTCGGGCGATAGGAATTCCACACCCCTGCTTATAACATGGTTATAAGGGAAAATAATAGCAATCTACAGAACACGAATCCCAAGCCCGATTTTTCTCACACGCGTGCAAAACGCATTACAATGTTTTGCACTCGCGCGGAAAAATCGTGCATGTTCCCGCAACGCCTGTGTGAAAGAGACCTTAGACTTAGGTTGTTTTTTTTTAAAAAGAATAATGCAAACGGATCTGTACTGAACGGATACCAACGTTTGCATTATAGGTGTGGATCCGTCTGTGCAGATACCAGACGGAGCCGCACCTAACGCAGTTGTGAAAGTAGCCTTAACTGCTTAGAACCAAATTATTTATTGGATTTTCATTAACGGTTGTGCGGTAACTCGCAAAGTGCACGGCCACTAACGATAAACAATTTGGTTTTACTTGGTTGATTTTTCTTTCTGCGGCTTGTACAGCAGTGCAATACTCTGCAGCACGTCCGTGCAGTGTGGCCTTACCCTTAATGTAATTGTACGTGGATGAAGGTGAACGCGCAGGAGATCCCGTGCAGTTCTGCACTTAAACCGCATCAAAAAGAACAATTTCTAATAGCGTTTTTTGGTGCGCAGTAGATGAAATCCACAGCTAAAACCACAAACCTATATTTGACATAGTGGAACATCAGTAAAGTGTACATATAATTCTCTTTAGTACTGTACTATGCCACAGTTTTTCCGCTTGGCAACCCATGTAGAAAAACCGTGCATATTCTGCGTCGTGTGCAGGTGGTCTGTCTTCTGCCAAGCAGCATCACCGCCATGGTACCATGCACACGGTGATTATTCTTCTTATTGTACATAATGCAGCTTCTAATATTATGTATAAGAACCGCAGTGAAGGCAAGGGCTGGCGTTTCAGCAATGATAATTCTACGGGTTCCCATAAAACAAAAATGTTATGCTTTTTTTAAAAAAATTTATTTCGTTTTTATGTCTGTCTGTAACGTTTACTATGGCATCAATGTCAATTGCTCCTGGAATGGCTATTTAATGATCTAAAGGTGGGGGCCAGGAAACTTGTGCTCACTGTAATGAAGGTCTATAAGACTACAGCGCAAGCGCAACACTCCCTGTCACACTAGTATGCAAGTTCTGCAACCAAACCCCTATACCCACAGGGCTAAAAATATCACTTTAATGCATATTAATTGCCACTAATTACTGTGACACGGTTGACAAGGAAAACACAATGTTCTTGGTTAAACATTGTTAATGTGTATACAGCCGGGACGGTAAAGGAAGTTTCCTTCTCTAGTCACAACCAATGTTACCGCAGACACAATCGAAGGTCAAAGGTTGCGTAGGGCTGGGGGGTCTCCTTTTGATTCTGCACTTGCCTATGGAGCAATGGCATTTATGGTAATTGCCTTATTTTACTACTAGAACTAGAATTGCTCCCTTTAGAAGTGAGGATAACTTGAGTAATTGGGGAGGCCCGGGAAAGGGAGGGTTGACGGCACCTATGTTGTCTGTGAGTTAGGAGACGCCATTGTGGCCGCTGTCGTACAGCCCACCCCCCCCCCCCCCCCCCCTCCATTGCCCGTACACAGGTGCCTGTATACTACATATGTCACTGGTTAGGGCAGCGATGGAAAGCCTACATTGCTTTCCATTTGTAAAGGGGATGTGATTTGCCCATGAATACAATGCGAGCTAATGCAAAGTTAGATATTTGTCCAATAGGAAGTAAATAAAAAACCCTTCATTTCTGAGTAATCCACTTACATTATCCCTGTCTGGGATCCTTCCATGATGCCGCCCTCTTTATATGTTGGCTTATAGATAGATGGGCACCAGAGATAATGGTCCTACCTGTTGTGAACGCGCGTTGCACTTGCAGTTTCCCTACACCGCTGCAGCTGCCAGGTTTACTGCGCATGCACAGTATAAGGGCTCTTTTACATAAGCAAGTTTTTTTTCCGTCCGGATGTGATGCGTGTAGTGAACACTTAGAATTCGGACTGAATATTTCAATGGGTCTGTGCACATGGGCGTTTTTTTTTTTTTTTTACGCATCATGTTTTATATTGTACGTCTTCCTCGCAGCCATGGGGCTTGTGTGAAAAATGGAAGGCATCCGGATGCAACGCGCTTTTCATTGATGGTTGCTTGGAGACGTAGATTGTTGTTCAGTTTTTCTTCACGCGTGTTAAACATATGCAATACAGAAAAAATGCGCGCACACACACTGAACGCATTAGCGGAGAAAGCCGAATTTGCGTGAAAAATCATCAGTTTTTTTTCATGAAGAGATCCTGATACAATTCATATTGCTCGTGTGAAAGAGGCCTAAGGCTCGTTTCCCACAAGCGATACAGAATGAGTCTGGATTTGTTCAGGGAAAAACCTATGATTTTGCACGCAGTTTTTTTTCTGCAATTGCGTTCATTGCTTCAGTTTACTCCACGTGGATGCAATCAGTTTTTGACTCGTGAAAAATAACTCTCAACATCTCCTAGTAACATCAGTGAAAAGCGCATTGCATCCGGATGCCTTCCGTTTCTCACTATAGGGCCAGAGCTGCATGGAAAAAGCACAATATAGAATATGCTGCAATTTTTATTTTTTTTTTTATTTGTCTTGAACAGAGATGATTAGTGATAAATGCCGCTCATGTGCACAGACCCATTGAAAGGAAAATCAAAAAATTCAGTCCGAATGCTGTCTGTTCACAACGTGAATCTGGACTGAAAACTTGCTTGTGTGAAAGAGGCCTAAAAAAATTATATTTTGGGATTTGGTACAATGCAACTAGCTGGAGAGTCAGGGACTGAAGAAGCCTGGGACATGTAGTCTGCAGAGTGTTGTTGCAGTCATGGGACCACTCGCTCCCCTGAACTGGGAATGTGTTGCCGATTTAATAATGGAAAGTGTATGATACGGGGGAAAAGATGTCCGATTTAATTACAGTATAACTGAAGATATAACAGCCGATCGGCGCTCACTTACGACAGCTCTCGTTTTGGGTAATTCTGGACAGCCGGAAGTTGGCCCTAAGGTTCAGGGGCAGATCCCATGTATTAGGGGATTGCTCAATGAGAGCATATGAAAAGTTGATCTCGACTACACCAGGGGAAAATGTATCGGAACATTCCTTTATGCCACGTGTGATCTTTCCATAATTGACTCCAGTAAGCGGACAATCCAGTTTCTCAGGTTTATGTGGTTTGTAATTGCAACTCTATAAAATTGCTGTAAGCTGTTGGAAAGCCCAGGAGGTTTGTCAGACGAAACAGTTTCAATAAAGGAATAAAATGTGCATCATCTACAAACTTGTGTCATGTCGGGGCCTGGGCAAATGTTAGCCACGTCTAGATGCCAGTACTGACACGCCGTAGGGACAGGTGCACACAAAATGGACACCTTCACAAGGAGTATAGGGTTCAGCAGTTGGCAATGTGCGAGCCTGACCCAAGCCATGTTACACATTTCAGTGGGGCTCAGCAAGGCCACACTCCTCTAAGGGTATGTTCACATGATCGTGTCATCATACATATCGGTGTCTCATAATTTAAAGTAGGAATCCGTGTTCCCATTCATACAGCTGTATTTTGAGATTTAAAAATCTGAATCGGCAAGTGACATCACTTCTTCCTACTGAAAACGTATGCATGCTCGGCTGAGCATTCATGGTTATGGGGAATTCAAAGTGACAGCTGTCAGACGGGCTTATCGGTGCTGTGTGAGTAGCAGAGTCACTTGAAGCTCATTGTGGCGATACTGACCGCTTTTATTATTTTGTTGGTCACAGGTCCGCAGTACGGTACCCTGGAGAAGGCCTGGCAAGCTTTTCTCACAGCAGCAGATGCCCTCAGCGAGATTCACACCGAGCTGCGGAATCAGCTGTGGGACGAGGACAGTGGGAAGGTGCGGGACTGGCAGAAAGAAGCATATCACAAGCAGATGATTGGAGGCTTTCGAGAGACGAAGGAGGCAGAGGAGGGATTCAGTAAGGCTCAGAAGCCCTGGTTGAAGAAGCTCAAAGACGTAAGTGCCATCCAGCCGGGACTTGCGGCTATAGAGATACTGTGACTCTCCGTCCTCAGAAGCTTGACCTGTGGGTGTTCTTCACTCATGCCTTGTGTTCATATGTATGCAGTATCAGATGCGAAGAAAATGAAAGTTGAGATTGATGGGGAAAAATGTTTGAATCTAGCAACGCAAAAACGAAAAATTCTGTCAAAATAGGCTCGGTAATGACTGGGTTAAAACTGAATTTCTTATGGTAAGAAACACTTAGTTCTGAATGGGGACTTCAGATTTGTTGCGCTACCTCATGGATGCAGTGTAAATGCGGAGTACACTTTTATTAGTTAAATTACAACATGTTTTGGGTCCGGAACAGACCCTTTGTCAGGCATTAATATCTTGCAAATACAGCGCCTCCTCTATTGGCAGGTTACATGTGATATTGCAGCTCATCCTGTACAAAGACATTGAAGAGGTTTTCGTTCAGTGCTTAGTACACCTAAGTGGCGGTATTTTTTTAAAATAAAAATCTTTGTAGCAAGATTGTTTTAATCAGTAAATCCATTGTGTGATGGATCAGAGTTGTAGTTCCTGTCATGGATTTTTTTACACCACCGCTGAATACAATGCTTTGTGGCGGGTGCGCTTCCTCATTAGTACATATTTGTGTAGAAGGGTTGAGTGAAGTTATGAGTATTTGGCCTGGGCTACACTGCGACTTTTTGTAGCGCGACTGATTGATTAATTTTAACTATTTAAAGACAGTGGCCGTCCACAAGGTTGCATTAATTTGGACTGCAGCTGTAGTTCTGGCAGGGAAAAAAATGCTTGTCAACCCGAAAAGCTTAAGACTGGTGCAAATTATAAAGTCAATTTCCTAGAAATCTGCACTAAAAGTATTCCCATTAAGGAAACCAATTAAAAAGGTGCCGTTCATGCTCCATGCGTGTGACCACTGATACCCGTGACTGGCAGCAGCGGTCACAGGCTGGCGGCACTTCCCGTCCCGCAGGGACCTGAAATGGCCAGGGCAGGAGATGGAGCCCTAGAATGGCTTGACTATAAGCAGGCAACCATTATTTTTTATTTTATTTTTGGGCACATGTTCACTGATTTAAAGGGGTAGTGGGGGTAATATGACAAGCAGTCAGCGCTGCTATTCAGCTGCTTCTGTGGGCTCCACTTCTTGGTGTTGGGCACGACGCTCTGGCTGGACGGGCAGTCTGAACCATTTCCAATCGTTGGCCACAGGGCTGACCCGCTTCAGCCAGTGATTGGATGGGCAGACAGTCCAAGCCATTTCCAGGGTGTCGTACCCAGGACCAAGAAGTGGAAAGGGGCGTGGACGGAAGCAGTGGCGGGGATCGGTGAAGTGAGTAAAGATTGATGGTTATTGGACCCCACTCTGACCCAGTTTTACGTTTAAAGTACTCCACCAGAACACCCCTTTAAGGCCCACTTAACATATAGCCGACAATCGGGATCAGTTTTCTCCATTGTGGTGCAGAAAACGGCGGAGAGGAACTGAAGCCAGAACTGGTCCCATAGTTTTCTGTGGGATCGTTCATACATCCGGCACATAATGAGAGCCATTTGGGTAAATGTTCTAGTTTTTGGTAGTTCTTGAGTAGGGCCTCTAGGTGCTTCATAAAACGGTCCATACAAATGGGCTAGCTGTCAGATGAACGTGAGCAAGCTGTATCTCCTGATCCTTGCATACACACGCATTCTCTTCTTTTTAGGTGGAAACCTCAAAAAAGCGGTACCACGTCGCTCGAAAGGATGAAAAGTCGGCCCAAGTACGAGAGGATCATTCAAAGGCCGACGCCTCTGTGTCGCAAGAGCAAATCCGTAAGCTGCAGGAACGTGTGGAGAGATGCAGCCAGGAAGCGGAGAAGGTCAGATTTAGAAGATCTGGGGTTGACTACTTTTTAGCTTTTTTGCTGTGCAGGACAAACCCTGCAAATCGGAGATGTTGTAATCGGACATTGGGTGAGGGATTATCCAAAAAGACCCATTTAGCTACACTGACTGGTGCAGATATTAGTTTTCTTTCTGACCTTTAGTATTTCCATTTTTGAACCATAAGAACTCATGACTTTTCCACAGGATAGTTGACAAGTATCTAAATGGTGGTGGTCTGATTGCAGGGACCACCACCTATGAAGAGAACAAAATGACGGTCACATATGCGTGCTCCATTGATCATCTATAGGACTGCCAGAGTTAACTGAGTACAGTCCCATAAAGAATAAAGGGATCAGCAGTTGGCATGCATAACCGTCGCTCCATTCACCCCGGGAACTTGGGTATCCTGTTCTTATGATCATTCAAGGTCCCAGCGGTCATTCCCCCCCCCTACCCAACTGATCAGACGCTTATCAACTATCCTCTGGTTAGGTGCTAAGTTCTTATGGTGGGACAACCCCTTTAAAGGAGCATTCCGGTTGTGTAACGTTATTCCCCCATCCACAGCATAGGGGATAACTATTAGATTGATGGGGTCCTATCGCAGGGGACCCCCACAAATCACGAGAACAGGGTCCCCATACCCTGTGGAGTCCCCTGAAATGAATCGATCAGCCCGTTCGGCATGTGCACTGCCACTCGATTGATTTCTGGAGATGGCAGAGTACGGCTCTCCCCCCCCCCCCCCCCCCCCATCTCCAGAACGCCCATAGAAATGACTGGCATGCCCGCCCGATCAATCATCTCAGGGGGCTTCACAGGGTGCAAGGCCCCCCGATTTCTTGATCGTTGGGGATTTCAGCAGGAGGACCCTCACTGATCTAATAGATAACTTTACACAACTGAACTGGAATACCCCTTTAAGTGTGACGTATACTATGGTTTCGTGTATCCATGCCTTTCTAATTGAGTTCTTCACTTTCATTTGCTCTGACTTAATTACAGGAGAAATCTGCATATGAGAAGGCTCTTGATGAGCTGAATCGATACAACCCCCGCTACATGGAGGACATGGAACAGCAGTTCGAGAGCTGCCAGGAGGCTGAGCAGAAGCGCCTGCGCTTCTTCAAGGAAATGCTGCTGGATTTTAATAAGCACCTTGATCTTTCCAGCAAGGACAGGTAACGACAGACTGCGCAGGCTGTCCTCAACCAGCACATACACTGATGCATCTGTAACACTGGATGTGGACCTTCTTGTGCACTTTTAGGCCTCCCTGTACATTTTTACAGCCACCAAAATGCCACAAACATTGTGCTAACTTTTTAATGCATCTATCCACGGGATATGGGATAACTAGCTGATTGCTGGGGGTCCTACTGCCGGGAGGGAACCGTAACTATCATAACAGGGGCCCCATTCTGATGAAGCGGCAGGCCGTGCATGTCCATTGATTCTCTCAGGGATTGCCAGATAGCCAAGCACAGCAGTCTGACCCCCAGCGATCAGCTAGTTATGCCCTATCCTTTGGGCGCGGGATAACTTAAAAGCTTGGCACGACAACTTTAAATGCACTACAATCGATGCCTTTTTGTTTTGTTGTAGACTTTCAAATAATATCTCTCCATATCATCTTTGGGCAAAAACAAAACCTGAAAACGTGGCATTTTACAGAAAAACACTTTGGGTGGTACGGTCGCACTTGACATAAATATTATGGATTTTCCACAAGACTTTAGGAAGATGAAAATCTGCAGCATTTACAGTAGTAACAGAGGTTGAGTTTTTCACAAATCAGATAACCACATGTGGTGCGGCTTTTTAAGGGTACGGCGAAACTTGGCACGTGATAGCGGTCGCGGCCAGGATTACAGAGGAGCGGTGATCCCATAGAAATGAATGGGATTGCAGCACGAGTCACAAAACAATCCAACACTGCTGGATTCTTTGTGACTTGTGCTGTGATTTCCATTCTTTTTTTGTAGGATCACCGCTATTCTGCTATCCTGGCCGCGACAGCCATACGCTAGATCCACAGCATGTCTGTCACGGATTTCTACTGTGGGTTTGACTTTTGTGCAGTGCAGAGAGTACAGTCTGGGGCGAAGCTGCAGCATTTTCATGGATACTTTTGCCCTGTTTCTGCAGTTTTACTCTTTAAAAATTGCCTCCAGTCAATTACTGCTGACCATAGGGTTACATGCGTTGCGATGGTGGCCGTTACCACTTTACGTGTGTAAATGTTTTTTACTTTTTTTTGCCCTCTTTCAGCTTCCATGCTTTGTACAGAGACCTGCATCAGGGAATCCAGACAGCTGACGATCAACAAGATCTGAAATGGTGGAGAAACACCCATGGACCGGGCATGGCCATGAACTGGCCTCAGTTCGAGGTAAGGCTTGGTCTGTACTGTTAGATGGGTGTATACTAGGCTTATATATATATATCCTGTTCCAGGATTCAATTGCATATATGCACTCCTTGTGTTTGGTATTGCTGCCATTAAGGCTGAAGTCACATCAGCATTCAGCCTTTCCGTTCTCCTGTTCCGTGATAGGAGCGGGAGAACTGAAAGGACAGAATCGGCACATAACTGAGCCCTAAGGACCCCATAGACGAGAATGGGGTCCGTTAGGTTTACGCTCAGATGATGATTTTGGAGCGGAGACAAAAGTCCTGCGCGCACAACTTTTGTCTCCCTCCAAAATCATCTTCTGAGCGTAAACCTAACGGACCCCATTCTAGTCTATGGGGTCTATAGGCTCCGTTCGGCTCAGTTATGTGCCGATTCTGTCCTTTCCGTTCTCCTGCTCCTATAACTGAGCAGGAGAACGGAAAGGCTGAATGCTGATGTGAACTCGGCCTAAGTTGAATGGGACTGATCTGCAATACCGCACACAACCTGTGGACAGGTGTGGCACAATTTTTGGAAGAAAGCAGCCATGCAGGACCAATGCATCTGTGCTGCTGGCACCTAACTTTTTGGAATTTTTTGCCTGTTGAGGTTTTCTGGCTACTAGAAGGTTCTTGTAGTCTACAGTCGTGTTGCAAGCTGAGTGATCACGGTTAGTTAGACGGATATTACTTGGTCGGGGTTCTGTTTTCCAAATGTGAAGTGTTCCTTCCTGATCTCACAAATAGCGGGTTTCAGTCCCCCCTAGGATAAACATCCTCAGTTTCCTCCCGCGCTTTAAACCGCTGCTGAACCCTTTCTTGAAAGGAATCTGTATGTCTGCAAATATGTGTTGGAATTAGCACATTAAAGAATGGGTCCATTTCCTGCGGAAAGAAAAATCTGTCAAATTCGGAAGTAGGAAAATATATTGCTTGGGATAAAGGTTTTTCCATTCGCCGCAGTAGAACTTGTCTGTCCAGAAGTTCTTGCCGTCTTGTGGGGCACTATGTTAGAGGTGTTTGCTCTACGAAGACACGTTGTTTGTGTAGGGTGGAGGTTTCCCGTCACCACTTAATATATCAACCTATATGTGGCTAGACGAATGCTGTAATGGTGGCCCAAAGCTGTGTGCGACAGGTTCCATATTGAATCATTCGATGTAGATACCAGCGAGATGTTCAGCAGATGTTTACGAAATGTCCCTCTAAATGCAGGAGTGGTCTCCAGAGACACAGAGGCCGATCACCAAGAAGGAACGCAGTGGTAAAAATGTAGAGGAGGTGACCCTCACTGGCATCGTGCCAGCCAAGGATGGGGTTTCAGGAGGGACCCCCACCCAACAGCTGAACCGAGGGTGAGTCAGAATTTTTTTGTGACCAACTGCCTCAAGCTCAAGTCTATATTAAGGCCGTTGGGGACGGCCATGCCCATTTTACGGACCGCATATCACAGGCATCGGCCGTGTGCTCTCTGCATCACAGTGCAGACCCTTTGACTTCAATGGGTCCGTGATCCCGAAGATAGGACATGTCTTAACTTTTGCTGCGCGGGGGCACGGACCCAGAATGACATGGAAGAGCTCCTTTGTGCTTCCGGGTTCGTGCTTCCACGCTGCAAAAGAAAATACATTCTTCAGCTGCATCTTGCTGATCGTGGACCCATTGAAGTCAATGGATCCACACCGCGACGCTGGGTGCACACAGCCAGTGCCTGTGTGTTGTGGATCTGTGGTTTGTGATCTGCAGAATGGGTTTCGCTGTCCCACGGTCATGTGAATGCGGCCTTACACACATTAATTACCCGTTGAATGGAATAGAGAAATTATACAATTTTTTTTTTTTTATATAGCAGTATGGGGGTATACAAGGCATATTTTCATATCCACACTCTGCGCCACACTCGCCTGCATTAGATCACTGCTCCCCAACCCGTAAAACTACTATTACCATCATGCCTGGACTCACGGGATGCTGGAGTTGTAGTTTTGCAATAGCCGGAGATTCACTGGTTGAGCAACACTACTTGAGACTCTGCCAATTTGCCCACAATATGATGACGCTGCTGGGACTTGGGACACGGCGGGCTTAGTGTCAGTTCACAATCTGTTTGACGTCCTCCTCCCAGGTTTTCCTACGCAGACGAAGACCAGGATTTCTATGCCACCTTAACGGATATCCCACGTTCACAGTCAGTACAGGCCCCACGTCGCGTTTTTCCAAAGGCGTGGTGCCCTTGTCTATACTCCACTTACATTCTCCCCAATTAACTTAACCTCTAGCTTATAATGGTGATGGGTTTTCTTTGGCTAGCCTGTCCATCATGGACCTCTTCTAATTAGAGACTCCGCTCTACTTTCTCCTCACACATCTGTCTTCCGGGTGTTGGTGGTTATACGTTTACTAGGGAATCTATGGTGGTCAGCAAAACCTACATCTATATATTATATATAATCTGTTGTAGATTTAAAGAGTTTATTGAAATACTGGATTGGAAAGATAGTCATTACAGCCTACTTTTTGTATGTGTTTGGGTTTCCATTTGTCCTGTGAAGAGAACTTCCACCAGAATTAATATTTCACTGGTAAAGATAACAGACTGGCAATCTTAATGGAGTTGTCCACTTTTTAAATATTTTTTTTTTTTTTTACGATTGATGACCTATAGGCTGCAGTACCAGGCACGGCCATCGTTGTACGCATGGCACTGTTGCACTCGCTAGCCCCTTCATTCAACTATATCAGGAATGCCCAACCTGCGGCACCTCCAGCTGCTGTAGGCTGATAGCTGTAGGCTGTCCGGGCATGCAGGGAGTTGTAGTTTTGCAACAGCTGGAGGGCCGCCGCAAGTTGAGCATCCCTGGACTATTCTCACACATTGATGGAAGATCGCTAGGATATGTTATCGATATCAAATAGGTGTGGGTCCCACGTCTGGGACCCGCTCCTATCTCCAGTACGGCCCCTGAAGTGAAGGAGAGCACACGGCACATGCGCTGCATACTCGCCATTCATCACTACGCTTGGCTGTTTCTAGAAGTCCTGTAGTGGCGAATAAAGGGCACGTCGTGCAAGTGCCGCCCCCGCTCCATTCACGGTTATGGGGATGATGCATATTGCCAGGTTCTGCAGAAGCCTTTAGGGTGGAGTTGCTCTTTATATCACAGTTTTGGGTTCTTGTCTTGTTCAGTGGTATTTAACCTGTGTGGTTCTTGCAGCACTGTGAAGGATGATGGCTCGGAGTGGTCAGAAGACGACAGTCCTAAAAAGTCACTGGACAGTAATGGTCGGGAGGTATCACAGGTAGAGGGCGTGCGTGTGCGAGCTCTTTATGATTACACTGGACAGGAGGCTGACGAGCTGAGCTTTTCAGCAGGTATACACCACTAACCTTCCCTTAACCCCCCTTCATGTTTCCTATCCACAGGCACGTCACCCCCTATTCCCATACCTTGCATCCCGCATCAGGCCTAGTGCATGGATCTGGCAACACTCGCAGGCTTGCACCTGTGCATGATGCACGTGTCTTGCTACCACGTTTTCCACCCACCCAATCATCCACCGTTAACACCGCACTAATTACAGCACTAACTTCATGGGACCAAGGTTAAAAACCCCACACAATGCTGGAACTGGATGAAAGACTCTGCACCAGCGATCCAGCATTTGTGGTACTGGGAATGCAGTGAATACTGGTATAGGTTCAGAAGGTTATATCCTCTTAAAGGGAAACTCCACCTTTTTGGAGCCACAAGATGAAGTTATTTTAATCTTTCCCTGAAGCCATGGGAGTGTCCCTTGGGTTCCTCTACTTCAAGTGCATTTCCTTTTTATAACATCACAAGTGGATCCCAAAAGTGTAGTTTCCCTTAAAGGGCGTCTGTCTGCAGATTTGTGAAACCGGCTGACCTGTTACATGTGCACTTGGCAGCTGAAGGCGTCTGTGTTGGTCCCATGTTCATATGTGCCCGCATTGCTGAGAAAAATGATGTATTATTATATGCAAATGAGCCTCTAGGAGCAACGGGGGCGTTGCCGTTACACCTAGAGGCTCTGCTCTCTCTAACTACCGCTCTCTGCAACTACTGCATCCTCTGCACTTTGATTGACAGGTCCAGGCAGTGAAATCATCATAATGCCTGGCCCTGTCAAAGTGCAGAGGCATGGCAGTTGCAGAGAGAGCAGAGCCTCTAGGTGTAATGGTAACGCCCCCGTTGCTCTTACAGGCTCATTTGCATATAATAAAACATAATTTCTCTCAGCAATGCGGGCACATAGGAACACGGGACCAACAGAGACGCCTTCAGCTGCCAAGCGCACATGTAACAGGTCGGCCGGTGTCATAGGGACAAATCTGCTGACAGACTATTTTTAAAACTGGTATTCCCATCTTAAACATTTATGACATATCCACAGGACTTATCTGGAGAATGGGGGTCCCTCATCACCAATTCAGGGGATTGGTTGAGGTGGCTGGCATTAAGGAAACGGCCATACTCGCTGTGCTATGCTGTTGGCCAAATCTGCGCCACCTCTGCATTCCCAGTTTGGAAGCGGCGCCTACTTGGACAGAACTGAGGGATCTCCATTCTTGAGATGGGTGCCCAGATGGGACCTGCATCTGTCGGTCTTTTTACAGATTATTCTGTGCATTTGCAATAAATATTGGGAATACCCCTTTACTTTCCCAGTATTGTACCAGTGCAGTAATGTCCACCACAGTATCTTGTTCAGAATCTGCCATTTCTGGCAAAAAAATAAAATTTCTGTCGCTTCACTCACAACGAATAGCAGCTTGTCAGCAGAAAAGGGTTTGTGTGGAAATGTACTATATTGGATAGAGTCTATAATTTTTCTATACATTTCTATTATTTGTATATGGCTTTTAAAACTTATCTGAAATGTTGGTATAGGGAGAGGATTGCAAATTCAGCTCCGGAATGCCTTTTCTTAAGACATTTTTCTTAATTAAAAAGCATGAATCACCTTTCTACAGGATACCAACCTGTGAGACCCCTGCAATCGCTAGAAGCCCCATTCCAGAGGAATTTAGATGGAGCGGTGGTCACACATGCATGCTGCCGCTCCGTTTAACGTCTCTGCAAACCGCCATCTCCGTCAGTCCCATAGAGATTAAATGGAGCGACGGGACATGTGACCCCCGCTTCATTAAGACTCGTCGGGAAGGGGCCTCAGAACCACTATTGTAGTGATTTGTGAGGTCCTAGTTGTCGGACCCCTTTGGATAGGTGATAAATGGTTTTCATGCGGTGAACTCCTTTATTGCAATTGCGAAAGAAATGGAGAATCTCTGTCTAAAAGGTGGCTCACCCATTAGATGTAACCTGCCAGTTTTGGTAGAAAGCACAACTCTAGTCAACAGGCGGTGTCTGATCTTGCTGCTGTTCTCGATTCCTGTGGATAATGTTTAGCTGCAATACCAGACCCCACCAGTGATCAAGAGTGGAGCTGTTTCTGTTGTCTAAATATGGTATTGATGCAGAGTGACACCTCCCAAGGTCCCTCCTGTGTATACATTGTACAGTAGTTTCATCTTCTCTGATAGAAACACAAGGTAAGTCACGCATTGCTCACATGTATGAGACGTCAAAACAAACCTACCGTATTTCCTGCACACACTCAAGACAACCTAATGACCTAAATTATTTATATAGTGCCATAATTGTGTGTGTATGTAATGAATATATACAGTATACACCCGTATTTTTCAGAGATGCACCTAGGTTTTAGAGGAGGACAATAAGAAATATTTTTAATTAGACCTCAGATCAGACCCCCAGTGCCCAATGTTAATGAGACCTCGGCTCACAGCCCCCAATGAGACCTCGGCTCACAGCCCCCAATGAGACCTCGGCTCACAGCCCCCAATGAGACCTCGGCTCACAGCCCCCAATGAGACCTCGGCTCACAGCCCCCAATGAGACCTCGGCTCACAGCCCCCAATGAGACCTCGGCTCACAGCCCCCAATGAGACCTCGGCTCACAGCCCCCAATGAGACCTCGGCTCACAGCCCCCAATGAGACCTCGGCTCACAGCCCCCAATGAGACCTCGGCTCACAGCCCCCAATGAGACCTCGGCTCACAGCCCCCAATGAGACCTCGGCTCACAGCCCCCAATGAGACCTCGGCTCACAGCCCCCAATGAGACCTCGGCTCACAGCCCCCAATGAGACCTCGGCTCACAGCCCCCAATGAGACCTCGGCTCACAGCCCCCAATGAGACCTCGGCTCACAGCCCCCAATGAGACCTCGGCTCACAGCCCCCAATGAGACCTCGGCTCACAGCCCCCAATGAGACCTCGGCTCACAGCCCCCAATGAGACCTCGGCTCACAGCCCCCAATGAGACCTCGGCTCACAGCCCCCAATGAAAATGACCTCCATGCCTCATTTGGTCAGCCCCCAGCCTCAGATCACATAAAATAAAATCCATTTATCTCTGCTGCTCCGGACGCCGACGCTCCTTACCTCCAGCGCTCTCTTCTTCCTGCCATTGGCTCTGCTGTGACCCGACGCCCACAGCGTGCGGAGGACCAGAAAGCTGTGAGTACAGAGCCCGGGGAGCACTGCATTCAGCGCTTCTCGGTTCTCCGGTACTAATAAGCGCTTCCATAATGGAAAGCGCTCATTAGTAGTCGCTCCATAAGATGCACTGACATTTTTCCCTCACTTTGGGGGAAGAAAGTGCGTCTTATGTGTTGAAAAATACGTTATGCGTGTCTAAAATAGATCTCAAAATATATAAGGTATTTAAATTATGTGTGTGTGTATATGTGTGTGTGTGTATGTATATATGTATGTGTGTATGTGTGTGTGTGTATATATATATATATATATATATAATTATAATATATCACTGGGAAATTATGAAAATGGAGATTTTATCAAATCCCTAAGGGAGATGATCAATTCACGGAAGATGATGTTCCCTAAAGAAAGTATGTGATTTGATCATCAAATCCCTTAACTGTTTTAGTGAAAAGTTTTAATATTTTTGATAATATAATATTGTTTAGATATTAAAAGTATTTATTTAGTAAACCATGCATTAATAAATGTAGGTAATACAACAATAGTCATTGAAACACACATTATTAAAGAAAGTGAGTGATTTGATCATCTCTTTAAACTTTTCACTAAAACAGTTAAGGGTTTCTACCACCAGAAATACCGTTATGTAGCTGACTGATATAGCGATGCGCTAATGTCAGCACTACATAACTGTATGTTTTTTACCTTTCTCCCTGCAGCCGTTTTGGTAAAAAAAAAAAAAAAAAAAACACTTTTATAATATGCTAATGAGCCTCTAGGTGCTATGTGGGCGTAAAATCCACACCTAGAGGCTCCGTCCACTCACCCTTTATCCCGCCCAGGTCCCCTGTTCTGCCCGCCCCGCTCCTCTTGATTGATGTGACGGTTCGCAGCAGCGTTGACGAAATCCCGCGCCTGCGCCGTTCACTTCTGTCTTCGGCGCAGGCGCAGTGAGTGAAGGCCGCTATCCTGGTGCCGGCTTCCTCACTGTGACGTAGTCGGAGCAGTGAGGAATCCGGCACCAGGAGCGCATCATTCAATCACTGCGCCGAAGACAGAAGTGAACGGCGCAGGCGCGGGATTTCGTCAACGCTGCTGCGAACCATCACATCAATCAAGAGGAGCGGGGCAGGCAGAACAGGGGACCTGGGCGGGATAAAGGGTGAGTGGGCGGAACCTCTAGGTGCTGATTTTACGCCCACATAGCACCTAGAGGCTCATTAGCATATTATAAAAGTGCTTTTTTTTTTTACCAAAACGGCTGCAGGGAGATATGTAAAAAACATACTGTTATGTAGTGCTGACATTAGCGCATCGCTATATCGGTCAGCTACATAACAGTATTTCTGGTAGTGGTGCTAATTTAAATTGCTCAATGGCTGCGATAGCTTCTTCTATCCTTTCGCAAGTCCACAAAGGTTTTTCTTTATCATGCCGCTTGTTCAAAAACGTCCTAATAGTTTAATTAAACTGTTCTTGAGATACAACTTCGGTCAGAGTTTGATTATTTATTTTTTTTTATTATTTTTTTTTCCATATCTGAACCCATGGCCAGGAGTGAGCCCCCACAGAAATATGTCTGGCTGTGTTCCACCTGCCAGAATAGTATATACCTAGAATCGGGGGCGTCGCTAGGGACTTATCGCTAGGGCCTTTTATCAGCGAACTGTGAGAGCTATGGGATAAAGGACCTTTGATGACATCATCGCCATGTGACCAGTAACATCACAATATTACTGGTCACATGTCTGAGGTAATCAAAGGTCCTTCGACTGCTTTCTTATATATATTAGATTTATGCAGATCTCTATATATAAAGTATATTTTAAAATATATATATTATATAAAAAATGTTTGTTTTTTAACGTGATGGTTTCAGCTGTAAGAGGACATATCGTGTGGTCCAAGAGTCTGTATCATCTTTCACATATTGATATTTTTCATTGTGGTAATATAATCCCGCCATATAATGCCACATTGCAACTCAGCATTATGTATTCTACAGGAGAAGAGCTCATAAAACTGGGTCCTGAAGACGATCAGGGCTGGTGTCGGGGACGTCTCCGCTCTGGGAAAATTGGACTTTATCCCGCAAACTACGTGGAAGACGTGGAGTCCTGAGTGTGAACCAAGCCTTGAGCGTCCTCCGAGCCGTGTGCGTGTGCGCCCCAGATCCTCCTAAGGACAAGGGGGGCCAACCCATGAACATTGGATACTTCTAGTGAATCCATTGCTGCTTTTACCATATTATTTTAGACATGCAGTTACATATATATATATTTTTTCTTAATAAAAATTACCCAGAAAATATTATGCCTGGCTGCGCGCCTGCAGCGTTGTGAACCGAGGATGTGCATTGTAAAGTTTTTCATTGTGACGAGTGCAGGTGAGCTAGCTTGAGTCACCCAAATGTATATATCAAGAGTCAAAAACACACAAAGTGCTTCCTCTAAACCAAACCCACTTACGGTTGTCCACTACGGTATGGGGTCGGTATGTTGTCTCTGTCACCCTCGGGATCAGCAGGCCAGGCCAGGCCTTGCTTCCTCAGTTAAAAGACGGGACAGCCTTAATTGGTCTATTTATTTTCCTGCCCACATTTGCACAGAACAAATACTAGTCACCCTCTTAGGGTGGACGAAGGTGTTTTTTTCCCCCAAAAATGATGTTAACAGTTTGATGTCCAAGGGTCGGAATTGTGTAGCAGCTGGTCTCCGGGCCCCTTGTAGGTACCCATGTGACTTGTATGCTTCCCTATTAGCAGGGTATGTTTTTAGGATTTTCTGCTGGACACAATGTTGGGATGTTTGATACTTTTGTAATTTTCAGGTTTGAGGGTTTAGTTGAGTTGTTGCCAGAGGTGGAGATCACTTCCTATATACCCCTTCCCCCTGCTCCGCCCAAGCTACAATATTTCATCTTTTAAAGTCTCTCTCGGATTTCGTGAGGCCGACGGGTTCAGCATGAGACTTGTGAAGCACTATGGACAGAGAAGAGTTCAAAAATGTTGTGCCATCTCATCATGCAAGTGACCTTATTGTGAACAATGTATTTTCTATTTAAATGATAATAAAATCCACATCGTTTTTACCCGAGGTGTGTGTGGGTCTCTGTAGATTCTGTTCATTTTGGCTCGGAAGGAATATTTTGTGTAAAAGGACAAGTTATTGTCACGAGTTGGAGGTCCCAGGAGAGACCACCGCGTCGTCAAGCAATAAACAAACGGAAATCAGGTACAGACACACAAGAGTTTAATGCACAAACAAAAACCAGGGAAGGCAGCACAGACAAAACATGAGCTCTATGTACCGTCAGCACAGTGGGAGAAAACCCCCACTGCGCCACTGTTTAGTAATACTCCAGAGGGGTGTGATTAAGCAACTCCTGGTATTCACTAGGGCCCCAGATGGTAGGGTTAGACTTTGCAGCAGAAAGTTGCCAGGGTCCACTCTGGAGCGTGAACTAGACAGTGACAGCAGGAACGAATGGACAACAGGTACCAGAAGGTACCGATAGCACATAGACATACATAACAGACAGGCAAATACAATCAGGGCAACTAATAATACAAGCAGGAGTACATAGCAAGGAAACAGGAGTGACAATGAGCAGAGAAGGACTTGCTCCACCAGTGGTAAACTGCATGGCCTTGCGCATTGCACTCTGCTGCAAAGAAAGGTGCAGCAAGGGCTTGCTGAACAGAGACATATAACATAACTGGCAGAACAGATAACAGGAAAGAGGACGGGAATGAACAAGTAGGAAACCCACAGAGCACAGACAGACACGGGTCCCATGGGTCAGCAGCATGGGAGAGAGAGAGAGTACAAACAGGAGCAGGACAAGACAACACACACCAGGAGAGCTGACCCAGAACTGAGGAAACCTCAGCCTTAGGCCTCCTGCACACGACCGTTGTGTGCACCCGTGGCCGTTGTGCCGTTTTCTGTTTTTTTTTCGCGGACCCATTGACTTTCAATGGGTCCCTGGAAAAATCGGAAAATGCACCGTTTTGCAGCCGCATCCGTGATCAGTGTTTCCTGGCCGTGAAAAAAATATGACCTGTCCTATTTTTTTTCACGGCCAACGGTTCACGGACCCATTCAAGTCAATGGGTCCGTGAAAGAACACGGATGCACACAAGATTGGCATCCGTGTCCGTGACCCGTAGGTTACTTTTTATACAGACGGATCCGAAGATCCGTCTGCATAAAAGCTTTTTTATAGCTGAGTTTTCACTTTGTGAAAACTCAGAACCGACAGTATATTCTAACACAGAGGCATCAGGTTAGAATATACTAAAAGAACTGTGTACATGACTGCCCCCTGCTGCCTGGCATGTGCTGCAAGGCAGCAGGGGGCAGCCCCCTCCCCCCCCCTGTAGTTAACACATTGGTGGCCAGTGGGCCCCCTCCCTCCCCTGTAGTTAACTCGTTGGTGGCCAGTGGGCCCTCTCCCCTCCCTCCCCCTCCTAATTAAAATCTCCCCCCCCCCCCCCCTATCATTGGTGGCAGCGGAGAGTACCGATCGAAGTCCCAGTTTAATCGCTGGGGCTCCGATCGGTAACCATGGCAACCAGGACGCTACTGCTGTCCCGGTTGCCATGGTTACTTAGCAATTTGTAGAACCATTATACTTAGCTGCGATGTCTGCGTCCGGCCGGGAGCTCCTCCTACTGGTAAGTGACAGGTCATGTCACTTACCAGTAGGAGGAGCTCCCGGCCGGACGCAGACAACGCAGTCGCAGGTAAGTATAATGGTTCTACAAATTGCTAAGTAACCATGGCAACCGTGACTGCAGTAGCGTCCTGGTTGCCATGGTTACCGATCGGAGCCCCAGCGATTAAACTGGGACTCCGATCGGTACTCTCCGCTGCCACCAATGATAGGGGGGGGGAGATTTTAATTGGGAGGGGAGAGGGCCCACTGGCCACCAATGAGTTAACTACAGGGGAGGGGGGGCCCACTGGCCACCAATGAGTTAACTACAGAGGAGGGGGGGGGGGCGGCCGCACTGGCCACCAATGTGTTAACTACAGGGGGGGGGGGGGGGCTGCCCCCTGCTGCCTGGCAGCACCTGCCAGGCAGCAGGGGGCAGTCATGTACACAGTTCTTTTAGTATATTCTAACCTGAAGCGTCCCCATCACCATGGGAACGCCTCTGTTAGAATATACTGTCAGATTTGAGTTTCACGATGTAACTCAAATCCGACGGTATATTCTAACATAGAGGCGTTCCCATGGTGATGTGGACGCTTCAAGTTAAAATATACCATCGGATTGGAAAAAACTCTGATCCTATGGTATATTAACTCCTGACTTTACATTGAAAGTCAATAGGGGACGGATCCGTTTGAAATTGCACCATATTGTGTCAACGTCAAACGGATCCGTCCCTATTGACTTGCATTGTAATTCAGGACTGATCCGTTTGGCTCCGCACGGCCAGGCGGACACCAAAACGACTATTTTTTTCATGTCCGTGGATCCTCCAAAAATCAAGGAAGACCCACGGACGAAAAAACTGTCGCGGATCACGGAAAAACAGAACCCCGTTTTGCGGACCGCAAAAAAATACGGTCGTGTGCATGAGGCCTAATATACAGGTTCCATGGGTGCAGCAGAGAAGCCACACCCATGGAGCAGACAGAGGATTACCTCCAAATAGGCACACAGGGGAGTTAACCCATACAGAACCACAAATAACACACAGAAACTAAACTTCAGCGAGGAGCGCCGAACGAGCAAGGACGGAAGGTCACAGCCAGAGATGGTGGCTGTGACAGTTATTGGGCCTAATTGGCGTTTAGTGAATTTTATTTATTAGGTCATCAATATCAGATTGGTGAGGATCCCGGCACCCCTGCCAATCAGTTCTTTGAAGAGGCCGGTGAGCATTGTGGCCCATCACCGCTTACCAAGCACAGCGCCGTAAATTTTATAGTGGCTGTGCTTGGTATTGCAGCCCATTCACTTGAATGGGACTGAGCTGTGCCCATGCCATGTGAACATCACTACCCTAGGGAAGAGTCTACAGTGCTCAGCGGAGAGCTGTGGCCTTTTTAAACAGCTGATTGGTGGGGCTGCCTGGAGTCGGACCCCCACTGATCACATATTGATGAACTATCCTGGGGATCAGTATCAAAATCTAGGACAACGCCTTCCCCTTTTTAAGGCTACTTTCACATCTGCAGTTTAATTAAACGGTTCAGTTTTGTCCCCATTGATTGTCGATGAGGACAAAACTGATCAGGATGCACAAGTATGCTTCCGTTTTTGCGCCGGACACAAAACCGCTGCAAGCTGCGGTTTTGTGTCCAGTTTCGGCATGAATGTAAGTCAATGGTGCTGGATCCTTTTTTTTGGGCTAGCGAAAGAACTGGATTCGGTGCCCATTGACTTACAATGATTTTCACACCGGATCAGGTTTGTTCAGTTTTGATTTAGTACAACCTGATCCGGATGTATTAAATGTCATGCATCCATGTAATTCCGGTTTTGAAATCTTCTGGCGGATCTCAAAACCGGAATTAACCACGCAGATGTGAAAGTAACCTGACTCAATAATATTGCTGTATCTGGCCCTTGAGTTGCTCACAGTTTAATTTCTTGGGCTTGAACATGCTTTAGGAAGCATTATAAAGGAGACCCTATCAGCTCTCCTGATGTGTGTCTTTCACACGGCCGTTGTCCCGCCATGGCCGTATTGCGGCCCGCAATACACGGTGCATCGGCCATGTACTTTCCGCATCACGGATGCGGACCCATTCACTTGAATGCGTCCGCAAATCCGGAGATGCGGTGCGAAATGGAACCAGTATGGAGTGCTTCTGTGGGGTTCCTTTCCGCAAAAAAAAATTAGAACTTGTTCTATATTTTTGCGGACTGGATGGATTGTGGACCCCATTCAAGTGAATGGGTCCACGATCCACATGCGGCTACCCCACGGTCGGTGCACATTGTGGACCGCAATTTGCGGTCCGCAGCATGGGAACGGCCAGCACAGTCGTGTGCAAGAAGCTTAAATGAGTATATCCAATGTAACAATTCTGTACCATCATTACTTAGGATTCTGCATTGTGTGGTTCCTATTTCCCTTAGAAATTAAAAAATTGACAACTGGGTGTCCCTACAGTTCCCCTTGGACAAAAGAAATGGCAATGCCCAGTTGGTCTATTAAAAAAAATATATATATATATAAAAAGAGGCGTGCCGACTCTTCCCCCGCTACAGCTGCTGATTGGGTGTGGGGAAGGATCAGCATGTCGAATTTCAACATGACCGATCCTTTCCTTTCATACTAGTGGTGGTCAGCATTATTTTGCTATGGCTTTACCGTGCAGACAATGAGCATTTATAGGAAGTAAATTAAAAAGTGATTGCCAATATGAGTCAACATCGTGGGGTCGGAAGGATTAAAGTTATCGCTCAGTTTGCAAAATTCCTAGAAGGAGCTGCTCGGTGGGAACAGTGCCTCCTAGTGGAAGCAGGATAACGAGGTTGTAGGCAGCCAGAGGATTGTCGCTCCTTACTACTGAACCACCGCACCCCGGATAGTGAAGGATGGGGGGGAAATAACTAGCAGGTACACTTTCTCAAATCTTGGAAAGCGGATAATAAAATTCAGAAAATGTATTATTTTGGAGGGGGGACCAGAGCTGTGTAGCTTGTGCCTGGCCTGTCCTGTAAGCTGTTTGGTAATCTCTTCAAGCATGCTACAAGTAGGGCAAGCAAAGATTACAAGCCCATTCTTGATCCAAATACATAGTAGTTAATAACATGCTTGTCTGCAGTCCCTTTTTATTGCTTATGGAGCTTCTGTCTTAATTGTCATTTAAAGGGACACTTTGTGCAGCTTCACTACTTAAAGGGGTAGAGCCATGTCTGCCTATCGGATGGATAGATGGTAATTGCAAAATCAGTGGTGGCCCGAGTGCTGAGACGCCACGGATTGCCAGAACTGGAGGCTGAGGGGGTTCCAAGTCCGAGGCTATGGTTGAGTATACATGTAATGTTCCATTCAAAGTCCATGGGACTGATAAAGATAGCAGAGTGCTGTATACAAGTACCAGTCAGTCCCATAGACTTTCAATGGAGCACCAGTGTGCAGGTCGGCCCCCTTCTGTGGATAGGGGTTAAGTTTGTATTGTGGTAAAATCTCTTTATTATCAGGGCGGAGCACTCTTTAATTGCTCTGGCCGATCCTAGAGAGAACTGTGCAGCCATACAGTTACGGTTGGCGGCTATCTGCATTCAGCTTCCTGTTACAGCCAAGACAGAGTTGGAGGCGCAGCATGGGTAAACGTTCTATGTCCTTTTGATTGCGAATAATTTGGCCTTGCGCTTTATGTAAATCACGTGTATACTGACGGGCGATCTGTGGACGTGTTATCCGCTGTGTTTGTCCTCCAGTTAATGTCGTCGTCTTTTCCCTGCATCTATGTCTTTTAATCATGTTTGTAGGTTATATGGAATCATGTAATCAAAAGATATTTGTTTATAAGCGGTCTGGCAATTATTTGTAGGTTTTTGTTATGGTGTGTGCCATAGGCTTATATTGGTAACTACTCTAATCAGTACAAGAATCCCTGGTTGGGGCATATATAGGGTAAGTAGCGGAACAAGTACAAGGGGAGTGATCTGTGGTGGGTTGCCCAAGTCCAATTAATATTAAAGGGCCCTGGAATAGCCGAATAAAAAAATCCTTCCAGCATAACATTCGGGCTACTGGACAAAACATCCGGGGCTCAAGCCCTGAATGTTTTGACCTAACTAAGCCCCTGACCACAGGTGAGCTTTAACCCCTCCATGGCCTTCAACCAGGACTTATTTTGACTGGGACTGCTGTAGACCCCCAGAGATCCCTACATTAACCCCTCACTGCCCTAGACCTCAAGCTATACTGATTAGAGATGAGCGAATTTCATGTTATGAAATTCGTTCACGCTTCGTTTGGTGGTAAAAGCAGAATTGTGTCATGGATTTAGTTACCACGGACCATAACGCAATTCTATGACGGAATGCCTTTAGAGGCATTTCTTTATTCCATCTTAATAGAAGTCTATGAGCTGCAAAACTGATCCGTCCCGTTTCCGTTATGCAGGGGAGTCCTCTCCTGCATGACGGGAATGGGACGTATCCGTTATGCAGTCCATAGACTTCTATTATGACGGAACGCCTCTAAAGGTATTCCGTTGTGCATTCCGTCATATAAATTGCGTTATGGTCCGTGGTAACTGAATCCATAACGCAATTCTGCTTTTACCACCAAACGAAGCGTGAACGAATTTCATAACATGAAATTCGCTCATCTCGAATACTGATATTAACCACTTCAATGCCTTAACTCTCCAGGGATCCTTACCTGAACCTGTTCAGTGCCGAAGACCCTAGAGAAATTGGAATTAACACATTGACCTAGGTCTATGAACATTAACCCCTTCACTATTGGAGATCACCAGGGATACTCCCCTATACCACCAGGGCAGCTGGAACTATGGTATACGGAAATGAATACCTTTTTAGTGTTCTAGAGCACTAAGGATACAGCTATCACCCCCACACTGTTCTAGATAACCAGGGATACAGATATTAAAGGGGTTTTCCATGATTGGGGAGAAGTATGGCACAGGCAGGAGATGGAGTAAAATAAAATAAGCATTACTTGCCTGTTGACTTGCTCACCGCTCCACTGTTGCCAGTCTGGTTTACGGGGCTGCAGCCAATTACTATTGGTTGCAGTAATCACATGTTGCCATCCCCAACCTATTTGCTTGGATGCTATGTGGCCTGTATATCGCACTGTTTTGTAGCTACTTATTAGGGTGCCATGCATTGTTTATTTGGTGCAGTTTTGTGTTGCCCCGCTCAATAGTCACATAGGCTTAGAGAGCACATTGCTAGCTGTCTGAACTGCCAAGCACTATGCCATACACAGGCTACAGCAGCTATACCCCCTTCAAGTCCTTCTAGCAGCTGGAGTGCAACCTTCAGCACTCCAGCTGCTGTGAAACTACAACTCCCAGCATGCACACTTACTCAGCTAATTTTGTAACTCCCATAGAAGTGAAAGGAGGATTCTGGGAGTTGTAGCTTCAACATGGCTGGAGTGCCGGAGGTAGCTGATCCCTGTTCTAGCACCACTGCACTGGAACTGGGATGCAAGTGTTAAGGGCCCTAGCATGACTATAGCCGCGCCCTCGGGGTAATGCAGTTCCCTGCCCCTGTGTTTATTTTCTCCTGTAGTTCTCCCCCGCCTCATGCACACGACCGTATGTATTTTTCAGTCTGCAAAACACGGCTGACGTCCATGTGACATCTGTGTTGCATCCGTGTGCTTTCTGCATCCATATGTCAATTCCGCAAAAAGAACGTGTCCTTTACTTGGCTGCAAAATGCGGACCACAGTCTCATTGAAGTCAATGGGTCCACAACAAAATGGATGCAATACAGATGTCACACGGACGTCATCCGTATTTTGCGGACCGCAATTTACGTTTGTGTTCATGAGGCCTTACCCTGGGTCAGCAGTGTCTGCCATGCTCAGGTTCCAGCTATTTTATTTTCTGGTGGCTCGTGCGGGTCTGGCTGAGCCATTGGTTAATACACGGTGAGAACGTCGCCTAGAAATGAGGCAGGCGCGACCCCATACCATGGACTATATTCCTACCATCACCCATGCTGTAATTGTGAAATATTTTGGCCACGATTGTATTGAGGACAAATTATCCCATGCACGACCAGCGAAGTGTGAATTTGCCTCAAGAATACTCACTACCCACCTGTTGTGCCAAGTATCAAACTCAGCTCCACTACAGCAGCAGCAAAGAACCCAATGAAACAGCGCCATCTGTCGGTTATACGTGTAACGAACACTCATTTTCATAGGTGTACATATACATTGCACTTGCTATGGGGCCCACAGGTTGAGGAGGACCAATCAGGTGCAAGAACATTGTACCTTTTTTGTGGGGAATAACAATATGGCAGCTTTTTGCTATAGTGTGGGATTTATGATATATGGTGCTATTATACAGTACAAGCCAAAAGTTTGGACACACCTTCTCATTCAAAGAGTTTTCTTAATTTAATGACTATGAAGGCATCAAATCTATGAATTAACACATGTGGAATTATATACATAACAAACAAGTGTGAAACAACTGAAAATATGTCATATTCTAGGTTCTTCAAAGTAGCCACCTTTTGCTTTGATTACTGCTTTGCACACTCTTGGCATTCTCTTGATGAGCTTTCAGAGGTAGTCCCCTGAAATGGTCTTCCAACAGTCTTGAAGGAGTTCCCAGAGATGCTTAGCACTTGTTGGCCCTTTTGCCTTCACTCTGCGGTCCAGCTCACCCCAAACCATCTCGATTGGGTTCAGGTCCGGTGACTGTGGAGGCCATGTCATCTGGCGCAGCACCCCATCACTCTCCTTCATGGTCAAATAGCCCTTACTTTCAAAGTTTTCCCAATTTTTCGGCTGACTGACCGACCTTCATTTCTTAAAGTAATGATGGCCACTCGTTTTTCTTTACTTAAGTAGCCACCTTTTGCTTTGATTACTGCTTTGCACACTCTTGGCATTCTCTTGACGAGCTTCAAGAGGTAGTCCCCTGAAATGGTTTTCACTTCACAGGTGTGCCCTGTCAGGTTTAATAAGTGGGATTTCTTGCCTTATAAATGGGGTTGGACCATCAGTTGCGTTGAGAAGTCAGGTGGATACACAGCTGATAGTCCTACTGAATAGACTGTTAGAATTTGTATTATGGCAAGAAAAAAGCAGCTAAGTGGTAGGCAATTAAGAGTGCCGCATTTGTGTGAGGGGAGGCGGGGCGTTCACTATTTAAACCTGGCCCTCCTCCCCCCACTTGTCGGTTCGAACGATTTCGAATCGGCTTGTGGGTTGGTGCCAGAGAAGGGCATGCGTCACTGGAGGATCGGGGGATCGGCTGCGTCGAGCTCGTCGCTACGGTGATTAGGTAGGCAGGGTGGCTTGCACACCCGTCTCGCTATGTATAACATGTGGGGCTGCCGAGCGTGCCGCCGGTCCCCAGCTGCGCTGGAGACTGCCCGCACTCCCGATCGCTTCCGGCACCCCGAGACAGGCACCCCGATCCGCTCCAGGCCCTGCGCTAAGCACCCCCGCTCCCACATGCAGCGTCCCCCAGGCAGGCACCCCTCACCTGTGGCTCAGCAGCGACGGGTCACGACGTCCGCTCGCATACCCTGAGCATCGGTCACGCCGGCCGTCGGCTCCACGACGCAGCGTTATATATCACTCACTCCCGTATCAGAACGTTCCGCCGTAGAGGAAAACGCCGTCCGCTCACACAGGGATCTATTCATTAGCTGCAATCAGTAAGCGGAGGTCCAGCTGCAGGATCAGGGGACGGAAGCCGAAACCTATAGGCGATTAATACGCCGCGGCTTTCCCTGTACAAATAGTCGATAGCGGTGGGCACGGGATGCAATGTTCCACATGGCGGAGCGCAAATCCCTCACAGCCGATCCTGATGCACGTTCTCCTGGTAATTACAATTAGCGAGGCTGTTAAGGTGGACATGCTTATGTGACTTTCAGTCATGTCTAGGAATCCGCTGCAGAATAAACTCATCTTCTTTACTGCGCCAAACTCAGGCAAGACAAGATAAGCAGATACTCAGACATGTGCACTGTATAACAAGTTAGGATTTCAATGGTTAATTCTAACCTAGAAGGGAATCACTGGCTTGCTGCGCTCCAGCAGGTCCTGGCTTGAGAGAGGGCGGGGGATGGTCGACACCTACAGGCCCATACTGGTACTGCAGTCCAGGTGCAGGGCTCCTCTGCTCAGGCACAGTGGCTAGGTACTAAGGCAGGAGTATAAAAAAAAAAAAAAAAAAAAAAAAAAATATTTAAATAAAATTTGGAATATGTTCAAGGATCAAATATAAAGAGGGCTTCAAGGAGGGGGGCTGGCCACGTCACTTTGCGCACGCAGCCGGGCCGCCCGTAAGCCCATACGGTCAGTCAGGGGGTTGGTTCGGGCGCAGTCACAATAATCCGGTGGTTAGCTAGGGAGCGGTGGCATGAGTGAAGTGTCGCCCAGCTGGCGTGCGCTCACTCACACGTCTGTTCTTGGTTGTTCAGGTCCACAGGTGGTGGGCTAACTTACGATACTGTGGGGTTCGTGGCTGTCATGGCCGCCAGGTGAGTCAGGGGTGGTGCATGCGGGGGCCAACCCCCTCTTTTCTCCTGCATAGGCTTGGGGGATGGTGGACTATTATGTCCAGGCCTCTGGCGCATCTCTTACAGGGTGGCGCCTACAGTCGTGGCCTTTGGTGGGGGGGAAAAGAAAAAAATAATAATAATAATAATAATAATAATGGTATAGATAGGAATGTTGCTTTGCCAGGTCTGTCACGACTACAGACTCCTTATAAAGTCCTGCCACGACTGCAGGCATCAGTCTGTCACGACTACAGACCCGTTATAAAGCCCTGCCACGACTGCAGGCATCAGTCTGTCACGACTACAGACTCCTTATAAAGTCCTGCCACGACTGCAGGCATCAGTCTGTCACGACTACAGACCCGCTCTAAAGCCCTGCCACGACTGCAGGCAACAGTCTGTCACGACTACAGACTCGTTATAAAGCCCTGCCACGACTGCAGGCATCAGTCTGTCACGACTACAGACTCGTTATAAAGTCCTGCCACGACTGCAGGCATCAGTCTGTCATGACTACAGACCCGTTATAAAGCCCTGCCACGACTGCAGGCATCAGTCTGTCACGACTACAGACCCGCTCTAAAGCCCTGCCACGACTGCAGGCACAAATCCGTTACGACTACAGACTCATTATTAAGACCGGCCACGACTGCAGGCATTAGTCTCATGTCAACAGACTCATGAGGTAATACTACCACGTCTACAGGCGATGGTCCGTTACCGCTACTCTCGACGTAGGGTCCCCTCACGACTACAGGGGCTAGTCGGTCACATCCACAGAATCGGTCGCACTCCCGTTACCTACAGGCACTGGGTGGGCATCTACGGGTAGTTGCGTCACGACTACGCACGTGGGTCAGCCACGGCCTGGGAGGTCAGCCTTCACGGTCACAGGTAGGTCCAGTTAGGCTTCAGTCTCCCAGCGGGTTCCAGTCACAATAACCAGCCCCTAGGTGAGGGGGGGCACTCCCGCACCGGCGCACAATGCCAGGGAGCTGTGCGGCTCCTCACGCGGCACACGGTTCAAACCGGTAAAGGAAGGGCTCCCTCTGATCCGGTGCACATTGCCAGGGAGTGGCGCTGCTCCCCACGCGGTATGAGTGTCCAGCCGGCGGTGGGTCGGCCCTAGCTGAGGAGGGGGGCTCCCCCGCACTGGTGCATTCTGCCAGGGAGCAGCGTGAGCTCCCCACGCGGCTGGGGGGGTAAGGCTCCTCATCTTCAATAAAGTCTGGCACGGGCCGCCGTGCCGTTAGGTAGGCAGGGATCAGGGGAAGGAGTACTAGGCTCGGTCAGAGGGAGCAGATCATAGGCGGTGGCTTCCTGCTGCCGGCCGTACATTAGGTTCCAAGGGGGTTATTTAGGCACAGGATGTTAGTTAGTCCGTGCAGGTGATCTGCGTTATACCATGCTATTCATGCTCGTACTCAGAGCTGTGCCCATACGGGAGCTGCTTAAGTGGTTGATAGTGGAAAAAAAAAATTAAAAAAAAAAATAAATACATTTTTGAGTCTCTCACGCAGAGCTTCTCCGTTTTAGGTTTACACATATGACTCCGCCATCTGAGTCTCTCACGCATGGCTTCTCCGTGTTAGTTTTACACATACGGATCTGCCATTAGAGTCTCTCACGCATGGCTGCTCCGTTTTAGGTTACACATATGACTCCGCCATTAGAATCTCTCACGCATGGCTGCTCCGTTTTAGGTTTACACATATGTCTCCGCCATTAGAGTCTCACGCATGGCTTCCCCGTTTTAGGTTACACATATGACTCCGCCATCTGAGTCTCACGCATGGCTTCTCCGTTTTAGGTTTACACATATGACTCCGCCATTAGAGTCTCTCACGCATGGCTTCTCCGTTTTAGGTTACACATATGACTCCGCCATTAGAGTCTCACGCATGGCTTCCCCGTTTTAGGTTACACATATGACTCCGCCATCTGAGTCTCACGCATGGCTTCTCCGTTTTAGGTTACACATATGACTCCGTCATTAGAGTCTCTCATGCATGGCTTCTCCGTTTTAGGTTACACATATGACTCCGCCATTAGAGTCTCTCACGCATGGCTTCTCCGTTTTAGGTTACACATATGACTCCGCCATTAGAGTCCCTCACGCAGAGCTTCTCCGTTTTAGTTTTACACATATGACTCCGCCATTAGTCTCTCACGCATGGCTCCGCCATTAGTCTCTCACGCATGGCTTCTCCGCTTTAGGTTTACACACAGGACTCCGCCATTAGAGTCTCTCACGCATGGAGATTAAAAAAAAAAAAAAAGGGGGGCCTATCACTCACCTATTGGGCTTTGTCAGGGTTTTTGCCACTCTCAATTAAACCTGTCCTATAGCATTGTTAACTATACCTGGCAGGTATTCAGCACCATTGGTACATCCTACATCCGGACCTACCGTCACTCTTCTCCGCCCACCCGATCAAAGCGGCGTTGAAGGGTTTGCGCAAGATGTCTGTTGTGAAACGACATGGGCGTCAGCCATTTACCGGTAGCTTGTTCAGGCCGTGACAGGCAAACTGCAGGGGCAAACCGTTCGGGCCACAGGTTAGCGCTCTGGTAGAAACAGCCTTGTACCTGGCCTTCCATGGATTCCTCAGGTCAGGCGAGCTCATGGGCACCAATACGCTGGCTGGGTGCCTGCGGAAAGGTCAGCTCATCCGGCGCGGGTCCATCCATGTCCTCACCTTGGCCTCGTCCAAGACGTCACGGCCGGGGCAACCAGTGGCGGTCAGATACTTTCCCACGGACAGCAGATGGTGTCCGGTGCAGGCCTTGGAGGCTTGGCTGCGTAGTATTTAGTCCAAGCGGCATGTTCTCCCGTACTCGAACTAGGCAATGCCCGGCTAACCACCGCGGCCTTTCTTACGTACATTCAGGTTAGTTGACAGGTTCAGGGGTCGGTCCTCGCTGGATCACAGGACATTCCTTCCGCATGGGCGCGGCAGCGGCGGCATCCATGCATTAGGTGCCAGTACATGTCATCAAACGGTTGGGTCGTCGCAGTTCCACGTGTTCCATGCGTAATATCCCGGATCCTTATACGAAATATCATTGGCTTTCGAGTTTTGGTCTGTAGTTTCTGTTATCAAGTTTTCTAACTCCTATGCATGGTTCTTTTGGCCCCTTTAGGCTACCCTTCGATAAGCAGTTCCGGCATAACTCTGCTGCTTCTAGGTTGGGGGGGTGGAGTATAGGCTTAGGTAGGGTACCCTCTCAGCATGAGCCGATCCGAGCACAAGTAAAGAAAAACGAGTGGCCATCATTACTTTAATAAATGAAGGTCAGTCAGTCAGCCGAAAAATTGGGAAAACTTTGAAAGTAAGGGCTATTTGACCATGAAGGAGAGTGATAGGGTGCTGCGCCAGATGACCTGGCCTCCACAGTCACCGGACCTGAACCCAATCGAGATGGTTTGGGGTGAGCTGGACCGCAGAGTGAAGGCAAAAGGGCCAACAAGTGCTAAGCATCTCTGGGAACTCCTTCAAGACTGTTGGAAGACCATTTCAGGGGACTACCTCTTGAAGCTCATCAAGAGAATGCCAAGAGTGTGCAAAGCAGTAATCAAAGCAAAAGGTGGCTACTTTGAAGAACCTAGAATACTACATATTTTCAGTTGTTTCACACTTGTTTGTTATGTATATAATTCCACATGTGTTAATTTATAGTTTTGATGCCTTCATAGTCATGAAAATAAAGAAAACTCTTTGAATGAGAAGGTGTGTCCAAACTTTTGGTCTGTACGGTATATACCTATAATTTCTGCTTCTTAGGCTGCTGCTTTAATTTTCTTGCGCTAGATAGTGGGGGCTGAGACATACGGTCTGTGAGCGGGCCATATGTCCCGGAGCGGCATTGATCGTGCGCACAGGAGTACACAGCATTATACATTACAATGATGCTGTGCAGGTCGGGCCGCCCGCGGGCTATTGTCCTGCACTCATATGATCTTATGAGTACAGGACAATAGCCCCGTGGGCCGCATCATTGTAATCTATAATGCTGTGTACTCTTGTCCGCACGATCAATGCCGCTCCGGGACATACGGTCGTGTGCAAGGGCCCTTATTCTGTTATAATTTATCCCTTCCTTCAAAAATGTTATATTTGATTTTCTGTATTTTACGGTATATACTCATCATTATGACATTAAAAAAATCCACCATCTTTCCACACCCACTGAAATACATAGTTGCACCCTCCCACCTGCAAAAAGGAACACCAAGGTGGCTGTGACTAAAAACGTCCCAACGCACATCATGTGTCCTGCTTCCAACTGCTCCCATTTGGTAGCACCGTTCCGAAATCTGGCCGGATTCAGATGAACGTGTGTCCAGTTTCTGCAGGGTCTCTCAGGTACGGCTCCTACGTTGCGTTGCGATATGGAAGTACATACATGGATGAGGTCTGCTAGTGCACGTGCAAATCCACGGCAGCATATGTCTCTTGTATATACATATTGTAAGCGTTTCCGGGTCAGTGCCTTATAGGACATGTCCTATCTTTGGCCACATCTTGCGAATCATGGACCCATTGAAGTCAATAGATTTGCACCGCAATGCATAGTGCACACGGCAGGTGCCCATGTTTTACAGATGCGCGGTTTGCAATCTGCAAAACGGACACAGACACGCCGCGGTCGTGTGAATGCGTCCTTAGACCTTATCTCTGCGTAGGCGTCACTCCTGGCTTTGGCTAGCAATCACTGACCGTAAAGAAAGCAGTCTAATGGCTCTTGCACACAAATTTATCTTTTTTCCATGTCCGTTTTTTTTTAAGGCCTCTATGCGAACCATTCTCTTCAATAGGGCCGTAAAAAAAAAAAAAAACTGATGACTCCGTGTCTGTTCCACAAAAAAAATAGAACCTGTCCTATTATTGTCAGCAGTATGGACAAGGATAGGACTGTGCTATTAGGGACCTGCTGTTCTGCAAAATGCGGAATGCACAAGGCCAATATCCGCAGTTTGCGGACCGCGAAACATCCAATGGTCGTGTTGAGCGAACTTCTGTTTTCAAGTTGGGTGTACAAGGGTCGGGTTATTTAAAAGGGTTGTCTCATCATGGACAATGGGGGTATATTGCTAGGATATGCCCCATTGTCTTATAGGCTGGGACCCGTACCAATATCGAGAACTGAGCCCCGCAAGGTGGTGGCTGGAGGACTCCGGTCCGGCCACCACCAAACCGGCTCCCTATAGAAGTGAATGGGAGCGTACTGCACATGCGCGGCCCCCACTCCCATTCATTTCTATGGGGCCGAGCCAGCGCTCAGCTATTTTCGCTGGCCCCGTAAAAATGAATGGAGGGCGGCTGTACATGCACGGTGCGCCCTCCGTCACTTGCGGGGCTCTATTCTCGATATAGGTATGGGTCCCAGCGGTGGGACCTGCACCTATAAGACAATGGGGGCTTATCCTAGCGATGAGACATGCCCTTTAAGAATTCCGTTATGGATTCCGCTACCATGAACATTAACGGAATTCTTAGATAACCCGAACCTTGTACGCCGAACTTGAAAATAGAAGTTGGCTCATCCCTAGTCGTGTGCATGAGCCCTAAAGCTGTGAATTATTTCCTTGTGAATATCCCAAGGAAAATGTCCTTCTTGGGGGGGGGGGTTTGCACACAAACAGCACTAGAAACCACGGCGGGTGCCAGCTCACAGACTGGACGTACCTCATCGCAGATCCTACTCCTGTCCGTTTTTGCGGGTAAGAATAGATCTTTCTACCAATGGGAGTGTTTGTACAGAAGAAGGGGGAGCAGAGAGCAGACAGAAGCATAGACTGGGGCAGCAGAGGGATGGAGTGTCAGAGAGGTGGAGGGGAGTACTGCCCGGTTTATTATTTTAAAGAGGACCCGTCACCTCTCCTGACATGTCTGTTTTAGTAACTACTTACATTCCCCATGTAATAACCATTCTAGAACATCTATTCTTATAACTCTGTTGTACCATTCCTCTATTATTCCTGCTAGAATGAACTGCCAGCAGTTTCCAATGAAGGTTCAGATGAGTGTTGCCAGTTGGGGGGGTGTCCCTGCCCAGTCTGACATTGGCAGCACTGACTGGATATTGTCAGTCTGTGCAGGGACACACCCCTAACTAGTATCATCCACTTGGAGCCTTACTGTTATTAATTCATTCTACCTACAGTTCTCCCCCCTCTCCTGCACGCAGACTGCTCCCTAATCCCCATAGTTCCCCCCTCTCCTGCACGCAGACTGCTCCCCATAGTTCCCCCCTCTCCTGCACGCAGACTGCTCCCCATAGTTCCCCCTCTCCAGCACGCAGACTGCTCCCATAGTCCCCCCCCCTCTCCAGCATGCAGACTGCTCCCTGCTGTAACCCCCCTCTCCTGCACGCAGACTGCTCCCTGCTGTAACCCCCTCCCTTCTCCGCTTAGACCCCGCCCCCAGCTCCAGACTCTTCCGGTATCCTCTTTAGCAAGCCCCTCCCCTTCCAGTCCGCTCACGTGACCGCTGACGTCACACCTCCTTCCAGGTTAGCATCTCCCGTGGTTGATGGGAGTGAGGAGACATGGCGGCTGAGCCGACTAAAGCGGAGATCCAAGCCGTGTTCAAGCGACTGCGGGCGGCTCCCACTAACAAGGTGAGGTCGGGGACTGGTATCCAGCAGGGGGCGCTGTGTGACTACAACTCCCAGCACGTCCTGCCGGTGTCATTCTGAGCCTTGTAGTTCCACAGCAGGGAATCCAGTGTCCTTCCACCGCTGTCAGAGGCTCCTTTATCATTGCCCTCAGTGGTCACCCAGCTTTCCCAGGCCCCAGCACTGCCCAGTGATAAGAGGAGGCCTCTCTATAACAACCCCCCATATTGGGGGTCACTCAGCTTTCCCAGGAACAGATATTACTAAGAAATCAGCGAATACAATATTTAAAGGGGTTGTCCTATTTTGCATAGGATCGCTGGGGGCCCCACATATCATGAGGAGGGGCCCGCATGACTGCTGTTGTGATGAGCGGCCGGACCCCTGGAGATCAGGCGCTTCCCATTGGAGCCTGTGGATAGGGGATGAGTTGTCTTCATGGGAGGTCTGCGAGGAGGTGACCCCATTAAGCGCGTGTTCCCACACTTGACGTGTCTCCCATATACTGGAAGTGTGGTAAATAACTGATTGCTGGGGGCCACACCCCAGGGACCCCAACCGGTGACTAGAATGGGGGTCCAGAGCAGTTCCAGTGGAGGGGTCCATGGGGCTGATGAACGCTGTGCCCTGCTGTCTCCACCAGGACCCCTATAATAGTAATCAGCGGGGCCCCCAACAACCAGACATGGGAAATCTCTCTTAAAGGGAATGTGCCAAGTCTAAATCTTATCCCCTCTCCCTTCATAGGAAATAATTGTCTGATCGGTGGCGGTCGGACCCTCACAGGTGACAAAAATGGTTTTCCTGGGTCCTTCTCCCGTAGGAATGGAGCGGTGGGAGAGCATGCAGGTACACTGCCTCCATGTACCCCTATGGGACAGCCAGAGGTAACTGAGAGCGGACCCCAGATCTCATCATCGGTGGTGACCCTGTGGTCAGACCCCGACCAATCAGACACTTATCTCCTGTGCCCAGCTCTTGGGTCTAGTCATTCTATGTAGTGTGGCCGCAGTAAGGGGAATGATGAGAGTTGTAATAATGATCCGTAAGGACAACTCATCTGTGTCCGGCTGAGGTAGGTGCACTGCTCATCCCCTCCCCCTCCTGGTAGGACGTGTCACACAAAAGCTCCTATTGATTACAATGGTCTCCAGGAAAGAATTGGAGCGGACCCCTGGAACAGATGAAGATAAGATGAGGGGGGAACTATGGGGAGCAGACTGTGTGCAGGAGGGGGGAAATATGGGGAGCAGTCTGTGTGCAGGAGAGGGGGGAAATATGGGGAGCAGACTGTGTGCAGGAGAGGGGGGGGGGATATGGGGAGCAGACTGTGCAGGAGGGGGGAAATATGGGGAGCAGTCTGTGTGCAGGAGAGGGGAAATATGGGGAGCAGTCTGTGTGCAGGAGAGGGGAAATATGGGGAGCAGTCTGTGTGCAGGAGAGGAGAAATATGGGGAGCAGTCTGTGTGCAGGAGAGGGGGGAAATATGGGGAGCAGTCTGTGTGCAGGAGAGGGGGGAAATATGGGGAGCAGTCTGTGTGCTGGAGAGGGGGGAAATATGGGGAGCAGACTGTGTGCAGGAGGGGGGAAATATGGGGAGCAGACTGTGTGCAGGAGAGGGGAAATATGGGGAGCAGTCTGTGTGCAGGAGAGGGGGGAAATATGGGGAGCAGTCTGTGTGCAGGAGAGGGGAAATATGGGGAGCAGACTGTGTGCAGGAGAGGGGGAAATATGGGGAGCAGACTGTGTGCAGGAGAGGGGGGAAATATGGGGAGCAGTCTGCGTGCAGGAGAGGGGGGGGATATGGGGAGCAGTCTGCGTGCAGGAGAGGGGGGGAATATGGGGAGCAGTCTGCGTGCAGGAGAGGGGGGGAATATGGGGAGCAGTCTGCGTGCAGGAGAGGGAGGGGATATGGGGAGCAGTCTGCGTGCAGGAGAGGGGGGGATATGGGGAGCAGTCTGCGTGCAGGAGAGGGGGGGATATGGGGAGCAGTCTGCGTGCAGGAGAGGGGGGGATATGGGGAGCAGTCTGCGTGCAGGAGAGGGGGGGATATGGGGAGCAGTCTGCGTGCAGGAGAGGGGGGGGGTATGGGGAGCAGACTGCGTGCAGGAGCAGGGGGGGAATATGGGGAGCAGTCTGCGTGCAGGAGAGGGGGGGGAATATGGGGAGCAGTCTGCGTGCAGGAGAGGGGGGGGAATATGGGGAGCAGTCTGCGTGCAGGAGAGGGGGGGGAATATGGGGAGCAGTCTGCGTGCAGGAGAGGGGGGGGAATATGGGGAGCAGTCTGCGTGCAGGAGAGGGGGGGGGATATGGGGAGCAGTCTGCGTGCAGGAGAGGGGGGGGAATATGGGGAGCAGTCTGCGTGCAGGAGAGGGGGGGGAATATGGGGAGCAGTCTGCGTGCAGGAGAGGGGGGGGGGGGGGGATATGGGGAGCAGACTGCACCGTGTGAATAGATGCTTAGGGTTGATCTTCATTGCTGCTCTCCTGTTCCCATAAGTCTCCTGCTGACTCTCCTGAAAGACCAGTTGTGTTCGGAGACTTATTAGCAGTGCTCCATGGGAAAATAATGGGCAGAGAGGTATCTCCCAGGGGAAGAGAACCATCTCGCTAGCGCCACCTTGAGGAAGTGAATGCCTATGAGCCAAACTCCGACTTTGGGATGTGACAAGGGATATTTGGCAGAGGGAGCTTCTTCCAAAAGGTGGCGCTAGCGAGATGTTCTCTTTCCCTGGGTGATGACCCTTTGCATAAGGCTGCATTCACATGAACGCGTGACGGCCCTGCCCGTGTTGCAGACCACAAACCGCAGGCGCCGGCTGTGTGCACCCCGCATCGCAGTGCAGACCCTTTAACTTCAGTGGATTTGCGAGATGTGGCCAAGGATAGGACCTGTCCTTTCTTTTGCGGCACAGAGCCACGGACCTAGAAGCACACATAAGGGCTTCCGGGTCATTGCCTCCATGATCAGTGGCGCCTTTACACTGCGCCGATTATCAGGAATGAGCGTTCCCAAGACGTTTTTTTCTTTTCTTCCCCCCCCCCCCCTCCCCCCCGTTCTTGGCTCATGTGAAGCCCCCGATCAGACACTTATCACCTATCCACAGGGATGGGAGAGGTTCTGAGGTCGGAGTGTCCCCCTCGGTCATGTTCACATTGTCGGGGCACCAGCACAGACTGTAGCGTTGTCGTGTTCCTCACTGCAACGATTCATTAACTTTCCATTAGAAGGTGATGACAAGTGCTTTGCTTTTCCATGATGCTTCGCTCTCCTCCGTGCACTGGACGCCGCTGCTCCCACATTAACCCTTTCACTCTCTTTTAGTCCTGTTTTGACTGCGGAGCCAAGAATCCCAGCTGGGCCAGTATTCCCTATGGAGTGTTTCTCTGCATCGACTGCTCCGGCATCCACCGCTCTCTGGGAGTCCACCTCAGCTTCATCAGGTAGGTCCCTACACTGCTAAAGGGGGGGGGGGGGGAGTCTACAATACACATTTGTCCATGCAATGGAATAAAAAGATTAACCCTTTCAGCCCTGGAGGATTTTCCATTTTTTTGTTTCTTTACTCTCTGCCTTTCCCAGATTCATAACTTATTTTTTTCCGTTCACATAACCGTACAAGGGCTTGAATTTTGTGGGACAAGTTGCAGCACCATTTATTATTGCTTATGTTGTAGTGGAAAGCCGGACAAAAATTCCAAATGGAGTGGAATTAAAAAAAAAAAAAAAAAAAAATGTTCCAAAAGTTTTTTTTATGGATTTTTCTTTTTATGACGGTAAATTTTTGGTAAAATTCCTCAGGTCGGTACGATTACAGCAAATCGCCCTTTTAGATTATTTTTTTTTTCATTACAGGATAAATACTTCTATATTTTAATAGTTCGGGCCTTCTGGGAGGCGATGATGCCTGTGATGACCGTTTTTTTATTGTTTAATTTAATTATGGGGACATGGGGGTGACGTGAACTTTTATATTTTTAAAATCTTTATTTTTTACTTTATTTCACCCTTTGTGACTATAAGAACCAACTATTGCAATGAATTTTCTTGCTGTGTTTTTATGGCGCCCTTTGACCTGCAGGCCACCAGAGGAACTACAATAGCATGGGACTCGTGCTATCGCAGACAACGAGCGGCTGCCCCTGATCGCCGCGCAGGGGAGCTGTTCAGGCCCTGGGAGCAATAAGTCGCCTTAGATACCATGATTACATTTGACCACGGCATCTGAGGGGTTAAATGTCTACAACTGGTGTGATCGCCGGTCGCAAACTTTAGCCCCTGTTTAAAACAGCAGAAACCCCCAAAGCTATGGCGCCTGCTGTGCATGTGATTGGGTGCCATCTTGAAACACCCGACTTCCGCCGTACATGTACGGTGGAGGTCGGGATGGGGTTAAGCAATATGGAGGTCGCGCCCTCGCTAAGTGGCGAGTGTTAGCATATCCTAGCACCATCGCTAGGACTGGGCTGCTCCTCGGTCTTAGCGCTAATCATTGTGTCCTTGTCAGGTCCACTGAACTGGATTCCAACTGGAGCTGGTTTCAGCTGAGATGTATGCAAGTGGGAGGCAATGCCAACGCTGTGAGTATCGTTAGTTTCGGGTGACCCCTATCTCACCAGTTATTCTCTCCTGCTGTTCTGCAAAAGGTCATGTTCTTGTCTTTTTTGCAGAACGCCTTCTTCCACCAGCATGGCTGCACCACCAATGACACCAACGCCAAGTACAACAGCCGTAGCGCTCAGATGTACCGAGAGAAAATTAGGCAGCTGGCCAGCTCCGCCATGTCTAAGCATGGCACCGATGTGAGTGCTCGTAAAGGGACATTATGCTGAAGTATCAGAGGATGTCTGCTTCCTGGGTGTTGCCATTTAAAGTGTACCTCCAGCTGCTGAAAATTTCTGAGGTGTTCCTCCATTTGCCGCGACCTCCACCAAAGGCTCGGATGATGGGGTTCTGGTTCTCTTTAGAGCTCTGTACCCCTGCTGTGTTGGCCTTCACCGTTAAGATCTTGTGGCAGAGCAGGACTGAGGGGGGATGGGGGGCTTAAAGGGTTATTCCCATATACCATAAAAGCCCAATAGATGTGGGACCCTCATCTCTCTCGAGATCGGGGCTGCAGTGTATGGAGGTGGTCAAGAATGTGCAGCTCTTTCAATTCGCTTCTGTCTGAGGACAGCAGATAGATGTTAGCAGTGTAGTAAAGGATCTATGTCTTTAAAGGGGTATTCCACAGGATAGGGGATAACTATTAGATCGGTGGGGGTCCTACCGCTGGGACCCACACTCATCTCCCATGGAATGAGCATTAATTTCCGTGGGAGTTCTGGAGATAGTCGAGCGCTGTACTCTCTCTCTGGAACTCCCATAGAAATGAATGCATGTGCGATCGACCGCTCTGGTCATTTCAGGGGAGGTACGGGGCCCCCATTCTCTTGATCCTGTGGATAGGGGATGACTTTTACCAACCAAAATACCCCTTTAAGTGGGATTTTTATTTTTAACATTTTGTCCTTTCTTTTTCCAGCTTTGGGTGGAGGGGATGAATTGTCCTCTTGCAAACTCTCCGGAGAAGAAGGATTCCGACTTCTTTGCTGAGCTGACCCAGGTATGCCGTGTATGAAGGACATTTATACTTTCAGTCAGTGTAATCGGTCCGCTTAGGTTTGCTGAACAGGCTTTCATGGGGATGTGATCCACTGACGCGTGGTGATTGCTCCAGCTTGCACTGTAACTCTCCTTTGTATCTTCTAGTCCTCCAACTCCTGGGAGACAACACCAGTCCTAGAACAAGTACCAGAGTCCATCCAACCAGCGGCAAGACAGCCAACCAGTGCTCCCGGCAGCGCTGAACCCCAATGTGAGTGTTTCCTCCTCCTGTGACGGCTGATGTTCTCCATTGCTCCCATTCAGCACTGACCAGTTTCTTCTTGCAGGTGCTGAGTCAGGTCCCAGTGTTGATAATCTGAGCACATCACCCAAAGCTACAGTAGGTAGGCAATTCAGTTATTTTCCATCAGTGCTTACTTTCTGGGGAGACTTCACCCCAAAGCATAACTGTTAAAGGGAATCTGTCACTAGCAATTTACCCAAATTTTTTTTTCATGAATCCATGTTTAACAGAGTACCTTTTTTCCATCTGTCTTGTTCCTTTTTATTGTGAGTCTTGTCATTTCTTCAAAAAATCGATTCTTATGATATGTAAATGACGCTGTAAGGAGCCCAGAGGGGCGTTCTTCTTTCTCCACGGTGCCCAGGAACGCCCCTCTGAAGTGCCGTGCCCGCCTAAATTTGAAATCTAATAACGCCTCCAAGTTCATCTAAATCTCCCTCCCAGAGGCGCGGCTAAGTGCTCAACAACGCCCCCTCCTCTCGCCGGCATCCCAATCCCTTTGTGGGGCTTACATAATTTTACAAACTTTGTTAACCCTTTAGGTGTTCCACAAGAATTGAAGGAAAATGTAGATGAAAGTTTAGAATTTCACACTTTTGGCAGATTTTAATCCATTTTTTCCCGCTAACAAAGCAAGGGTTAACAGCCAAACAAAACTCAATATTTATTACCCTGATTCTGTAGTTTACAGAAGCACCCTATATGTGGTTGTAAACTGCTGTACGGGCACACAGCAGGGCACAGAAGGAAAGGAGCGCCATGTGGTTTTTGGAAGGCAGATTTCACTGGGATAATTTTAAGCTGCCATGTCACATTTGAAGCCCCCCTGATGCACCCCTAGAGTAGAAACTCCAAAAAAAGTGACCCCATTTTAGAAACTACAGGATAAGGTGGCAGTTTTATTGGTACTATTAGGGTGCATATGATTTTTGGTTGCTCTGTATTACACTTTTTGTGAGGTAAGGTAACAGAAAATAGCTGTTTGGGCACGGTTTTTATTTTTTGTTTTTTACAGTGTTCAGGTTAGATCATGTGCTATTTTTATAGAGCAGGTTGTTAGACATGACAATATCAAATATGATATTTTGGTTATTTGTTTCAGTTTTACATAATAAAGCATATTCTAAAAGCCATAGTTGATTGGTACTATTGGGGGGCATACGCCTTTTTGATCACTTGGTGTTGCACTTTTTGCGATGTGAGGTGAGAAAAAAGATTTTAGTGGATCATGTGATATTTTTATAGAGCCGGTCTTTACGGACGCGGCAATACCCAATATGTCTGGGGTGTTTTTTTTGTTTTTTTTTTATACTTGAAACCTTATTTTTTTATTATGAAAAACACTTTTTTTACTTTTCATTTTTGTCCCACTCTGGGACTTCAACTTCTGGGGTCTGATCCCCTCTGCAATGTATTACAATACATCTTGTATTGTAATGCATTACATGTCAGCTTTTATGCCGACAGCCTGCCTGTGAGACCAAGCCTAAGGGCTGAATCTCACAGGCTTCCATAGAAGGCAAGCCCCGATGCCTATGGAAGGTATCGGCCTTGCCTTCTCTGCCATCGATGGAGATGTGGAGGGCACCCGTACCCTCCGCAAACCTTCTGCATGTCGCGGTCAAAGTCTTCACTGATGCCGACGTATGCAGCAGGGGTCCGGCTGTCAGTGACTGCTGGGTCCGTGCTGCTGATGGGGCGGGCGCGGCTCCTGCACCTGCCCGATCAGCCCGCCGTACATGTATGGCGCTGGTCCTTAAGTGACGTCCACCAGCACCGTACATGTACGGCGGGGGTCCTTAAGGGGTTAAGTAGAATTGATGGATGGAGAGAGGAGGTCCTCTCACCTTTTAATATTGATTGTATCTATAGATACATGTGACGTTATGTTAATACTGCAGCGTGATATTCATAATTCTTTTGGTTATCATGGGAAACAGTCAACATGCTTGTTGCAGCAATGGTAAGTTTTTCCTATGCAGATGATAGAGCCTGTTTTAAGGGCAGAGCTTCAGGCATGGAGCCAACAAGGAACGTTGGAAACGTCCCATCTTACGTGTGGATGAAACGGGTTTTCAGTTTAATGGTGTCCAGCAGCCCCTGCGGCAGGGAGGTGACTGCTCCGTCTTCATCTTCCACAGTTTGCACAGACTCTCCGCGTGTTCAGGATGTCCACTGAATTGTCGTACATGTTCCTCTCTCCCTCAGATCTGGCCATGTGCCTCTCTGTTCAGGAGCCATCCCCCAGCACAGGTGACCAGATGGTGACTGGCGCTGGCTACTGTGTGCTTGGCATGTAGCGTGTTCCCATGGAGGTGTCTGAGTGCAGACTGTGCTCTTACCCTCTGGCCACATTGGTGACTTTGCCGCTGCGATACTTGATTTCCGTAAATTCTAGCCGTCCTTAGTGACAATGAGCCGCTGCATTCCTGCCGCTGGTGCAGAGCTGCCCGTGTCTGCCCATCTTGCTGGATACCCCGCTGTGGACTTGTTCCGGGTCCAGCGGTTACTAACCATATCTAATGCCTGGCATGGGGTTCACTGCTGTGCTCTGCCACCTGTTCACTAACCCCCCCCCCCCCCCCAAGCCCATGTATCTTGCAGCTTTTTTACCATCTTTGCTGCTTTCTTGTAGAGGTGAAACCATCGCTCATCGGAAAGAAGAAACCTGCAGCTGCCAAGAAAGGCGTAAGTACCGCAAGGGGGTGCGGATATGTAACATGGTGGCATGGTCCTCACGCCTCCCTTTTTTACAGCTTGGGGCCAAGAAGGGCCTTGGTGCCCAAAAAGTGAGCAGCCAAAGTTTTAGTGAGATTGAGAAGAAGGCGCAGGTGGCAGAGAAGCTGAGGGAGCAGCAGGCGGCAGAGCTCAGGAAGGAAGCGGAAGAGTCGCTGTGAGTATTTTTGTGTAGCCTGTATGTGCGGGTCTGTAAGCTTCCCCGGCTCACCCCGATCCTCTGTCTAGCGTCTCCTCCATGAGGCTGGCTTACCAAGAGCTCCAGATAGATCGCAAGAAGGAGGAGAAGAGGCTGCAGACCCTGGAGGGAAAGAAGAGAGAGCAGGCTGAGCGCCTGGGCATGGGCCTGGCCTCCCGCAGGTACGTGTGCCCCTTGTACTGTACCAGCGTATGGACATTTACTGAACCGGTTGTGTCAATGCCTCGCCGCTTTCAAGATCTCTGGTTACAGTCAATGAACAAATATTCTTATTTAGAGTTCGATCAGACCTGTCAATTCATCTCAAGTGTCTGTTTTAGCAAATACATGTCCTTCTCTTATTCCTCCTGGAAATGTATGGACACCTAGACTACTGAGCCTTACCATTGCCTTTGTCAGGAGGGTGTATCCTACACAGTATGGACACACAATGCTGGTGAGGAGAATGGCAACGCCGAGTTAGTTGGTCATTTATTTATACATTTCCTGGAGATATAACAGAGGAGCAGCAAAGTGCAGAAAATAGGCCTCACAATTAAGTGATATTTCTTTCTATTTTATGTATGACTATTAACTTTCTGCTTGCTTCTCTCCAGCTCCGTCTCGCACTCTGTTCTGTCAGAAATGCACGTAATTGAACAAGAAACGCCCGTGGCTACTAAATCCTCCCGTTCCCAGCTTGACCTCATGGAGGACTCCAGCTTCACCTCTGGTCCTCCCAAGTATGTTTTATTGGGTCTGATGGTTAAGTTTAGTTGAGAACACAAGAAACGCTTGATGTGAAACTGTGATGGCTGCACATAATGAAGGATGGATGTTCCTTTCTCTCTCGTTAGATATAAGGATAACCCATTCTCACTGGCGGAAGGTTTTAGCCCACGATGGGAAACAGAAGTGTCAACGTGGGGCTCTACAGATAAGGCCGAGGAAGAGCGAGAGGTCACCATCTCCAGTATTCAGCCAGTACGAGACCGGTAAGTTATCGTCCTTTTCTGTCAGCTGACATTAAAGGGAACCTGTCAGTACAGGTATTGCAGCTCAAGACCCATTCACTTCAATGGCGCTGAGCAGCGACTAGGCCACGTGACCAAAGAACGTGACATCACATGGCCTAGGAACAGGCTGCGCAATTCATGCAGCTCTGGCCTCTTCTAACAGCTGCTCGACGGGGGTCCCGGGTGTCAGACCCCCACCAATCTGATGTTGATGACCTATCCTATCATCGGTATAAATTCCCGGATAACCCCTTTAAAGTCCAATTGGTGTCGGACACCACCGATGCCAAGAATGAGAGTGCCCATCGCCATTTTAGCTGAAAATTCTCCACATATGAACAGGCCATGAGTTTGTTGTGGAGAAAACCTATGGAATGGCGATTGCATTCCATTCATGAATAAGGAGTGGCATTAAAGAGGACCCGTCCCCGCTCCTGACATGTCTGTTTTAATAGCTACATTCATTTTCCGTGTAATAACAATTCTGGAACATCTATTCTTATCTCTCTATGTTGTGCCGTTCCTTTGTTATTTCTGCTAGAAGTTATGAATGAATTGCTAGCAGTCTGCAGTAAGGGTACAGAGGGGAGGTAACCAGTTGGGGGGGGTGTGTACCTGCACGGACTCACTCTATCCAATCAGTGCTGCCATTTTCAGTCTGTGTAGGTACACCCCCCCCCCCAACTGGTTACCTCCCCTCTGTACCCTTACTGCAGACTGCTAGCAATTATTTATAACTTCTAGTAGCAATAATAGAGGAATGGCACAACATAGAGAGATAAGAATAGATGCTCCAGAATAGTTAGTACATGGGGAATGCATGAAGCTAATAAAACAGACATGTAAGGAGCGGGGACGGGTCCCAGGGGCGTACATAAAAATCATTGGGCCCCATAGCAAGAATCAGAATTGGGCCCCCTAACTCTGCCCATTACCTGGCCCTGGCTCCTCCCCCGCCACACCCATTTGCTAATAAATAAAGAAATACAATGTATAAATAACCTTTTGAAACCGTTACGGATAAATTATTATAATTTTTTTAGAGGCAACCGCATTCCTCTGCCTTCACTCACAGGTGCCGCGATCAGCATTGATCGTGGCACCTGAGAGGTTAAATGATGGGGCGGTGCACTGTCCTGAGTCCGAACAGGAGTGCTGGGGGGTCAGTGAGGCAAGTATGGGGGGTTTTCTGGTCCTCCTATGTGAGATGATTTAAAGGTAATTGGTATTTGCTGGAACATCCCTTTAAGAGGTTTATCAGGACAGACATTAGAGGACGATATTTACAATATCAGTAGGAGATGACGGCGCCCAATAGTGTCCTCATCCATTCTGACCCCATTACCCCTAGAAGGAGCACATTAACCCCCTCACTGCTGTAGACCCCCAGGGATGTCTCCCAATATTTTTCCCAGTTAGGGAAAAACTGCAATATCTATATCTATACACACATCATCCCAACCTTGTACATTCCTCATACACTTATCTCGGCGTCCTCCCCTCACACACAGCAGATGGGACGAGAACAACCGAGAACGTTCTCATCACTGATAATCGCCAGTCTCCGGGCATTTTCCAGACTCTTCTGGAGATGTCTCACACGCCCCTTCATCGCGCTGATTGGCTGAGAAGTTCTCTGACTGTCAGCGCCGCCGCAAAAATTCTCTCTGCTCAGTGACATCACAGACAGCCGCCGCTACTATTGGTCAAGCTTCAGACTGACTAGAAAGCTCCCGACTGACTAGGCTGTGTGTAATGCGGCTTTGTTATGGTCTGCTTCTGCGGGGAGCATTCGGGAAACTTTGGGATAGTTGCTAAGCGATGGGGGAGCGTGGTGTGGAGCGCTGTGATTGGTTAAAAGGTTTTACGTGTCTACACTGTAGTGTACACTGTTGCAGCGTGTAGTCAGGTCAGAAAGGGCGCAGAGCCATGCAGCCTGGCCGGGCCCCTTAACCTCACGGGCCCCATAGCCAGTGCGTGGTCTGCCTATATTGACGGTACGCCACTGACGGGTCCTCTTTAATACTATAGATTAATATTGATTTATTGTAATGTCTTAGTATTTCCCAGCGTCTTTTTCTATGTAAAGTTTATTGCTCAGCAGCATTGAGATATAATACAATGAGATTAGACTGAAAAAAACGTGTTTTTTGACTTCCCTGAAGCCCAGATCTTCATGCGAAGTTGCTCGTACACTCAGCTGGTGGTTAAATGCTGTTTTGGCCGACAGCTATTCCTCTGGACTCCCCACACGTGCATGAAATTATAGAGATTCACAACTTTGAAGGATACTTAATTTTATTAATGGCATCTTGTTTCTACCACAGGCCTGCAAATAGGAGAAAGCCAGAGAGCACCCCGGCTCCAGAGTCCAGTGAGGCACGCATGAAGTTTGCCAGTGCGAAAGCAATCTCCTCAGACATGTTCTTTGGGAGAGAGCAAGATGCCGAGGTACGGTCTCTGCCCAAGAGGGAATTGTGTCTTTGCACTTGAAGTCCTATAGCAGGGGTCCGCAAGCTTCGGCACTTCAGCTGTTGTGAAACCACAATTTCCAGCATGCTCCATTCATTTCTATGAAGGTTCTGAGACAAACAGAGGAAGTCTGCATGCTGGGAGGTTGTGTACCCTTGTCCTATAGTGTTGTGCTTTCTACCTTTTGCACATGCACGCTAGAATGGGTCAGTCATCAATCCCCTACCGCTGACATATATATATATACTGCAGCCATAGACATGTGATCTCTGTCGGTCTATGGCCACCTGCTCTGACTCCCTGTGTGTGATGGGCTTCCCCTGGATCGCTCCCACTCTCCCAACGCACATTGTTCCTGGCTAGTGGTAAGCGAAGCGAGCTTTGGATTATACATCTGAAGTTACTTCGTTCTAATTAATACTGTACAGAGATCAGTCTCCGTACAGTATTAAAATGTATGGGCTCAAATGAGCCAAAGTACCGTAAGTTATTCGCAAAGTCGCACGTGACTTGGTTGAATAACTTCCGTAGCTGATTTTTAAAGTGCAAAACCACTTTCAAACTTGAAACCGAACTCTGCTTCGGTTCTGAGGCACTTTAAAAAATCAACTACCGAAGTTATTTATCCAAGTCACGCGCGACTTTGCAAATAACTTACTTCGGCTCATCGGAGCCCATATATTTTAATACTGGTCGGAGACTGATCTCCGTATGGTATTAATCCGAAGTGACTTCGGATGTAGCATCCAACGCTCGCTTTGCTTAACACTATTCCTGGCCTATGTATGTGCAATAAGAACAGGGACTGATATAAGTGCGGCCCTCCAGCTGTTGCAAAACTCCCAGTATGTCTGCACAGCCTACAGCTATTAGGGCATGCTGGGGGTTGTAGTTTTGTAACAGCTGGAGGGATGCAGGTTGAGCCTCCCCGGTCTACAGTATATACCATTTTTTTATAGTGTGTTGATTGCAGTATTGACTTTGAGTGAGTTGATCATTTAATTGGCTGTATTTTTCCTTCACTCTCATCTTTCACATTCTGCACAAAGCCCCATTTCTTCCCCAGGACATTGATTCATTGGTGTGGAACTCACCAGTCTCGTGTCCTTGCATGCACTGCCTCGGACTGTCTCCCCCCCCCCCCCCCCTTGCCTTCCTTTATATATCAGCATTTGCTCTGCATGGCTGCACCAATGTTCTCTCAACTGTAACTCATTCCGTAACCTTTTTAGCTGCCACCAGACAGGAGCATTTATTAGGCAGTGACAGATTTATGATTGTCTCTTTCACCTCACAGGCCGTATACAAAGTGGGGAAACTAGGTTAAAGCTTTAGGGTGTGTGATGAGGAAACCAATGGGAGGGAGATCTGTTCAGCTGTCCCCTCAAGCACACATAGAGACCACTGTAAAATTACTTAAAGGTGTTGTCCAGGACTTAAGTATGGCTGAGTAGTGTTGAGCGAACTTGTGTTTTAAGTTCGGCGTCTAAAGTTCGGGTTATCGAAGAATCGGGTTATGGATTCTAAATTCCGTTATGGTCCGTGGTAGCGGAATCCATAACGCGATTCTTTGATAACCCGAACTTTAGACGCCGAACTTAAAACACAAGTTCGCTCAACACTATTGCTGAGCTATTCACAGGCTAGGACATTAGTATCTGATCGTTGGGGGTCCGCCTCCCAGCACCCCTGATGATGACCTGTTTGAAGTCCATTGGTCACATGGCCGTTCTGCAACTCAGTCCAATTCAGATGATTGGGATTGAGCTGCAATGCCAAGCATAGCCACTTGTCCACGTGCTGTGGTCTCTTCCAGCAGCTGATTGATGGGAGTCAGATATTGATGACCTATCCTTAATGTAGATCATCAGTATTTAAGTCTCGGAACCCCCCTTTAAACGTATTCTCCTGCAGTCTCAGAGAATGAATGGAGCAGTAGCATGCATGCTCGACTGCTGCTCCATTCATACAGGGTGACACAGGACGGCCACCAATCTTACATTTACTGCCTGTTCTGTGAATAGAGGCGGATTTTAATTCTTGAGATCCATTTATTGCTAGCTCATAAATCTGTACAGGGAATGTAGTCCTATCTGAACAAGACCGTAGTACAGCATTGCTTGGTGCAGTAAGCAAGTTAGTCCACTAGGTGGTGATATTTTATTGCAGATTCTGGTTAAGGTAGAAAATCCAATGGGCATATGGCTACTCTTTGGGTTAATATTAGCTGTATGCCAATAACTTTTAGGCAAGTAGAATACTAGCACTGCAGATAAACTGGAAAAATACTCGGTGTTAACTGTAGGAACTATTTTCTAAGCTAAAGGATTATTCCAATTGGAACAAAGATTCCAGTAGACATGGGATAACAGTTAAAGGGGTTGTCCAATTCTAAAAATGCCCCCCACAACACCCGGGCCCCTCCTATAGATCATACTTGCCCCACTCCCCAGCACCCGCGTCACTCAGGATCCTTGCATGGCTGCCGCTGCATCTCCCCGCCACGTGCGTCAAAACATCCGTTGATACGGTGACCCGCCTCCCTAGCATCACGACCGCGCAGGGATCCGGAGTGACGCAGGTGCCGGGGAGTGGGGTAAGTATGGTCAATAGGAAGGGCCCAGGCATTGTGGGGGGCGTTTTTAGAATTGGATAACCCCTTTAAATTGGTGGAGGTCTGACCACTACAACTGTCAACGATCATGAGAATGGGGGAGACTGGAACACTTGTTCTACCCAAAATACTCCTTTTAAACATTGAAGTTGGTGGAAGAGCTTAAAGGGGGTTTCCACTTTGTGTTAGAAATCTTCCCCGAAAAGGATAGGATGTGTTTTTGCCGACACCCCAGTAATCCTCAGCAAGTGTTCTGAAGACGGGGGATGGACTGCCCATGTAATGTACAGACGTCTCAGGTCCTCCAGCGTGAGGCGCTGTTTGTAGCCGGCCTCTGCTCTATCTAATAGTTGAGGGCCCTGAACGATGCATATGATATAATAAGCGTTCATTCTGATCACAGTATGAAGCCAGATCCCGCCTGCAGCAGCTCTCCTCCAGTACTTCCATCAGCTCAGCCGATCTCTTTGGAGATTCTGATTCCGTAAATCCAGGAGGTAAGTGTTCTTCCCTTCTTGTAGTTCGTCTTTCCTTATAATTCTCCCTTAGGCCTCTTGAACATGACCGTATGTATTTTGCGGTCCGCCAAAAATACAGATGACATCCGTGTGCATTCCGTATTTCGCGGCCGGCCCCTAATAGAACAGTGCTATCCTTGTCCGTAATGCAGACAAATAATAGGACATGTTCTATTTTTTTTTTTTCGGAACGGAAATACAGACATACGGAAATGGTATGCACACGGAGTAACTTAAGTTTTTTTTTGCGGACCCATTAAAATGTATGGTTCCGCAAAAAAAAAAAAAAACGGACACGGAAAGAAAATATGTTTGTGTGCAAGAGGCCTTATTCTTGGACGTATAGTGATCCGGTTCTGCATCTGTCCCCAGCTGGGGTTTCTCTGGGCAATGTGATCCCGTCTGCTGACATCACCCACTTTAAGCAGGGAGTAAAATCTGTTGCAGGCAAGATGGCCGTGCTGGCCAACGGCGTGATGAACTCGCTACAGGTACCAGATGTATTGAATGGATTGATTTATTCCACCTACGCCTCCATTGTGTTTCCTATTTACCCAGTCCGCTTTTCTTTCTTTCCCACAGGATCGATATAGCTCCTATTAAATAATCAGGAAAGAAGAGGTCGGATCCTTCTGTAGCAATTTCCCATGTTACCGATGTATAGGGGCGAGGGAAATGGAGGGGTCAGAAAGGGAGGGATTAACCTGCATCCCTCCAGCTGCTGGCAAATGCCCCTTTATAGAAAATGGCCGCTTCAGTATTCCTCTAACACCGCGTCCACTACCGGAGCATTTCTCACCCCACTTGCCCATCAGCTGCTGCTGCTCCCGCTGCAATGGACGCCCAGAGACTGTGTGCTTTTAACCGGTGTGATAGTGTCAGATGACGATACGGGGGGCTGTCTGTATAGCATGTTATGACTGCGTTGTAGGCAGGGTGAGGAGGTGTCATGGAGGATACAAAGCCCCCCATTCTAGGGAATTAATGACTGTTACTGTCTGGATGACGAGACTATCATGTCCTGTATTAATCTGTGTGACTATTGTGGTTTTACTGTTTTAATCCTTTGCAAGTTCGGGGCGTTACTAGGACATGAGGGTCGTTCACACTGTCCCTGCATGGCGGGGGAGCCTCCAGAGACGGGCTGCATGAGTATTTATTTTGCTGTCTCTTGGCGCACAGTTGCAAGGCTGGGTGTGCAGATTGTACTTTGAACCCCACGCCTCTCCGAATATTATTACAGTGTTGACCAGGAAAAGTGAATAAAGATACTGAGGCACGAGCGCGATTCTGCGTGATTTTTCTTGTGTGGCAGAAGTGCTTACGTTACTGAAAACTGACTTTTTTCATGGCATCAGCAAGGTCCTTTGGGAGTGCAGAATCTATGATTTTTGGCCACACCCCTATAGTACATAGGGGCTTTAGGGGAACACAAGCGAGTTCTACGCATTAGATTCGCAGGTGTGCCAGCGAGAGCACCCGTCCTGACCTCCCAGCACTGATATTAATTTATGATGATATGTAACCCTTAGAGGTCTGGAATGTATTGTATAACACTGACAGCATTATATAGTACATACCAGAACTGAAAGGGTTACATAGCATGATAAATCAATATAATGCTATGCGACCCCTGTCAGTTTTGGGAGGTCAGGACGGGAGCCCTCGCTGGCAGACACTGCAAGTCCAATACGTGGAACTCGCTCTTGTGAAAGGGGCCTAAGGGTATGTTCACAAGTTGGATTTTAACACCACAAATCTGCAGAAATACTGCGCGTATCCCACCTCCCACTGGGAATCTGCACTGTGGTTTGTCTTTTTCCGCACATGGATTTGAAATCCATGTCACCAAAAAAAATTAAGGTATAGTTTATTAAATGGGGCTAAGTCTACAACTTGTACAACTTCAAATACATGGCAGGAATGTGGATCAGCCTTGGGTTTCTGGGGCAGTGTCCATATCATTTGCAAATATTTCACCCCAGCAATATTCTCTTGGCTAAGCAGTAAGCCGCCTTTAGGTAGAAGTGCGGCCCAGACAATTGGCATCTACATGGGCAGCAGATCTGCAGCTAGAATGCCCTCTTGGGCCTCTTTCACACTGTCAGTGTTTGTAAGCCAAAATCAGGAGTGGGTCCAAAACACGGAAGAGAGGCAAATATTTCTGATACCTTTTCTCTGTAGGTTCCACTTCTGGCTTACAAATACTGACCATGTGAAACAGGTCTTACTGTAGGTTCACATTATCGTTATCCCTGTTCCAGCATAAATGCAGACAAAAATTGCTGCATTAAGTGGTATTTGTTCGGATAAAACCAGTCATTTATTCCAGATACCAGTCTGATCCCATTATAGTCAATGGTGATCCACTGGAGTCCGGCAGTGCTGAATATGGTGACCTCCAGCAGGCTGTTCTCTGCCGGAACAGCTTGTCGGATTCCATAACGCTACTGTGAACATAGCCTTATTACCAACCAACATACCAGCTTGTAGTGTCGGCAGCAGACAGACGCGGGCAATCAGTAAGAGAAGGGCCTGCACAGAGGACGTCTTCTCGGTTTGGCTCCCCAGGATGGGATTTGGTTCAGATAACTGGGATCCATAAGCCTCCTGTTTTGAAGCATCTTTTACTTTGGTACCCTGTTCTTGAGACAGGAGCAGGTCCCCCCCTCTACTGGAGATTTATGGCCTATCCTATCGACGTACCATAAATGTCAAGAGGATAATACCCCTTTTAGGGCTCATGCGTACAACAATTGCCTGTCCACAAATTGCGGATCCACAAAAGACGGATACTGGTGGCCTGCATTCTGTGGAACGGAATGTCTGGGCTATAATAGAACAGTCCTATCCTTATCCGTAATGCGGACAAGAGTAGGACATGTTTTAGATTTTTGCGGATGCCATGGAACGGCAGCACACAGAGGGCTGTCCGCATCTTCTGCTGCCCCGCTGAAGTGAACGGAGCCGCAAAAAATGTGGACAAAAAAAGAACTGTGTGCATGAGCCCTTAGTGTTCATGCACACTAAAGTTTTTGGTTCTTCATCCGAGCCGCATTTTTGGCGGTCTGATTGCAGACCCATTCCACTTCAATGGGGCCGCAAAAGATGTGCACAGCACTCTGTGTACCGTCCACATCGTGTGCATGAGCCCTGAGCCTGAGTTCACAAGTGACTGATTAGCTGTGGAGTTTATGCAGAATTTCTGCTTCTAGTCTACAGCAGAAAACAATGCACCAGAGGCTGTGGTCACACGCTGTGGATTTTGTTGCAGAAAAGCTGCAGATTAGACAAAATTTCATTCTTTGCATTGGAAGGATTAAATCCGCAGTATAAATTGCCATGCTGCAGATTTAAAATCCGCACGTCTGGTCAGTTTCTGCTGCAGATTTTATTTCTGCCACGTGTGACTGAAGTGCTAAAACTAATTTTCTTTGCTGGTACTGCTCAATGCTGCAGATTTACGGAACACAAATCTGCGTCAGCCAATCCGCAGCTAGTCACTCGTGTAGCCAGCTTTAGGTTTGCATCATGTGGCTGAAATACAGATGTTAAAATGCGGCCATATTGCAGCTGTCATACTTGCAATGTTCAGGATATGAAAAAAAACTTGACAGCCTTTTTTCCAAAACATCGCCCCCCCCCCGCCTGTCCATGCAAGTTGTCTGTTACAGCTCATCTACACGGACGTTAGACTTAAGGTTTTTATTTTCAATTTTTTATTACAACTCAAGCATTTACATTCTTAATTCACATTGCATGTAATGAAAGCCGTAAAGGGTTTTCCAGAAGATAACATTGATGCCCGATCCTGGTACCACAGCTCGGCACATTCATATAAATGGAGCTGCAGTACTGGGCACATCCATCCTCAGATGGGCATTGCTGCACCAGCTACAGCAGTGGAGAGGTCGCGGTCATACATTGAAGGCCAGGTCATCACTGTTATATTCTGGAAATCCCACCTAGGGATCCGAAGTCGAACACATCCGAAGTCGATTCTCATAAAACTTTGTTTCAATACTGTACGGAGCGACCACTCCGTACAGTATTAGAATGTATTGGCTCCGATGAGCCGAAGTCTCGCATAATAACTTCAGAAATTGATTTATACTGTTAAAAAACATTTCCCAAACTCGAGTTCGGTTCCAAGGTATCACTTGGAATTTAGCCCGAGGTCGGGAAAAGTTTTTTTTATTTTTTTTATGCAATGTCTCGCGAGACTTCGCGAAGTAATAACTTCGGCTCATCGGAGCCAATACATTCTAATACTGTACAGAGCGCTCGCTCCGTACAGTATTGAAACAAAGTTTTTTATGAGAATCAACTTCGGATCTTTCATCCGAAGTCGATTCGCTCATCCCTAATCCCACCATAAGTGGTAGGCACAAGAGCCTGAAGGCTGTAACCCTGACAAAAAGCATTAGTAGCGACCAGATCACAATTTCAACGGCTCAATGGCTTTTAGAAGCCCCAAATGGAATTAAAAAAACATGGCTGCTTTCTTCCAAAAGCAGCACCACCCCTTGTCCACAGGTCGTGCATTGTATTGCAGCTCGGCTCTGCCGGAGTCAATGTGGGCAGAGGTGCAACCTCTGAGCAAGGGTGGTGCCATTTATGTGAGAAAGCAGCTATGCTTTTATAATCTTGGAAACCCACTTTTAAGCATGGGCTTGCGCTGGTCTCTGACCTCTGCCAATGGCTATATTGCCTAAGGGTGCTGGCACACGGCGCTGTTCTGGCATTAATTCAGGATGCAATATTTTTTTTCTAGTAGCTAGCTGAAATTATTTAAATCATTCCCACAATGCAGAACAGCGGGGTTTATCGAGGCTGCTAAACCGGCATCCTGAATGCATGTCAGAACTGCACCGCGTGCCAATGCGGTTGTCAGACAGCATGTCCTCAACCAGTCTGTCTCTGTAAATGGGAATATTAATTATTAATAATTGGGAGTTAATATTAATGATTAATATTCATAAAAAGGGGTAGGTCATCTATTGTTGACTCTGCCTATTTATTCTTTATTCTACTCGTTGCTCTCCCTCTTTCCTGAACTGCTTGCGCTGAATTACGGCGGTGACAAAAGACTATAAGCTGTACTTGACAAGTCTACAGTCAATTATTTCTGCTATATATATATATATCAGTGGTTATATAAATATATATAGGCGCACACAGTAATACACTAACAATTCCACCCCCAAAATCTATCTAAACATACACTTACACACCCACATAATAGCAACACCCACCCACCTGGCTATAAACTGTCCCTTTGGGATAAAAGGGGTTAATTCAATACAGGCAATGCAGTGGTTAACAGGATGGCAGGGGTTAAAGGGCTATGGTGTTGGTGGTATAGGGTAATGCTGGGGTAGCTGTGGGGTATTGATGGCAGTGGGAAAGGGTTAATATTGCAGGGGTTAATGATACTCTAGGGCAGGGATCAGCAACCTTCGGCACTCCAGCTGTGGTGAAACTACGACTCCCAGCATGCACACTTGCTTAGCTATTTTGAGAACTCCCATAGAAGTGAATGGAGCATGCTGGGAGTTGTAGTTTCAACACATCTGGAGTGCCGAAGGTTGCTGACCGCTGCTCTAGGGGTTATTGCTCGTTCCAGGGGAGGATTCTCGCTTGTATGCTTGTCGTCCAGGGGATGGTTGCCGCTTCAGTGGGCTCAATTGACTAGCGCGATTTAAATAGTCCGGCGGCGCTCGCTCCCAAGCAGCCCGCACAGCAGGTGTGCGCACACGCCTGCAGGCAAGTACACGTGGGCTGGTGCAGTGATATGACATCACCGCACCAGCCCGCGCTTCTAGGTGGAGGATCGCTTTGATCCTCCTGCCTTTGAAGCAACCGCGTACCTCTGGCACTGTAATTACAGCGCCGGAGGTACGTGGCATACAGGGGCAGGGGGATCCCTTTTGTTACCCTGTCCTTGTTATGAAAAACCTCTCTGGCCCTGCCGGAGGCGTTTAGCAAAAGGTAGAGGTAATTGGATACAACTATATTATATATATATATATATCACATTCAGGACCAATATATATGTATATTTTAATGGAGACATTATTTTATATATATATATATATATATATATATATATATATATATATATATATATATATATATATATATATATATATATATATATATATAAATAAATATAAATCTCCCCCTTCCCTCTACAGTCTCGGATTACCAGCGTCTTAAATTCATGGATGAAGTGGTCGTCAGCTGTGGGTAGAGAAGACTCTAAGGCCCCTTTCACACGGGCGAGTTTTCCGCGTGGGTTGAACGCATTGCACCCGCACTGAATCCGGACCCATTCTATTTCACATGAGCAGTGATTTTCACGCATCACTTGTGCGTTGCGTAAAAATCGCAGCAAGCTTTATTTTGTGCGTTTTTTACTCAACGCAGGCCCCATAGAGGTGAATGGGGCTGCGTGAAAATCGCAAACAAGTGCGGATGCGGTGCGATTTTCACGCACGGTTGCTAGGAGACGATCGGGACCCGATCATTATTATTTTCCCTTATAACATGGTTATGAGTGAAAATAATAGCATTCTGAATACAGAATGCTGAGTACAATAGCGCTGGAGGGGTTAAAAAAAATAAATAAAATAATTTAACTCACCTTAATCCACTTGTTCGCGCAGCCGGCATCTCTTCTGTCTTCATCTGTGAGGAATAGGACCTTTGATGACGTCACTGCGCTCATCACATGGTGATGGATCATGTGATGAATGCAGTGACGTGATCAAAGGTCCTATTCCTCACAGATGAAGACAGAAGAGATGCCGGCTGCGCGAACAAGTGGATTAAGGTGAGTTAAATTATTTTATTTATTTTAACCCCTCCAGTGCTATTGTACTAAGCATTCTGTATTCAGAATGCTATTATTTTCCTTATAACCATGTTATAAGGGAAAATAATACAATCTACACAACACCGATCCCAAGCCCGAACTTCTGTGAAGAAGTTCGGGTCTGGGTACCAGAGTCAGTTTTTTTTATCACACGCGTGCAAAACACATTGCACCCACGCGATAAAAACTGAACTGCAATTGGGTACCTACTCGCGCGGGTTTGCCGCAACACATCCGGACACGCTCATGTGAAAGAGGCCTAAGGGATTTCTTATTCAGAAACACAGTCATGGCCAAAAGTTTTTAGACTGACACAAATTTGGGTTTCCACAAAGTTTGCTTCTTCAGTGTTTTTGTCAGATGTTTCTATGGTATACTGAAGTGCAATTATAAGCGTTTCATAAGTTTAACTTTTCTTGACAAATCCATCAAGTTTATGCAAAAACTCAATGTTTCCGTTGTTGACCCTTCTGTTCAGGACTTCTGCCGTTCGCCCCGGCCTGCTGGATTCTGGGCCAAATGGTATACGTTAAACATAGGACAAAAATGTGACGTGAATCCAGCGTAACAGAAGACAATTATTTCAAGCACAACTCAATCTCTCCCCCCCCCCCCCCCTTTTTTTCTTTCTTATAGCAACCAGTCTGCTCTTCCAATTCGATCAGCAGGACAGAGGGATATCGGCTGCCTTGTCCTTGTTAACGCTTTCTCCTGAGCTAAGGAGAAGATCACTGACATGATGTTAGCAGGACATTTTGTGGCAGGACCGAAATGCTATAGAAATTGGAGTTTTGTGATTAATTTTCCTGGCCCGGAATGACTACAATTAATTGCAATTCATCTGATCACTCTTCATAACCATCAAGAGTTAATGCAAGTTGCCGCCGTTAAAAACTAAACCATCAAACTTTGTGAAAACAAATATCCGTGTCTGTCTCCAAACTTTTGGCCACGAGCGTACATTTGAGTGGAGAACCTTAGCTGATCAGTTCATCCAGGCGTACTGGAACATATCATTCTTCTCCCACAGCGCACACTGAGCAGAGCGATAATCCTTCTCTACGCTCAGGGACGTGGAGAACAGTGCGGTCCCATCCGGATATTCAGGCCACTCAGATGGCATGGTACCTGTGCATAGGAAAGAGAGGTTGAGGGCACAGTGGAGACATCGGGGCACACGTCCTGGTCGTTCTTCTCCATTTCTTACCTTCTTTGGCAAAGTGTATGTAGTATTTCCGCACCAATCTCTGAAATGCATGGTCCTCTTCTGAAGTCTCTCCCATAGCATAGTCCATTGTTCCAAAAAATCCCAGTATATCCAGTATGTGGAAGGAGAACCAGCTCTCGTAGAAGAAGAGGTTGTTGATTTTAGTTGGACGGGAAGGAGTATAGATGACCTGATAGCGGTAGACTGGACTCTTCAGAGCCTCTGGAATTACAATGCAGATTGGCGATACAGGTGGAGGATTTTGGAACATGACAGGGGTAGATTACTAGGATATGTCAGTACACCATATACATAGGATTACGGTGAACATGAATCGGCCATCATTGGTCTGCCAAATGTATGATCGACCTTTGCTGAAACTACATGTGTGTGGCATGATGGGCCATTTGCTTAAATACACACACCCCCCCCCCCCCCCCCCCCACACACACACACACAATGTACTTACCTTGCTCCCAGACACCCACGTCGCTTCTCCTACCAGCACGGCAGCCGCTGCATCTCGCCATCGTGCGGATGGGCGGGGGTTCAGTTAATAGGTGACGGGGACAAGCCTCCCTAGCATTGCGGGTGACTCTAGAGAGGCTTGTACCCGTCACCACCTGCTATTGGCTGCCGACTCATCCACGCGATGGGGAGATGCAGTGGCGGCCGTGCGGGCTTCAGAAGCTGCGCAGGTGCCAGGGAGCAACGCAAGTACGTTGTGTGTGAGGGAGCCGGGCAGGGGTGCACTTAGTCTTTCTTCTGCCTGAGGCAAAAACTGAAATGGCGCCTCTCCCTCCCTAATGTCAATTTCTTAACCTAACCCCTTCCTTTCAGCCCATGACCCTTCGGTTGCGATCACCTCACCTGGCCTCATTGGTGGTGCACCCCTGAACCTGGGCATATGGGGGGCATTTCAGGGGTTGGATAACCCCCTTTAAAGACCAGGGAGTCAGTTTTTATTTTTAAACAGATTCCCCCAGTAGGCCATTTTAGGCTGGCGGGCTTACGACACGGATGATGACTTTTTTTCCTGTAATTCTCTGCACAGCAGGTAGAGGGCAGCATTGCTCTGCAGGGAAAATCTGTTAAGGATGCTAACAGTGCTTAAAGGGGGATCTCCATGAATTAATAAAATTACTGAAAATACCTAAATATTACTTTCTTATAAGCACTTTACCAAATGGCTTTCATTATTTATAATGGCTTGTTGGGGGGAGGGGCGATGGCAATCATCAGAGGAACTAAAATGGCCGCTGCACTACTAGCACACACAAAACCCGTCCTAATAACACAGCTGGAACGGGATACTTCAAGGCTTCAATGCAGTTAGCTAAAGAGCTCACTCAGCCCTCCTACCTACTCTTGCTGTTATAAATTATGATTTTACTGTAGTAATGGAGTGAAGTGGAAGTACAGAGAGGGGGGGGGGGGGGGCTAACAAGCAGTAGTGCTTATATGCGGAGTCCACTACCACAGCCCCACTATAGACTGCCTTGTCCGTCCTCTCTGTACTTTCACATTGCTCCCTTACCACACACAGTTGATATATTATCAGCTATATGTAAGCCTTCTTGAAGTATACTGTCCCAGCAGTGGTATTAGGACGGGTTTTGTGTGTGCTAGTAGAGCAGAGGCCATTTTAATTCCCCTGATGAAATCAAGCCATTCTAAATAATGAAAGCGATCTGGGAAAGGGTTTATAATAAAGTAATATGTCGGTATTTTCAGTAATTTTACTAATTCCCATAGAATCCCTTTAAAGAGGACTGGTCACCACAAAATGCAATCTGCAGGCTGATATATTTGTGGGTAAAGATTTAGTGAAACTTGTGAAATTACATTTATATCTTTGGTTATTCTAACTTAAAGGGGTTTTCTGAGACTTTTATACGGATGACCTGCTCTGTGCTGCAACAGCCTGCCTTAGTGTAATAATTGTGAAAATAGCCTCAATTGTGGAATTTTTGTGCAGATAAAAAAAAATATTATAATCTCATCTACTCTTCCGCTCCATGATGTGTTGGCTGTGGAAAAGTCTGTGCTACATGTGCTTCACCGCTGCTTGATAGGTCGTCAATATACCTGCAGCTTGATGGGCAAGGACGTTGTTAGGACATGAAGCTCTGAGGTCTGACACCATAGTCATGTAAGTCTTCTCCACGCATCGTTCAGGGTGGGAGCAGAACTCAGAGGTGGGATACAGAGCCAGGGCTTCAGCTGACAGATTTCCTCCAAATGTCTTGAGACGTGCTACAAAACAGAACAGATAGAGGACATCAAGTCACTTTTACAGCCTGCTGGAAGCACCGTGACGTCCTATAAATGTCACTTACAATTCACGTGACCCCGGTAATCTTCTTCAGACCACTTTGAGACATTGCCATAATAAGGACTGCAAAAAGACGAGCACTGCGGTCATTTAAAATGGTTACAGAAGGAGGTAATATGTTAACTTTTAAACCCTTTTAAGTTACTGTCTGTATTATAGTCCAGAGCTGCATTCACTATTCTGCAGGTTGTTGTTTTTCCTACATCAGATGACTATACGGTCCATGGTGTAAAGATAACACTCCCAGAAATGCAAACTTAGAAGCAGCAAAGGAATGCTGGGAGATAAGGTCTGCAGAATTGTGAATCCAGCTCTGGAGCATAATATAACATGACCTCTGGGGAAGGTCTTAGCTTTTTAAGGCGGTTTCCAGGATTATGATGCTTTTTTTTTTATTTGCTCCTGTATTGCTTGGTAGCTAATGAAAGAATCGTACTCACCTGCTACCTCTGCTCTAGAGTCCTGGTTCCATTTGTGATCCTCTAGTCCAGGGATGCCCAGCATGCCTGGACAGCCTACAGCTATCAGGGCATGCTGGGAGTTGTAGTTTTACAACAGCTGGAGGGTCATAGATTCAGCATCCCTGCTCTAGTCTATGGCTTCCAGCTGGTGTCATGTGCGCTGCTGCAGCCAATGAATGGCCTCAGCGGTGACATACGCCCAAACAGCAAGTCACTGCTTCTACATGGGGACATGTCACTGCTACAGCCAGTAATTGGCTGCAGCGGCGCACATGACCCCATCTGTACCCCAGCCTGAATATCGCCGAACCTAGCAATGGGGAGCAGACGAGTATGATTCTTTTATTAAGAACCACATGATAATGGGAGTTAATTAAAAAAACAATCATTAAAATCTGCTTTTTTTTTTAATGGCAACACGATAGGTTCCTTACGCATATTCGGTTTCTTGAAGGGTGGTACCAATCACATACGGCACATCGCTGTAACCCTGTAGCTTCTTCTTCCATATCTCTAGTGGAGGGGCTGGCACCACGTATCCATCCACCACAGGGAGTGGACCAATAAATTTTCCTTTCTGCGGTAGGTCACACAGGTCTTCTGCAGCCCAGTCTGGGTATCCGAACCAAGGGATAGACTAGGAGAGGCACAGGATGTTATGCACTGAAGTATTGCTATACACCCCTCTCGTTGGACTGAACCTGCATACAGTAGGAATCGTACAAAACGGGGCCCTTGGATTAGTGATCTTTCCCAGTTCGGAGTCCTCTTTAAGGGCTCATGCATACGGCCATGCCCATATTTTGGTCTGCAAAATACAGATATCTTGCGTGTACATTCTGGTTTTTCCCACTCCCATCAATAGGAAGATCTGATCCGTTTTGTGAACGAGAACAGAACAGGATAAAGTGCTAAAAATTTTGGAACCGAAAAAATAAAATAATGGAACAAGGCCTTAGGGGGTATAAAATTATACCCATGGGGAATTATAACCCTCAACATCCCTGTTTTAGATGCTGACATTCCTTTTGGGCATAACGACCTCTTACCATAGAGCATTTTAGAGTTTGACCCCTTTTACTGTAAAGAATCCTTTCCTGTAGTGATGGAAGCGCCTCTCCTTTGTATCCATGGCTCCCACTACTCTCTCTGTATTTTGCGGATTGCAGAACGCACATGAGGCCTTACCTGAAGGATTTTAGCTATGCTGAGATTCCTCAAGCACTCGGCATCCTGGCAGCCGGTGTTCTTCAGGAATATGAGGTTGTCCTTCTCTGCCTCTTCCATAGTGGCTTTAAATACGGATGATCCACTTATGCCTATGGCGCGATGAAACAGACCCTTGGCCAGGGGTGAGACCATCATAGCCCACACAGAGGTGCCACCTGCAAGAAAACAAAAATACCTGGAAGATCTCATCTGTGGAAAAACTAAAATGCAGGATGTCATTTAATATACGGCCAGAAGATAACGGGGCAGATTTGCTAATCCTATAGATAACTCTAGACCTGATCCAGATTAATCACAATGCCTGACGCTGGATAAGTCAGGGATAGACACTTTTCACTGACTATACTTTGCAAATTGCAGCATCTTGGGTCCTGTCCTGTGAAGCCATGGCCCCTTTGTCCGGCCTACAGATTAGCCTAGAACAGGGATGCCCAACCTGCTGCCCTCCAGCTCTTGCAAAACTACAACTCCCAGCATGCCTGGACAGCCTACCGCTATTAGGGCATGCTGGGAGTTTTAGTGTTGCAACAGCTGGAAGGCCGCAGGTTGAGCATGCCTGGCCTAGAAGAACATACTTTGACATGCCGCAGACATGCTAAATTCTCTCTCACTTTGCTGGTACCGTAGAACACTGAGGATCTGCCGCAGGCGAATCCACAGCATTTCAGTCACGTGTGTACATACCTTTAGGGTTTGTTCACACGTGGCAGATCTGCAGCATTCTACAGTATCGGCAAAGTCAATTTCACCCTTCACAATGGAGAGGGTGACATCCACAGCCAGTTCATTGGCGGATGCGGTCTGGGTTTATCCGCGGTCATTTCCATCCGGTGTGGACGTAGACTTCCATGGCGGTGTGGTATCCAGACAAGACTTTCTGGTACGCTGTGGGTTAGGTAGATGCAGATTAGAAGGAGATAACTGTGGTGACCACCGCCGAGTGGTGATTCTGCATCCTAGGAGATGTAGAATGGTCTCACCTGAGCTCTGACCATAGATGGTCACTTTGTTTGGATCTCCACCAAAAGATCTGATGTTCTTCTGCACCCATTTTAGAGCAGCGATCTGATCCATAAAGCCATAGTTACCTGGAGGGCGGAGAAGAAAGAAGTCTTTTTTTTTTGTGTGTGGAGTAAAATAAAGAAAAAACTACTCGGTCAGAAACATTAGAAAATAGATTTAAAATGCCTTATTAGTTAATTCTTAGCTAATAAAGAGGATCTTCTATCAGGACCCTCATCTCTCTGCCCGAGCAGAAAGCAACTACGAAGAGCTTCTTTGGTGTGGAGGACACAGGAGATCCATACATTACGTGGACAGACCATTGATTTCAATGTAAACTGTATAATGGTCCATCCCGCCGGTGATGCCTCTGCAGGGGAACTAAGCAGCTTATGCCAGGTTGTCTTAGCCTTCCCCCCCCCCTCAATAATTATGTTGGTTGCTTACACCTCCCTGCTTTACCATTGTATCTGCACGTTGAGGACACAGATACAGATGACATGTCCTGGATTTTAGGGACTGTCCCAGGAAGCCCGCCACTTGTCCCACCGGATCTCAGACGATTGGGAGGCATGTGTCTAGTACAGGGTCTGAGGGGGTGGAGCATGACACAGGAGTCAAAAGAAAACTAAAGACAAGACTTCCAGTATGATGCCCTGCAGTAGGCATAACACAATATCAGTTTTAGGCCTCACGCACACACCCGTTGCCTGGCCGTGCTCGTATTGCGGCCCGCGCCGGCCGTGCAGTCTGGAAGGAGCGATACGGAGCGCTTCTGTGGGGTTTCTCTCCGTGCCTCCGCACTGCAAAAAAAAAATAGAACATGTTCTATTTTTTTGCGGTGCGGACAGATCACGGACCAATTCAAGTTGAATGGGTCTGGATTCGTTTCCGGCATAGCCTAAAATGGCCAGTGCACCGACGGGCCCCATTGACTATAATGGGATCCGGCCTGTTTCCGGCATTAGTGCTGTGCTGGAAATATACATTTTGCACTTGTGAAAATAAAAATCGAATCTTATCAGAGGTGGGAGTTGTAGTTACCGGAGGTATTGGTGGGGGATCCATCTCTCAGCTGCGGCAAAGCCATGAATCCAAATGCGTTCAGACGGTAGTTGAAGCTGACGTGGACCATGTGACTGTGCCTGGCTAGTTCCTCACTAGGACAATACCCAGGTTCTGATCCACTAAAGATGAGAAGATATCCACCATGGATCCAGACCATAACGGGCAGGTTTGCATCATGATCCAGCGAGGGAGTCCACACATTGACATAGAGGCAATCTTCTGATCCCATCACTTCACCCGTTTCGCTCACAGGCCGCGCCTGAGCGCACATGGATTTGAACTTCGTAGCGTCCAGCGTGTTCGTCCAGCAGGTCGGCTCCTCCGGGGGTCTCCACCGTAACGATCCACTGGGGGGACTCGCGTATGGCATCCCTTTAAACATATAAATATTGTCACAGTGCGCACCACGTACTTTGCCGCATGACGTAGCCACATCGACTAAGGTGCATGCTGAATTTCCAGATAGATACGACAAACCGGCCACCACCAAGGACAGTACCACGACGCCACCGCACATGGCCGCCATAGTCTTGTACGTGAGAGCGCTGCATGATGGGTCTGAGGTATGGAAGTCCTTGTCGAAAAATGTATCCTCCTCCTCCTCTTCCGAGTTCACCAGTTGTTTAAATTCAGATTGGGAGCCCACCTCCCTCCGCGTCTTCACATGTCTGCCAGACAAAAGACAGGTTAACAGAGGAGCCACAAATATATGTATCTACGTCAATCCTCACCATCCGGCTGGGAAGGTTTGATTGGTATTAAACCGATCTGATTGGTGCACCAAATAAATTAAAGTGATTGTCCAGACTGGGGCCGATTTCTTTTAAAAATACTGCCACTCCTGTCTACAGGTTGCATGTAGTACTGCAGTTCAGTTCATTTCCCTTCAACGGAACCAGTTTACGAAACCAGAGGCGTTTTTCTAATCCAGTAGAGATATTCAGATATGCAAATAGAGTAGGATATTAAATGACCTTCCCTTATCCATATCAGATTGGGGGGGGGATCTGACTCCTGGCGCACCTATTGATCAGCTGTTCAAAGGGGCTGCAACGCCAAGACAAGCGCTCTGGCCTCTTTATACTATGACGAGCACAGCACCATGGGCTGTCTAGTGGCTGTACTTGGCACTGCAGCTCAATCCGATTCGCTGTAGAGTCCATATGACTGAAGGACGTGACAAGTAGGGCTGCAGCTATCGATTATTTTAGTAATCAAGTATTCTACCGATTATTCCAACGATTAATCAAGTACTCTAATAAGAAAAAAAATAGTTAGAACGTTTTCTATAAAAACTCATCAGCCCCCCTGCCATCAGTCTCCCCCCCCCCCCCAGTGCCATCAGTTCCCCTCCCTTCCCTTGTGCCATCAGTTCCCCTTCCCTTGTGCCATCAGTTCCCCCTCCCTTGTGCCATCAGTTCCCCTTCCCTTGTGCCATCAGTTCCCCTTCCCTTGTGCCATCAGTTCCCCTTCCCTTGTGCCATCAGTTCCCCCTCCCTTGTGCCATCAGTTCCCCCTCCCTTGTGCCATCAGTTCCCCTTCCCTTGTGCCATCAGTTCCCCCTCCCTTGTGCCATCAGTTCCCCCTCCCTTGTGCCATCAGTTCCCCTTCCCTTGTGCCATCAGTTCCCCCTCCCTTGTGCCATTAGTTCCCCCTCCCTTGTGCCATCAGTTCCCCTTCCCTTGTGCCATCAGTTCCCCTTCCCTTGTGCCATCAGTTCCCCTTCCCTTGTGCCATCAGTTCCCCCTCCCTTGTGCCATCAGTTCCCCCTCCCTTGTGCCATTAGTTCCCCTTCCCTTGTGCCATCAGTTCCCCTTCCCTTGTGCCATCAGTTCCCCTTCCCTTGTGCCATCAGTTCCCCCTCCAATGCAATTAGTTCCTCCCCCCAGTGCCACCAGCTGCCCCACCTAGCCACCAGTGCCCAGCCGCAGCGCCAGTGAACTAAAATGTCCTGACGATGTGTGTGCGTCAGGATCCAGTGCAGCGCTGTGCGGGCAGGCGGGTGACCACGGAGCGCGAGTAATAGCAAGCTCTTCACTCCCACTCCGTGGTCACATGGCACAAACAAATCATCGATGCAAAAAGGAGGAAAGGACATCAATATTTAAGTCACTTATGAGGACGACAGCAGTCTTGTTTGGTCAACAACTGTCTAAGGGCTCGTACACACGACCGCATGTATTTTGAGGTCTGCAAAAAAAAAACTGATGACATCCATGTGATATCCGTTTTACACTGTAACAATGCCTGTCCTTGTCCCCAAAATGGATAAGAATAGGACATGTTCTATTTTTTTGCAGAACTGACCTGCAGACATACGGATATGGAATGCACATGGAGTCATTGCTGTTTTTGTTTTGTTTTTTGCTTCCCCATTGAAATGAATGGTTCCGCATATGGGCCGCAAAAAAAAAAACGGAACAGACGCACACAAAAAAAGAAGTTTGTGTGTATGAGCCCTACAGCAGCGATTCCCAACCTTGTTAGGATGATGGTACCATAGAAAAATGCATCTACTTCCGAAGACCCCCTGCTGCTTTTTCAACTTGAAAATTGACCTGCGTTGTAGATTTTTCCCTTTCAATGTAAGGCCTCTTGCACATGAACGTTGTGTGCCTGTGGCCGTATTGCGGCCCGCATACGGTGGGTCTGCAATACACGGACACCGGCCCGTGTGCACTCCGCATCACGGATGGCGACCCATTCACTTTAATGGGTCAGCAATCACGGAGATGCGGAACGGAAGCACAGATCGGAACCCCACAGAAGCACTACGGAGCGCTTCCGTGGTGTTTCTGTCTGTGCATCTGCACCGCAAAAAAATAGCACTTGTTCTATTTTTTTGCGGTGCGGACGGATCACGGACCCATTCAAGCTGAATGGGTCTCGATCCGCCCCGGCCGCCGCATGGACGTTGCCTGTTCATTGGGGAACGCAAATTGTGGTCCCCAAGGCACGGAACGGATGCACAACGTTCGTGTGCAAGAGGCCTAACGGAGTGAAATCCACAGTAATGCCTCGTTCACACAAGTAAATCATGGACACGTGCTGTCTATGTTCTCCATGGACAGCACACGTACCCATCGATTTTTTATGTGTTTCGTCACACATAGTGTAGAAAAGTCAAGGGAGCAATTAATACTTTGGTCCGTGATGACAGAACACGAAGGGCATCCATGTTTGGTCTGTGGTTTTCATGGATCATTGGTAGGCATTTTCAGCCTAGCAGCGTCCGTGGAATACGGATGGCACATGGATCCTTCATGGATGAAACACGGACGTATTTTCCATGGACGGGTGAACGGGGTCTCACACCTGCAGACTGTGCTGTGAAGATGCGCAAATTCTCTGCCTGTGAACCTGCCCTCAGAGTAAGTCCACACGGGTCAAATTTGCAGCAGATACTTTCTGCAGATGAATCCACACCAAATCGCGCAGATTTCTGTCTTGCCGGTAAGTAGTATAAATAACATGGCTGATGAGAAGACTCAAACTGGGAACAAAAGGGTTAAACAGAATGGTAGACATGAAATAATAGCACGCGTTACGTAGGGTTCATATATATACGACAGGGCGCACAGAGGGATAAAGCCACCTGCAGCATGGCAATACGGTTAAATAACTAATCCTTGTGTGGGCAGCACTGGCATCATTATGGGGGAAGCCCTCGGGTGGCATTACCGGTCTGACCACATTTCGTGTAAAGCACATTCCTGCTCTACCCTTTCCATAAACCCACACATTCCTAACGTCCTCCAGCAGCACTGGCACAGATGGGATACAATTCTCCGAGGTACAATTAGAGGCCGCAGACGAGAGATTCATTAAATAATGGATCAATCAGCCAATGCTATAGGACAGTGATGGCTAACCTCCGGCACTCCAGCTGTGGTAAAACTACGACTCCCAAGATGCACACTTGCTTGGCTGTTCTCAGAACTCCATAGAAATGAATGGAGCATGCTGGGTGTCGTAGTTTCAACACAGGTGGAGTGCCGGAGGTTAGGCATCACTGCTATAGGAGGTAGACACCATAGAAGCTCCCAGAAAGGAAGATTATTGAAGGGGATGGTCTGGGCTACAGATACTGATGACCTATCCTGAGGATCGGTGGGGTCCAATGCTTCCCACCCCCACCTATCAGCTGGGCCAAATACTATACGGTGTCATACAGAGCCCCGACACACTGCAGCTCCCATTCCCTCAGTAGCGGAACGTTACCCCCACCCCGGCACAGGCACTTCATAACTTTGTATAGTATCCAGCGCCATGGCTGCCTGAAACAGCTGACCTGTGGAGGTGCCTGGTGTCAGACTCCCACCAATCTGGTATTGATGACCTATGCCGATACTATCTGTAGTCTAGATGACTCCTTGAAACATCCCTTAGGCCCCTAAAATAATTTCCTCTGTTGGGCCCAAGGAACCCCAGTCTGACACTGGGACCAGCTCAAGAACAGCTAAAAGGTCACCAAAGCTGGGACCTGCTGCCGCTCATGCACACTTCACTCCTTCAGTGGTCAGGTAAGGTCGTGAGTCTGCGGGTGGTTGGTTTAGCAGCAAGGATGAAGAAAAGGACATAAAGAATGGTGCAATCAACAGCTCTTTACTGTAGGACTACAATGCAACCATGGCTCTCCGCAGTGGTGAGTACAGCCGATGGGTTTCTCTGGGGGCACAGTGGCCACCATTCCTCCACTGGTTCCCCAGTTTCCTGCACAAAGCATCCAAAATCTTGGGAACCTGGAATTGAGCTGCACCGACAGCTTCAGCTGACCAGGCTCCACGCACAGGCTGCGCACTCCTTTTTATTACCCTGGGGAATTCATGGTCAGATGCCTTCATAATACACTATTGTAGGCCTTTTGTAAACCAGGTTTATTTACTAGCAAAGGACACTAAGCCCAAGTGTAAAGAAGGGTGGATATTACATTATTAAATGCCAGGGGCCCTAGACATAACCATTAATGAGCTATTCCCACCTGGGACATTTCTGGCGTATCCCTGTCCAGTCTCTGAGATCCACTCCCGTCCAAAGAACGAGGCCCTATTGTGACGTCACTGCTATGGGACGTCCCTTAGTGGTAAGTCAATAGGTGGTAACTCATGCACGGCTTGCTCTCCATTCATTTTGGAGCCCCATTCTTGAGATATGAGCAGGTCTCAGAGATGGGACCCGCACCCATCAGATATTTTTGACACAGAAGGGACTGTGGGAAACAAGATTCTCTGGTCTGAGGAAACCAAGTGTCACGATCACCCTCGCTGGAGTTCACGGAACATGTGGATGTGGCTGGGTGGCCATTACAAAAACGCTTAATGTAAATAACTAGTATTCCCCAGTAATACCTCAACACTGCCACCACTAAAGGTCCCTTTAGATGGGACAATTCAGCAGGCAATTGTTGGGAAAGAAGTGTTGCTCCCTGGCAAGCCCCGCTAGTCAGTGGAGGAAACTACTGTATTTACATGCAGCGATCTCCTCCACAGTAGGGGGAGCAGTGATCGCTATTGCCGTCGCTTGTCCCTATACAGACTCGTTTGCCAGCAACCGTACGACTTGCCACTGGCAAAGGACGATTTAGGTGCCTACACAAATTATTCAATTACCTTACGAACAAGCGCTTCGCTCGTTCATCGCGTAATCAGCAGCACCTTTACACCGCCATATTATCGTTAATGAGCGTTCCTATGAACATGGGCAATCTCGGCCCATGTAAAGGGCCCATTAGGTTTGTTTCGACAGCTCACATTCTTAGGGCTCATGCACATGACCGTATGTATTTTTCGGTCCGCAAAATACGGATCCGCAAAAAAAATCGAATAAAATGGATGACATTAGTGTTGGATTGTTGTTGGTTTTTTGCATCTCCATTGTAACAATGCCTGTCCTGATCCGCAAAACTGCATATGGACCTGTAAAAAAACGGAACGGAAAAAAATACGTTTGTGTGCATGAGCCCCTACAGGAAGCCTTCAGTTAATGCGGGTTTACACGTCCCTTCCCGACAATCGGCTGCTTGCTCAGTGAAGGAGACTGCGCATTTACATGCAGTGATCTCCTCCACAGTAGGAGGCTGAGGGATCGCTTGTCCCTATACAGAATTGTTGTTTCTGAGCAGCAGAGCGCTGTTTAGACCACATGATCTGCTGCCCAGAAATGATAATCGGTGGTGCCTGCACAAATGATAGGATCCCCCGATGAACGAGCGTTTCGCTCATTCATCAGGCGATCGGCGGCACATTTAGATGGGCAGATTGTCGGGGACGAGCTTTTGTAGGAACGTTCATTCCCGATAATCCACCTTTACTCCCTCCTATCTCCATATAATCCCAGTGTAGAGAAAGTGAATACAAGGCACTTATTAATGTATTGTGATTGTCCATATTGCTTCCTTTGCTGGCTGGATTCATTTTTCCATCACATTACACACGGCTCGTTTCCATGTAATCCTGCAGCAGTGGTCATGCTTACACATTATGGTAAAAGGCGCCTGGGAAGGAAAGCCCTTTATTATGCCCTCCATCATGAACACTGTTTGACCCTTGTTCACAGTTTTACCACAGCCAACTAAGGATGTGATACATGGGGAGGGGGGTTGGCTTATGTTGTCACTCAATTATCTCCCAGGATACTGGGGGAGGAGTTATGTGCACTGTATAAACTTGATGTGTGTGTGTGTCAATAAAGTTCAGTTCATGGTTTACCCAGCAATAGGCCTCGGCTGATGTGTGGGATGATTTCACGCCTGACAGGATTATTTACGATCCAAGCAGGAAAAGGGGGACCGGTGACGGTGGCAGGTCACCAGACAGTGTCAGAGACTTATGCTTTTTCCTATAGTTTGCAAGCACGACCACCGCTGCTGGATTGTCGAATGGTCGTAACCATGGAAATGAGCAGAGTATAATGTGATGGAAAAACGAATCAAGCCAGCAAAGTAGGCAACATAGACAATCACAATATGAAAACTTGATCCAGAGAGCTCTGGGCCTCAGATTGGGCCAAAGGGTTCACCTTCTGACAAGACAATGCCCATAAGCACAAAGCCAATACAATACTGGGACGGCTTTGGGGCAACCCTGTAAGAGTAGCAAGTGTCTTACCACAAGGGTTAGCAATAGCAGATACAATGACAAGATTTGCAGAGAAAATCTAAGTAATTTTTATGTTGTAAACAATGGCTGGTTGGCACTCAATATTTGGGGTTGCATAGATCACTGTGCCAACCAGCCATTGTTTACAATATCGATTTTTCTCACACAAAGACATAGGGGTGAGTCTGCTGGAGTGTGCACCGTACCGTGTTGAAGTGAGATTTGAGCCACTGGAAAACATATATATATATATATAGTTATATTAATTTTTATGTTTACTTGAAAGTTGAGAGAAATGCCCCGATACAGCAGACATTACCATGCCTCCCAATGCTCCTGGATCTGACAAGATAGACCCAGATTTTGGTTCCAGGAGGGCATGTCCTATCTATTGCTGTATGGAGGCATGGACCCGAAAGCCCACGGAAGCACTTTGTAGTGGATTCCCCAGATTTGGACAAAAAAAAAAAAAGGTAAAATAATATCCCAATACTATGAAAACCTTTTACTACCTTGGGTAAAAAGGACGGCAAAGGTCTAAAAATTACGGTTTCCTCCAAAACAGTAGTATAGGGAGGAAAGGCAGAAAAGGCCTGAGTCTTAAAGGGCTTCTGTCACCCCCAAAACAATTTTTTTATTTTTTTTTGGGCTTGTTAAAATCCTTATTTAACGACTATTCCCTATATAGGGCTCTTACCTTTGTCTGTGGCTTTGTTTCCTTAAAAATCGATCATTTAAAATATGCAAATCACTTCACTACCTGTTAGTAGGGCGTCTACTTGCTGGTAGCCGCCGCAAAAAACCGCCCCCTCCTCCTGTTGATTGACAGGGCCAGCGAGCGCTCTCCACCTCCAGCTGGCCCTGTCAGCATTTCAAATCCCGCGCCTGTCTTCATTCGGCGCAGGCGCTCTGAGAGTAGGACGCTCGCCTCCTCAGCACTCCCTCAGTGCGCCTGCGCCGATGACGTCACCGAAAGAGAAGCCGGAACAGCCTGCTGGAGAGCGGTAACGCTAGCGTGAAACTAGCCTAACCAACATATGCACAATACTTTTACACATGTTATGGAGACTCCTCCAAAACCAGCTTATCACACATGGCCGTCAAACCTCTAGTATAGAACTGTGGCAGTCTACAAATTCTAAATTTTTCGTGCTTTTTAGATTTAAAGAAAGCTTTCAAACACAGAAGAAAACCTGAAGATTAACAGGAATTCAGGACATGCAGGAATTCTATCATCCAGCTCCTCAGGACTAGTACCGGACTTGTGGGTCTTGAGGCGTTAGAAGGGTGGGCTTGACCAGAATCGCCTTGTGATTTCTCAGAGCACCAGATCAGATGGCCCAACACCGTGCAGGATGGCCTGGCTGCCTACTTCTGTAGCCTAGCTCTCCATCTGCAAGAGGACCCACTAGGCCAGTGATGGCTAACCTCCAGCTGTGGTGAAACTACGACTCCCAGCATGCTCCATTCATTTCTATGCAATTCTGAGAACATCCAAGCAAGTGTGCATCTTGGGAGTTGTAGTTTTACCACAGCTGGAGTGTCGGAGGTTAGCCATCACAGCACTAGGAATACCACTTCCCCTATTCTAGCCTGCGAGTGGTCCGCGCCAGAAATGACGTCACTAGCGATCCTGCTCATGCTCAGACTACACTAGGCAGGGTGGTGGCCATCTTGGATACCAGCCAATGCCATTCAGCGTGGTCTGCATGAAAGCCACCAGACTAGACCAGAGCCGCCTGGCACGGCCACAGCGACTCCCACCACAGGGCAAGGGACTAGGAGAACAAGACAGCTCCCACAAGAAACCTACACTGCTACGGGATAGGTACTTTACAGTATAGTAGACCCAGAACTTCTCCCGGTGTGAACTTCCAAATATCTGCTAAGGGAACCAAAGCTCCGCCAGGACATCCTATCCGGAGGACAGGAAACCTGCAGGAGGTGTGGTGGAGGTGTGAATGATTTTATCTTCTCAGATTTCCTATCCTGGATGGGAGGACCTACTCGCAAGGGTAGTCCTGCCGTCATTGAATCCCCAAAAATACACCGTTTTTAGAGATTCAACAGTATCAACTTGTCTGAGAGCTAAAATGTAATGTGAACAGCCCTATCAGATCCTAATCAGCTCATGTCCAGGGCAGACCTGGGGCCATTTGTTAGGTCCCTGTCTGCCACAGCAACTTGGCACTCTACAATCACATTGCAGGGGTGCCAATCGGCTTATAGAGGGAGCTCCTCTAGGGGGTGACACAGTTGCTACTGCATCTAAGGGAGTTTCATGGTCATTGACAGACTATCAAAAGGCATAACACCACCTTCTATTAGAAAAAAAAATGAAACAAAATACGATAAAAAAAAAAAAAATTGCATTAATTATCCTTTCTGTGCCCCCCTTCAGCTTGTTCACAGGGTGCAGCGTGTACTACACCTGATCAGACCCAGATGTCAAAGTTTGGCGCCTGGCAGACGAGCGATTGGAAACCAGCCCCCTTTTTCCAGCATGACTTATGTACGGCGGAGGTCCGGTCCCCAAACATGAAGCCCGCTCACACGTGCAGCGGGCGCCATTGCTGCCGGGTTTCTGCTATTTTAAATAGCAGAGACCCACGGCACATGTATGCGATCAGTCATAAGGCTGATCGCATACATCTTACCCTTCAGATACCGTGGTCAAATGTGACCACGGCATCTGATCAGACCGGAAGCGGAAGTCCCGTGCTTCCGATCCGGTAACAGTGTTCCCCGGCTGAGATCGGGGAACCTGTTACTTCTCTGAAATAGGCCGAAGCCTCAAGCAGGCTTCGGTGCCTATTTCAAGAATATACCAATAGAGGCCACTAGGTGGCATCACTGTATTGTTATATTCCAAATCAAGTGTTCAATAATGGCTATATAGCCATTAATAAACACTATGGGCAATTGAATGATTACCAGTTATTGTCACCCAAGGTGACTTAAAAAAAGTTAAAAAAAAATTACAAATAAAAAAAAAAGTTCAAATCATCCCACTTTCCTTAAAATAAAAATGCTTAAACAATAAAAAAAAAATAAACATCATGGGCATCGCGGCATGCGGAAATGCCCATACAATTAAAATATAACAATATTAATGGCATAACGGGAAAAAAAATAAAAACAGCCAATTTGCCATTTCTTGTCACTGCAACTACCCAATAATTTTTTTTATAAAACGTGATCAAGAAGTTGCACACACTGAGTCACCGAAAAGAACAGATCGTCGCGCAAAAAATGAGCCCTCACACAGCCCCGTACACATAACTACAAAAAAGTTATAGGGGTCAGAATATGGTTATAATTTTTTTTTTCCCCCTCAAAGTCTTTTTTCAGTATTAAAACGCAAGAAACATTATACAAGTGTGGTATCGTTGTAACCGTACTGACCTGGAGAATGAAGATAACAGGTCAATTTTACCGCATAGTGTACAGTGTAAAAAATAAAAACCTTTCAGAATTGCGTTTTTTTTTGCCCAATTCTACCCCATTTGGAATTTGTTTTCCGCTTCCTACTACATGGTATGCAACCGTAAATGGTGCCATTAGAAAGTACAACTTGTCCCGCAAGAAATAAGACCTCATAAGGCTATGTGAATGAAAAAATAAAAAAGTTAGGACTATGGGAAGGCGGGGAGTGAAAAACTAAAATGCAAAAAAAAGGTAAATCCCAGGGTCCTCCAGGGGTTATAGTGGACCCTTCCATACAAGTGCAAAGCTTGTTCACAGGGTGCAGCATGTACTACACCTGATCAGACCCAGATGTCAAAGTTAGGCGCCTTGCAGACGAGCGATTGGAAACCTGGATTAGATTAAACAGACACACATTATTGGAGTCCTCGTGTCTGTTTGTCCCGCAGGTGAGCTCATCAGAATAAATGAATCTTGCAGGAAAACAGGACAAAGTTTAGAACATGCTGCTAGCCCCTCTCCACGCGCCCATGTGAATATACCTCAATGGAACGGGTCAGCGTTCAGTCTAAGCTTTGACAGCACCCAGACAGAAGCGTCGTCCATCTAAAAAGTGGCCTAAACCATCCAGTACTAACACGCAAGTCACAAAGAGGTGACGAAGCAGCCAATAAACCTCTCCGCCAGGCTGTGAAGACAGACAAAACGTGACACCTGGCAAGATGAACTTCAGTCCCAGATTAGCCCATTCCCCAAGTATCTGGTAATAAATTCAACGTGACCCTCGAGATTTGCTGTAGGACCTATAGTATAGGAGTCAGTTTGGGATACAGAATCCTTAAAGCTTCGCAGCGTGCTCCATAATATCCTATAAACACGCACAGTTCCACCCTTTCATTGCGCTGGCAGTGAAAAGGTTAATCCTTTAGAACAAGTCGCCGTATTCACTGCCTTAACATGTACCGCCATATCCCCCCCCCTTCAGAATAAAATACTTACTTGTCCCCGGCCATGATGGAGTGTTGTATGAAGGCACAGCTTCGCTCTGCTCCTCCCTGCCTCGCTGTAAGCTTTGGGGCGAGACCCAACCTTTGTTCTGTACTCGCTGTGTTTACAAACGCCACCTTATGACAGAGGACAGGTTTTTTTCCATTCTCTTTAAAGACAAGTTTTTCTTGCCTTTTATATTTTCCATGCTTTTTTTTTTTCTCTATAGAGGGATCTATGGAGAAAACATCTGGGGGGGGAAATAAAAAAAAACCAGAGGGGCTCTCTCCCTCCCACATCTGTTAGGGTATGGCTACATGGCGATTTTTGGCGCATGCCCAAGTATCACAGTGTAGCAAGGCAGCCATAGGAACGAATGGGGTCACAGCGCCACTCGCACGTTTGCTGCTAGCCCAGAATCGCAAAAGTCCAACCTTAGTTCAAAATGTTTGACCTAAAATAACTTGGTATTAAAGGGAGACATTTCCTTAAAGGGGTATTCCCATCTGAGACAATAGGGGCATATCGCCTACACCAAGAAGGGAGCGGGGAAGGTGGTGGCCGGAGGACCCCGGGTTTCACAGGGTCCGGCCACCACCAAGTGCTCTCCCCATACATAGTACTGAATGGGAGCGCACTGCGCTCAGCTATTTTCGGCGGCCCCATAGAAATGAATGGAGGGCGGCTGCGCATGCACAGTGCGCACGCCACAACTTTCGGGCCTCCATTCTCAGTGTAGTGGGACCCGCACCTATCAGACAATGCGAGCATATCCTAGCGATATGTCCCCATTGTCTGAGATGGGAAAACCCCTTTAAGTGTATTTTATCTACATTCACCGTACAGGTAACTATAAGCTATTGTACTCTGTAATCAGCCGTTTCAGGTTAAGAAGAAAACAGGAAGTGCAGAGCGTTCCTCTGGGAACGGATCCCAGAGAGGAGGGGAAGACGACAGTTTCATCTAGGAGTGAATCTAGAAAAGAAGAGAACAAAGATATGAAGGCAAAGAAGGAAAAGCAATGGATCTCACAGAGAGAGGAAAACTAGTATTTTTTTTTACAGGGTACAGATGCCAGGTAACTTTCCTTTTGGATGGATCCCAGAGAGGAGAGAAGAGCACTGTGGTGGGAATGGATCCCAGAGGAAACAGTGTTACTTAGACAATGGATCCCAGAGATGGAAGGATACAATGTTCCTCAGACGATGGATCCCAGGGATGGAAGGATACAATGTTCCTCAGACGATGGAACCCAGGGATGGAAGGATACAATGTTCCTCAGATGATGGAACCCAGGGATGGAAGGATACAATGTTCCTCAGACGATGGAACCCAGGGATGGAAGGATACAATGTTCCTCAGACGATGGAACCCAGGGATGGTAGGATACAATGTTCCTCAGACGATGGATCCCAGGGATGGAAGGATACAATGTTCCTCAGACGATGGATCCCAGGGATGGAAGGATACAATGTTCCTCAGACGATGGATCCCTCCCAGAGATGGAAGGATACAATGTACCTCAGATGATGGATCCCTCCCAGAGATGGAAGGATACAATGTACCTCAGATGATGGATCCCAGAGATGGAAGGATACAATGTTCCTCAGATGATGGATCCCAGAGATGAAAGGATACAATGTTCCTCAGATGATGGATCCCAGAGATGGAAGGATACAATGTTCCTCCTAAACAATGGATCCCAAATGGATGCAGTTATTCATAGTAACCAGACTATTTTCTAACCTTAAATAACACCGCGCAACAATGATTTTGCTACTGAGGGAAAAACATGTGTTTTATACTAAAATGAGCTTGCCGATTCCAAATATAAACTCGGAATTTGCCTGACATGTCTAGATTTTAACCCCTTAAGGACCCTGGGATTTTCAATTTTTGCGTTTTCGTTTTTTACTCCCCGCATTCCCATAATCCTAACTTTTTTATTTTTCCATTCACATAGCCTTATGAGGTCTTATTTTTTGCGGGACAAGTTGTACTTTCTAATGGCACCATTTACGGTTGCATACCATGTAGTAGGAAGCAGGAAAAAAAAATCCAAATGGGGTAGAATTGGTAAAAAAACGCAATTCTGATAAAGGTTTTTATTTTTATTTATTTTTTACACTGTACACTATGCGGTAAAATTGACCTGTTATCTTCATTCTTCAGGTCAGTACGGTTACGATACCACACTTGTATAATTTTAATACTGAAAAAAAAAAAAATTTAAAACCTTTGAGGAACATTTAAAATTTTTAATAACCATATTCTGACCCCTATAACTTTTTTTGTAGTTATGTGTACGGGGCTGTGTGAGTGCTTATTTTTTGCGGGACTTATCTGTTCTTTTCATTGATACCAATTTGAAGTGTGTGCGACTTTTTGATCACTTTTTATAAAAAAATTATTGGGTAGTTGAAGTGACAATAAATGGCAAATTGGCTGTTTTTATTTTTTTCCCCCGTTACGCCATATGCCTATGCCATTAATATTGTTATATTTTAATAGTATGGGCATTTTCGCACGCGGCGATGCCTATGTTGTTTATTTTTTTTATTGTTTAAGTTTTTTTTTTTAAGGAAAGGAGGGTGATTAGAATTATTATTTTTTTATGTTTGCAAAACCTTTTTTTACTTTTTTAAGTCACCTTAAATGACAATAACTGGCAATCATTAGATTGCCTATTGTGTTAATTGATGTCTATATAGACACCATTGAACACTTAATTTGCACTATACCAATACAATGCTGCCACCCAGTGGCCTGTTTTGGTAAAGTCATCTAATAGGCACCGAAGCCTGCTTGAGGCTTCAGCCTATTAGATCAATGTAACAGGTTCCCCGATCTCAGCCGGGGAACGCTGTTACCGGAGTAGAAGTGCGCGACTTCCACTTCCGGAATGGTCACATTTGGTCACATCAACCTTATGGCTGATCGCATACATGTGCAGCGGGTCTTTGCACGTGCGAGCGGACGCCATGTTTAGGGACCGGACTTCCACCGTACATGTAGGTCCTTAAAAGGATTAAAGGGGTTAAGTTATACATGCAAAGCCTATTCAGTTATTATATTAATGCATTACATTGGAGATATTCCAATGGACATGTCCAGACCTGTTCGGACGCATTCAGGCTGATGTCGGCAGTAAGTATATAAAGGCAAGCTGGACAGATTTTGATAAAGTGATCTGTTATAGTGCTATCAGTTTTGAAACTTAAGATGGATAAATGCAAATGTGTTAACGATCCAGACAATTTCTGCTACATATGTGGCAAATACACTACTTGTGATCAGCGCAAGAATCTGACAAAGCGAGTGCGTCTTGCAGCTTGGGATGCATTTGTGCTAGTAGTACAGAACTTCCTTGGGAACAGACGAGCTGCAAACTATGCCGAATTAGTAGACAACATGCTTACAGCATATGAGCAACTTGGCTGCCGATTGTCATTGAAAGTGCATTTCTTACATTCCCATCTTGACTTTTTCCCACCCAATTTGGGACACGTAAGTGACGAACATGGAGAGCGGTTCCATAAAGATATTTCTACAATGGAGAACAGGTATCAAGGCTGCTGATGGGGGACTACTGCTGGTTTTTGCAACGGGAAAATATGACCATTCACAAACGCAAAAGCAGGTGCCTGAAGCACTTTTAACAGCACTGGGCCTTGCTCAAGTAAGACTTTTAAACTGAAAAACAAGACTTTTTGAAATTTTGTTATTTCATTACATTTTCATACACTGTTTACTACGCAAACTTTGATGTAGATCAGATAATTGTTGGAGCAAAACTCGTTCTGTTCAAAATTATTCAATGCTTTCCAAGTGCTTAATTCATTTAGGCATACTTATGCATAGCAAAATTTTGTGACGCGTTACAACAATTCTAACTTCGGATTTGTAATCCGCACACTCGATTTAGTATAGGACAAATGGTATTTGCCCAGTAGCAGACAAAAAGTTTTTTTGTTGTTGCGTGGTGTAATTAAAGCTGGATCTGTTTGCTATTGGTCTGCACTCCATTGTGCCGATTGTGAAATACTAGATTAGTAACACCTTTATCCCTTATTCTGAGAATATATTTTATAAGAGGATTATCTTTACTGGTGCCAAGACTGCCTGTACAAATAACAGGTGCTATGTAATAAAATGCTGAACGCAGCAAATAATACATTTAGGCTCCATTCACACGTCCGCAAAATGGGTCCGCATCCTTTCCGCAATTTTGTGGAATGGGTGCGGACCCATTCATTCTCTATGGGAACGGAATGGATGCGGACTGCACACAGTGTGCTGTCTGCAGCCGCAATTGCGGAGCGCGGCCCCGGTTTTGGGTCCGCAGCTCCGCAAAAAGATAGAGCATGTCCTATTCTTGTCCGCAGCTTGCGGACAAGAATAGGCATTTCTATGGGGGCGCCGGGCTGGTGTGTTGCGGACCCGCAATTTGCGGGTCCGCAACACACCACGGACGTGTGAATGCAGCCTTAAGGCTACTTTCACACTGGCGTTTTGGCTTTCCGTTTGTGAGATCCGTTCAGGTCTCTCACAAGCGGTCCAAAACAGATCAGTTTGCATTCTAATGCATTCTGAAGGGAAAAGGACCTGCTCAGAATGCATCAGTTCAGTCTCCATTCCGCTTTGGAGGCGGACAGAAAAACGCTGCCTGCAGCTTTTTGGCGTCCGTCTGATGAAACTGAACCAAACGGATCTGTCCCCATTGACTTACATTGTGTGCCAGGACGGTTCTGTTTTCACTGACACAATCTGGCACAATAGAAAACGGATCCGTCCTCCTTTGACTTTCAATGGTGTTCAAGACGGATCCGTCTTGGCTATGTTAAAGATAATACAAACAGATCCGTTCTGAACGGATGCAGACGGTTGCATTATCTGAACGGATCCGTCCACGACGGATCCGCACAAAACGCGAGCGTAAAAGTAGCCTGAATAAGGTTTTGTTACTTTTAATCATTTGAAGCCTGTCGAAAACCCAATGTGTGCAGCCACCTTGGGGAGTTGCAGCAGTCCTAGGATTCGCTTGGTAATCACAAGGGTAAGATTAGTGGCACTGGAGCCACTGTTAGGCCTGTATTAGACCAACAGATGATCATTGAGATTTTAGGGAAGGAAGCGTTCCTTCCTGACAATTGCCTGCTCATCAGTGGAGGAGACCACAGCTACTGTATCTAACAATCCCCTCCACTGTATGGAAAGGAGCAATCGCCATCTCTCGTCCCCATACAGAATCATTATTTTCTGATAGGAGAGCGTGATTAAATGGCATGATCTGCAGCTGGCAAACGCTGATTTTTTAGCCTGCTGAAAAATTGCAATTGTCCAATGAACGAGCATTTGCCCTTTCATGGGGTAATCGGCGGCACTTTTACAGGCCGATCATCTCTAACAAGCATTCCAATGAACTCTCGTTAGCGATGATCTGGCCGACTGTCTCCAGCCCTTACGCACAGTCCAAACCGCAGATAGGCCCTGATGTCAACCACCGCTACAGTACGTTACTCATACCTCCTAACCGTCCCGGATCTGGTGGAATAGTCCCAGATTTCAGTGGCTGTCCCTCAGTCTCGGAACAGCCGAGGTATGTCCCGCTCTCAACTGTCAGACAGCCGATTGTAACGGTGAAGCCTGCCACCGATGTATGAGAGGAGACAACCCCTTTAAAGGATAACTGTCACACTTAGACCCTAATTTCAATTTTCATATATGTAGTTACTAATAACATGATATTCCAGAATCAGTTACTATTAGGCTGCGTTCACACGGGCGAGATTTACGCGCGGGTGCAATGCGGTAGGTGAACGCATTGCACCCGCACTGAATCTGGACCCATTCATTTCAATGGGGCTGTTCAGATGAGCGATGATTTTCACGCATCACTTATGCGTTGCGTGAAAATCGCAGCATGCTCTATATTCTGCGTTTTTCACGCAACGCAGGCCCCATAGAAGTGAATGGGGTTGCGTGAAAATCGCATGCATCCGCAAGCAAGTGCGGATGCGGTGCGATTTTCACGCACGGTTGCTAGGTGACTGTCTATACACTGTATTATTTTCAATGAAAAAAATGAAAAAATGAAAATAATAGCATTCTGAATACAGAATGCTTAGTAGGTGATCAGTTGAGGGTTAAAAAAAAAAAAAAAAATTAACTCACCTTCTCCGTTTGTTCGCGTAAGTCCCGGTCTCTTCTTTACTTCTCAAAAGATGAACTATGGGCTAAAGGACCTTTGATGACGTAAGATCACATGCTCCAATCACATGGTCCATCACCGCGGACACGCTCGTGTGAACCCAGCCTTAGACTGACTTACCCCATATTTAATAAGATTCAGCCCTTAGCAACCAGTCTGCATAAAGCTGCAATTTCACTATTCAGTTAAGATGGCCGCCACTGCCCTCACCCTGAGGCTAATCCCGCCTGCCCTCACTAGCCAGTAACAATAGCCCCCCAAAAGTGTCAGTAACCAGAGCCCTCCCCCCTAAAGGGTTAATCTCCTGCAGCACAAAGGGGTCCTCTTACCACATGTTGCTTTCATTTATACACTGAGCAGACGGCAGAGCTCCCTTCCGTGGTCTGCGCTGCTCCAACTCTGCATCCTCCAGCTCTGCTGAGTGAGGGAGCGTCTGCCAAGCGCAGGGACAGGGAGAAGTGCACACAGCCCAGGCACTGTTATCAGCTGCTGGGGAGGACCTGGCTTTAATCCTTTACTTGCAGTCCCTGGCTGTCAGTAATCTGACCTTGCATGCTGTGTGCTTCTGCCTCATCCGTCCTTCAACAGATAGACGGAACATGCCTAGCAACTTTATTTTAAAGGGCTTCTATCACCTCGTTTTGACATAATTAGCTATCAGACACTAGCGATCCGCTAGTGTCTACTCTACCAAACAATGCTATTATAATACCTTTGTGTGCAGCCGTTTGCCTAAAAAACAAACTTTTATTGATATGCTAATGAGCCTCTAGGTGCTATGGGGGCGTCTTTTCAGCACCTAGAGGCTCGGTCTACTCACACAAAATGCCGCCCAGCGCGTCCCTCCAGCCCGCCCATCCCCTCTGAAATGCGATCCTCTCTCTGAGCCAGCGGACGAATTCTCGCGCCTGCGCCGTGCACGTCTGTAATCGGCGCAGGCGCAGTGAATGTCTGACCGCTCCCTGCACAGACATCTCCACTGCGCCTGCGCCGATGACCGAGATGTCTGTGCAGGCAGCGGTCAGACATTCACTGCGCCGAATACAGACGCGCAGGCGCGAGAATTCGTCCACTGGCTCAGATGGAGGATGGCATTCAAGAGGAGATGGGCGGGCTTAACGGACGAGCGGGGCGGCATACAATGTGAGTAGACCGAGCCTCTAGGTGCTGAAAAGTCGCCCCCATAGCACCTAGAGGCTCATTAGCATATCAATAAAAGTTCGTTTTTTAGGCAAATGGCTGCACACAAAGGTATTATAATAGCATGGTTTGGTAGAGCAGACACTAGCAGATCGCTAGTGTCTGATAGCTAATTATGTCAAAACAAGGTGATAGAAGCCCTTTAAGCACAGGAAAAAGTAGGCAGTACAGGGAACAAAAATGTGGAATTAAGGGGTAATTGAATACACAGTGAAAAATTTAAATAGGGCCACCAAGGAGATATTAATCCCCACAATCCAATACTCCAAAAAAAAAATATATACTTTAATGATTTAAGCTAAGCTAAGCATGCTGGTTATCATTTTTCTTGCATTGGAAAGCTCCTTTCAAGTAGTTGTCCAGTATCAACAAAATGTAGCCTTCTCGTCATTCATAGGGGTTATCCTACGATTAATGTAGAAAATGGAAAATCAGACATCATATAGGACATGGCAACCTCTCTCTAATAAAGCTAGAACCAGCCCTGTACCTCACATGGATCCAGAGATCTCCCCTTTCATTGCTCTGCTAGATTTATATCAAGGGGAGTGTCTTTTCTGATGCAGCTCAGGGGGCGTGTCCATGCTCACCCTATCACAGCTCAGGAGGCAGTTAAAAGATAAAACTGAGCATGTGCGGCCATCTCATTGAGCAGGACAAAGAAATAAGAAAAAGAATAAAAAGCAGGTGGCGCTATACAGATACATGTTATTAAATAACTCGCTGGCTATGCTAAATTTTTAATTACATCCCATTACAAAAGTATTCAGATTCAGGTGCTGTAGAAAACTGTAGAATATTTTTCCTGGGACAACCCCTTTAAGTCACTTACTAGTAACGTCCTTGCTAACATAATGGTGTATACCATATGGCCACTGCTGCCATTGCTTCCCCTGCTTGTGCGAAAATATTTCACTCATGTGAAACAAGCTGAAAAATCTGTAAAAATGCATGACCAGTGGAACAAAAACAAATCATTCGGGATAGGGGGTGACAGCTATTATCTTTGCTACAGTCATGAACTCTTTACCCATTCTTTATTTTGAACCAAAACTGAAAATTTGTTATAGGTCTCACTAGTTGGGACCAGATGAAACCCAAGAATGAGGAGCATCAGGTCTTAATGTAGAGGTGGCTGCAGATGTACAAGCCCTCACTAACTGGGTGGGATTTCCAGAAATCTAGTATAGAAGCTAGGCTCCTGCTTTCATTGAGTAGTGATGCGATGTGCAGGTTCAAGACTGGGGCTCACTCATTCTTGGGATCCGTGCAAGACCCCACGTTTCCCACTGACGCAAACAAAACCCAAAACCCATTAAACTTCTATAAGACACTGCAATCTTTCACCCAGGGTGGAAACAGCAAGAAGAATGGCCGTAAGGGGACCCGATGTGGCAGGCGCAGATTTAAATGTGTCGCATGGCCTGCTTGAGGTAGCACCAAAGTTATGTAGAGACCTGTACCTCTACATAACTTTGGCGCATCTGTGGCAGGCGCAGCACTATGAAGTACCTTTTGCGCTGTAGCATTAGAAGAATTCTGATATCTCTGACTTTTAGTCTAACCAGACTGTCTGTTACTCTGTAATTCCTCTAGCGCCGTTCTATGGAAACAGTTGGTTTAAAGAGCACACCAAATGCTTGAAATAACTTCTTTATTAACTTCAAATTTTCTTCATATATAACACTGCCGCCTCCGCAGCAGATAGTCCATGTACAAAACACGTGTTGAAAAGATATCACAAAATGGCGGTATGCATAAGATGGTGGTTCAACTGTTCAATCTTGTCATTCAACATAAAATGGTGGATATATTTCTCTCTTGAGTATCTGTACTCTCACTTTAAGTTATTTAAGCACTTTATGATCTCTCTGAGAGGTATATCTGAGGTCTAACTAATAGTTCACTTGCAGTATGCAGTTAGCAGTGACTATTTGCAGATTGGTTGCAATTGAACTTGTGAACTTTGTGGTTTGCAATTGTATTTGGCAACTTGTATTTGTATTTGGTGGAACTCTAAGTAAACAAATATATCTAGTTCAGTATACAGTTCTAAAATAGGAACATTATATAACTGTTTTAAATACCTATTTTGGCCTCGTTCCCATAAAAACACACCTCTCAGTGGAGTGGATGTCTCCTGTCTCTGGTGAATAATGATTCTAGCAGCAGAAGCTGCGGGAATTACCAGACAGGCTGTGTGTGAGGCTGGCTGTGATTAGTGAAAACTCTTGCTGTGTGAGAAGCTGGCTGTGATTGGTCTAGACTTCTGCCCAGCAACAGATTAACTCTATGCTTTCTGTTGTTTCTGCTGTGTCACTGAGCCTACCTTACATTACAAAATGAATCTTAAAGGCATATTATCTTTTTCTGCTTCTGTGAACACAAAATATATAACAGTTATATAATCCAAAAACATGATTTCACAGTAAATAACTCTGCTTTTGTCTTTAACACATAAACATAGGAACTGTATTAAGGTTATTAGCAGGATTAGCTGTATACACATATAAGCCTATACTAGCAACCTAGGACAGGTCTTTGGCCAGCTACACCCGGCATAACAGGCTGAAATGGATGGATGTCTTTTCTCAACCCCATAAACTATGTTACTACAAAGGTGAGGAAAAAACTCCACCTCCACATGCCAGTTAAAATATGTAGGACACAGAGCCCAGTGCTCAGGTGGAGTATGTAAAGGATTTGTCCATATTTAAAAACTTATACTGATATACTCTATTATGGTTAAATGGGGGGGGGGGGGGGGGGGGTGTTCTCTGTTTAGGGTCCTATTTTCTTGGCTTGAGTAGACAGTGGTTAAAAAGATGGAGGACACATCCTTTCCCAGTTACAAAGACTGTGACTGAGAAATGTGTAATTCTTCATTTTCCCTGTGGTGGCGCTGCAGGGAAACTGAACATTTACCGTTTATCCGCAGATTACAGCTGTGATGGTCAAAACAGGTGGAGACTTTGGGGGAGATTTATCAGACTAGTGTAAAGTAGAACTGGCGTAGGCTACTTTCACACTAGCGTTTTCAATTCCGCTATTGAGATCCGTCATAAAATCTCAATAGCGGATGAAAACACTTCAATGTTGTCCCCATTCATTGTCAGTAGGGACAAAACTGAACTGAACGGAATGCTCCAAAATGCATTCCGTTCCGCTGGGTTGCGCTCCCATCGCGTTCAGGATAACGCTGCAAGCAGCGTTTTTCCGTCCGCGATGTGGTGCGGAGCAAGACGGATCCGTCCTGACACACAATGTAAGTCAATGGGGACGGATCCGTTTTCGCTGACACAATAAAAAAAATACGGATCCGTCCCCCATTGACTTTCAATGGTGTTCATGACGGATCCGTCATGGCTATATAAGACATAACACAACCAGATCCGTTCATGACGGATGCATGCGGTTGTATTATTGTAACGCAAACGTTTTTGCAGATCCATGACGGATCCGCAAAAAAACGCTAGTGTGAAAGTAGCCTTAGTTGCCCATAGCAAACAATCCGATTCCACCTTTCATTTTCCAAAGGAGGATAGTTCATCAGTAAAAACAAAAAATCTTGGATCTGTCTTTGGTGTGTGCGTCCGTTTCTTTGCCCTGTACTCCATGAACGCTGTTAGGCTGCTCTCCGGAGCATCTCCTACCAAATCACAGACCAAACACAGATGCTACCTATGTTGTGCTGTGGTTTTCATGGATCCATAGACTTATGTGAGTGAGGGATCCGTAATCATGGACAAAAATAAGGGCGTGCTTCCCTGGGGTCGCCACAGACCCACGGTACTGGAAAACCAGTGTGAATACAGACATTAAAGTCAATGGATACATGGGCAATCCTTGGAGACCACAGACCGCACACGTCCGCGTTTCACTGATGTGTGAAAGAGGCCTAAAAGTACGGTAATGATTTTGGTCAGGGAAGGCTTGTCTCGGGACTTCCACTATGTGACTGACGTTTTGATTCCTTCCACTCTGCAAGTCTTACCAAATTATTATCTCAGAGTCGTCCTCATCTGCAGGAAACTATATGAACAGAGATGAATAATGCGGCTGAATAACGCTGGTTATGCAGCGCCAACAACGGGACGTGGAACTAAAACTGAACATTCAAAAACATTTTCTTCTAAAAAATGTTTGACTTCGGGTCAACCCAAAATTCTTTTTACAATATTCATGGTCCCAGATGGTGCTTGGAACCATGCAAAGGATGATATTGACATATTTTCTATCTAGGTAGGCTTCCCACCAGGCTAGGACCTCTGTCCACTCCCCACCCCCTACCTTGGGTACACAAAAGGAGGGGAGTGTAGCTGGCCAGCTAAAACCTGTCCTAGGTTGCTAATAGAGTTTATATGTTTATACAGCTAGACCTGCCAATAACCTTAATACAGTTCCTATGTTTGTGTGTTAAAGACAAAAGCAGAGTTATTTACAGTGACTTCATGTTTGGATGTCATATAACTGGTATATATTGTGTTCACATTAGCAGAAAAGATAATATGCCTTTAAGATTCATTATATGGATGTGAGGTAAGATCAATGACACAGCAGAAACAACAGGAAGCATAGAGTTAAACTGTTGTTGCTGGGCAGGAGTCTAGACCAATCACAGCCAGCCTCACACACAGCAGGAGTCTTGGCCAATCACAGCCAGCCTCACACACAGCCGGTGTGGGAAATTCCCAAGCAGGAGCTGCTAGAAATTATTATTCACCAGAGAGAGAAGCTGAACAGACATTCACTCTACTAAGAGCTGTGTTTTATGGAAGCAGAGAGGCCAAAATAGTTCCACCATACAAACGAACTACTGAGCCATACAATCATACAATCCAAACGAATTGCATACAAATGCAAACTGCTCATACCAGATCATAAGCAATTGTATAGAGAAAACTGCAAACCAAGTAGAGCAAGTTGACTATTGGTTAACCTCAGATATACCTCTCAGAGAGATCATAAAGTGCTTAAATAAATTAAAGTGAGAGTACAGATACTCAAGAGAAATATATCCACCATTTTATGTTGAATGACAAGATTGAACAGTTGAACCACCATCTTCTGCATACCGCCATTTTATGATACTTTATTCAACACGTGTTATGTACATGGACTATCTGCTGCGGAGGCGGCAGTGTTATATCACCATCCCCGGCCCCCCCTCCCTCTATTGTATTATCATTGGTGGCCAGTGTGCGGCCTCCCCCGGCCCCCCCTCCCTTCCTCTATTGTAATATCATTGGTGGCCAGTGTGCGGCCTCCCCTCCCTCCCTCTATTGTAATATCATTGGTGGCCAGTGTGCGGCCTCCCCTGGCCCCCCCTCCCTCCCATTATTGTATTATCATTGGTGGCCAGTGTGCGCCCCCCCCCTCCCTCCCTCCATTGTAATATGTGGCCAGTGTGCGGCCTCCCCTCTCCCCTCCCCCCCCCCCGATCATTGGTGGCAGCGGAGAGTTCCGATCGGAGTCCCAGTTTAATCGCTGGGGCTCTGATCGGTAACCATGGCAACCAGGACGCTACTGCAGGCCTGGTTGCCATGGTTACTTAGCAATATTACAATATTAGAAGCATCATACTTACCTGCTGCGCTGTCTGTGACCGGCCGGGAGCTCCTCCTACTGGTAAGTGACAGATCATTAAGCAATGCGCTGCACAGACCTGTCACTTACCAGTAGGAGGAGCTCCCGGCCGGTCACAGACAGCGCAGCAGGTAAGTATGATGTTTCTAATATTGTAATATTGCTAAGTAACCATGGCAACCAGGCCTGCAGTAGCGTCCTGGTTGCCATGGTTACCGATCGGAGCCCCAGCGATTAAACTGGGACTTCGATCGGAACTCTCCGCTGCCACCAATGATCGGGGGGGGGGGGGGGGGGGGAGAGGGGAGGCCGCACACTGGCCACCAATGATAATACAATAAAGGGAGGGAGGGGGGGCCGGGGGAGGCCGCACACTGGCCACCAATGATATTACAATAGAGGGAGGGGGGCCGGGGGGGGGGCGCACTGGCCACCAATGAAATTAAAACTGGGGAGGGAGGGGGGTCTGCCCCCTGCTGCCTGGCAGCCCCTGATCTCTTATAGGGGGCTATGATATGCACAATTAATTGTGCGGATCACAGCCCCCTGTAAGAGATCAGGTGCTGCCAGGCAGCAGGGGGCAGTCATGTACACAGTTCGTAGTATATTCTAACTAGAAGCGTCCCCATCACTATGGGAACGCTTCTGTGTTAGAATATACTGTCGGATATGAGTTTTCACGAAGTGAAAACTCATCTCTGAAAAAGCTTTTATGCAGACGGATCTTCGGATCCGTCTGTATGAAAGTAACCTACGGCCACGGATCACGGACGCGGATGCCAATCTTGTGTGCATCCGTGTTCTTTCACGGACCCATTGACTTGAATGGGTCCGTGAACCGTTGTCCGTCAAAAAAATAGGACAGGTCCTATTTTTTTGACGGACAGGAAACACGGATCACGGATGCGGCTGCAAAAACGGTGCAATGGGTCCGCGAAAAAAAAAAACGGAAAACGGCACAACGGCCACGGATGCACACAACGGTCGTGTGCATGAGGCCTAATAGACAGTCTGGTTAGACTAAAAGTCAGAGATATCAAAATTCTTCTAATGCCACAGTGCAAAAGGCACTTCATAGTACTGCGCCTGCCACAGGGAGCACCATAGTTAAAGGGGTTATCCCATCATAATGATCACTGTTAAATCTGTTAATGATTTGACAGTGATCATTTTTGTAAATATACTTTATTAACAAATTCCCACCGATTAGGAGAAAATTCATCCCCACTTACCTCATTGTTGTGACTCGGTCTCCCCTGGTTACGACCACCGCTCTTCCGCAAAATCCCGATGGTCGCGCTTGCCCAGAAGACTTCTTCTTTTCTCCCGGCCGGGCCACTCGCTGTCCTGAACGCGCACGCTGCCGCGCATGCGCGACTGTGACTTCTTCCCGGCCAGAATAGTACAGAGATGCGAACGCGCACGCCGGCTCTGTACTATACTGGCCAGAAATAAGTCACATTGCGCATGCGCGGCAGCGTGCGCGTTCAGTCCAGCGCGCGGCCCGGCCGGGAGAAGACTTCAATCAAGATGAAGCCCGCCCCCAGCCAGAATCCAGGAAGTGAACGCGCGGTGGCAGCAGGTAAGTATAAAAACGCAAAGTGGGATAACCCCTTTAAGAAAGGTGGGTTACAAAATATGAACGATTTGCACTTATTCACAAGGATCGTCTGCAAGGAGACTGTATAGAAGGACGCAAAGCCCCACATGTCTGTATTACGAAGCCATGGGCACTCCACGTGCCGTCACTAAGACTGGGCCCCCTCTTGCCCTGGGCCCCATAGCAGTCACATGGTCTGCCGCTATGGTAGTTACACCCCTGATATCAAATTTCCCTGTAAGATTTCATAGAGCGCTCTAGAATTTAACAAACTTAAAAATGCAGACTTGCTTCATGACCAGTAGGTGGCAGCTTTTGCTTGCTTTTCAAGCTCACGATAATTTTTGTTACTTTTTATAATCACGTCTGATCACTGGATATGAGGTCATTATGCAACCTCCACTTATATCTAGAATAAACCTAGAAACTACCCCCGCAATCAAAAATATCAGTCTTAAACACCCCCACAATACGCACACCAAGAACAAATAAGATGAAAGACAATAAGACAAAAAAAATGCAACCCTTATTAAAACCAGTGTACAATAAGTTAATACAGCACAACATATCAAGGTACCAAGTGCACTGCATAGTTGAGCTCACACACGACACCTTTTTAGTACTTTTAGTCCGGCTGCCTCTCGCCGTGCGCTGCCTTGCTGCCGCCGGAACTCCGTCCCCGCCCCCATTATAGTCAATGGGGGATGGAGCGTCAGTCCGGGGGCACACGTGAACTAGAGGCAGGACGGATTTGACAGGCTGTTCACCCGCCAGAACAGCCTGCCGGACTCCCCTGCCGCTAATGTGAAAGTACCCTTAGCCCTATAGAAGTGAATGGGGCTGACCTGCAATACCAAGCACGACCACTATACAATAGACGGCGCTGTGCGTGGTCAGCCGAGAGAATGCCGCAGCGCTACTGTGGATACCAGAGGATAGGTCATCAACTAAAATATCTCATAAAACACTTAAAGGGAATCTGTCACCGGGATTTTGTGTATAGAGCTGAGGACATGGGCTGCTAGATCACCGCTAGCACATCCGCAATACCCAGTCCCCATAGCTCTGTGTGCTTTCATTGTGTAAAAAAACTGATTTGATACATATGCAAATTAACCTGAGATGAGTCCTGTAGGCGAGATGAGTCAGGGACAGGACTCATCTCAGGGTAATTTGCATATGTATCAAATCAGTATTTTTACCCAATAAAAGCACACAGAGCTATGGGGACTGGGTATTGCGGATGTGCTAGCGGCCATCTAGCAGCCCATGTCCTCAGCTCTATACACAAAATCCCGGTGACAGGTTCCCTTTAAATCTAGAATAGCCCTGAGCGTGGACCCCTACTTTGCAACTACCCTCAACGTAGCTTGGAGATATCCGGCCTTCATTTATTAATAAATACAGACAGCACAATGGTTCCTGCAACTATTAACAGACGATTCATACCTCCCAACCATCCAGGATCCAGCAGGACAGTCCCGGGGTTTCGGCAGCTGTGCCCGGGACAGATGCTATTAGGGTTGAGCGAAGCGCGCTCCGGATCATAGATCCTAATTGCTTCGTTTGAATGCTTTACGGAAACCTGTCTCCGTACAGCATTCAAATGTATGGGCTTTGCAGAGGTGATATTCGTTATGTCAGAAGTCTCGCGAGACTTTGTTGAATAACCTCGGACTTTGATTATTCCACTTGAAAACCATTTTTAAACTTGGATCCGAACTCGGTTTTGGTACTGGCTGGTACACTAGCGGCTAGGGGCAACCAAGACAGATTTACTATTAATCAGTTCTGATAAAGCCTCATTCACACGTCAGTGTTTGGTCAGTGATTTTCATCAGTGATTGTGAGCCAAAACCAGGAGTGGAGCCTCCTCATACATAAGGTATCTGGCCTCATGCACACGACCGTTGTGTGTTTTGCGGTCCGCAAATTGAGGATCCGCAAAACACGGATGGCGTCCGTGTGCGTTCCGCAATTTGCGGAACGGCACAGACAGCCATTGATATAACTGCCTATTCTTGTCCGCAAAACGGACAAGAATAGGACAGGTTATATTCTTTTTGCGGACCACGGAACGGAGCAACGGATGCGGACAGCACAAGGAGTGCTGTCCGCATCTTTTGCGGCCCCATTGAAGTGAATGGGTTCGCATCCGAGCCGCAAAAACTGCGGCTCGGATGCGGCCCAAAACAACGGTCGTGTGCATGAGGCCTATGGCAGAGCTTTCAGCGGAGGGTACAGGCAGGAGCAGCAAGGGGTGTACAGCGCTCACCGCAGTGCATAGGGTAGAAATCGGAATCTGTACACTGCATACGGGACTGCGGTGTACAGATTCTGTATGTGCTGCAGTGAGGGGCGCTTCCAGGGTCTCTTTTGGTGGTAAAATTAGAAAATAAATATGTTCAAAAAAATTATTTCAATGGTATTTATAACACTTCCAAAAATGTTACGCTAAGTACTGAAGCACTTTTTCAGTTATTCCTTCTACCCCTGTCATAGTGTTGCCAACACCCTGTTCACACTATGCGTTCTCCTGAACGGTGCGTTATGTCCAGCTTTTATCACCTCAGTTTTTAGGTGACCACCGAATTCAGGCTGTGCGTCCATTTCCCGCTATAAAGGCACATTACGCATAGTACCAGGCACATATCTAGCAATAAGTTCAGTTTTTTAAAGGGGTTTTCCAGGTTTTACTAAGTGATGGCCTGTCCTCAGGATGGGCCATCCATCCCAAGGTGACTGGCGGGGGTCCGCCACCTGACAACCCCGGCTTTGGGCTGTTCCAGTATGTGTCTATTCACAAGACCATAACTGTTTTTGCGGACTGCAAATTGTGGATCCGCAAAACACGGATACTGCCCGTGTGCGTTCCACATTTTGCAGTCTTTCTATATGATCGAAATGCTTATTCTTGTCAGCAAAAACGGACAAGAATAGGACATGTTTTATCTTTTTTGTGGGGCTGCGGAATGGAAGTGTGGAGATGCAGACAGCACACGGTGTGCTGACCCGGATCTTTTGCAGCCCCATTGAAATGAATAGGTCCGCATCTGAGCTGCAAAATTGCAGAGCAGACGCGGACAGAAAAATAGGTCGTGTGAATGGGCCCTATAGCTCAGTCACCAGAAGTCGCCATCAACTGGTTACTACAGCATAGCTCCTGCTGACGTCAGTGGATGGTGCTGTGTAGTTCCACCACAGACTTCCGGTGACTCGGCTATACCAGAACCGTTGATCGCCGTTGTTACGGGGGTGTCAAGACTCCCACCGATCTGCTAGTGATGGCCTATCCTGAGGATAGGCCATCACTTAGTAATAGCTGGACAATCTTTCAGAGTCTCAATAACAGTTGGGCTTGTCTTACCACAATCTGGGCTATTCTCCTCCAACAACCACCTCTGCGGACGTACTCTGGTCCCCTCACGGTCGCGGTCCAGGCAGCGAGACTCCACTCCCTCAGTTATTCCTTTGGCCTCCTGGCTGAAGAACAATCAGGAGCAGACACTTCCCTCGGATGCCATCACAACAACTCAGTCCATCCTTTCTTCTAGGACATGTTAAGACATAGCCATTAGACATCTCTCGGCTCGCATGGCGCCGGTCGGTTGCCTTTCACAATAACACGCTTCTTCTTTTCCTTTCGAAGTCCAAATACGTCACAGAAGGCACCTTGGACCCTTTGGTCTCCTGTATGCAGTGCCAGCAGCCTTCGCTTCCACTTGCCATATCCCTCCTTTGCCTCTTCATGCACCTGGATATGCTGCCCCAACATTTGCACATAAAACTCGTGCCATTGCACATTTAACTGCACCATATTTGAGGAGGTCCTCGATTAGGGCTCTTTCATACGAGCGGATGCCGTGCGTGGAATCCGCTGCGTGAAAGACAGCCAAGCCCCGCTCCGGACAGCAGAGACACGGAGCAGTAACATGATTGACAATGCTCTGTGCCGCTCTGTGATCTTTTTACTACAAAATCACAGTGAGATAAAATTGTCACCGGGATTTTGTAGTAGAAATGGCACAGAGCATTATTAATCATGTTACTGCTCCGTGTCTCTGCTGTCCGGAGCGCGGCTTGGCTCTTTCACGCAGTGGATTCCACGCACGGTATCCGCTCGTGTGTAAGAGCCCTTAGACCCACGTCACAGCATCACAATTCACGGTCTCTCTCTGGCTTTCAGATCAGGGTAGGAGTCTCTTTTCCACAGCTCAGCCCTTCCTTCATTGAACTCCAGCTGACTCCTAATGAGCCTCATTAACCCTCCTGAGGAAAGAACCAACCTTCCCACTCAGCTGTCCCTGGGTGAGAAGCACCATTGGTACAAATCCTGTCCGTCACTCCAGCAGCCACACTGCCACTATATATATATATATATATATGTATATAGTGGCAGTGTGGCTGCTGTGGAGGTCACTGTTAAAGGAGGAGGGGACTGTGGAGGCCACTATTAAAGGGGCAGCAAGGTACTGTGAGGTCACTGTTAAGGGAGCGGGGTACAGTGGAGGTCACTGTTAAGGGAGCAGGAAACTGTGGAGGTCACTGTTAAGAGAGTGGGGTACAGTGGAGGTCACTGTTAAGGGAGCGGGGTACAGTGGAGGTCACTGTTAAGGGAGCGGGGTACAGTGGAGGTCACTGTTAAGGGAGCGGGGTACAGTGGAGGTCACTGTTAATGGAGCAAGGTACAGTGGAGGTCACTGTTAAGGGAGCGGGGTACAGTGGAGGTCACTGTTAAGGGAGTGGGGTACAGTGGAGGTCACTGTTAAGGGAGCGGGGTACAGTGGAGGTCACTGTTAAGGGAGCGGGGTACAGTGGAGGTCACTGTTAATGGAGCAAGGTACAGTGGAGGTCACTGTTAAGGGAGCGGGGTACAGTGGAGGTCACTGTTAAGGGAGTGGGGTACAGTGGAGGTCACTGTTAAGGGAGCGGGGTACAGTGGAGGTCACTGTTAAGGGAGTGGGGTACAGTGGAGGTCACTGTTAAGGGAGCGGGGTACAGTGGAGGTCACTGTTAAGGGAGCGGGGTACAGTGGAGGTCACTGTTAATGGAGCAAGGTACAGTGGAGGTCACTGTTAAGGGAGCGGGGTACAGTGGAGGTCACTGTTAAGGGAGTGGGGTACAGTGGAGGTCACTGTTAAGGGAGCGGGGTACAGTGGAGGTCACTGTTAAGGGAGTGGGGTACAGTGGAGGTCACTGTTAAGGGAGTGGGGTACAGTGGAGGTCACTGTTAAGGGAGCGGGGTACAGTGGAGGTCACTGTTAAGGGAGCGGGGTACTGTGGCAGTCACTAGTAAAGGGGCAGTCGCTGTGGAGGTCTCTGTTAAGGGGGCAGGAATGGTGGAGGTCAGTTAAGGGGACTGTAACCTGTGGTCAGTGTTAAGGTGCGGGTGCTGTGGAACTCACTGTTAAATGGTCAGGCTGCTGTGAAGGTCAAAGTTAAGGGGGTGGGCTGCTGTGGAGGTCCCATTTTAAGAAGACGGGGCACTGTGGGGGGGGAGGGGTACTGTAGATGTCACTGTTATAGTGGATACTGTCGATATCTTTTAACGAGCACACAAACATTAAATGAAATGGGTCCTTCAGCTAGTATATATATATATATATATATCTCGGCTGTGAAATACACCTGATAGGACGACAGTACCTTTAATCAGTAACCCAGAAGAAACAAGATGGTGAATTGCAGTAGATCTCATATACAAAGAATGCACTATTTTTTAGGGTACATTGTAGGGGGCATTTCATCGTTTTCTGTGCAAAAATCTGCAGTTATACCAGCCATGGAGAAGGCTTGTTGTCACCTAATAATGGGCAGCACAGAGGGTCAGACGATGTGACAGATGGCTTTCTGCTCGCCCTAACATATATCTGGCCATCTCCGAGCTGGCGGTGTAGGAGTTAGGGCTCATGCACACGAACGTGTGTTGCCCTTGTTGTGCATTAGGGGCCACAAATTGAATGGGTCCGCGATCTGTCCGCACTGCAAATAAATAAAAAAAGAGAGTGTTCTATTTTTTTGCAGTGCGGAGGCACGGACCGAGATGCCATGGAAGCACTCCATGGTGCTTCCGTTGCCTTCCACTCCATATGTTCAAGTGCGGTTAGTGTTGAGCCAACTTCTGTTTTCAAGTTCGGCGTACAAGGCTCTGGTTATCTAAGAATTCCGTTATGGATTCCGCTACCGCGAAATCCATAACAGAATTTTTAGATAACCAGAGCCTTGTATGCCGAACTTGAAACCACAAGTTCGCTTAACACAGTTTAGGCCCCTTTCACACGAGCGAGTTTTCCGCGCGGGTGCAATGCGTGAGGTGAACGCATAGCACCCGCACTGAATCCTGACCCATTCATTTCAATGGGTCTGTGTACATGAGCGGTGATTTTCACTCATCAGTTCTGCGTTGCGTGAAAATCGCAGCATGTTCTATATTCAGCAGTTTTCACGCAGCCCTGGCCCCATAGAAGTGAATGGGGCTGCGTGGAAAATAAGCAAGTGCGGGTGCGATGCGTTTTTCACTGATGGTTGCTAAGAGATGTTGTTTGTAAACCTTCAGTTTTTTATCACGCACGTGAAAAACGCATCAAAACGCATTGTACCCGCGTGGGAAAAAACTGAATAACTGAATGCAATCGCAGACAAAACTGATTGAACTTGCTTGCAAAATAGTGCGAGTTTCACTGAACGCATCCGGACCTAATCCGCCACGCTCGTGTGAAAATGGCGTAACACTGACATAATGCTGCCAGTGTTATCCAATACATTTCAGACATCTAAGGGTTACATAGCATCATAAATCAATATAATGCTATGCGACCCCGATAGTGCTGGAAGTTCAAGACAGGTACTGCACTGCGAGTCCAGAGCGTGACACTCGCTCGTCTTAAAGGGGCCTTAGGCATGGCCCCCCCTCCCCTAGCTACTGGGCCTCGTAGCAGTCATAAGGGGTTGCAAATACCTTTATGTGGCATAGGGCACAATCACCTGGAATTGTAATAAATACCAATGCAGTGATTTCTCGTCAACATGAACCTTTATTAGTGATTTAATCAGTGTTTTTATTTTAAAAAAAATACAAAAATAATAATAAATCAATAACTTAGAGAGGTATAATGTAATGATATGTACAAAGTACAGAACAGCATGTAGTATGACCTGTGGGTAATAAGAAAGTACCGCATCCAATCTACGTGCAGGTTTTTTTCAAAGGGGCTTTTTTGTGGCTATGCTGTAAATATCTCCCCACCATGTAAGGCCCTATTCACACTGTTAGGCCTCTTTCACACGGGTGTTGCGGGTGACGTGTGGGAAAAGATGCGGGTGCGTTGCGGGAAAATGCGCGATTTTTCCTGGCGAGTGCAAAGCGTTTTAATGCGTTTTGCACGCGCGTGAGAAAAATCGACATGTTTGGTACCCAGACCCGAACTTCTTCACAGAAGTTCAGGTTTGGGTTAGGTGTTGTGTAGATTTTATTATTTTCCCTTATAACATGGTTATAAGGGAAAATAATAGCATTCTGAATACAGAATGCATAGTAAAATAGCGCTGGAGGGGTTAAAAAATAAAATAAAAATTTAACTCACCTTAATCCACTTGTTCACAAAGCCCGTCTTCTCTTCTTTCTTCTTCTTTGATGACCTGGGAGGAAAAGACCTTTGGTAACGTCACTGCGCTCATCACATGGTCCATCATCATGGTGATGGACCATGTGATGAGCGCAGTGACGTCACCAAAGGTCTTTTCCTCCCAGATCATCAAAGAAGACGGGTTTCGTGAACAAGTGGTGAGTTAAATTTTATTTTTTAATTTTTTAACCCCTCCATCCCTAATTTACTTAGCATTCTGTATTAAGAATGCTATTATTTTCCCTTATAACCATGTTATAAGGGAAAATAATAATTATCGGGTCCCCATCCCGATCGTCACCGCAACCGCACTTGTTTGCGGATGCTTGCAATTTTCACGCATCCCCATTCACTTCTATGGGGCCTGCGTTGCGTGAAAAATGCAGAATATAGAACATGCTGTGATTTTCACGCAACGCACAAGCGATGCGTGAAAATCACTGCTCATGTGCACAGCCCTATAGAAATGAATGGGTCCGGATTCAGTGCGGGTGCAATGCGTTCACCTCACGCATTGCACCCGCGCGGAAAACTCACCCGTGTGACAGAGGCCTTAGTGTTTGGTCAGTGATTTCCATGAGTAATTGTGAGCCAAAACAAGGAGTGAAGCCTCCAAGGAGAGAAGGTATAAGGGCTCATGCACATGGCCGTTGCTGTTTTTATGGTCCGCAAACTGCGAATCCGCAAAACACGGATACCGGCCATGTGTGCTCTGTATTTTGCAGAGCCGAACAGTCCTGCCCTCTATAGTTCTGTCCTATCCTTAAGCGTAAAAAACGGACAAGAATAGGACATGTTCTATTTTTTTTTGCGGGCCCGAGGAACAGACATACGGATGCGGACAGCACGTGGGCGTGCAGTCTGCATCTTTCACGGCTCCACTGAAGTGAATGGGTCCACATCTGACCCACAAAAAATGTGGATCGGATGCAGACCAAAAATAGGTTCGTGAGCATGAGCCCTAATGGAAAGATTTGCTCCTGTTCGGTGTTTTTGACCCGCACCCGGTTTTGGCTCACAATCACTGATGGAAATCACTGATCAAACACTGTGTAAATAAGGCTTTAGGCTAGGTCTACACGACGACATGTGTCGCGCGACACATAGGGTACAACTACACTGCCACATTTGTCGTTCCAATGTCGCACGACAAATTTTATAATAATAGTCTATGGCAGTGATGTCGGACTGTTTAGAGACCGAGTGCCCAAACTGCAACCAAAAACCCACTTATTTATCGCAAAGTGCCGACACTGCAGGTTAACCTGAATACAACAGTCCAGTAGTATATCTGTCATGGACTTTATTATTTAGCTATAACATCCTGCCTACACTCAGTGCGCCGCCCCGCGCCGTTCATAGCGCGCCCTGCGCTGATAAATGGCAGGAAAAGTCTAAGCCATATTGGTACACCATAGACTTTTTCCAGGGTGTGGGTGCCCACAGAGAGGACTCAGAGTGCTGCCTCTGGCACCCGTGCCATAGGTTTGCCACCACTGGTCTATGGTGTCGCACTGCGACATGCTGCGACTGACACGTGACAGTTGCAGAAAAATTCAGTTCGAATGGATTTTTTGCGACTGTCGCAGCATGTCGCAGTGCGACACCATAGACTATTATTATAAAATTGGTGCGACAAAAGTCGTCGTGCAGTCATATCCTTAAGCGGCTGCATGGCCGTCTATCCAATCAATCAGCACCCGGATGTGGCCATCAGCTACTTCAACTGGCAAATCGGGAAACCCGGATTCTTCTGATAGATGGGGTTCCCAGAAGCGAGACCTCTACTAGGCAGACATTTATGGCCTATCCGGTGTCCATACCATAACTGTATTTGGTGGGAAACTGCTTTAAAGAAAGTCTGTAACCAGAAATTCAATATTAAACCAGGCACAATGGGGGTAATAAAAAAAAGTCGCAAGACCCCATTTTGCGACTTTTTAAACGCCTGTGAGACGAAATATTGTACACTGCTGGAGTGGCAAGGCAGTGATGGGGGCTGGGCTGACACAGCGGCCTGACAAATTTACACCTGGATTCAGGCATAAATGTTGGCGAAATACTACTCCAGTCGGGCGTTGGAGTAGTTTTTACACCAGACATTCCTCGTCATAAATTCTACGCATCCTCTGGCAGTACAGGGGGAATCAAAGACAGGTGTAAAATGCCAGTCTTTGTAAATGAACCCCAATACCTTGTATGGCTAGCTCAGCTAGAAGCTTCAAGTGCCTTTGATCTATATGCTAATGAGCAGTTAAGTGCACTGAGGGCGGGCCTAAGCCACTCTGTGCACCCCTGCTCCTCCAGGTTCCTCTGTCAGCCCCTCCCTCTACTATCTGATTGACAGGTCCAGGTTCCTGCACAGTCATCTCAACTGACCCTGACAATCAAGAAGTAGAGGGCAGGGCTGGCAGAAGAAGAGGGAGAAGCAAGGGTGCACCGTGTGGTTTGGTTCTGCCCTTGGTGCACTTAACTGCTCATTTGCATATGGAATAAAAGTACTTTTTCGAGGGTTGAGGTGGAGAATGGTGTTATATAGTTTTTTTGCTGTTTGGTATTCTCTATGAATAATATTTTCTTGTATTTTTTTTTTAAAAAAGTACTCTCTCTCCAGAATGAAGCGACAGATTGCTAAATGAACAGTATCATCACATTCAGCTGAGCTAGACCTACAAGGTATTGTGCCGGGCTGGGGCTCATGCACACGGCCATAAGTGTTTTGTGGTCTGAAAATCGCGGATCCTGGTAGAGTGCATGCCACCATGTTTTTTTTTTTTTTTTTTCCTGCTGCAGAAATGTCCTATCCTAAGAATAGGACATGTTCTATTATTTTTGCAGGACCGTGGAGCAGGCTTAAAGGAGTTTTCCCATCTCAGACAATGGGGGCATATCGCTAGGATATGCCCCCATTGTCTGATAGGTGCGGGTCCCACCGCTGGGACCCGCACCTACAATGAGAACGGAGCCGGGAAATGCGCAGCCGCCCTCCATTCATTTCTATGGGGCCGCAGAAAATAGCCAAGAGCTGGCTCGTCTATTGCCGTCTGCCCCATAGAAATGAATGGGAGCATGGGCCGCGGTGCGCTCACATTCACTTCTATGGGAGCAGCGCTTGGTGGTGGACGGACCCCGGGAAATCCGGGGTCCTCCAGCCACAGCGCTCCCCGCTTCGTTCTCGTTGTAGGTGCGGGTCCCAGCGGTGGGACCCGCACCTATCAGACAATGGGGGCATATCCTATCAATATGCCCCCATTGTCTGAGATGGGAACACCCCTTTAAGGATGCGGTCATATTGACATGAATGTCAGCAATAAATGCAGATCAGATGCGGACCAAAACTAGGACTTTATCAGCAAATTTCCTGGTGACAGACTCCCTCTAAGGCTACCTGCACACATTCCGGATTACATGCAATTTTTCAGCGCAAATTTTCGTGTGTAATACTGTAGAAGCAAATCTGCCTCTAAATTCGCAAGTAACACATGTGGATTATGGTGCGGAAACGCAGAGAAATACGCAGGAAAATCCACGCAGAAAATCTTTTTTTAAGGACGCACCCGTCTGCAGATAGTCTAACAAGTAATATTGACATCAAGCCTCAAAATCATCCAGAAAACAAAAAAGAGACAAATAATACTAAATACTAATTTAAAAAACAAAAAGAACACATAAAGGAATACCCCCCATTACACATTATTACCCGACTAGCGCAGCGCTTTGAGGAGCATACAGCAGATTCATCCTGGACGGTTGCCGTTATAGGGATGGATTTCGGTGCAGCGGAAGGTCCCGCACATGTGATGCTCTAGTTGTCCGAGGAGTCCTCCGTCTCTTCGGTGGAACCATCACTCTCCAGGTCTGGACGTCGGCGGGTGGGTAGCGTCTTCTTAGGAGAAGGCACGCGAATAATATCTCGGGACGGAGGCAGAAGGTTGGTGGTGGGAGAGTGTGTAATGGAGCAGGCAGATAGCTGAGCAACACTGAAGTAAGAAGAGAAGATGTCAGCACAATACCACAGCCGTTCTTAAAGGGGTTTGCAGGATTAGAAAAAAAAAATGGTCTGCTTTTCCCCCCCCCAGAAACAGCACCACGTCTAGTATTGCAGCCCAGCGTTAGGGCTCATGCACACCCGCTTGTGGCCGCAAACAGCGGGTCCGCAATACACTGGGCACCGGCCGTGTGTACCCCGCATCACAGATGCGGACCCATTCACCGGAATGGGTGCGTAATCCGGAAGATGCGGTGCGGAACGAAGGCACGGATCGGAAGCCCACGGAAGTGAATGGGTCCGCGATCCGCATGTGGCGGCCCCACGGTCGGTGCCCGTTCATTGTGGGCCGCAATTTGCTTTCCGCAGCACGGGCCCAGCCGGCACACATACCTGAGCATGAGGCCTTAAGCCTCATTCACACATCAGTGTTTTGGTCAGTGATTTCTATCAGTGATTGTGAGCCAAAACCAGGCATGGCTCCACACAGAGAACAGGAGCAGATCTTCCCCTTATACCTTATGTCTGTGAAGGCTCCAGTCCTGGTTTTGGCTCACAATCACTGACATGTAAATAAGGCATTACGTAAGTGCACTGCCAGACACAGCCCATGAGTGGCGCTGTTGCTTTTAAAACAAGGTGCTTTCCTCCTACCCTGGATAAGCTCTTACGGCCCCATGCACACAACCTTAGTTTTGGTCTGCCTCCTATCTGCACTTTTTGCGGATTGGATATGGACAAGTTCATTTCAATGGGGACACAAAAAAATGCGGAAAGCACCACGTGTTCTGTACGCATCCGCATGTCTGTTCCGCGGTCCCCCAAAAAAGAGAGAACATGTCCTACAGTTTTGTGGACAAGGATAGGACAGTTCTACAAGAGGAGGAAAAAAACTGGCATACGCACAGCCGGTATCCATGTTTGGCGGATCCGCGGTATGCGGACCGCCAAATGTATACGGTAGTGCGAATAGGGCCTTAGCCTGGGTTTCCATGTTCAGGTTTTCATGACGTTTTTGATGCCAAAGCCCAGAACTGACCACAAACAGAGGACACATAACGGAAAGACGGAGTCTTCTCCTTTTTAATTCAATCCTGGAATTGGATTCATAAACTTTATAAAACCCTGGACAAGAAAACCTTTTCTTATCTCAAAAAAGGGTTCTGTCCATTCACTGGAATGGGACTTCCGAAAATAGCCAAGAGCGCTTACTATTATTCTCGGACGTTCCACAGCAGTGGATGGAGACAGCGGCGCATGCGCGGCCTCCACTCCGTTCCCGGTGGTGTGACGGGACCCTGCTCTGGAGGTAGCGGCTGGACCCAGGGGTGGCACCCACTTCTGTAGGGGGATTTATAGCATATCTTGTGTCCAGATGGGAACACCCTTTTAATGCCAAGGAATCGCAGGACGCAGTCCTCACCCACTTACATTCTGTCAAGCTCCTTATCCAAAACTTCATCAACTAATAAATCAGCTTTATCCGGCAAAGCACCTGCAGAGACAATACAGGAGATACGAGTAGATAGCATGGACATATAGAACACCTATAGAATTTCAAATATTTTCGGAAGTCCGCCCCATTAATTTGAGGTGGGGGGAGCATTGTAAATTTTGCTGTGTCGCCCTATGATTTATGTGTGCTGCAGATATAAGGCCTTTAAAGGGGTTCTCTCTTTTGGGACATTTATGGCACAGTCACTGGATATGCCATAAAGATCTGCTAGGCGTGGGTCCTCTTCTGGGTCCCACAATCTGCAGAATGGGGCCCGGTTGCACCTCCCTCCATTCACTTCAGTAGCACTTCTGAAATAGCTGACCGCTCTCACTTGGCTATTTTCTGAAGGCGCTGTTGAAGTAAATGGATGGCCACCTCTTCGTTCTCGGACCGGGAGTGATGAGGTCCCCATCTGGAGATAGGAGCAGGTCCTATGGACCACAGGGGAATACTGTCCTGGACAAGCAAGTCGGCAGGAGGTATTTCAGCGTTATATTGGCCTAGTAGACCCACAGTCCTCTGTAGTACGTTATGTGTTCAAAGTACTAAAAACACACAAAATAAGAACAAAAGACGCCAACAGCAGCTTTCTGATGGTTTCCATTTGGAAACAGATTATCTGGTTTTCTACAGTGCACAGAGTAAAAACGCATATAAAAATAGCTAAAATATAAGAGATCGAAAGATGGTGTATTTCATATGTGCAGACCAATGTTCAGCAAAGATGGCGCTTGTACAGTAAGTTTTACGTGGGGCCAGACTACGACGTCATCCTGTGTGTATGAATGTCCACTTGATGGGGATAATTTATCATGCTCGCCTGTTTTTTAGAGTGCGATCCGTCTTTGTATTCGTCAGGGTGCTGGCGGACAGTGATGGTCAGTTCGCAGTGTTTGCCAGCGAACACATGCGGGCTGCCATCTTTAGTAAGGTAGACTCACCCGTCCGGCGATGCCCTTACCTTTGCCGGGAGCCGGTCTGAAATCAATTGCTGGGGGCCTTCATCGGGCTGTTCTCGGAACTGCCTGCTCCCGGTGACTGCATTTGATTTCAGACCGGCTCCCGGCACAGGTAAGGGCATCGCCGGACGGGTAAGTCTACCTTACTAAAGATGGCAGCCCGCATGTGTTCTCTGGTGAACAATGCAAACTGACCTTCACTGCTGGCGGATTGTGAGCAATTAGACTACTCGCTGGTCGGCTCACTAATTAGGTGCAAAAGTCGCACATTAGATTTAATAAGGGGCAGCCATATGCATATGTTTGTGAAAAGTTGCTCGTCTACCACCCCCCCCCCTTCCCCCCGTATTTTAACAAAATTGTCGCACGGCCCAAAACAAAGCAAGCAGAACTACTCCACCCCAAACTTTAATTTTTTTGCGCCTAATTCATGAGTAAAACAGGGGCACCTACATAAAAACAGGCCCCAAAAAATGCAGGAAATAAAAACAATGCCACCGGATTTAGTCTAAAACGGAAAATTCTTGAACGAGGGGCAAATGCCTCCAAAACAGGCGCACTTTCATTACAAATACACCTAAAAAAAGTGTCTAAAATAGGAAAAAATTAGACTAAACCAGGGGCAAAACACTATTAAATGACCCCCATGTGTCTCTCGGGTCCTTGGAAGGGACTTAGGGTTGTATTACACTGTCAGATCATCGCTAACGAGCGTTCAGAGTAAGGCCTCATGCACCCAAACTGTCGGCGGCCCGCAAACAGCAGGTCAGCAATATACGGGCAGCGGCCATGTGTGCGCCGTATCACAGACGCAGACCCGTTCACTTGAATGGGTCTGCAATCCGGGAGATAAGGTGCGGTACGGAGTGCTTCTGTGGGTTTCCTGCCCCTGCACCGCAAAAAATAGTGCGTGCACTGGACTGTCAGATGCTGATTGCCGACCCCATTCAAGTGAATCGGTCCGCGTCTGCAGACTGGTCGTGCGCCTTAGCCCAAATCTCAATAACGATGATCTTGCAGTGTAATATTGCCGCCGATTACTTAAAAATAGTTTCGCCGATTACTTAAAAATAGTTTGCCGGCGGCAGATTGTGCCGTGTAATCACCATCTGCTGCCGGCAAATAATGATTCTGTATAGGGACAAGCGATGGCTCCTCCCATACTGTGGAGGAGATCGCTAGATGCAATAGCAGCGGTCTCCTCCACTAATGAGCAGGTGATTGCCGGGAAGGAACACAATCGTCTGCCTGGTCTTTAATTGTAATACAGTCTTTAGCTTTGGTGAACAGGTGCTATAAGGGTGAAAGCAAGTAAGAGGACATAAAACATGAGACGTCCCCATGTAAAATCCCCCAAAGCGGAGACGGCTCAAAGTTAAAAATATGTTCTGCAGCACAGTGGCTAACATTACAGCCTGGCAGCTCCGGGACTGAATCAACCAAGAGCCACCTGGAGTCTGCATGTTCTTCCAGTGTTAGCCAGGTATCCTCAGGTCCTCTTAAAGGGCTTGTCCAGGATTAGAGAGAAAAAAAAACAAAAAGCTGCTTTGTTCTGCACAAACAGTTCCCCTCTTGGCCACTGGTTGTGTCCGGTATAGCGCCTCAGCACCATTCACTTGAAGGCACCTGATACGAGGCACCTGAGGTAGACCTCTCCCAGCTGTCCCGGGTTGTACGTTTTACTTCAAGAATATTTTCCAACATCTTGTTATGTCATAACAATTATGGATACATCCCTTCTTATGACTCTGTTGTGCCATTCCTCTATTATTCCTACTAGAAGTTTAGGAATGAATTTCTAGCAGCCTGCAGTGAAGGTCCAGTTGTGGGGTGTCCCTGCATTATATAATCAGTGCTGCCAGTTTCAGACTGTGCAGGGGACCCCCCCCCCCAAACTGGTAACACCCTTCTGGACCTTCATTGCAGACTGCTAGCAATTCATTCATAAAATTCTAGCAGGAATAATAAAGGAATGGCACAAAATGAAGTCATAAGCATAGCTGTTGCAGAACTATTATTACATGGAGAATGCAGACATGTCAGGAGAGGGGAGAGGTCCTCTATAACAATATTTCGTACACCGGAAGAGGATTATCAGCCAGATCTCCATGTAGATAAATGACGCTGCCCATTGCCTCTTCTAGGTGACAGAGGGCACACGATTTTTTGCCTCTGCTCATTTTTAGACCTTTCGTGCCCGCTCCTTGGCATCTCCCATTCCTATTCAAGCCTGATCAAGCCCGGGAAATCTCTCTTTCACTATGGCCTCATGCACACGAACGTTGTTTGGGTCCGCCTCCGAGCCGCAGTTTTTGTGGCTTGGATGCGGAACCATTCACTTCAGTGAGGCCGCAAAAGATGCTCACTGTGTGCTGTCCGCATCCGTTGCTCCGTTCTGTGGTCCGCAAAAAAATATAACCTGTCCTATTTTTGTCCGTTTTGCGGACAAGAATAGGCAGTTATATTAATGGCTGTCCGTGCCGTTCCGCAAATTGCGGAATGCACACGGACGCCATCCGTGTTTTGCGGACCGCAAAAAACACACAACGGTTGTGTGCATGTAGCCTATACAGGTGACATTTGACTGATAGAGATCTGCACAGACGGGTGACGCCGCTCGGCACAGCTGCGCTGACGCGAGCTGCGCACTGCTACATCTGTTGCTGAGGACTGTCAGGGAGATCTGTGCCGCTTCACATCTGACACATTAAACTTGCACAGAAAAGGGATTAAACGCGTTAGTTTGTCAGAGATAAAAATCTAAGTCCTTGACGTTTGGTTCAATGGGTTTACCGCACATTAGTGCACATCAAAGCCGCGCGGTTATCTGCTTACACGGGATCTAGCTAAATGGAAACGGCTGCTACATGAAAGGACGGGTTTTGTCATAAAAAATACATAAACCCGTTACTTCTCAGGACGCTTTTCTGTACAAGTATCATGTATGACAAAATGGTGTGTGCGCAGTAAATAACCTAACATACCGGCTGTAATCCAGCTGAAGGGGCTGAAAGGGCATGGAGACTTTTATCCCCCCTTTCCTTAGATAGGAGGGGACAGACTGAAGAGAGCAACACAGGACCCCGGGATCGGACTACACACAGGGTTGGTTGGTTTTTAGTCTGTAGCCCCAGAGATACATAGGTCTGCACAGGAGCTGCACACACTAAACGAGAGCCGACTTCTATTCAAGAATCTGCAAAGCTGCTTTAATTTTTATTTAGATAAATTTGAGCAAAAAATCCTGAAAATGTGTAAGTTCTTCAAACTGCCAATGCACCTTATTGTATCTCAAGGGCCAGTGCATCATACCATATCCCAGGTGCTGGTGCAATATACTGTATCCCAGGTGCCAGTGTACCATACTCTAGCCTAGTTGCCAGTGTGCCATCCCAAGTGCCAGTGTAACATACTGTATACCAGGTGCCACTGTAACATGCTGTATCTCAAGTGCCAGTGTAACATGCTGTATCCCAAGTGCCAGTGCAACACACTGTGCCAGTGTACCATACGGTAGCCCAGATGCCTGTGCGTCATACTGTATACCAAGTGCCACTGCACCATACTATAACCCAAGTGCCATACTGTACCCCAACTGCCAGTGCAACATACTGTAGCTCAATTTCCAGTGCGTCATACTGTACCCCAAGATCCATACTGTACCCCAAGCACCAGTGTCACATACTGTATCCCAAGTAACAGTGCACTATACTTTATTTCAAGTGCCAGTGCACCATACTGTACCCCAAGAGCCATACTGTACCCCATGTGTCAGTGTCACATACTGTACCCCATGTGTCAGTGTCACATACTGTATCCCAAGTGCCAGTGTGCCTTAACTTATCCCAAGTGCCAGTGCACCATACTGTATCCCAAGTGCCAGTGTGCCTTACCTTACCCCACGTGCAGGGTCCTGGGAGAGCACTGAGTGCAGGAGATGTAAGTGTACTGAGAAACAAAGCGCCCAGACTCCGTTACCCTCTATGTACATACAGCCACTCACCGATGCTGTGGTTAATTCCGGCATTCTTTGACAGAGCCATGAGGAATCCATAGAAAGTCAGCCGGGGCGCAGTGCCGAGAATCTGTCTGATCAGTGGCAGAGAAGGAGAGCTACGAGAGAAGAAAGGAAATCACTGCGTACAGGATAATACCGTCATGATATTCACCACTACAAAATGCCAGGGGATGATGGCAGTAGTAGTTATAGTAGTTTTCACAGTGTAAGTACCAATGTATGGGCAGTATCAGCCACACCCCGAGGAGAATGGTGACATCCAATTCTTGTTTCATTCAGACATTTTCAGGAGGAATAACTGAAGAACAGCACAATGCAGAGTAAAGAAAATGCCTCAGAATCTTTTTTTCATGGGATATAAAAGTTTTTACTAAAACAGAGTTGCCAGGAGATTTGTTGGTCCTCTTCAGCGCTGAGGTCTTAAAGGGGTTGTCCCACTGCAACAACTTATCCCTTTATCCCACCGCCGGGGCCCCCAATGATCACGTGTCTGCAGCTCCATTCAACTATATGGGACTGCTGGAGATAGCTGAGAACAAGCACTTGGTTAACTCCGACAGCTCCATAGAGCTGAATGGAACACGGGGCGGACTGGACACTGGTGGGCCGATGACCAGGGGCTCCCAGTCTCATGATCAGCGGGGGCCACAGTGGTCGGACCTCCTCCAGATAATTATCCATCCTGTAGATGGGGAAACTATTGTGATGGGATGACCCCTTTAAGGAGTGAATGAGTGAAGCACCTGGTGGATCCTTCGTTCCTTTTTCCTTTTTACTGCACGTTTTTCGCTCACCCCATGGAGGGTCTACTGTTGTTTTTAGCTATCTGTCCTGATGATCAAATTTCGCATGCAGCCATATACAGCTCCCAGGTCCGAGTCCTCTTCATGGCTGCCTGTACAGATATACTCCAATGTGTAGTCACATCAAACAGACCCTAAACGAGCCGGACCTAATTAACAATAGTCAGTGACCATAAGATTACATAATGTTGTGTAGCTGCTAAATACGCTTTCAGACAAATGCATGAAGTAAAATGTGCGTGAAACCAGACCGCACTGACGTGGAGCTTTCCACATAATTTCACACTAGGAATCCACCTCAACTCTGAAGACTTAAGATGTCAGTGAGGAAAATCAGAGGAGAATCTGTCACGGACGAGCAACTTCGCTTTATATGGAATTCTGCTCTGTTGTAATGTGGTAGCAGTCCAGCAGAGGGCGCTGACAACAAGCAACTCTACCTCCAGGGTCCGTTAGGGCTCACACACTTATTTTTTGTCCACGTCAGTTCCGTTTTTTTTTTTGGCGGCCTGTATGTGACTGGTATCCGTGTTTTGCGCAACACAAAACAACAATGGTTGTGTGCATGAGCCCTTACAGTAACCAGCTATGTTGGGGATCTGGGCTTGGGTGGACTGGCCATAAACCCTACAGGAAAATGTCCCGGTGGGCTGATGCCCTGGGGGCTGCCCAAGCCCTCCTCACGGCGGTTGGCTGGGTACAAGATTGATGCTCTAAGCATTAATTAATACCGGCAAATGGCTACAGGAGCCCACCTGACTGTATCACCGTCCTCAGGGTTGTGGTGACGGCGGCTGTATTTTGTGCTGTGGTATTTGCTTCTTTGCTGGGGCAGTATATTGTGCTGCACTGTGGTATCTGGTTCTGCTGGGGCAGTATATTGTGCTGCACTGTGGTATCTGGTTCTGCTGGGGCAGTATATTGTGCTGCACTGTGGTATCTGGTTCTGCTGGGGCAGTATATTGTGCTGCACTGTGGTATCTGGTTCTGCTGGGGCAGTACATTGTGCTGCACTGTGGTATCTGGCTCTGCTGGGGCAGTATATTGTGCTGCACTGTGGTATCTGGTTCTGCTGGGGCAGTATATTGTGCTGCACTGTGGTATTTCTGCTGGGGCAGTATATTGTGCTGCACTGTGGTATCTGGTTCTGCTGGGGCAGTATATTGTGCTGCACTGTGGTATCTGGTTCTGCTGGGGCAGTATATTGTGCTGCACTGTGGTATCTGGTTCTGCTGGGGCAGTATATTGTGCTGCACTGTGGTATTTGGTTCTGCTGGGGCAGTATATTGTGCTGCACTGTGGTATTTGGTTCTGCTGGGGCAGTATATTGTGCTGCACTGTGGTATTTGCTTCTGCTGGGGCGGTATATTGTGCTGCACTGTGGTATTTGGTTCTGCTGGGGCAGTATATTGTGCTGCACTGTGGTATGTGGCTATGCTGGGGCAGTATATTGTGCTGCACTGTGGTATCTGGTTCTGCTGGGGCAGTATATTGTGCAGCACTGTGGTATCTGGTTCTGCTGGGGCACTATATTGTGCTGCACTGTGGTATTTGTTGCTGCTGGGGCAGTATATTGTGCTGCACTGTGGTATTTGGTTCTGCTGGGGCAGTATATTGTGCTGCACTGTGGTATCTGGTTCTGCTGGGGCAGTATATTGTGCTTCACTGTGGTATTTGTTGCTGCTGGGGCAGTATATTGTGCTGCACTGTGGTATTTGGTTCTGCTGGGGCAGTATATTGTGCTGCACTGTGGTATTTGGTTCTGCTGGGGCAGTATATTGTGCTGCACTGTGGTATTTGGTTCTGCTGGGGCAGTATATTGTGCTGCACTGTGGTATTTGGTTCTGCTGGGGCAGTATATTGTGCTGCACTGTGGTATTTGGTTCTGCTGGGGCAGTATATTGTGCTGCACTGTGGTATTTGGTTCTGCTGGGGCAGTATATTGTGCTGCACTGTGGTATTTGGTTCTGCTGGGGTGGTACTTTGTGCACTACAGTATTGATGGCTCTGCCTACTCATGTTGCCCCCACATTCTGTCAGTTTGGACCTGCCAACAACATGGAGCCACTTTTATTTTATTTTTTCCAGGGCCACATTAAGTTCCCAGTCCGCCCATGGATCTAGAGGGACTATTTCTCCTTGTGGATAGCGCCTAGTAGGCATAAGGAGTCTTATAGGCCAGGCAATGCTCCTCTGGGGAAAAGGTAAGCAAATGAACCGTTTCCGAAAAGAAAGGTGAGACTCTGGTGCCACCAGATGGAATGGAGCTTTCCTATAGTCAATGTTCCATCTTTTATACGGGCCTTGAGACATACTAGGCTCTCTGCACAAGGAGAAATACAAACCCCCAGATCCCCCACAAAGGCCTCTCACCCAGCTAATAGCCTACTTTCACATCTGCTCTTTGTATTCCGGTTTTGAGATCTGGCAGTGGATCTCAAAACCAGAGCAAAACGCTTCCGTTTTGTCTCCATGCATTGTCAATGGGGACAAAACATATCAGAATGCATTCCGTTCCGGTTTGTTCTATTTTGTGACCGGACACAAAAATGCTGCAAGCTGCGTTTTTTTTGTCATGTCTGGGAAACGGAACAAAATGTAAGTCAGTGGCCACAGTGGTCCCATGCCATACTACTGGCATTGCCACTCTGGCAGTCCTGCACCGACCTTCATTTACAAGCTGCCATTGATGACACACTATACTAGGATGTGACCACTGCAGCCAATCAGTGGCGTCAGCATTCACATGAGATGCTTGATGATGCCAGTATGTACAGCACGTGACCTCTCAGACTACTGATTGGCTGCAATGCGCCGGTATAGCATGTCACCACTGGTAAACCAAGACTGGCGCACAGCATCTGCGCTGGATTCAAGAGGTAGGTAGTTTTTTGTTTGTCATCTTATAACTTTCAGTACTTTTTTAAACAGGAAACTGTTTTAAAGGGGTTCTCCGGGAATGATGTAAAATGGCCGCCAGAGACCTGTCCTAGGATGTGAGCAGGACTGGTTGATTCCACTTGCAGAGCTGCCTAGGAAAGTGAGGAGACAGGCCTCACTACACACTATGCTCCAGCACTTGCATATACTACATATTGGTGAGTGCTCCTGTCAGGCTGCTCAGCCATGGTGGCATATTGTAGGCAGGAGCGTATCATTACCATCTACTGTAGAGCAGCGCAGTGTGTAGTGAGGCCCCGCTCCCTCTCCTCCCCTAGGCAGCTGGGGTGACTACCAGTCCTGCTCACATTCTAGGACAGGTTGCTTGCGGCCATTTTATATCATTCCCGGAGAACCCCTTTAAAGAGGTTTTCAGGTAGTTAGATAATGATGACTTTTCCTCTGCATAAGGGCTCATGCACACGACCGTATGTATTTTGCGGTCCGCAAAAAATACGGATGACATCCGCGTGCATTCCGTATTTTGCGTAACGGAACAGCTGGCGCCTCATAGAACAGTACTATCCTTGTCCGTAATGCGAACAATAATAGGACATGTTATATTTTTTTGCGGAATGGAAATACGGACGTACGGAAACAGAATGCGCAAGGAGTAACTTCGTTTTTTTTTGCGGACCCATTGAAGTGAATGGTTCCGCATACGGTCCGCAAAAAAACCGCAACGGACATGGAAGGAAAATACATTCGTGTGCATGAGCCCTAAGTCATTAATATGAAATTAGGGGGGGCCTGACACCCCGCACCCCCACCAATTAGCTGTTTCAGGCAGTCACCGATGCATCGGATAGAGGAGGAAGCAGAAGGCTCCGTCCAATGCGTACTGGTCGTACTGGGGGACTCCAGTTCAAGCGAATGAGAGCTGAGCTGCTATATGCCGGAAACTACATTTAGTAGGATGACTACTGGCCTTCACCGCTATACAGTACAAAGCAAGTGACGACCACTCTGACCGCCATCTGTAGGATTTTTTTCAATGGCCTGTTGAGAAGAATGTGTACGAGTATGAATTCTATATTTCTATAAAATTGTAAAATGAACTATAAATCCTTGAGGGAAACCTCATCGCCCAATAAAAACAGTATAAAGCCGTATCAGTGCACAGAACGAGTAGAGGCAGGACAAAGGCGCACACAAAGCGGCTCGCCATAAAATCTGCCACAGCGCAAACAATACATAAAAGCAAAAGCAACCGGAGCAGAAAGAGCAGCGCGCTGCGTAATCACTGATCATAGAAAAATGTCAGGAACAGGCGCAGAAATGATCTCCCATAACAGAAGTAACAATCCCTCTGTGCTGCCATGGCAACAAGATGTCAAAACAAATCCGGCACAGTCAGTGTAGCCAAGCAAGCCAATCCATGGAAGCAGAAATGTAGCAAGTTAGAAACCTGACACATACAAAGGCTACATAATAGCTGTCATGTCAGCGGGAGGGGACGGGCGGCACCTATGAATCATGGGTCACACACAATAGGAAATAAGTATGTGCCGGGCTTTGTACTGGGAACCGCGGCATTAGAAAGATTTATACCATTCAGCTTCTGGGGTTGTGGACTGTGCTGATCTAGCATTTATGTACCCAGAAACAATGCAAGTCGATACAAAGACAGGACTATAGCCCCGGCTGACCGTGGTACGGGGTGCAGGCTGTTTACTTCCAGGGGGATACAAATCTGTGAGGCACGGTTCACACCAACCAGTCTTTCTTGAGATGGACTGATTTGTCAGTAACCAGGCTTTGTGTGCCTTTATTTAAAGGGCATCTGTCAGCAGATTTGTACCTATGACACTGGCTGACCTGTTACATGTGCACTTGGCAGCTGAAGACATCTGTGTTGGTTCGTGTTCCTATGTGCCCGCACTGCTGAGAAAAATGGTATTTTAATATATGCAAATGAGCCCTTAGGAGCAACTGGGGCGTTACCATTACACCTAAAGGATCTGCTCTTCTCTGCAGCTACTGCACCCTCTGCACTTGGTGGCACCGGCAAACCACCTGAGAAACCTAAACTTCCAATATCATGTCCTTAAAGGGAGTGTGTCATCTACTTGCACTGTATTAAACTAATGGCAATGCACTCTAGCTCTCTGTACCATCATTAACACTATACCTTTATTAGGGATATCCATCTTTCCGAATGGCATAGCCATTAGGTTTAATACAGTGGAAGTAGATGACCGACTCCCTTTGATTGAAGCACCTTTTGCCTATTAAGGTCTTGGAGAAGTCATTAACAGGCACAATGTCTTGTAGGAATAGCTCAACTGAATGTAATGATACCTTTCACTTAAAGATCTTTAATGCTCCATTCTAGAGAAAATGCACTTTTAATCCCTATGCAAATGAGCAGCTAAGTGCACTGAGGGCGGGTCTAACCCACTCTCTGCACCCTTACTTCTCCTGCTTCCTCTGCCAGCTCATCCCTCTCCTTCCTGATTGAAAGGCCAGGCGAGATGACTATGCAGGAACCTGACCATGTCCATCAAGATGGAGAGGGAGGAGCTGGCAGAGGAAGCAGGAGGAGCAAGAGGGCACAGAGTGGCTTGGACCCACCCACTGCCCACTTAACTGCTCATTTGCGTATGGATTAAAAGTATTATATTTTTTTTCAGAATGAAGTAACAAATCAGTAAGTGAAAGGTATCATCACATTAAAGGCTGTGTACACCTTTTTTATTATTGCATTTTACTCCAGTAGCTGGACATGCTCCAGTAGCACTTTTTGGATTTTCTGTCTTTTCCATCAGACCAGGAGCTGATGGACTTCTTATCTCTGCTCTCTGACCTTATAAATACTCATTATAGTTCAGTTCTTATCTTACTGGTAGGAATGTGGCTTAAATAAGTGTTTATGACCTTTTAGTAGCTTAGAGATCAGGGTTATTAGATGACCGCACAAAGCGAAAGTGAAAGTACCAGTCACACAGCTAGAAAAACAGTTAACTCTTTGTGACAGAACAGCTCAATATTTATAATAAAGGCCAATTGAAAAAATAATTTTTAGCCAAATATGGGTAATATGCAATCATAAAAAAAAAAAAAAAGGTCTCTGTACATAGCCTTTAAGCTGAGCTAGCCCTGGAAGGCATTGTGCCTGGTCACCTGACTTTGGAACCAACAACCCCTGGGGTCCTAACCCGTGACCCTAAACATAACAAACCCCACTCACCTATCCATGGTACCTTTACTGTTCCGCTCCCACTGCTTCTGGTCTCCAAGTGACCAGGAACGGTCTTGGTCCTGTGAATAATTGCAGACCACCGCGGTCACAGCGGCTTGAACAGTACATCATTGCTGTATGTGTTGGTGCTATATAAGCAAAGGAGAATAAATACATGGTCAGCCTCATCTGTAAGAAGACTCGTACACAACTGACTGATGGGCTCGGACCACAAACGCCCCGTCTTGTGGTTATCGTCACACTTCACGCCTCCTATATTATAAGCAGCATCTTGTCCTCTCTCAACCCAAAACACCCCCAAGACGCAATCCTAAAGACAGAACCCACAGATAAGTGACTAGAAGTGTCTTGAGATTTACAGAACGCACTCAGACCTCTTGAGAACTAAGCAGCGTTAGGAATCTCTGTCCTAGAAATGGGCCCCTTCTCCACTCTCACCCCACCCCACCCAGGTGCAGGGTTTACAAAGAGCACCTAAGGGAGGCCACAGATATGTGACCTAGGAATTTACTCAACTAAGCTGAACACACCCATAGGAAGAATGAGCCATGCTCAAAACAGGGCGCATTGCACAACAGGATCACATACAATGAAGAGAGCGCGGACTCCCAAAGGGAAGATGCAACCACCCGAAGGCTACGTCCACACGGGACTGAAACGCGTGCGGCAAATCCAGTGCCTGCAAAGTGGATGAGACTTTAAGAAATGTCACTGTGACTTCAGACAATTCCTACAATGTGCTCATGACTGAAATCAGACCTCTGCAGTGTGTACGTGAACTGAGTAGATGGACTCAGCAGGGTCTGACCCGCCGCTCCATTTTGAAACTAGGACATACTTTTCTACAATTTTTGTTGAGTATCATTGAATATATATCCTCGAATGGCGACTCCATACGATACATGGGCAACCAGGGGTGGACTGGGAACTTCACGTACCCAGGGGGAAAAAAATATAAAAGTGGCCCTATTTTTAAGTGGGGTCCAAATTGACAGAAGGCGGGGTCAACAAAAGTAGGTGGGGCCAGCAATACCATATTGTGGCACATTATTTCACCCCAGCGGAACCTAATATCACAGTCCATTGCAAAATACCGGCCCAAAAACTGCCCCTCTGTGGTGGCCAGGGCCAGCTGCCCCGTTCTGTCCTCCTACTCCAGTTACCCTAGGATGGCAGTACAGTTATATTCAGGAGTCAGGAGGAGAGCGTCAGATCATTACTTACCATGGCTGGCGGCCGTGAGGAGGGTCTTTGGCCACGGAGGGCCAGGGCCAGGCAGTATAAACGTCATCAGGCCTGGTCCTGTCAATCAAAGTGGAAAGGGCATGGCAGTTGTAGAGAGAGCAGAGCCTCTAGGTGTAATGGCAACGCCCCCGTTGCACCTAGAGGCTCATTTGCATATAGTAAAACATCATTTTTCTCAGCAATGCGGACACATATGAACACGGGACCAACACAGATGCCTTCAGCTGCCAAGTGCACATGTAACAGGTCAGGCAGTGTCATAGGTACAAACAAAGTCTATGATCAGTGACTGCAGCTTAGTGCATTGTGTATAGGAGGTCCTGTCTCTATATAAACTTGGTCTGCTGTTCTGTATCTCCTTTCTGCTTTACACTGCAGCACTGACTGTTCAATTTTGCTGCTTTGTGTAAGGGTACTTTCACACTAACGTTATTATTTTCTGGAGTTCCGTCCTAGGGGCTCAATACCGGAAAAAAACGGATCAGTTTTATCCTAATGCGTTCTGAATGGAGAGAAATCCGTTCAGGATGCATTAGGAGGTCTTCAGTTCAGTCACTTTTACGGTATTTGGCCAGAGAAAATACTGCAGCATGCTGCAGTATTTTCTCCGTCCAAAATTCCGGAACACTTGTCAGATTATTTTCCATTGAAATGCATTAATGCCTGATCCGTCACCAAGTGTTCTGGCAAAACGGATCCGGTTTTCCGGTCTGAGCATGCGCAGACCTTTAAAAATGCAAAAAAAAATTACCGGATACGTTTTTCCAGATGACACCGGAGAGACGGATCCGGTGTTTCAATGCAATTGTTAGACGGATCCGCATCCGGATCAGTCTACAAATGCTATCTGTTTGTACACAGATTTCCGGATCCAGCATGCAGTTCCGGTGACGGAACTGCCTGCCGGATCTTTATATTCTGCAGATCTTCTTATGAGAAGGATGAGGCCTTATCCAAGCAATCAACGGAGGACAGGAATCTTTTCCTTACTTTTCAGAAAAGATGTTCTGCAGCATCTGCATCTCAAATTCAGTAATTTTATTTAAAGGATTAGAGTGATTCATATAATGTAAAGATCTGACCCCTAAGTTTTGGAACTATACAGATTAAAAAAAAATAATCAGTAACCAAATCAAACTAAAAACGTGAAGCAGAAAATGTACTGTAAAAGGTAAAAAATCAATGTATACTTGAAAAAAGAAACTGCATCCATTAAACAAACACTATCCTTATATCTTAGTTTATTGACATATTAGATGCTCTGGCCATTAAGTGGTTAAAATCATTTGGCCTTCATCCTTGATGTCACCACATTTGCATAGAATGTTCTAGAACTGGGCCTACAGCTGTGATGTCACTGGATGACATCACAATGATGAATTTGTGAAGGTGTGACTCCACGTTGGATGCACACAACTTCAGAAAGAAGATTGGACGCCATCATGAGGATTCATAGGCGTTGGCGCTATGTTGATCGGCGGCTGCTGGTCAACACTCTCTCATCCTGCATGTCGATTGGCTCATTCCTTCTGACCCGATTCAGGAAATTGAATCAAAAATGGAGAACTCTGATGAGGAACTCCAGCTTCCTGGCCAAGAAATCAACCATCATGACACAGGCAAGAAGCTTCTTCGGGTCAGTTGCCTTAAGACGTAAAAACCACGTCATCCGCCATGACACAGCTGAGAAGACACCAACCAATTTTATTGCTGATCCAAAAGTTGCACATGAGGGGCCTCTAATACCACAAGGCATGTCCCTGGGAGAAAAAACAGAAAGTGGGGAACCCCCACAAAAAAGACCCCGGGACGCTGATGCTGTGGAGCCATTCCTTGTCCACAAAGCACCACCTGCTAAAAAAACACCAAAGAGCTGTAAGCGACGATGTAATAGAAAGACTCGTCAAAAACAACACACAGCAGTGAAGAATGAGGTCTCTTTAAATTTTGAGACCCTTAAAACATTGGACAAGAAAATGTCTGAGTCTTCTGAAGACCTTTTGAAGGCATCTCGTGAAGCTTCCAAAGCTAGTCTTAAAAGGAAAGCACCAACCTCCAAAGACAGTCAGTCCGGGACATTTCCACCAGCCAAAAGAGCTGCGGCAGAAAACATGTCCGCACCATCTACCAAAGATGTAGGAAGCCCGGAGCTGGGAACACCACAAGTGGAGATGGCCTATACCTGGAGAGCACAGAACAACTTGTCTCCAGAGCACTTATCCATCCTGAAGAGCAGCGGCCAGGAAGGCATGCTGGTTGATGACATCATTAACATGGCCCAGGATCTCCTGCAGAATCAGTTTGGGGACTTTGATGGCCTGCAGCCCGCCGCTGCTATTCTCTTTCCAGGGTACAGTGTGCTAAAGAAGGCCGTACAAATCCACTACGACATGGACAGGGTGCACTGGCTGACCACCTGCTTCAAAAATGGTGACATCCTAGTGGCCGACAGCATCAAGACCAGCAATTTGCCTCTATCTGTTTGCGAGCAGATTAATAACATCTACAGTGTAGTGGTCAATGAGCCCCTGAAACATCTAAAATTTCTCAATGTGGATCAGCAGAGAAACACCTATGACTGTGGGGTGTTCGCCATAGCATTTGCCTTTGAGTTTCTGGCAGATGACGGTGAACCCACGGCGATCTTCCAGCACAACGTGATGAGAGACCATCTGATATCCTGCCTGAAGAATGGCAGGATTACAGGCTTTCCCAAAAAGGTCAATTAGCGACTCCATGTCTTTCATGACATGTCGAGTCTAAGATGGGCCAAGAGATCGCCCTGACCAAAAGCCTGATATTACCAAAACAGACCTCGATCTTCTACGTCACCAAAGCTGCAGTCTCCACCCAACCCCAGATTACAACCGCTGACCCATGATACAGGTCTAGAACCCACAGACTTGTTGGCGTCGGTAAGTAACCAGTGACTTTTCTAAGTTTGATCATCTTCATGTAATAATGTCTTCTCATGTGATAATATATGTATGTGTAAATACTTAGACAACCACCATAAGTTCGGGATAATCATACCCTACAAGGATTGGCCTTTTAGCCTAGGGGCCCCATAACTTTGCTGCGTCTATTAATGATGGGGGTATCCTAATTTATTATTTTTACTCGGTCCTAGAGAAGGTCCTGCATCCATGAGAAGGTCTTCTCATGGATGCAGATGATAGGGACTGCATCCATGAGAAGACCTTGTATTTTTCTTGGTTATATTGATGATTTCAGATTTTTCTGCTTCCTGATATTTATGGTGTTTTCTGTATAACTTGGACACAGCGGTATCCACTGGTCGCCACTGGAAATAAAAACAGCCTGGGGCTAAGAAGGCATTTGCAGCAGATCGGATCACCAGAGGTCTGAGACAAAATGAGGCGCAGAATAACCCATCTCCTGATCTTCACCAGTGATCCCTGCTAGAAGGTATTGGTCTTAAGAACCAAAAAGATCCCTAAATAAGGTAAGATTCTTGTTACAGGAGTCATAAAATGTAACGTGATTTATGACAAATGCTCAAAATAATTATCATCTGGAGACACCAGAGTGATGACACATAATAATTTAGGGTTTAGATTCTCCATGAAGATGAGCAGAGCAGTGGCCATTAGTGGAAAAATCATCCAAAACGCCTGATACATGGAATATAAGTATGATAAAATTCTAACTGCCTACAGTCACCACTAGGGGGAGCTCCCATTGACCCTGATATGTAGATCACCTTGAGCAATGGCTCTCAGAACTATAGAAGTGTGTAAAAAACCAGGGGTTTTGGCAATTTCTACCAGGATAACTGAGCTCCGAACCCTATAAAGATATATGAAAATAAATCAGCCCACGATTATAAGGTGTATTCTCTTTATGTTGGATACAGCAGTGTGTCCCAGAACAAGAATAACCGCTATAACCGTCAATGACATTGATAAGCATTGGTATCGCTGTTAGAAACATGGGCCCAAGTTTAATACAGTTAAAGGGATTACAATAACCCTCAGTGACCGGGAGTAAAGTGTGTGTCACTAACATGTAATTTTCCGCTGCTCTATATTGAGTCATAATTAGTTACATTATTTGCATCTGCAGATCACTGTACCACAGCGGGGGTCTCACTGTTTCCCTGCAATGAATATGGGGTACAGCTGGAGGTGATGACTCTACCACAAGTCAATGACATGGTGGCCACCGTGTCAGGATCAGATGACCTGCGCTTCAGCAAGAGGCAGATTCCGGGCTCGGTCTCTGCACTCACCCACTGGACTTTCTGCAGTCAGACGTATTCACTAAAGAAGTGAGTTTCCTGCTGCATCAAAGGCAGATTCCAGGCTTGGTCTCTGCAATAACCACTGGACTTGACATTCACCGGACTTTCCGCAGACAGATGTACTCACAGAAGAAGTGAGTTTCCTGCTGCATTCAGAGGCAGATTCCGGGCTCGGTCTCTGCACTCACCCACCGGACTTTCTGCAGTCAGACGTATTCACTAAAGAAGTGAGTTTCCTGCTGCATCAAAGGCAGATTCCAGGCTTGGTCTCTGCAATAACCACTGGACTTGACATTCACCGGACTTTCCGCAGACAGATGTACTCACAGAAGAAGTGAGTTTCCTGCTGCATTCAGAGGCAGATTCCGGGCTCGGTCTCTGCATTCACCATTGGACTTGTCATTCACCGGACCTTTCGCAGTCAGATGTATTCACCGAAGAAGTGAGTTTCCTGCTGCATCAAAAGGCAGATTCCAGGCTTGGTCTCTGCAGAAGTCAACGCACTTCACATTCACCATCGATTCAAGGAAAAATCTACTGTCATGGCACGTGCCATTGTTTTCCTCCACCGCCTAGGGGAAGGGCAGTCCTTCAGCCATGGTTCCCTAGAGGTTTCCTCCACTGGGGGTTTTTCCTCTCCTGAGTGCTGAAGGCCCGACTCTTCATGAGTCAAAGACCCATCATCAACAGGGTCACATTTAAGATCAGTGCCCTGACTTCTCATGAGAACATCTACTGTACATTCGATACCTTGCAGTTAATAAAGAAGTCAGTGTATATTAAGTAGTGGTGACTCTTCATGAATCTTCATAGTCAACTGGATCGGGGGTGCAGGGTGCCGGACCCCTGCTGATCAGATAGTGATGGGCTTTCTTGGTTTTACAGCTCAACTTATTTTTTTTATCCCCTTCCTACAGGATAGGGGATAAGTATCTGATCGGTGAGGACTGATCATGAGAATGGGGATCCTGTGTCCCCAAAGAAATGGAATGGTAGGTCAACCATGTTTCCTTCTGCTTCATTCAATGTCTATGGGACTTCTGGAAATAGCTGAGCTTTGTACTCGGCTATCTCCAGCAGTCTCATAGAGAGAACACAGTAGCCATGTGCACGCTCGACCTGCCACTTCATTCATAAGGGGACACAGGATCCAGTTCTCGTGATCAATGGTGGTCCTAGATATTCTGTGTATAGGGGAAAATTTTGTATTGACAGAAACTATCTCCGGACCACATACCCATTGAAGTCAACGGGTCCGCAAAAAATATGGATGTAACATAGACCACATCCATATTTTTTGCAGATCCGCGATTTGCAGACCGCAAAACGGATATGGTTGTGTGCATGGGGCCTTATACAGATTCTACTAAACTAAAATATAAATTCAGAGGTACAGTCAGTGGTGTACCTCCAACAGAGGCAGACCATGCAGCTGCTATGGGGCCCCTGGAGGAAGGGGGCCCGGTCTTGAAAAAAAGGCCCTGGCTCCTAATTACACATAATTCTCGCTTCTGTTTTGAGTCCCTGTGCGGGGCTCAGGCTCCGCTTTCCAGCTCCCTCCTGCTTCCTCTGTCCTGTCCTCGGGGCCCCCCTTTACTCAGCACATCATCAGTGGCTAGCGCTGCACCCGCCGGAGTCCCGACTAGCGCTCTATGTTGTCTCACTGCTGGGCGTTGGGCTGGCCAATCAGCTTGCAGAGCCTAGTGCTGATTGGCTTACCTAGCACCCATCAGAGAAACTTTAGTGTCCTGTGCCACGAGAGTCGGGATTTCATTCCTCTGCAAGCAACTTGCAAGTGACAGTGTAGAGGATGATGAGAGTGACTTTTGCAGAAACGATGACTTCAGGTTAGAAGCGACTGTGCTGTCAGTAATATGTGTATAGGGTGTGAAGTGAACCCCGCATTTCCACTGCTGAACCCCAAGTTCTGATGCAGAGTTCTAATCTCTCAGCTTTGCAGGTGAACCTGAATCTTCACCCTCTCAGTCACCGACACAGAGTAACGCCACCATGCCTTGTATGTGCACTCAGGTACAGTAAGTTTCTCTGTGTCAGCTTCATGCACTGATATAGAGACACACTGTCCTGCTTTACACTGCAGCTTAGCTCTGTAAGGGCATTACTGCACAAATCTGTTGACTAAGGCCCTTTAAACTGCATTTCTGCTGCGATCGTTCTTCCCCGTTCAGTTGTATTGGTTATTGGCAGCCCACCTCGGTTACACAGGGTGAAGTGCTGCCGATAATTACACATCTCTTATTCTGATGAAAAGATGCAATCATGTAATAGCAGCGGTCACCTCAGCAAGCGAGCAGACCATTGCCGGGTAGGAACGCTTCCCTTCCAACAATCGTCTGTGTGATCGGGGTTTCTAATACACCCTTAAGTGTCCGTGGCCAGTAACTATGAATGCACCATTCTCTATGTTACAAGTATGAGGACTGAGGTCAGGAGGGCAGCGGACCCTTGGAAGGATGTCCATGGCTCCAGGCTGTATGAAGCTCACTATTGTACTGATTAACATCTGCATCCTCAAGTATCACTGCTCTTAGACCCAAGGCCGTCCTATCAGGCTGAGACCGTCTCTGAACGCTAGTATTCCCAAGTCCAGAGAGAAGCACTTACAATGAAATATGAGCTATAGGTGACATGAAAGGAATGCACATCAAAAAGCAAAATGTAGACTGCAGGTGCAATAAACTGCTGCTACAAGCAGGAATACATTTGCTACTGAGGGATATAAGTAGCAACTAAAGATACTGCTATTCCAGAAATATATACGTGCCTGTACCTCCATACCTACAAAACTAAGAAGATACAAAAACTTCTGGGGTCTCCGTACCTCTCAGAAGTAGAAAATGGGACTTGTGCAACTTTCACTGACTACCCACCCCGACTACAGGGCTTGCAGCAGTGGAGCCATGGAAGTACACAAGAAAGGGTAGAAGCAGTGAAAGCCAGGGGTATACAGCTGACAGTGCCCAATGTGGCTGGGGGGTTATCTGCAGGTAGTAACCCTGGTGACTACATGTCTCATATGCAGATCTGAGGCACAGGAGAGGAGGCAGACGTGGCCTAGCGCAGCAGCATGCTACTCACAAGCAGTGTGCACATTCCGGTCCACTGCAGGGAAGGACAGGGGCAGTAGCCTTAAAGGAGTTTCCCCGGGTGTTTAATACTGATGACCTCCGCCTAGATCATCAACAGGGGCGGACTGCGAACTTAAAGCGGGCCCATGCTGTAGGCGGGTTCAAAATGACAGAAGGCGGAGCAACACAAGTAGGCGAGGACCACACAAGTAGATGGGACCGACAATACCGTAGTGCAGCACAAAATCACAAGAATCTATGGCCAGTTTGCCCCTGGTCATCAATATCAGATTGATGGGGGTCCAACTCCCGGCACTGCGGCCCCAGCGCTCTGCAGTCTCTTCCTTGGCCAGTGACATCACCATACATCGGTCACATGGCCTAGGTGCAGCTCATTCAAGTGAGGGGCTGAGCTGCAATACCAAGCACAGTCACTACCCAATGGACGGCGCTGTGCTTGGTATGCTGCAAGGAGGCCGTGGCCTCTTCAAACGGCTGGGTGTCAGAACCCCGCCTATCTGATATTGATGACCTATCCTGAGGATAGGTGATCAATATTAAACACCCGCAAAACCCCTTTAAATAATCTAGAGGAAGCAACCTTGAGGAGATGATTTGCGGGCGTCACCCGGGACATTTTTGGCTGCTGCTATGCAACAATTCTGCCTGGCATTTCACCATGTAACACCCGTAAGTGACAGCAGTCCTACATACCTGTGCCTGTCCCGTTCGCATAGGTTCTCCAAGCACTGATAGAACTGTGGAGCCTCTACTCCTTCCAGAGACGCGCTGTCGCTGCTCGGCTGCCGCTGGCACGGTGTCGCGGATTGGGACGTTGGCACAATAACGGTGTTTATGCTTTTACCGCTGAGCAGGTCTTGATAGATGGCAGCGGCGCTGTCCAGAAACTCTACGTATGTAAAATATCCCAGAATGTTAAAAAAAATAATTCCCATGAATAATGTAAAAAATGAAAGTCATACATTATCTAGTACACGACAACAAAGCTAGAACCAGCGCTATGAGATCCGAAGATCTCCCCATTCATTGCGCCAAACTGGCAGCTCAGGGGGCGTGTCCTTTCTACTGCAACTAGTGTCAGTTGAAGGATGGAACTGAGCATGTGCTTCCGTCTCAGTGAGCAGGACAGAGAAATGAGAAAAGGAGGGAACAGCAGGTGGCGCTATACAGATAGATTTCAGAGAATAACTCAGTAGCCATAATACATTTTTAATTACATGCAATTACAAAAGTATTCAGATCCACCTGGTGGTTTGAAATCTGCAGAATATTTTTGGCGAAACAACCTCTTTAATGTTTACATCACACACAACGCCAAGCCCTGCCAGGTGTGTCATAACTATAGGCGTGCTGGCCAAAGTAAACCAGCGGGCGTCCTTCAACCCGGAGACAAGACTTCCCCTACGTCAGGCAGGCACCGCAGTACAGACAATGGACGCTTGTCAGCTGGTGCATTGTAACGATAGGCCCCGGGGACTTGTTTGATACTCACCAGAGTAATAAAACTGGATCTGGACGGCGTACAGGAAGTCGGAGAATGACATGAGGCAGTCCATTGCGTCGTCCATCAGTACAATCCTGGCAAGAGAAAAACCCAGAGACTGAAAGCAGACACCGAGGAAAAAGAGGGGACTTCAACTATGACCAGCTAGGGAAGAGGAAGCGTGAAAAACAAGTTACTAAGACCCAAAAATCATTACTAACCAATAGCGATGGAGGATCAGAACCGAGGGACAATGCGCTTGTACAGAGGACCCGCACCCTCTCCTGACATGTCTGTTTTACTGACCACTTGTATTCCCCACGTAATAACAATTCTGGAGCTTCTATTCTTATGACTCTATGTTGTGCCATTCATCTATTATTCCTACTAGAAATATATGAATGAATTGCCAGCAGTCTGCATTAAAGGTCCATCTGGGTATTACCAGTTGGGAGGGAGCACTGATTGGATACCCTCGACTGGTAACCCCCAGATGGACCTTTATTGCAGACTTCTGCCAATTCAATCATACATTTTTAATAGGAATAATAGAGGAATGTACAACATAGAGTCATAAGAATAGATGCTACAGAATTGGTATTACGTGGGGAACGGGTCCTCTTTAATCTATATGTGTCCTGGCCTGGGAAGGCAGTTTACCCAGACTACCGGTAGTAGGATTCAGAAATGTCTACATTCTCTAGGCCTGTAAAAAAAAAATATATTTTTTATATATATATATATACACTGCTCAAAAAAATAAAGGGAACACAAAAATAACACATCCTAGATCTGAATTAATTAAATATTCTTCTGAAATACTTTGTTCTTTACATAGTTGAATGTGCTGACAACAAAATCACACAAAAATAAAAAAATGGAAATCACATTTTTTAACCCATGGAGGTCTGGATTTGGAGTCACACTCAAAATTAAAGTGGAAAAACACACTACAGGCTGATCCAACTTTGATGTAATGTCCTTAAAACAAGTCAAAATGAGGCTCAGTAGTGTGTGTGGCCTCCACGTGCCTGTATGACCTCCCTACAACGCCTGTGCATGCTCCTGATGAGGTGGCGGACGGTCTCCTGAGGGCTCTCCTCCCAGACCTGGACTAAAGCATCTGCCAACTCCTGGACAGTCTGTGGTGCAACGTGACGTTGGTGGATAGAGCGAGACATGATGTCCCAGATGTGCTCAGTTGGATTCAGGTCTGGGGAACGGGCTGGCCAGTCCATAGCATCAATGCCTTCGTCTTGCAGGAACTGCTGACACACTCCAGCCACATGAGGTCTAGCATTGTCTTGCATTAGGAGGAACCCAGGGCCAACCGCACCAGCATATGGTCTCACAAGGGGTCTGAGGATCTCATCTCGGTACCTAATGGCAGTCAGGCTACCTCTGGCGAGCACATGGAGGGCTGTGCGGCCCTCCAAAAAAATGCCACCCCACACCATTACTGACCCAATGCCAAACCGGTCATGCTGAAGGATGTTGCAGGCAGCAGAACGTTCTCCACGGCGTCTCTAGACTCTGTCACGTCTGTCACATGTGCTCAGTGTGAACCTGCTTTCATCTGCGAAGAGCACAGGGCGCCAGTGGCGAATTTGCCAATCTTGGTGTTCTCTGGCAAATGCTAAATGCTAAACGTCCTGCACGGTGTTGGGCTGTAAGCACAACCCCCACCTGTGGACGTCGGGCCCTCATATCACCCTCATGGAGTCTGTTTCTGACCGTTTGAGCAGACACATGCACATTTGTGGCCTGCTGGAGGTCATTTTGCAGGGCTCTGGCAGTGCTCCTCCTGTTCCTCCTTGCACAAAGGTAGAGGTAGCGGACCTGCTGCTGGGTTGTTGCCCTCCTACGGCCTCCTCCACGTCTCCTGATGTACTGGACTGTCTCCTGGTAGCGCCTCCATGCTCTGGACACTACGCTGACAGACACAGCAAACCTTCTTGCCACAGCTCGCATTGATGTGCCATCCTGGATATGCTGCACTACCTGAGCCACTTGTGTGGGTTGTAGACTCCGTCTCATGCTACCACTAGAGTGAAAGCACCGCCAGCATTCAAAAGTGACCAAAACATCAGCCAGGAAGCATAGGAACTGAGAAGTGGTCTGTGGTCACCACCTGCAGAACCACTCCTTTATTGGGGGTGTCTTGCTAATTGCCTATAATTTTCACCTGTTGTCTATCCCATTTGCACAACAGCATGTGAAATTGATTGTCACTCAGTGTTGCTTCCTAAGTGGACAGTTTGATTTCACAGAAGTGTGATTGACTTGGAGTTACATTGTGTTGTTTAAGTGTTCCCTTTATTTTTTTGAGCAGTGTATATACACACACACATATCTGTTTGTGTTATTAGATAGACAGTTAGGTAGATACACAGTTCCACTAATATTGTGTAGGCCCTCTTCATGCCTCCAAAACAGCCCTGATTCCTCAAAAGATATATAGATATGAGATAGATAGATAGATAGATAGATAGATATGAGATTATACAGAACATCTGTTGCTGACTCCGGATCACCCCCATTCCCTCACTATGCACCCATGAATCAGCCATGAAATGCACTGAGAAGACTCTTGCGCATGCGCACATAATGGAGAGGACTCCTGTGCATGTGCACATAATGGAGAGGACTCCTGTTTATGCGCACATAATGGAGAGGCCTCTTGTTAATGCGCACATAATGACGAGGACTCCTGTGCATGCGCACATAATGGAGAGGACTCCTGTGCATGCACACATAATGGAGAGGCCTCTTGTGAATGCGCACATAATGGAGAGGCCTCTTGTTAATGCGCACATAATGACAAGGACTCCTGTGCATGCGCACATAATGGAGAGGACTCCTGTGCATGCGCACATAATGGAGAGGACGCCTGTGCATGTGCACATAATGGAGAGGACTCCTGTTTATGCGCACATAATGGAGAGGCCTCTTGTTCATGCGCACATAATGACGAGGACTCCTGTGCATGCGCACATAATGGAGAGGACTCCTGTGCATGCACACATAATGGAGAGGCCTCTTGTGAATGTGCACATAATGGAGAGGATTCCTGTGCATGCGCACATAATGGAGAGGCCTCTTGTTAATGCGCACATAATGACAAGGACTCCTGTGCATGCGCACATAATGGAGAGGACTCCTGTGCATGCGCACATAATGGAGAGGACTCCTGTGCATGGGCACATAATAGAGAGGTCTCTTGTGCATGCGCACATAATGGAGAGGCCTCTTGTGAATGCGCACATAATGGAGAGGATTCCTGTGCATGCGCACATAATGGAGAGGATTCCTGTGCATGCGCACATAATGGAGAGGCCTCTTGTTAATGCGCACATAATGACGAGGACTCCTGGGCATGCGCACATAATGGAGAGGACTCCTGGGCATGCGCACATAATGGAGAGGACTCCTGGGCATGAGCACATAATGGAGAGGACTCCTGGGCATGAGCACATAATGGAGAAACCCCCTTTACATGCCCACATAATGGAAAGGACGCCTGTGCATGCGCACATAATGGAGAGAACGCCTGTGCATGCGCACATAATGGAGAGGACTCCCGTGCATGCACACATAATGGAGAGAACTCCCGTGCATGCGCACATAATGGAGAGGACTCCTGGGCATGCGCACATAATGGAGAGGACTCCCGTGCATGCGCACATAATGGAGAGGACTCCCGTGCATGCACACATAATGGAGAGGACTCCTGTGCATGAGCACATAATGGAGAAACCCCCTTTACATGCCCACATAATGGAAAGGACGCCTGTGCATGCGCACATAATGGAGAGAACGCCTGTGCATGCGCACATAATGGAGAGGACTCCCGTGCATGCGCACATAATGGAGAGGACTCCCGTGCATGCCCACATAATGGAGAGGACTCCCGTGCATGCCCACATAATGGAGAGGACTCCCGTGCATGCCCACATAATGGAGAGGACTCCCGTGCATGCCCACATAATGGAGAAACCCCCTTTACATGCCCACATAATGGAAAGGACGCCTGTGCATGCGCACATAATGGAGAGAACGCCTGTGCATGCGCACATAATGGAGAGGACTCCCGTGCATGCGCACATAATGGAGAGGACTCCCGTGCATGCGCACATAATGGAGAGGACTCCCGTGCATGCGCACATAATGGAGAGGACTCCAGGAGACGTAGTCCTCTCTGTCTGTGCATTCCACTGCTGGTTTATGGGGCATTAGCAGAGGAATGGGGGTCAGTATCTACATACAAGGACTGATCTGCAGTCAGCAGCAGGTCTGCTACACATGTATTATTGCATTAAGTAGGGCTCCGGAGGAGACATTCCCTTTAACACATTACGGTAATACAAGAAATCTCTTTCATGTGTCCATCCTGGTGCGGCTGTCTGCCTCTGTATATGTACACAGCTCCTCCACAGAGGTCAGTGGACGCACAGGCAGCAATATGGCGGATACGTCTTTAATTGCTCCTTTGGACTGGAAGCAGCAAGAAGAAAAAAACATAGAGAATGAGACGTCTACGGCCTCTTGTGCAGACATCCCGCTGATAGAGGCACAGACGGGACTGACGAGGGCCCCGCTGTAATGTCTTTATTGTTTATGAGATTCTATCAATGGGGGGATTGACGGAGACAGCTGGAAAAAACAAGACATTAACCTCGGAAGTTATGGAAGGTTATTACACTGCGCTATGTGTCGGGTTTCCTGGCTCCTGAAGATCACGTACATTCTCCAAGTCACTTACAGTAAGGGCACTATCAAGGACGGCTTTAGGTCAGGGATAGGGAATACACTCACTTTCAGGACAACTCCTTTCCTGCCTTCCCTTCATTGTGAAATCCGATGTTCTAGAATCCCGTCTGACCTAGAAGCATTGATTTCTGGGCCTAACAGGCATACGCAGATGGCAGACTTGGAAACCCACCAGCACACCCCCCCGCAATCACAACACAGGGTTACCAATGGGTTGACAAAGGGTGCCCCTTCCTCTGTCTAACCACTTAGATGCCATAGCATTTGAAGGGTTAAGTGACCAGAATCTGAGCCATCTCTGATCTCTATGGGAGTGCCAAAAATAGCCAAGCGGGTTGTTCTTCTATTTTCGGAAGTTCCAGTGAATCAAATGGGAAACACACCGCACAAGTGCGGCCACTGCTCCATTCAATTGTACGCGGCTTACGGAAATAGCTGAGCCAGCGCTCGGAGGGCAGCAGCGCATTCACGGTGCGCCCTCTGTCACTTTGTCCCACCTATTAGACATTGGGGGCATATCCTAGCGATACGCCCCCAATGTCCAAAGTGGGACAACCCCTTTAATTAATGCCGAGAGCATCAGATTGTTATGTATCCGGCTAGTGGCCATGAGAAGGCCTTGAGCGGCCCAATGGTCTCAGTACACCGCTCCTGTGTCTGCACCATCCATGCAATGAACATGTAAGGCACTGCATGCTAGCTACATGTAATTGTATGGCAGATGGCACCAAGGGGTTAAATCGCTGGTGTTTTTCCCTTTATTGGGCATGCCTCCTCTATGAACCATCCTGGGAAGAGGGGATCCCAGTGTGGCAGACGTGGCACACCCATGTATTATGTGACGGCCCACTGGTTTGCACCGGTGCTATGTACTACTGTATACTGGATGTGATAGTCATGTTGCTGGTGGCCCTCGTGCGCTGCTAGTGTTTCTGGTAGAGAAGGTAAAGGGGCCCCAATCCCAGCACTGACCTTAGTAAGCAAAAGTAATACATACCTGATGTGGACTGAAGAGATCCGTCAGATACTTCACTGCTGGAGTTCCCCTTTAATAGGTTTGTCCGGATTAGTAGACCCATTTCCAAATACAGAATTTAGGCTACCATGCCGTTTTTTTTATGTCCGCAAACCGCGGATCCGTAAAAAACAGTAGCCGCCCGTGTGCCTTCCGCAAATTTGCGGAACGGAACGGGCGGCCCATTGTAGACATGCCTACTCTTGTCCGCAAAATGGACAAGAATAGGACATGCTATATGTTTTTTGCGGGGCCTCGGAACGGAGCAACGGATGCGGACAGCACACTGAGTGCTGTCCGCATCTTTTGCGGCCCCGTTGAAGTGAATAGGTCCGCATCCAAAAACGGTCGTGTGCATGAGGCCTTAACAGAAGAGATTCCCCCTTCTATTAACTAGAGCAGAGATCGGCTGCGAAGGGCGTCTCTCACCTTGGAGGACTTGACCATTACATGCACCGTATGGCCAGATCATTAAAGGGGTTTTCTGGGCTACAGATATTGATGACCTCATCAATATCAGATCAGCGGGTGTCCGACACCCAGCGCCCCCACTGATCAGTTGTTTCTGGCTGCCATGGCACCGATTCGCTAGCGGCATACAGAGCGGAAGGCTCTGTACACTGTGTAGGTCTCCCATTCATTTGAATGGGAGCTGAGCTGCAGTACTCCAGCACGGCCACTAGGATATGCACGGAGCCTCCAGCTGGGTACATAGTATGGTTTTTGGCGCCACAGCAGACCAAAACAGCTGATGCCAGGTGTCAATCTGATATTGACGACCTATCTGGAAGATAGGTCATCTACATCTGCATTCTGGAGAACCCCTTTAAATTGAATTAGAACTGTGCAATGCTTCATTTCACCTGTGGTGGCGCTGCAGGGGAACTGAACACTTGCTGCTGCATTCTCTCATAGATGACAGCTGATCCCTGGAGTGATCATATGATCTTCAGAAGCCTTCTTTAAAAAAAAAAGAAAAGAAAAGGGAATTGTTCAAAGAGGAGAACCCCTTTAAGCATATTGACTGGGCTGTGCTGGCGATGACATCATTCACTGTAATGAGATGCTCTCTAAAGCCGTGAGGCGTGAGACCATTAGCGGTAGAGCGTTTTGGTCCCTTATATCTCGCTCACACACACGACCGCCAAAGCGTCGCATTCCCTCACACATCTCGTCTCCTGGCGTCTCTTTCATCTGTTTTTCCAAAGCTTTCTGCAGATCTGTTTGAAGTTTTGGCACCAAGTGTAAAAAAAAATCTGTTATCCCCCTTCCCCCTCGTGCAAAATCTAAAAATGAAAAGGAGTCACGGTATGCTGCGAGGAGTGACTACATTGGCGCTGTGCATCGGCATTAGGGCCTGGGCACCGCGGTCTGCTCCTCTGCGTGGGCGTACCTGGGATGTGTAGGACTCCAGCTGGGCGCTGACCTCATGTCAATGATCCATTATACACACTGCAAACGTGGAACAATATTGTCTTTCTCGCCTTGTGCTGGCCGCACGTTTACTGACCGCCGTGCTGGTAAAACCTTCTGAGAGAAAATCGGACTTGTGCTTTTTGTCATTAAACGTTACGGCATATCGCTAGGATAAGTGACCCCATTCTCACTGGTGAGGTCCAACTTCTGGGACCCCCGCCAATTCCAGGAACCAAGGGTCCTTTGCACAGCGCAGAGCATCATTGTCCAGCAAAAGCCTGCAGCACTTAAAGGGGTTCTCCGGGATTTACACACCGATGGGTCATTAATATGAGATTGCCGGGGGTCCAAATGCTGCTCAGCTGTTTGAGGACGGAGTGGCGCTCCCACTTACCAAGCACAGCGCCGTATATTGTATAGTGGCTGTGCTCGGTGTTGCAGCTCAGTCCGATTGAGCTGCGCCTAGGCCACGTGACTGATAAGCGTGACATCATATGGCCTAGGAAGAGGCCTAAGTGCACGTGGCTTTTTCGCACAGTTGATCGGCGGAAGTCATGGGTCAGACCCCCCCCCAAATCTCCTGAGGATAGGTCATCAAAATGTAAAATCCTGGAGAACCCCTTTAAGGAGGTTATCTGATTGGTGGGGGTCTGATCGCTGGGACCCTGACTGATCACCAGACCGTGGTCCTCGAGTCCACAGAGTGAATGGCTGGACGGTCACACATTTCCACTCCATTCAGCTCTATGGGTCTGACATAGAGAAGCTGAGAAGTGATGGCCAGTTCGCAGTGTTCGCCAGCGACCACATGCGGGCTGCCATCTTGACTCACAAGTCCGGCGATGCACAGGTGAGCCCTTACCTGTGCCGCGAGCCGGTCTGAAACAAATGCGGTCACCGGGAGCAGGCAGTTCCGAGAACAGCCCGATGAAGGCCCCCGGCAGCTGACCTCGGAACCGCCTGCTCCCGGTGACCGCATTTGACTTCAGACTGGCTCGCGGCACAGGCACAGGTAAGGGCTTACCTGTGCATCGCCGGACTTGTGATGTCTGAATGCTATGGGCCCCATTGCTGGGACCCTTACTGATAACTAGAATAGGGGGTCCCAAGCCCCGAGTTCCTTCTTACACGGTGGTCGTGCATGCGCTGTGGCAGTCCATTCAGGGTCTATGGTTTGATGCAAAAAAACAATGGGGTCATTTATTAAGACCAGCGTTTTAGACGCCGGTCTTAATACCCCTTGCGCTGGCAGTTGATGCGCCAAAGTTATGTAGGGGCACCGGCCTCTACAAATAACTTAGACGCATCCACCACCGGCCTTAATCTATGCCAGCTCCCTTGCTGGCGTAGATTTAGATCATTTTCTACGCATAGAAAATGATAAATGAGACGGGCCGGCCCATCCCCTTCCCTGCCACGTTCCCTTTTTTAGAACTGGCATACGTGGCGTGGATGGGGAAGAAGTTGCAGATGCGGGCCAATTTATGAACGAATCTGCAACAGATATATGACAAAAATTGGTGCATATCTATTCATAAATGACCCCACAAGTACCTTTCTGTCAGTCCCACAGACTTCGAATTGAGTGGCAGGACCCCCAGCGATCAGACGCTTATCACCTACCATGTGGGTAGGTGATATATGTCAATTGCGGGAGAACGCCTGTAACTATAGCGGTGTGGCCCTTTCATCGCGGGGGTCCCAGCAGTCAGATTTCTGCAGTTGGAAAATGATGGAATATTCTATTGATTTTAATGGGTGTTGAGAACCTGAGCAGGGATCCTCTATCACAAGTCCTAAAATGTTAAAAAAAAACAAGGGTGCAGAAACTTAAAGGGGTCTTCTGGGAGTTAAATACTGATGACCTCTCCTCAGGATAGGCCGCTGTGTCCAGTCCACCATGTGGTGCAGCTCAGGTCCCATTTATGTGAATGGGAGCAAAGCTGCAGCACATGGTGCCGAAAAGTACACAGCTTCCGTCCACCGTATAGTTTCCTTCGTTGGCAGCTGCCTAGCGCATCTGTCTGGTGGGGGAGCCAGGTGTCGGACCCCTACCAATCTGGTATTGAGGATAGGTCCTCTGTATCTAAGTTCCAGACAAACCCTTTAACCCAAGGATCAAGGAAAGGAGATGAAAGCAACCATGCATCAAGTCCTCCTATGGCTAGGACCAAGGCAGTGTCAACCAACACCAGCAGGGGGCCTCATTTCAATCTTTGTACAGCCCTGCTCTGTTGTGTCCATCGTTACCTACTGTCCGCTTTCTGTGCCAAGTCTATGCTGCTTGGCAGTCTATGGAGCGCAACAAAACGTAGAAACGTAGATAAGTGGAAAGGAGGATCTGCGTGCACTTACCTTGCTGCCTTCTGCGTCAGATCCATAGGGAAATCCGGACAAAGCATCTGGAGGAGGCACTGGTATTCCTTAATAGTCAAGAGATCTGCAAGATAAGATATTTGTATGTGTTAAATGCCAGCGTATGTCTGTGAGGGTTTCACACGAATGCAAAAAATGCCCGTGTAATGGTCGTCACATAGCCCCCCTTTTACAACCACTGAGGTCTACTGGCCTACTCACATGGTGAAAAACGCCACCATTTTTACGGATCGATGGCCCCATACAATTGAAGGGATCCTTTTCTAACAGCCATTTAACTTGACAAGGGAAAATATCTAAGCCATATCTGCAGAGCGAGAGGGGCCAGTACCCCGAAAAAGCTGTCTGCACATGGATATATGGCTTGGCTATTTTCCCTTCAAAAGTCAAACACTGACTCATAGGGAGGCCCTTCCAATAGGTGGCGCTAGCGAGAGGGCACTCTTTCTTTGGGAGATACCTCTTTGCATATTATTTTCCCATGGAGCATTGCTTCACTAAATCTCCATACATGGATGCTCTCCTTAAAGGGCATCTGACAGCAGTTTTGTACCTATGACACTGGCTGACCTGTTACATGTGCGCTTGGCAGCTGAAGACATCTGTGTTGGTCCCATGTTCCTATGTGCCCGCATTGCTGAGAAAAATTATGTTTTAATATATGCAAATGAGCCTCTAGGAGCAACGGGGGCGTTACCATTACACCTAGAGGCTCTGCTCTCTCTGCACTGTGATTAACAGAACCAGGTGTGATGACGCTTTGTCAATCAAAGTGCAGAGGGCGTAGCAGTTGCAGAGAGTGCTGGGCCTCCAGGTGTAATGGTAACGCCCCCGTTGCTCCTAGAGGCTCATTTGCATACAGTTGCAAGAAAAAGTATGTGAACCCTTTGGAATGATATGGATTTCTGCACAAATTGGTCATAAAATGTGATCTGATCTTCATCTAAGTCACTACAATAGACAATCACAGTCTGCTTAAACTAATAACACACAAAGAATTAAATGTTACCATGTTTTTATTGAACACACCATGTAAACATTCACAGTGCAGGTGGAAAAAGTATGTGAACCCTTGGATTTAATAACTGGTTGAACCTCCTTTGGCAGCAATAACTTCAACCAAACGTTTCCTGTAGTTGCAGATCAGACGTGCACAACGGTCAGGAGTAATTCTTGACCATTCCTCTTTACAGAACTGTTTCAGTTCAGCAATATTCTTGGGATGTCTGGTGTGAATCGCTTTTTTGAGGTCATGCCACAGCATCTCAATCGGGTTGAGGTCAGGACTCTGACTGGGCCACTCCAGAAGGTATATTTTCTTCTGTTTAAGCCATTCTGTTGTTGATTTACTTCTATGCTTTGGGTCGTTGTCCTGTTGCAGCACCCATCTTCTGTTGAGCTTCAGCTGATGGAAAGATGGCCTTAAGTTCTCCTGCAAAATGTCTTGATAAACTTGGGAATTCATTTTTCCTTCGATGATAGCAATCCGTCCAGGCACTGATGCAGCAAAGCAGCCCCAAACCATGATGCCCCCACCACCATACTTCACAGTTGGGATGAGGTTTTGATGTTGGTGTGCTGTGCCTCTTTTTCTCCACACATAGTGTTGTGTGTTTCTTCCAAACAACTCAACTTTGGTTTCATCTGTCCACAGAATATTTTGCCAGTACTGCTGTGGAACATCCAGGTGCTCTTGTGCAAACTGTAAACGTGCAGCAATGTTTTTTTTGGACAGCAGTGGCTTCCTCTGTGGTATCCTCCCATTAAATCCATTCTTGTTTAGTGTTTTATGTATCGTAGATTCGCTAACAGGGATGTGAGCAGATGCCAGAGACTTTTGTAAGTCTTTAGCTGACACTCTAGGATTCTTCTTCACCTCATTGAGCAGTCTGTGCTGTGCTCTTGCAGTCATCTTTACAGGACGGCCACTCCTAGGGAGAGTAGCAGCAGTGCTGAACTTTCTCCATTTATAGACAATTTGTCTTACCGTGGACTGATGAACAGCAAGGCTTTTGGAGACACTTTTATAACCCTTTCCAGCTTTATGCAAGTCAACAATTCTTAATCGTAGGTCTTCTGAGAGCTCTTTTGTGCGAGGCATCATTCACATCAGGCAATGCTTCTTGTGAAAAGCAAACCCATAACTGGTGTGTGTTTTTTATAGGGCAGGGCAGCTGTAACCAACACCTCCAATCTCATCTCATTGATTGGACTCCAGTTGGCTGACACCTCACTCCAATTAGCTCTTGGAGATGTCATTAGTCTAGGGGTTCACATACTTTTCCCACCTGCACTGTGAATGTTTACATGGTGTGTTCAATAAAAACATGGTAACATTTAATTCTTTGTGTGTTATTAGTTTAAGCAGACTGTGATTGTCTATTGTTGTGACTTAGATGAAGATCAGATCACATTTTATGACCAATTTGTGCAGAAATCCATATCATTCCAAAGGCTTCACATACTTTTTCTTGTAACTGTATATTAAAACATCATTTTTCTCAGCAATGCGGACACATATGAACATGGGACCAACACAGATGCCTTCAGCTGCCAAGCGCACATGTAACAGGTCAGCCAGTGTCATAGGTACGAAACTGCTGACAGATGCCCTTTAAGAAGAGTCAGTTCCTCCCCTAAAAATAAAGCTGGCCATAATTTGAGCTCATCGGGAAAAGGTCATTGATGAACAGACCTACAACGACCTATGGCTATCCGCATATATGCACCGTCATATCTCCTCCACGTGTGATCAGTCCCCTATCTTGCAGACCATTCGTGTTGTTAAGCTTTAAATGGCAGCAAAATATCTGCGTCTAGAACTGTGGTCAGATCGGGGCTCATTTCTGTGTCTGTGGCTAGTGTTCCACATTATAATACTCACAAAAGCATCATAAAAACACATTAGACTGCTGCAGGCTGCGCGCCCGCGCTATACAGAGCAGGGACGCGGGTGGTCACGACGTCTCCTATGACGGTAAATAATGAAGGGGGGGGGAGGTAAAACCTCGCTGGTATTTACTTAGTGTATAAATATCTGTAGCACGGTATAATTTGCACAGTGGTTTCCCTCCCTAAAAATCTTCTCCTTCTGCCACAAAGCTCTAGGGAGCGGCTCATGGAAGTCTTGGCAGCGGTTAAAGGAATTACAACCGACAATGATATTTCAACAAGGGGCAGGGAACAACCGCCGGGGCCGCGCTGCCCTCCCTAATACAATGCCTACCATACATTACACTGGCCTTGGCTCCGGGAGGTGCACCACAACTCGGGAATGAAAAAAATCATTTAAAATGAGTAGGATAAGGAAAAGCGAGGACGTAGTAGAAGCTGTGGTTACCCTGCGGATGGCAGCGCGGAACAGGCCCTAAAAATAGAGGAGGATGTACACATTGGGGGTTATACTTCATAGTGTTTTCTTGCAGACTTCGTCTGCACCTATTTATACACATGGTTAATGGTCATTTTTGTGTGTGTGTTTTTTTTTTAAAGAAATAACCCCTAATGTGTATGTCGTCCTCTATTTTTAGAGGCTGTTGAGACTTCACAGTCCCTCATGGACCATGTAGACCGAGTGCACATGGTGGTGCTTGGATCTAGTGCATACCATCACTCCCTACCACTAACTACAACTCTCAGTATACGTGCGGCCACGGTTTTGCCATTGTATACTACAGTTTATAAACTACTCACGATGTACACCGCCGATGGACACCTCAAAACACAATGTGAAAGAAAATATCTGGCAGTAGGATATTGATGACCCGATCTCGGGATAGGTCATTAATATCAGATTAATGGGGGTCCGACTTCCAGCGAGGCCCCCCCCCCCCGATCAGCTGTTTGAAGTGCTCCGTTGAGTGTCGTGGACTCATTAAAGATTACCAAGCACAGCGCCATACACTGCATAGTGGCTGTGCTTGGTATTGCAGCCCAGGCCCATTCTCTTGAATGGGACTGAGCTGCAAATAGGCCACGTGACCGATGACCGTGAGGTCGCTGGACTAGGAAGAGGCCGTGTTGGTCACTGGAGCGCTGCAGCCTCTTCAAACTGATGGGTGGGGATGGCAGGAATCAGACCCTGGTAAGAGGATAGGCCATCAATACTGAACTCACAGAAAAAACTCTTAAAGGGGTTGTCTCATCTCAGACATTGGGGGCATATTGCTAGGATTATGCCCCCAATGTCTGATAGGTGCAGATCCCACCTCTGGGACCACCAACTATCCTTAGAACGGAGCCCGCAAAGTGACGGAGGGCGTACTGTGCATGCGGGTCCATCCTCTATTCATTTCTATGGCAGCACCGAAAATAGCGGAGCACTGGCTTGTCTATTTCCGTAAGCCCCATAGAAGTGGAGTGGTGGCAATGTGCTTCCCATTCATTTCAATAGGACTTTTGAAAGTAGCCGAGTGCTCCACACGGCTATTTTTGGATCTCCCATAGAAGTCAATAGAGGGCGGCAGCAAATGCGCAGCGCACCCTCCGTCAATTTGAGGGCTCTGTTTTAGGGATAGATGCGGGTCCCAAAGGTCCAAGATGAGACAACCCCTTTAAAACATAAGGTGATCTTTGAATATTATTTACCAGTTTATATAGATAACTGATATCTTGTTCTGATCCTGAAAAAAAAGTCTCATACTCCAGAGCTGCATTCGCCATTCTGCTGCTTGTTAGAGGAAACCGTCAACAAGCTACTGGTCAGACAGACAACAGGTTAGCTGAGCTCCTATAACGCAGGGGCACAATCTGTTCTTCTGGTGTAAGGACTACATTTCCAGATCAATAGAACAAGCTCTGTGCAGACATGTGCATCGGCAGCCATGAATGCTGGGAGTTACAGCTCTGAAGCCTGCAAAATTGTTAATGCATCTGTAGACTATAAGTCAAGACTATTACAAGATGCATAATGCAATGTTATGTCTACATAAATGGATCTGATTTCTCTATGTTTATTCTATATGTAATCTAGTGTTTAAAGGGGGACATATGCCTCAAATAACACTCTACGTACCCTGAAGACAGGATTTATCCTTATAGACACGTGTCGTGTATTACTTCTGCGCAGCAGCCTAAGGCCTCTTTCACACGGGAGTCATGTTATTGGCCCGGATAAGATGCGGGTGCGTTGCGGGAAAATGTGCGATTTTTCCGCGCAAAAGCAAAACATTGTAATGCGTTTTGCACGCGCGTGAGAAAAATCAGAACGTTTGGTACCCAGACCCGAACCCGGACTTCTTCACAGAAGTTTGGGTTTGGGTTAGGTGTTGTGTAGATTTTTTTTTCCCTTATAACATGGTTATAAGGGAAAATAATAGCATTCTTAATACAGAATGCTTAGTACAATAGGGCTGGAGGGGTTAAAAAAAAAAAAAATTAAATTTAACTCACCTTAATCCACTTGCTCGCGCAGCCGGCATCTCTTCTGTCTTCATTTTTGCTGTGCACAGGAATAGGACCTTTGATGACGTCACTGCGCTCATCACATGGTCCATTACATGATCCATCACCATGGTGATGGATCATGTGATGAGCGCAGTGACGTCATCAAAGGTCCTATTCCTGTGCACAGCAAAGATGTAGACAGAAGAGATGCCGGCTGCGCGAGCAAGTGGATTAAGGTGAGTTACATTATTATTATATTTTTTTTAACCCCTCCAGCGCTATTGTACTATGCATTCTGTATTAAGAATGCTATTATTTTCCCTTATAACCATGTTATAAGGGAAAATAATAGTGATCGGGTCCCCATCCCGATCGTCTCCTAGCAACCGTGCGTGAAAATCGCACCGCATCCGCACTTGCTTGTGGATGCTTGCGATTTTCACGCAGCTCCATTCAGTTTTATGGGGCCTGCGTTGCGTGGAAAACGCACAAAGAGGAGCATGCTGCGATTTTCACGCAACGCACAAGTGATGCGTGAAAATAACATGGTTATAAGGGAAAATAATAGCATTCTTAATACAGAATGCTTACCAGAAGGTCAATTGAGGGTTAAAAAATAAAAAAATAATTAACTCACCTCCTTCTCTTGATTGCGTAGTTGTCGATCTCTTCTTACTTCTTTAATCATGAGCTGCCGGCTAAAGGACCTGTGGTGACGTCACATCACATGGTCCAATCACATGGTCCATCACCGTGGTGATGGACCATGTGATCAGACCATGTGATGAGCTCAGTGACGTCACCACAGGTCCTTTGACAGGTCCTGAAGAAAGAACAGGAGACCGGCAGCTACGCGATCAATTGGAGGAGGTGAGTTAATTTATTTTATTTTTTTTAACCCTCAATTGACCTTGTACTAAGCATTCTGTATTAAAGAATGCTATTATTTTCCCTTATAACCATGTTATAAGGGGAAATAATTACATCTACAGAACACCGAACCCAAACCTGAACTTCAGTGAAGAAGTTCGGGTCTGGGTACCACATTCAGTTTTTTATCACGCGCGTGCAAAACGCATTGCACCTGCGCGATAAAAACTGAACAACGGAACGCATTCACAGTCAAAACTGACTGCAATTGGGTACCTACTCGCGCGGGTTTGCCGCAATGCACCCGGGACGCATCCTGAGCCAAAACGCAACGCCCGTGTGAACCCAGCCATAAGGCCCCTTTCACACGAGCGAGTTTTCCGCGCGGGTGCAATGCGTGACGTGAACGCATAGCACCCGCACTGAATCCTGACCCATTAATTTCAATGGGTCTGTGTACATGAGCGTTGTTTTTCACGCATCAGTTCTGCGTTGCATGAAAATCGCAGCATGTTCTATATTCTGCGTTTTTCACGCAGCCCTGGCCCCATAGAAGTGAATGGGGCTTCAGTGAAAAACGCATTGCATCCGCAAGCAAGTGCGGGTGCGATGCGTTTTTCACTGATGGTTGCTAAGAGATGTTGTTTGTAAACCTTCAGTTTTTTATCACGCGCGTGAAAGGTTTACAAACAACATCTCTTAGCAACCATCAGTGAAAAACGCATCGCACCCGCATTCACTTGTATGGGCCCAGGGCTGCATGAAAAATGCTGAATATAGAACATGCTGCGTTTTTCACGCAAAGCAGAACCGATCTATTCACATAATTTTAGCAGATTTTAAGATGCTGTGAAGTCAGAGGAGTATATATGTAATCTGAGCACAGTAAACTTTGTATAGGAACTAGCAGTACTCCAACAGGCCAGCAGGGGGAGTGTGAGCAACAAATACCACACTATCCCGCAGGGTAATGAGGATCATTGTCTGTGGCAAACGCTGGCGCGGCAGCAGCAGCGAAAACAATCCTGATGAAGGAAAACAGCTCCGTCATGACCCGGGCACAACAGAAACTGGAGCGAGTATCTAATGGCGTGCAATCTATCAAACCCGAGGGCTAGAACCAGGATAATCATATAATTAATATTATATAAAACACCTTTTCTGGGCTCATGAGTCTAGGACAGGGATCAGCAACCTCCGGCACTCCAGGTGTTGTGAAACTACAACTCCCAGCATGCAAATCCTTGAAACACCCATAGAAGTGAATTAGGCTACTTTCACACTAGCGTTAATGTTTTCCGGTATTGAGATCCGTCATAGGGTCTCAATACCGTTAAAAAAAAACGCTTCCGTTTTGTCCCCATTCATTGTCAATGGGGACAAAACTGAACTGAACAGAACGGAGCGCTCCAAAATACATTCCATTCCGTTCCGCTCCGTTCTCTTGCTTTCTGTCCTGAGATGCGGAGCAAGACTGATCCGTCATGACCCACAATGCAAGTCAATGGGGACGGATCCGTTTTCTCTGACACAATAGAAAACGGATCCGTCCCCCATTGACTTTCAATGGAGTTCATGACGGATCCGTCTTGGCCATGTTAAAGATAATACAACCGGATCCGTTCATAACGAATGCAGATGGTTGTATTTGCTGAAACGCTAGTGTGAAAGTAGCCTAAAGCATGCTGGGAGTTGTAGTTTCACAACACCTGGAGTGCCGGAGGTTGCTGATCGCTGGTCTAGGACGAAGATGATGTGGTTAATGTGTCTGAGCTTCAATACCAGAGACCATCCACTGACGACAGTGGCGCTGTTTCTTGGGAATCTAGCTCGTTCTATCCAACTCATCATACGACACCTGATTGGAATCGGCAGGGAATTGTTTTCCCCTAAAATGAGGAATATGGACTTCTACCTCCTGGGGTTTTTCCTTCTTCTGGATCAACCTGCCGGATAACAGGCTGAAATGGAAGGACGGATGTCTTTTTTCAGCCTTACAATCTATGTTACTATACATGTCTGTAGCCACCGAGGACAGGCCAATAGATCGTATTTCCTAGCACTGCTGGCGTTGGCTATGGTTCCTCTAGACCTCCCCGGTAGCGGATACGATCTTTGACCTGTCGGAAAGGTGCACCACGTGGTGAAGACTGGCGGCGCAGAGGAACCCCAGCCAGAACGCGGGGTTACATCCTCCCAAACAGCCTCTTATTTCATGTTTAGCAAATTGTTGGTGGGTGAAGTTCCCGTGTGGGTTTGGAGATGTTTCTAATGGTTGCAGATGAGAGGAGGACTTGGCTACCTCTATGACTGGGGTCTGTCTCAAGAAAACAAACTCCGCGCTCGCTCGTTTGCTAATTTGCTGTTCCATCGGGCAGGAATAGAAGGAAAATAAACAAGTGGGAGGCCAAAGGGGACAGTCATCCTTACGGGGCGAAGCCTTTAATTCCCGAGGAGTGAGGCCAGCACACAGACTGCCCATGGAGCTCTGATCTTCCCAGAAGGAAGCAGAAAATGACAGAGCTAAACTGGAGCCAGCTGTTCTAACCACCGCAGGCCTGCTGTGACCATCTGGTCCCGATGTCCTCCATACCTCCCAGCGTCTGCGCCCTCCCCGGCTATAGAGCGCCACCCCACACATCTATGTGTGCCATGTGGTGAGTGGGAACAGAGACCTGCGAGGGGCACCACGCGATATACGAAATGGATGCTGGTGTCACTCCGATAATGCTGTTTAGACTAAATGTTTAGCAAACAAATACGATCGTATAAACTCTCTATAGTATACAATAACCAAGAGCAGGATGCAATATACCACAAGAGATCCCGGGAACATAATGACGGACTGGCTACGCCTGGTGCAACCAAACCATGTGGACCACCGTGACTGTTATTAGTCAGGCAAGTCCGCTCTGAAAACAGATGCAACCGTTCAGTCGGAATAGGGTTATCCCGTAAAACAAGTGTATGTTAGCCATAAAGGCAGCACAAACGAGATGGACTTAAAGGGCATCTGTCAGCAGTTTTGTACCTATGACACTGGCTGACCTGTTACATGTGCGCTTGGCAGCTGAAGGCATCTGTGTTGGTCCCATGTTCCTATGTGCCCGCATTGCTGAGAAAAATGATGTTTTAATATATGCAAATGAGCCTCTAGGAGCAACGGGGGCGTTACCATTACACCTAGAAGCTCCGCTCTCTCTGCAACTACCGCACCTCCTCCAGTTTGATTGACATGGCCAGGCAGGTGTGATGTTTTCACTGCTTGGCCCTGTCAATAACAGTGCAGAGGGCGTGGCAGTTGCAGAGAGAGCAGAGCCTCTAGGTGTAACGGCAACGCCTCCGTTGCTCCTAGAGGCTCATTTGCATATATTGAAACATAATTTTTCTCAGCCATGCGGGCACATAGGAACATGGGACCAACACAGATGTCTTCAGCTGCCAAGTGCAGATGTAAGAGGTCAGCCGGTGTCATAGGTACAAAACTGCTGACAGATGCCCTGTAAGGAACACTCACTATAGAAAAAGGATATACAAATAATTATCCCAACCTTTTCTTCTGTAATCTCCCCCTCTCCTTTGATCCTATTTTGTCTGAAATTGCAATTAAAATTGAGAAATATATATATAAAAAAAAAAGAAAGAAATCTCTGATCAATCACGTCCCCCCTCCTTCTCCTCACTGTCCTATGTCTGGCTGTAAGACAAGTGGCTGCAGCAGCAGCCTCCCACCACTGCTCTGTTTGCAATAGGACAAAAAGATTCGTAATTTCTGCCTCCTCAGTTGGTTCCCCGGCTAAAAATGGAACAGAGTAGCAGAAAATTAACCCTAGTGTTCCCTGAGGTGACTACTTGCGAATTCCCTCCAAACACTGCAGGAGGGCCATACGTTATCTGTCTCTCATTGAGGCCAAGCTGCAGTTCATGTGGCCGTCATTAATCTACAGCAGGCATGCTCAACCTGCGGCCCTCCAGCTGTTGTAAAACTACAACTCCCACAATGCCCTGCTGTAGGCTGTTCGGGCATGCTGGGAGTTGTAGTTTTGCAACAGCTGGAGGGCCGCAGGTTGAGCATGCCTGATCTACAGTATATGCATGGACGTCACTGGAAACCGCAATGAGTGTCCACTCATTCAATGGGGCTAAATCACGAGCAGGTCCTTTGCATTTAAATTGAAAAACCGCAGCAGAATATGCCTCTGTGTGAACTAGCCCTACATATTTCAGGAATATGCAGCAAATCCTGCAGACTGACCACCAGTGCGGGCACAATGATTTCCTATTTACTTCAGGGGATTTGCCATATACATGCAGTATATGGCAATTGTATTACATAGGACAACTTATATATTGTCGGGCTCTGTCCTTGTGGACAAAAAACATGGGCATCAATGGTTAGAATCAGGTTTATTTTCTTCACGAAAACCACAGGCATGGAAGTTCAACATTCACTTGGGTGACTCCATGGGCACAAAAATAATACTTAAACAAAATACCCGCCCGCCTGGGCGCTAACTAAACAGAAGGTTACCTCACCTAGGTACTTCTAAACAAACAGGGGGATCAGGCTTTGCACAACAAGCACAGGTCATGTAGTCTCCAAGCTCGGACCAGGAATGAGCTTTTGTATTTATCCCCACAGTAATGACCCCCGCCAATACACTTAGGTTCATGTCCGGCTAGGGGGAAATGTTGTACAGGAGTTGGGGGGAATGGCAGATCCCTCTACCAACCTACTCACCATTCCATAAAAATCCAGGCCCATAAAACACTTTAAAGAAGTGTTTCTCAGCAAACTACAACTTTGCTGAAACCTGGCTTTCCTCGATTGTTTTTACCTCATTAATCTGAGCATTCTGGGTGAGATATACACCCCACTCCAATACTTCACCATTCACAGTGTTACAGTATGAATGTGGACAGAACTTTTGTGATGGACAGCTCTGGTCATATTTGATACATGGATGTGGATAGTGATGACAACGCTGAAGGTGAAGTGCAGTGATCTCCCAGCTTAGCAGAACTAGATACCTACAGCTGCAGCAGCAAGGAGTTAAAGAGCAAATGCCATGATTAATGTAAAAAAAAATAATAATAATCAGACACCATATAGTACATGACAATCTCTTTCTAACAAAGCTGGAGCCCTGTAGCTCACATGGATCTAGCAGCTCAAGGGGCGTGTCCTTTCTGCTGCAGTTCTTTCCCTATCACAGCTCAGGGGGTGTGTCCTGTGAGCGCCCCGGCCTTCTCTCTGCTCACCAAGGACAGTGCCGTCCAATTGATAGCGCTGTGCTTGGTACCGCAGCTCAGCCCCATTCACTTTAGTGAGGCCATGTGACCGATGAATGTGACATCACATAGCCTATGAAAAGCTGCGAGAAGGCTGCGGCGCTACTGGTGCCTTCCTGAACAGCTGATGGGGGGGGGGGGGTCCCAGGTGTCGGACCCCCACCGATCAGATACTGATGACCTATCCAGAGGACGATACAATAGGACGATACATAGACACATCAAATGACGTATCCGGATACTGTGCAGAATTATTACAAATATGCTTCATTACAATTTGAGCAATGTAATCTTAGTTGATTGTGAAGAGTAGATTTCGGCACCTAGACAAGATCTTTAGATAACATTCCACTTCCACAAGGGTTTAATCAGGATCATCTGCATTTCTGCAAGTTACAAAGTCTACTGCATGCGTTTCCTTCAAGGACTAATTATATAGTTCTCCATAGAGCCAGCACAGACATTACAGGGAACCTGGCACCTGGTTTGGGACCACCAAACCACCAGAAGCCCATGTTCTACTGGAAATAGCAGGTTTAGCCGGCTATAGCCTAATGGGTACGGGAAGGGGAAGGGGGGGGGGGCCTTAAAGGGGTTTTCCGGGCTATAGGGAAGGTTCAACACCCCGCACTCCCATTGAACAGCTGTTTCGGGTAGCCACGGTGCTGGAAACTATGTCTACTATGTACTAAGCAGAGGCATAAGGCTCCGTACACTGTGTAGTTTCTAAGTGAACGGTATAAGGAGCTGTCTGCTTCCAGTTCCATACACTGTATAGTGAACTGCTGATCGGCGGGAGTGCAGGGTGTTGGACCCTCCCGATCTGATATTAAGGATAGGTAAGCAATATCTGTAGCCCGGACAACCCCCTTTAAGCCACTGCCAGAGACACTTCTGGTGGTGGCTTATCTCTCTGAGAACAAAAGGATTGGGCATGTTGATGTCTAACATCCCGATCCTTATCGGGCAGATGTCTGGGGAAGAGTCTGGAGGTCTGCGTGTACATCAGACTAATGCCGGGCATGGCAAAAGGGTCAGGTTTGGTTGATGAATGGGTTTTATTTTTTTTTGCTAGGCAGCGGCTCAGCCCTCATACCCGTGGCCCCACTCCGCCGAGGGCCACTGCTGCAGACTCAAACATAAAGCCCTGTATTTTTCAAAATGTCTTATATGTTTATAGATGGTTTTCGACAGACGTTAACGCTCATTTGTCATTTACGCGGGGTCTGCATGTCCCTTCTCTGAAGATTTAATAACAGGTCGGGATTATTCGGGGTCAGCAGGTCCATGCAGCTTCATCATTTCTACTTGTTTTCTTTGAGCTCGCTTAAAAACACGAACCACAAACCCGAGCACTGAGTCAACCTCTGGCGGGCTGGCATTCCCTATAATTAAGATTTAACCAAGATATGCAGCCTTTTTTTTTATCCACGAGGAGCTCATTCTCACGGTAACTGCAGTGACGGAAATCGGGGAGAAATTTCCTTCTGTTGTCGAAGGGACTTTATGAAACGCACTCGGAGCAGAACGTCGTTTTTATCCGAGCATTCTTCGTCAAAGGCCTAACGACTGGGAGGGCAACATCTTACAGACCATCTTGCAGAACAAGGTCTTACAAAATATCCGGGCTCATTTTGTGGAATGAAGCTCATCAACAGCGCGGACCCCAAAAATTAAGGCTTGAAATCCACAGCTTAAAGGGGTTGTGCACACACACACACACACACTTGGCCAGACCTGCATAGGGAAGCTTACTTACCTGCTTGCAGCGATTTTGTGTCCGGCGTGGGAACGCAAGAAACTGGAACGGAATGCATCCTGGTGCACCGCGTTTCGGTTTGTTCAGTTTTGTCCCCATTTACAATGAATGGGGACAAAACGGAAGCGTTGTAGTGCGGTTTCGAGACCCTGTGTGTCGGGTCTCAAAACCAGACAGCACAACACAGGTGTGAAAGTAGCCTCATAGGGGGCCCCTTCCAATAGGTGTCAGTAGCGAGATGGTTCTCGTCCTTGGGAGATACGTCTTTCCATGACTTAGTACTTCCACCAAGCTGACATTTTTGAAGACACGGCCACAATGGCTGCTGGTTATTGTAAATGGGGGCATAGCCTTTCCAGTCACGGCAGGCTGACCAATGAAAGTTTTACGACACTTTTCAATGGTAGTAGATGACGACGGGTGACAACTTGATGATCTTCAGTGGACTGGACCATATTTGCCAACAGCCATGTTCCTAGCCGCCTTGCGTAGACCGAGGCCGTGTCTTACTGGATACTTCTGGGGGATTCAACATACACTATGATATAGTGAATCTTCTGCCGGCGCTCCTTACCCCCCCCCCCCCACCGCCATGTGCTGTTCTGCATACCTTCCATCTCCACTACCTTCTCAGCTACAAGTCCCAGCTCGGCGGGCTCAGCATCCTAATTACAGGGGAATTTTTGCAATATAAACGGCAAAAATCGGAGCGCTGGTTTTATTTGTTCAACTGAAGGTATTTCAAGCGAGGGAGGGGAGGAGACCGTTACGCATACCGAGAAGGACGACACCGGGAAAAGGGGGGAAAATAAAAAAAAGAGATAGCAAGTTTGGACGGCGGCACTGGATAATACTCTGCTGTGACAGTTATAAAGAATGTTATTTCACGGTTCAGGACTTTCCAAGTCTTTACATCCCATAATAGGTTATGTATATAGAGAAACCTTCATCGGTGATTAATTATGTTTAATAGAGGAACTTATCGAAGGAGAGCACAGTAGCTATACGGCTTCAGGCGACCATTATATAACCCTGGGATATGCACTGGTTTTATCACGAAAAACATTCTACATTTTTCAAACAAGCACCTGGATCTGAAGACTTTTGTAATTGAGTGTAATTAAAAATTTAGCACAGCCAGTGAGTTATTCACTAAAATGTATCTGTATAGCGCCACCTGCTGTTTGTTCTTTTCCCCATCGCAGACGCTCCATTTAAATCTTCAACTGCCGCCAGCCGTATGTCCTGTTAGAAGCTGTGGCAGTTAGAGGGAGAGCGCTGCAGCAAAACGGACACACACCATGAGCTGCAGCAAAACGGACACACCCCATGAGCTGCAGCAAAACGGACACACCCCATGAGCTGCCATAAATTCGCTGATGATGGAGGGTCATGTGACATTTCCTTCAGCACGAGACTGACAGGACTGAGTGAAATGTCTGGCCCTGTCAATCAAGAGGGAGGGGGAGCCTCTTGAGCAGACCAATCTACCTGATAATCATCTGTAAGCCGTGTACCGGGGTGGGCTCCCCAGGATACAGTAAAGTCACGAACGAGGAAAGCAACTCCACCACCAGCTTTTGCCAAAACAGAATTTTACTTAAACGTTTAATGAACACAACCACAAACGCTGGAAACCTCCAATAGATTTACATACACCTAGCCCGAAGGCTGAGACCCTTGTGCTGCACAGCGCGGCGCCCTCCGATGGATGCAGGAGGAAAGCGTAGTAATTTACCTACTGGCGGGCATGACTAAACCGCCACACCTTACCTGTTATTACCCTAAAAAAACAAGAATACCTGTTTGGGTGTGTGGTATGGGCTAGCCTGCGGTGCAGCACAACAGCTTACAATCTTACAAAGCTCTACAGAATTCCCCCTCCCATAACTGGTCTTGTAGCACGTGCCAGCCTGGCTTGAGTTTGTGGGAAGTTTATCAGCTCTCCAGTGTGAAATGTCTCTTTAAGTTATGGAGTCCTTGCAATGGACAATAGCAACACTTGTGGCCTGACACAGAGACCCTAACTAACTAACTACAGGCCTGGTCTCAGTCTCTAGGCGCCAACACTGTAATGAGGTGCGTGCACGATTTTAAAGAGGACCTTTCACCGATTAGTACACTATGAACTAACTATACAGACATGTAGAGCGGCGCCCGGGGATCTCACTGCACTTACTATTATCCCCGGGCGCCGCTCCGTTCTCCTGCTATGTTCCCCGGTATCTCCGCTCACTAAGTTATAGTAGGCGGAGATTCCAGTCACCAAGTTATGGTAGGCGGAGTCTGCCCTTGTTCTGCTCTAGCGCTGGCCAATCGCAGCGCAGAGCTCACAGCCTAGGAGGTTCTTTTCTCCCAGGCTGTGAGCTCTGCAATGCGATTGGCCAGCGCTACAAAAGAACAAGGGCAGACTCCGCCTACCATAACTTAGTGAGCGGAGATACCGGAGGGCATAGCAGGAGAACGGAGCGGCGCCCAGGGATAATAGTAAGTGCAGTAAAATCCCCGGGCGCCGCTCTACATGTCTGTATAGTTAGTTCATAGTGTAATAATCTGCGAAAGGTCCTCTTTAAAGACCCGGGTCTGCTCTGCATCCGCTGGTGACTCTGAACCAAACAAAAGCCTCTCCAACAAGCATGCGGTCCCACAGTGTATGTAGCTTTGCTCCTCAGCTCTCATCATCGTTTCTGAAAGCAATCCTCGCTCTCTGGACAGGATCAGGGTCTTGGACACGATCAGCTTCACTTAGCTGCTGCTCTGGTCACTGAGGGATGCTCTTACACCTGGATGCTGTTGAATCCTCTGCTGACACAGTTCCTAAGTCTCACCTCCCTCTAAGATGGCTGCTTCCTTTCCCTTCCTCTCCAGGCTCTGTGTAACCCCACCTCTCACGAATATGGAAATATATGAAGTCTGTAGCTGTGTTTAGGAAACAGCGACATCTTGTGGCCAAACAGCAGAATGTCAGTCCAGATCATTTAATTTAATCTACACAGTGTTCAGACAAGGAGAGCTCTTTCCCAATCTCACACATCAGCACCCTCACCGATCAGTTATTTGAAGGTGCCACAGTGCAGACAAGCACTACAGCCTCTTCGTACTACATGAAGCACAGAGCCCTACATCGCATAGTGGCTGTGATTGGTATTGCAGCTCAATACCATACCCTTGAATTTGACTGAGCTGCAGAAAGGCCATGTGACGGATGAGTGTGATGTAATAGTCTGCGGTCTTCACATACAGTCTTGTGGGGTGCTCCTGGTATGCAGGGGGTTAGGACAAGATTTAGCAGTTTCACTATGGTAACCAACACCTGGCGACTGGCCCAACATCACAGCTTTGGTCCAATGGAAACAATGCGTTTCAGTGATTCAGTAGCACAGTTGTCATCTGCAGCCTTAAAGTTGTCGTCTCACTTCAGCAGGTGGCATTTATCATGTAGAGGAAGTTAATAGACGGCACTTACTAATGTAATGTGATTATCCATATTGCTTCTTTTGCTGGCTTCATTCATTTTTCTATCACATATTACACTGCTCGTTAACATGGTTACGACCACCCAGCAATCCAACAGCGGTGGTCGTGCTTGCACACTATAGGAAAACGCGACGGCCTCTCTGGTGGCCGGGATCGTGGGAGCTCACATAGGCTGGTGCTTTTTCCTATAGTGTGCAAGCACGACCACCGCTGATGGATTGCAGGGTGGTCGTAACCATGGAAACTAGCAGTGTATAATGTGATGGAAAAATGAATCCAGCCAGCAAAGGAAGCAATATGGATAATAACAATACATTAGTAAGTGCTTTGTATTCACTTTCTCTACATGATAAATGCCATTTGCTGAAGTAAGACGACCCCTTTAACGCTGTGGAAGGTAGGAGCACAAATAGGATACTGCTGATTTATATAAGATCACTTGCCCAATTTTCACAGCTTGACCCGACTAAGGGGGTAATTTATTAAGACTGGCATTTTAGACGCCGGTCTCAATAAGGCACCAGCTTCTACATAACTTCAGCAGATCCACCGCCACTTCTAAATCTACGGCTGCTCCCTTGCTGGCGTAGATTTAGACCATTTTGTACGCCTAAAACAGGCACAGGAAATGATGAATGAGACGGGCCTGCCTGCCACGCCTAAGGCTACTTTCACACTGGCGTTTCTGGGTCCGCTTGTGAGATCCGTTTTAAGAGCTCTCACAAGCGGCCCAAAACGGATCAGTTCAGCCCCAATGCACTCTGAATGGATAAGGATCCGTTCAGAATGCTTCAATTCGGCTGCGTTTGGTCTCCGTTGCGTTTTTTAGACGGTCACTAAAACGCAGCTTGCAGCGTTTTTTTGTGACTGTCTGACTATGCGGAGCAACACGGATCCGTCCTGACTTACAATGTAATTCAATGGGGACGGATCCGTTTTCCACTGACACAATATGGTGCAATTGAAAACGGATCCGTCCCCCATTGACTTTCAATGTAAGTCAGGACGGATCCATTTTTGACTTAGACATTTTTTTTTAATGAATAATGCGAACGGATCCGTTAATAACGGATACAAGCGTTTGCATTATTCGTGCGGATCCGTCTGTGCAGATACAAGACGGATCCGCACAAAACGCGAGTGTAAAAGAAGCCTAATATAGACGTATTTGTGTTAAGTGTCATATTCCAGAATGGACCCCTTAAGTGTCATATTCCAGAATGGACCCCTTAAGTGTCATATTCCAGAATGGCCCCCTTAAGTGTCATATTCCAGAATGGATTGGTTCCTGCTTGACATGTGGGAAGCGCCTGGAGACGCCTGCTCAGGCAATCACTGGCTGAGGTGGGTCACTTCTGATTGGCTGACCAGGCGTCTCCTGTGTGTCAAGCCAGGGACCGGGACGTAGAGACCCGTGGTGAAGCAACGGGGAATCTGTGAGGGTAAGTATTGCTTCTTTTATACCCCTATGAGATGTTTCCAAAAGAACCCCCCTCCCCTCAGACGACCCCTTTAACACCAAGTTCCGCATTGATAGACACTAGAAGCCAACCATAAAGCAGCAGAAAATATATTGATTATTATTCTTTGGAATACCCCTCTGTTCACCTGCATCGGTGAGCGCTTACAGACCGTAGTGGCTGAAGAAAACAACTCATTTACATTCCTGCCTTAGATGTCCAAATTGTCTCATTACAGGATGAAAAATTCATAAAATCCTTCTTAAGATGACAAAGCCGCAGATTACTCAGCCCCCCCACTGTGGGATTCTGAATGCAGATGGTACTCACATCAAAGCACATGGTCCGCTGGCAATGCAGAAAACATAATAACCCCCCACTGTCGGCTTTCTCTTACCCCCATTCTTTGCGATTGTCCTGAAGCACCTCCAGAAGAGACGTAGAAAAGACGCTCGGTTGTGCGGTGTGCACTGAACAAAGGCAAACTCTCGGAACAGGACGTGGGTTCCCCGAGAAACGCTGGTGAAGCTGCAGGGGGAGAGAAGATGGCACAGGTTACTCAGCGGGCACATCTCCCTGCTGGGTGTCAAAGACGACGGTGACCACAATAGTAAGAATAACAAAGACAATTCATTAGAAATACCTCCAGGAATCACAAGTTCTCAGTGTCGCCCCCTGATGAGTAAGAGTCCTTTTACACTGATCAAAGATGAAACCAGCCGATGGGAAGTTCACCAGGGATGAATGATCGCTAGTACCGTTATTCATCCCCCACTTTACATCATGTTGGGAGGCCATGTTATTTTGGGTGCCCTTTCTAACAAAAAAAAAAAGACCTTTCTAAGGCGTTATCCGAGATGCCGCGCGATCCCGTGCTGCCGGCACTGCCAGCATGTACGGCGCGTGAACCCAGCCCGGGGTTAGAATCTGCAGTGCATACGTGACTCTGAAGTTCTCGCTAACGAGAGATTCCGACTCAAGCATGCAATACGGGTTCTAATCCCAGCCTGGGATCACGTGCCGGATGTACCGGAAGTGTCGGCTGCACGGGCATCTCGGATAACCCATTTACTTAAAGGAAATCTATCGGAAATTGCGGGCAAGAATAGGACATGCTCTATTTTTTCCGGAGCCGCGGACCGGAAGATCAGCGGCGTGCTCCGGAAATGCGGATGCGGACAGCATACTGTGTGCTGTCCGCATCCATTCCGTCCCCATACACACAAAGGCAGGACGGATGCAGACCACAATTGCGGACGTGTGAATGGAGCCTTAGACCGTATGTGTTTTGCGGTCCGCAAATTGCTGATCCGCAAAAAAAATAATGGATGACATCCGTATGCCATCCGGGTTTTTATGCGGATCCATTGTAGCAATGCCTAAAACGGACAAGAATAGGACATGTCCTATTTTTTTTTTGCGGGGCTACTGATGCGGCATTTGCGGACCCATTGAAATGAATAGGTCCACATCCAATCCGGAAAAAAAAAATGGAACAGACACGGAAACAAACAACGTTCTCGTGCATGTAGCCTTAAGAATAATTATTATCCTCAGGATAGGTCATCAGTATCTGATTGGTGGGGGCCTGACACCCAGGACCCCCGCCGATCAGCTGTTTGAGAAGGCACCAGCGTGATGCCGTAGCATCGTGGCGTTTTCCAGCTTTTCCTAGGCCAGTGACATCACAGTTATCGGTCAAGTGGCCTAGGAGCAGCTCAGCTTCATTGAAGTAAATGGGTCTGGGGTGCAATACCGAGCCCAGCCTCTATACCATGTACGGCGCTGTGCTTGGTGAGCTGTGAGAAGGCTGCTGCTCTACTGCGACGATCGGTGCCTTCTCAAACAGCTGATCGGCAGGGGTCCCGATTGGACACCCAACGATCAGATACTGATGAAAAATCAAACAGATTGAAACTATTAGTGCGTCTCTTTTTTCCTTCCTAACCTTGGAAGACCCATCATGTTGACATGAATTGCAGCAGGAAGGTGACTCCGCGCTTGGACAGAAGGGATATCTATATTAGTGAGCACAGAATTTGGAGGCAGCAAATGTTTACAGAAATCCTGCAGCATCTGGAAGCGTCCACAGACTAAAAAGGTTGTTATGACATTCACGAAAAACATATAGACGAAACCGTGCCCAGAAATGGGAGGAAAATTACACATCCATATAATTTGTGTCCAGGAGTTTTTTTTTTTGTTTTTTTCTGCCTAGGCTTGGGAGAAAAGATCCAGAAATAAGTATGATTCACCAGCCAAGTCTCATAAACATGGGAGAACGGATCTCAAAATGCAATACGCTGCACCCAACCCAACCAACATAAAAAATACTGATCTAATTTATATCATTTACATATATTTGGGTAAAATGACATTCAATCTGACATCTTGCTACCCTTAATGGAGATCTAGGGCTTTCAAAAAGTGACTTGAGAGTGTTTTATTCTGCTTTTCCCACAAAAAATATTCTACAGTTTTCAAACCAGAACCTGGATCTGAATACATTTCTATGGTGTTCTGAGAACAGCCAAGCAAGTGTACATCTTGGGAGTCGTAGTTTTACCACAGCTGGAGTTCCGGAGGTTAGCCATCACAGGGATAACCCTTTTAAATTTAGAAGCAGTGGTGACAATACAGTTGTCTCCCTGTCTGAAGTTGGCCATATAGTATAGAACTCAGATGTCCATTGGAAGGACCTGTCATCTGCGCAGGTTGTGGAAGGACCTGTCATCTGTGCAGGTTTTGGAAGGACCTGTCATCTGTGCAGGTTATGGAAGGACCTGTCATCTGTGCAGGTTGTGAAAGGACCTGTCATCTGTGCAGGTTTTGGAAGGACCTGTCATCTGTGCAGGTTGTGGAAGGACCTGTCATCTGTGCAGGTTGTGGAAGGACCTGTCATCTGTGCAGGTTTTGGAAGGACCTGTCATCTGTGCAGGTTTTGGAAGGACCTGTCATCTGTGCAGGTTGTGGAAGGACCTGTCATCTGTGCAGGTTGTGGAAGGACCTGTCATCTGTGCAGGTTGTGGAAGGACCTGTCATCTGTGCAGGTTTTGGAAGGACCTGTCATCTGTGCAGGTTGTGGAAGGACCTGTCATCCGTGCAGGTTGTGGAAGGACCTGTCATCCGTGCAGGTTTTGGAAGGACCTGTCATCCGTGCAGGTTTTGGAAGGACCTGTCATCCGTGCAGGTTTTGGAAGGACCTGTCATCCGTGCAGGTTTTGGAAGGACCTGTCATCTGTGCAGGTTGTGGAAGGACCTGTCATCTGTGCAGGTTGTGGAAGGACCTGTCATCTGTGCAGGTTGTGGAAGGACCTGTCATCTGTGCAGGTTGTGGATATTGTGGATGACTTATTGTGGATCAGTCTCCACCTTGATCTTTCCAAGTAATTGGTCTCTGGTTGGTGTCTGACATAGTCTTTCGTGCCACAAACAATGCCAACTGATGATGCTCAGTGGTCAAAAACTGTTGTCTCGAATTACAAAACCTACAACTATATGGACAGCTTTACCCTTGGCTTGGACCCTATAGTTTTGCTGGTGCTGCAGGTGGGGAAAGGGATCTCCAGGTAAGTATAATCTTCTCAGCACAAGATATATACCACATTTTTTATTCTCGGTGGACCTTGAGTCAGCTGGAGATGGGCATCAAGAAGAGCAAGCCAACCATGTCCAATCATTTTAGAAAAATGGATGCTCCACAGCTTTACAGAGAAAAAAGACATCTACTAAAGACGTTTACTAGGTGGGAAACGAATAAAAACCTCCACCTAACACTGAATCCATGAAGTATGACCAAGATGACCAGCTTAAAAGTAATGCATTTGAGAATGTTTTGGTGGAAACCTTGTGCCAATGAGCAGCACCAAAGGTAGGATATTAGGAAGTGGTTTACCGTGTGCCCTCGAGCACTCTGCTCAGTATTCAGGTATGTGATATCAGATCTGTGAAGGCTTCAGGTATATGACTTTATAGACCTGCCAACACAGAAGCTTGGTGGTTAACGCTTAAGGTGCCTATCCTACGTGATTCCTAGACACCTGCACAGCTAAGTACACAGGGATATAGGGAACATTGTGATCGGGGCGGACGTGCAATACAAGCCCATGTGGCTGCCGTGCCCCAGGTACTGAGATGTTCTTCAATGAGCTCTATTGTCTCTGGTTGTTTTAAAATTAGGTGCGGGCCCTCTGCCAGGGCAGGAGAAACGTTTAAGCAATCACAGAAACCTGTAGACAAGTAACATAAAAGGTCATAAGATGCCAGGTACCACCCCTCCCAAAACCCCTTTCTTCAGTTCTGTGCCAAGTCAACAAGTCTTGACTGACTCCTCTAGAAGAAAATCATTGTCCCAATGAGAGATTTCCCTCAAGGAGTAACAAGAAAATTAAAAGAAAAGAAAAAAACAGCAAATTATCACAAGACTGAAACAAGAGATGAAAAAAATTAATAAATCTGCAATGATGAGACAACGACACTGAAATCTAATGCTATAAATTACAAACGAGTTCTACTACAGAGGAAAAATCAGGAATAATGTGATATCCAGCAGAAGCTCCTGAGGTCTTCATACGGTGTAGAGCAGGGATCAGCAACTTTCGGCACTGCAGCTGTTGTGAAACTACAATACCCAGCATGCTCCATTCGTTTCTATGTGAGTTCTTAGAAGAGCAGAGGTAGTACGCATGCTGGGAGTTGTAGTTTCACAACAGCTGGAGTGCCTGAGGTTGCCTACCCCTGGTGTAGAGGGAATTTTTGATAGATCGGTCAGTTCAAGGAACCCAAAAGTCAGACACTTTTGTGTAGAAAACTTCAAACCTGACAATGATATCTAATTGCAAGCGAATTTTTATGCCCAATTCAAATTTCACCTGATTTGATCATCTTGGTTTTTAAGCAATTTTTTATTTATTTATTTCCAAACAAATTTTTTTCTTGCTAGATGAGAGTTTCAGAAGTTGGAGCCTCACTTTTCAGCCATTTTCTGGGCTGTAAATGTGTAAGGTTGCAGTACCTTGTTTGCCCTTTATTTTTTTACTTGTTTCTGTTGCTCTTTGACATAAAAGGGAGAAAATCCCACAAACCACACAAAAGGATCATGGATCCTGTAAATAAAATTCCAATATGCAGTGGCTTCTTCGGCAATAAGACTCCTCCAGGATTTTAATTTTGATGGCTTATTCATAAGATAGGCCCTCAATAACTGCTCGGTGGGGGTCCGACACCCTGCTGAAAAGCTGTTCTGCAGTAGCTCTGCCACTGGAGGTTGGTTCCAGAACTACACAGCTCCATCCACTGTGTAGTGGACATTGCTGGTTACTGCAGTGATGCTCCTACTGAGGGGAATCGGAGCAGCACTGCAGTAACCAGTTCGCTCCATTACACAATGGACGGACTGGTCATAGACCCTACAGGGAAATTTCCTGGTGGGCCAATGCTCATGGGGCCGCTCAAGCCCTCTTCATGGCTGCCAGCCTGGTACATAAAGATCAGATGCTCTCAGAATTAATTAATGTAGGAGCATCCTCAGGACAATGAGAAAGTTCCATCCTGAGCTACAGACGGCAGTATATTGTGCTGCACTGTGGTATCTGGTTCTTCTGGGGCAGTATATTGTGCTGCACTGTGGTATCTGGTTCTGCTGGGACAGTATATTGTGCTGCACTGTGGTATCTGGTTCTGCTGGGACAGTATATTGTGCTGCACTGTGGTATCTGGTTCTGCTGGGACAGGATATTGTGCTGCACTGTGGTATCTGGTTCTGCTGAGGCAGTATATTGTGCTGCACTGTGGTATCTGGTTCTGCTGGGGCAGTATATTGTGCTGCACTGTGGTATCTGGTTCTTCTGGGGCAGTATATTGTGCTGCACTGTGGTATCTGGTTCTGCTGGGACAGTATATTGTGCTGCACTGTGGTATCTGGTTCTGCTGGGACAGTATATTGTGCTGCACTGTGGTATCTGGTTCTGCTGGGACAGGATATTGTGCTGCACTGTGGTATCTGGTTCTGCTGAGGCAGTATATTGTGCTGCACTGTGGTATCTGGTTCTGCTGGGGCAGTATATTGTGCTGCACTGTGGTGTCTGGTTCTGCTGGGGCAGTATATTGTGCTGTACTGTGGTATCTGGTTCTGCTGGGGCAGTATATTGTGCTGTACTGTGGTATCTGGTTCTGCTGAGGCTGTATATTGTGCTGCACTGTGGTATCTGGTTCTGCTGAGGCAGTATATTGTGCTGCACTCTGGTATTTGGTTCTGCTGAGGCAGTATATTGTGCTGCACTGTGGTATCTGGTTCTGCTGGGGCAGTATATTGTGCTGCACTGTGGTATCTGGTTCTGCTGGGGCAGTAGATTGTGCTGCACTGTGGTATTTGGTTCTGCTGGGGCAGTATATTGTGCTGCACTGTGGTATCTGGTTCTGCTGGGGCAGTATATTGTGCTGCACTGTGGTATCTGGTTCTGCTGGGGCAGTATATTTGTGCTGCACTGTGGTATCTGGTTCTGTTGGGGCAGTATTTTGTGCTGCACTGTGGTATCTGGTTCTGCTGGGGCAGTATATTGTGCTGCACTGTGGTATCTGGTTCTGCTGGGGCAGTATATTGTGCTGCACTGTGGTATCTGGTTCTGCTGGGGCAGTATATTGTGCTGCACTGTGGTATCTGGTTCTGCTGGGGCAGTATATTTGTGCTGCACTGTGGTATCTGGTTCTGTTGGGGCAGTATTTTGTGCTGCACTGTGGTATCTGGTTCTGCTGGGGCAGTATATTGTGCTGCACTGTGGTATTTGGTTCTGCTGAGGCAGTATATTGTGCTGCACTGTGGTATCTGGTTCTGCTGGGGCAGTATATTGTGCTGCACTGTGGTATCTGGTTCTGCTGGCGCAGTATTTTGTGCTGCACTGTGGTATCTGGTTCTGCTGAGGCAGTATATTGTGCTGCACTGTGGTATTTGGTTCTGCTGAGGCAGTATATTGTGCTGCACTGTGGTATCTGGTTCTGCTGGGGCGTATATTGTGCTGCACTGTGGTATTTGGTTCTGCTGAGGCAGTATATTGTGCTGCACTGTGGTATCTGGTTCTGCTGGGGCAGTAGATTGTGCTGCACTGTGGTATTTGGTTCTGCTGGGGCAGTATATTGTGCTGCACTGTGGTATTTGGTTCTGCTGGGGCAGTATATTGTGCTGCACTGTGGTATCTGGTTCTGCTGGGGCAGTATTTTGTGCTGCACTGTGGTATCTGGTTCTGCTGAGGCAGTATATTGTGCTGCACTGTGGTATTTGGTTCTGCTGAGGCAGTATATTGTGCTGCACTGTGGTATCTGGTTCTGCTGGGGCGTATATTGTGCTGCACTGTGGTATTTGGTTCTGCTGAGGCAGTATATTGTGCTGCACTGTGGTATCTGGTTCTGCTGGGGCAGTAGATTGTGCTGCACTGTGGTATCTGGTTCTGCTGGGGCAGTATATTTGTGCTGCACTGTGGTATCTGGTTCTGTTGGGGCAGTATTTTGTGCTGCACTGTGGTATCTGGTTCTGCTGGGGCAGTATATTGTGCTGCACTGTGGTATCTGGTTCTGCTGGGGCAGTATATTGTGCTGCACTGTGGTATCTGGTTCTGCTGGGGCAGTATATTGTGCTGCACTGTGGTATCTGGTTCTGCTGGGGCAGTATATTTGTGCTGCACTGTGGTATCTGGTTCTGTTGGGGCAGTATTTTGTGCTGCACTGTGGTATCTGGTTCTGCTGGGGCAGTATATTGTGCTGTACTGTGGTATCTGGTTCTGCTGGGGCAGTATATTGTGCTGCACTGTGGTATCTGGTTCTGCTGGGGCAGTATATTGTGCTGCACTGTGGTATCTGGTTCTGCTGGGGCAGTATATTGTGCTGTACTGTGGTATCTGGTTTCTGGTATCTGGTTCTTTTGGGGCGGTATTTTGTTCTACACTACAGTATTGCTGTCCCCGCCTACAACATGGGGCCATTTTTGGATATTTTTCCAGGGCCACTTTAAAGGGATTATCCAAGAATGGAGAATGATGTCCTGTCCTCAGGATAGGTCATCATAGATCACCATTATCACATCGGCAGGGGTCCAGGACCTGGCACACCTGCTGATCAGCTGTTTCAGGGAGCTACCATTCTGACCGGAGCTCGATGAGCGCTGCAGGCTCCCAGCGTCTTTCCAAGCACAGCGCCGCACGGTGTCAATATGAATTACCGGATAACCCTTTAAGTTCCTATTCCCCCCTCCCGATGGAAAGAGCTGTGTAATTCCAGTGCCGAAGTCTGCTGCCAGAGCTATACAGGAACACTTGATCAGTGGGCGTGTGGGGTATCAGAATCTTGCCAAGCAGATATTGATGGTCTATCCTGAGGCTAGGTCATCAATAGCCAAATTCTAGAATACTCCTTTAAGCCAGGGAGAAAATATTATCATTTATACCCAGCTTAAAATGGGTGTCATCAGCAATTTAAAGGAGTATTCCGGTTAGAACAAGTTATCCCCTATTAGATCAGTGGGGGATTGACCACTGATCACGAGAAAGGGGGGGCCCTACAACTTAACGAATGTAGTGCCAGGTCGAGTATGTGTACTGCTGCTCCATTCATGTCTATGGGACAGCCAAAAATAGGCAACAGTGTACTATTCCCCCTCTGGCAGCTGCTGAGAACAGCTGATCGGCAGGGGTGCCAGGAGTCAGACCCCCACCCATCTGGGTCATTAGCAAATTTAAAGGAGTATTCCAGCTAGAACAAGTTATCCCCTATCCCCAGTTAGATTGGTGGGGGGCTGACCACTGAGCCTCCCCATGTACCCGGTGTGAATAGAGCACCGACTGGGCATGCACACCAGTGCTCCATTCATCTCTATCGGGTTCTAAAAGAGAAAGGGAGAGTTCCTCATATGGGGGAGTTGAAAGACTCCTATAGTAGAGCTTCTCACCTGAGGATGTTGCGATGAAGGCGCAATAACCAGTTGTGTAGATCGTAAGGCAAAGGACCGAGGTGCAGCCAGACGCTCCCTCTGGACAGCTTGCGGCCCCAGGTCAGTAACCAGGGAAGCAAGAGAAGACTGGATGCGGCAGCTGCGCAAACAAAGGTAAGACATTCAATCTTCACTGAGGCTTATTTACAATTTTTCAAGCAACGCGTTTCGGGGCCTAACAGCCCCTTCATCAGGCAAACACAATGATGAAGGGGCCGGTGCAGCCCCGAAACGCGTTGCTTGACCAGTTCTAAATAAACCTCTTGCCGTTATCAGCGAGGATTGACTGTCTTATCTTGGTCACACCGCTGCCGCATCCCGTCTTCTTCTGCTTTCCATCCATGAGGTGCCCGGCTATCTCCAGAAGCCCTATAGACTTTGAATGGAGTGATCGTGCACATGCTCGACCATCGCTCCACTTTAACGAGGGACTCAGGTCCGCCGTTCTCATGAACAATGTGGGTCCCTGCGGTTGGACTCTCACCAATAGCTATCCCCTATCCATACGGATAAAGAATAACCTGTTCTAAATGAAATACCCCTTTAATTCAGATTATAAGAAAGGTTCCACAATTTACGAAACTGACACTTTAGATTTCTATTACACTGCTGTTTTTGTGTTGAAGGTCTGCGGTAGTTATTGTGCCCTCAGTCTCAAGAACTTCCTACTTTCTACTACTGAAATGATAGCGGTATTATCAGTCTAAGTCAATAGGGTTCTTTATGACCTCCGTCGTCTGAGCCAGTCTGGTGCAATGGTTGTCATCAAGTGTGACCGGCCTGCTCTTGATGAAAAGCATGAACTCTATAAAGCTGGTATTATACAGTACCCAGCATTTTCCTTACAGCCTATCTCAGGAAGCAATGTCTCCCCCAAACCCCTCCTCGCAGGATCCAGACGTTGCGTGACATACAATATTTCCGGTTTCTGCACCCTTCCACTTAACCGGTCATTGCATCCTAATGGTACATGGTTCTTTGAGCATTTTTCTCATGTTACTTGCTGAACTTTAAAGAGGTTCTCCACTTTAGGCAATCCCTACTTTTCAAAAAGAACCCTTAAAGGGGTTGCCCAGGAACTTGATGGTGTATCCTCAGGATGGGTCATCAATATCAGATAGGTGGGGGTCTGACTCCTGGCACCACAGTTGATAAGCTGTTTGAGGAAGCTGCAGCACTCACTGGAACACCATAGCACCGCTCCCTTCTCATGGCTCACCAAGCACAGCGTCATCCATTGGATGATAAGAACTTTAAGGGGATCTCCACTTTAGACAATCCCTACTTGTTAGAACGGTCCCTTAAAGGGATTATCTTGGAATTTGATGGGCTATCCTTACGATGGGACACCAATATCAGATAGGTGGGGGTCCGACTCCTGCAAACAATGGCAGTTAGCTGTTTGAGGACGTTGCGGCGCTCACTGGAGCTCTGGTGAGTGTCGCGGCCTCCTCATGGCTACCAAGCACGGCACCATCCATTGGATAGGGGCTGTGCTTGGTATCTCAGCTAAGCCCCACTCCCTTGAATGGAACTGAGCTGCGCCTAGGCCATGTGACAGAGGAGCCTGACATCACATGGGCCTCTTCATACAGCTGATCGGCAAGGATGCTGGGAGTCAGACCCCCGCCGATCTCATATTCACGATCTATCCTGAAGATAGGTCATCAATATCAAAATCCCGGAAAACTCCTTTAAGGCTACTTTCACATCTCCAGTTTGAATTCCAGCAGGCTTTTCCGGCTGCGTGCTGCGGTTTGTGTCCGGCCGATCCTCCGCTTGTCTGCCGGAATGGCCACGCCGGAGTAACCTAAATCAGAGTCCCCAACAAGAGTATCTGAAAACAGGACTTGTAAACGACACAACCCCTTTAATGAATGTGAGGGTAAAATCCTGTATTTTCTCAACAGAAATCCGAGGCTGTACCCTTGGAGTTCTTCTGCAGTATACTGTGGGTGCGCAGTAGATCCGCAGCAGATTTGCACAAGGATTAGTCCTACCATCATTCAGTCGGACTAATCCACGACAATTCTGTCCCAAATAAGTGATGTGTGCCACGGAGCAACCACCAATCCGTGCAGAACATTTCTGGTGCATATATGCAACGTTGTCAAAAACCTATTCACATGCATGGTATGTGGATTTCAAGAGGATCTACATTCAGAATCCACACCGACATCCGCGTGAAATCCAGTGTGTGAACATACACTAAGATGCACAGGCAAGCTGAAGAGTTACTTTATCATGGGATTAAGGTTAAGTACAACTCTGGAGGCATTTTTTTTCTATTGTATTGTACTTGCTTTGCGCTAAAATCATTTTTTTAAATTGATCTTTATTAAAAATGTTGAGCCCCTTTCTCTACAGCCTTGAGATTCTCCAGTAGCAGGCTCTGCATTTTTACTGTGTTCCATCAGTCAGTTCAGCTGATGGCTCCTTATTTCTGATCTTTGACCTCCCAAACACTCATTGTAGCTCAGTTCTTATCTTACTGATAAGAATGTGGCTCAAATAAGTGTTTATGACCTTTTAGTAATTTAGAGATAAGGTTTATTAGATGACCGGCACAAAGCGAAAGTGCACAGCTAGCCAAACAGTTAACCCTTTGTGACAGAACGGCTGAATAGTTTTAGTAAAGACCCATTGAAAAAATGATTTTTAGCCCGAAATCAGTAAAACACATATCATAAAAAAAAATTGTCCCTGAAAGTGTACAATGCCTTTACAAATTTTGTGAAATAAAACGACCAATACAGCTTACCCTGAATGACATCATATAATACGCCAGCGCTATAGAATAGCCCATGACAGTGTATGCGCGCAGTTTGTGCCGAGACACACAAATGTATAGAGCAGGACAATAGCTTGAAAATACTTTAGGCCGCAGTAAAAGTTAACCCCTTTGTAGCGGACGACGTGCGATCTTGCTACTCCGTGATAACCCTCTCGGTGACAAAGAAGCCATTTAAAGCCCTTTATCCTGCCCTTCTCTTGCTTTGTTTGGCCCAAAGAGGTCAGTAAGTTAAAAGCGTCTTTTTCTCATCTGCCTACAGGATCTGCTGTCAAATAGCTGACCTTTAAGAGAAAAGGAGAACATCCCTTTGATCAGGACGACACAGTGGGGTGTGCAGTAACATTACCTTCTATTGTTGTGGGCAAAGCATGGGGCGGTGTCCCCCTCCTCCGGGTCACACTCTATAAAGAAAGAAGGGTTGGAAGGAGAATAGATGGCAGGTTGGGTGCTGGGGGTGCAAGTTATTAAGGGTCTCATTGATCCTGGGATTCTTTCAGTACCAGTTTGGCAGGTGTATCCTGTCCTGGAGAATCCATGACAGCGGCTGGAAAATACTCGACCGAACAAACAGGAACATACATACCTGCGAGTGGGTGATAAGGGACAGTACCCTGGCGCTGAACCGTAGTAGGCGAACACGCAAGAGCATGACAACCCACATGTTACTCATCATTCCTTCAGCTGCATAAGCTCAGCTGCGGAGAGAAACTTTCATCCTGCATTCACAGGTATTTGCAGATCGCCACCTGTCATGGCTGATAGGCAGTTCTGCCCGCCCCGGCCATCCAATGGTTACACATTCTGCCACCACTATAAAGGGCACTGCCTACTACTACTTATATATGGCATCCAATGCTACCAGAGCGCTCCATCTGCCACAGGTTTGCCTCCTTTACAAATCCCGTAAAGGGGTTGCCCACGGGAGTACGGCGCTCGGCTATCTTCAGCAGTCCCCCAGAGAATGAGTGGAGCAGCAATGGACGTGCACGACCTGTCGCTCCATTCATATAGGGGCATTGGACCCCTGTTCTTGAGATTGGAGGCAGTGAGGCCACCATAGATCAGATACTTAAAGGGGTTGGACCATCTTATACATTAGGGATATATTGCTAGGATATGCCTCCAATGTTTGATAGGTGCGGGTCCCACCTATCTAGAACGGAGCCCGCAAAGTGAAGAACAGATTGCGCATGCGCAGCCATCCTCCTTTCATTTCTACTGGAGTGCTGAAAATTTGCAGAGCAGCACGCGGTCCTCTCTCCTTCACCTTGTGGGCTCTGTTCTAAAATAGGCGAGGGACCAGCACCAATCAGACATTGGGGGCATATCCTAGCAATATGCACCCAATACAGGAGATGGACCAAGCCCCTTAACCCCTGTACTGTAGATAGGGGATACACTTCTAACTTTAAAAGCGTATCCCACCTAAAAATTGTTGATCACCTATGTACCAGGAGTCCAACTGGCCATGGGAATGACTGCTGCTCTGCTGCTACGGTCACTTCTATAGTCTGAATGGAGCAACACATGCTCGACTGCCTTGCTGTGGTCGTGTGGGTTGGGGCATGATCCTCATTACATACTGCCTGTTCCTCTCTGTCCATAACTTCCATAGACTTCCACTGATAGAGCCATGGGCAATCATGGATGGCAGAGGTGGGACCCGCACCTTAAAATACCCAGGATGGAAACAACCCTTTAAAAGGGATATGCCATAAATGTCCAATACGTGAGGGTCCTCTGGGACCTTCTACGGTCTCGAAAACTAGGTCCTGAAGTGAATGGAGCGCACACACGCAGGAGCAGCGTCCTTTTCATTCACTGCTATGGGACTTCCGAAAATAGTCGAGTGCACACGCTTGGCCATTTTCAGAAGTTCTATGGCAGTGAATGGAGAGGAAGCCACAAAGTGTGACCACCCCTCTATCCCCTACTATGCCCATAGAAGTGAAGAGAGGCTGGGTGCGCATGTGCGGCTTGCTTTCCCTTCGCTATGGGGCTCCGTTCTGGAGATACCTCAGTCCAATATTAAAACTTAAAGGGGTTCTCCGGGCTTTTAAAATTGATGACCTATCCCCAGGGTAGGTCATCAATATCAGATTGGCGGGGGTCCGACACCTGGCACCCCCTGCCGATCAGCTTCTCTCTTCCTGCTCGCTGCTGCTTTGCAATAGACATAGCAGCAGCAGGAAGAGAGACCCCCGCCAATCTGATATTGATGACCTACCCTGGGTATAGGTCATCAATTTTCAAAGCCTGGAGAACCCCTTTAACTTTTATTCTTATAATTTAAAAATAATAATGGCTATCCTCACAAGAATGGGTTAAAACACTAGGTGCTCAGGCCTGGTTACAGATATTTATAGTGATATGTCAGCCAGGCACACAATGTACCATTCTCTCGAAGTGATGGCTGTAGTGGTCTCCTAGTTGGATGTTACAGCTGTCACTCACAGCAGAGGGGAGGGGCCGTGATGCAGCTCAATGCAGAGAGCACTTCATAGTGAAGCTCCGCCTCCAATGCACTTAAAGGGTTTGTACAACTGAAAAAAAAAGGGGGTCAGTCAGCACATCCCAATGTGCAGGTGCACACTGCCAGAAACGTATAGAAAAAGAGACAATGCAGCAGCACTCTGCAAACACAAATAAAGTACAATAATGCCATAATTATAGAAAGCATTCTGGTGCTAATGCTACGCTTATTTTGCAAATTTAAGATTCTTGGCAAATACATTTTGTAAAAAATTATTTGGGCCCGTCTGCCAAACGTCAAGGCGATCTCTGTAAGAAGGGAACCTAACACTAAATCCTACCTGTTGTGTGCCATAATGGCCACCATAAAATTGAGGGAGCGCAGGTTCCACATGGATGCTGGGTCCACTCTGCTTTTTACCATTTTTGGTGCCATAACGGCCTTCATTAAATCCAGGGATGCAGGTACCAACATGCATGCTGAGCCCACTGATTTTAATCAGAGTAAGTATAAAGCTGTAGCCTGCTCTCATTGTATTTATTGGAAGCCATTTGGCACCAGGAGAGGTATAGAGTGGGCTCAGCAATGCCCCCAATGTCTGATAGGTGCAGGTTCCAGCTCTGGGACCCGCACCTACCCTTAGAATGGAGCCACAAAGTGCCGGAGGGCGTACCGTGCATGGGCGGCCGTCCTACAATCATTTCTAAGGGACTGCCGAAAATAGCCGAGCAGCACGCGGCCACCGCTCCATTCACTTCTAGCTCGGCTATTTTTGCCACTCCCATAGAAATGATTAAAGGGCGGCCATGCCCGCCAGTACTTTGTGGGCTTCATTATAACGATAGGTGCAGGTCCCAGAGGTGGGACCCGCACCTATCTGACATTGGGGGCATATCCTAGCAATATGCCACCAATGTCTGAGGTAGGACAACCCCTTTAAGGAGCAGAATATGACAGAATAAAAGTTTATATTCTCACTTCTCCTGATGATAAATGATCCACAAAAAGTTATGTCTGTACCGCTCTCCGCAAGCCTACCTGGTGCTTTCAGCAGTTTAGCATGGTCATAACTGCTGATAGATTTCCTTTAAGACCATAATATGTAAACCCTTAGTGGCCACCAATACACCTTTGTATGGTGGTCAGGGGCTTTAGGCTTGTCCTGTAAAAAAACAAAAAAAAACAAGCCCTCATATGTCAACATTGATCGAAACATAAAAAAGTTATACGTCTTGGAATGCGACGATGGACCAATGAAAAGAATTGCTTGGTCACTAAGGGGTTAAAGAGGACATGTCCCTCTTCGTGAACACTTGTATTTGACAGGAATTAACCATTTTGGAGCATATATTTTTTTGAAACTCTGCGTTGTGCTGTTCTTCCTTCCTCTTCTCCTACCTAGTGCTGCCAGCAGTTTAGCATGATCAAAACTGCTGACAGACTCTCTTTAGCAATAGAACTGCTAGTTAAGAAGAGAGATGCATAAAGGTAGAACGAGTCACGAGAACCGCAGCATTCATCTGCCTCTTCCTACCACAACGTCCCCTGGGAATTGTGGGGTCTTTTGACTGATGTGGTCACGGGCTGGTGAGGAGGAACAGACGGTATTAATACTCTGAGATGCTACACCACTTGAGGAAAAAAGACACAAGTTTCTCAGGAATGCAGCGGCGGAGTTATAACCAAACAGTGTAATTATTTGATAGCCTCGGCTGTAACAAATACTGTTTAAATAGCCTCGGGGATAGCATTATACACGGATTCTGATTTATCAGAGCGGCACCTGCTAAAACGGCCGCCCTCCCCTGCAGTGCCCTCAAAAGCCAAGGGGATATGTTTCTGCAGATACTGCAGCGGAGGGAGCGAGGTTGCATGCAGGTCACAAGAGGTGGGGTGTCCCAGCGGCTTGTGGTCGGTCCCGGGAAGTGGGTGCAGTAATTAAAACAATCAACCATTATCTATTGGATTGATCCAAAGATAGCAGCTTGTCTACTTACCCTTCTTACTCCGGGCACTCTGGGGGTCTGCATATATTGATGGGCTCTGGTCTGCGGCTTCATTTATATAGGGGTCTGATTAGGGCTTTATATTAATATAGGGGGGTCAGATATTTACATAGGGGACTGTTTTGGGGTCTGAAAGTAATTTACGGGTCTAGTTTGGAGGTATGATATAAAATAGGGGTCTGACATTAATTTTGCAGTCTGATGTCAATACAGGCATCTGGTCTGGGGTCTGATATACGGGTCTGAAATGAATTTCACGGTCAGATGTCAATACAGATGTCTGGTCTGGGGTCTAATATAATAAACGGGTCTGAAATTAATTTCAGCGTCTCATTAGGGGTCTGATATAAATACAGAAGTTTGGTCTGGGGGGGGTCTCATATTATAGAGGTGTAAAATTAGTTAAGGGGTCTGGTTTGGGGTCTGATGTCAATCAAGAAGTCTTGTCTGGGGTCTGATATAATATCAGGTCTGAAATTAATTTTGCGGTCAGATGTCAATACAGATGTCTGGTCTGGGGTCTGATATAATATATAAGTCATAAAATTTATTTCGGTGTCTAGTTAGGGGTCTGATATAAATATAGAAGTCTGGTCTGGGGTCTTATATTAATATACGGGTCTCAATACACAGACAATTTTTATGGACTCATTCCTCTATATGAAAAGTAAGTTCTTGTTTCTCAGGAATACGGGCTGCCTAGAAGTATCTAAGCTGATCCCCTTTATGCCCTCCAGAATGGCTGCCTGGTAAGCAGAAATGGGGGGTTCGTAGGGAAAGCTATTTTGAGTAGTAAATGAATTACCACAACCACTGACCTCAGTGGTGGCGACCAAAATCCGTACCTGGGGCATCGACTGAAAACATAATAGCTGTCAGAATTGCAGCAAATTCACTTCTTCATATCGGCCTTGTAGAGAGCCCTTTAAGAGGATTTAACGAGCAGAATGCCAAGTATTAAGCCCCAGCTGCTCAGCCCTATAGCATCTCACACAAGCTGCTTTATCAGTTGCAGAGATTAATATCCAAGATATTTTAGCTGCCTGTGTGTAGGCATCATTACTAAAGGGGGTTGTCGTCATACTAAGAAAACATAGGAGAAGAGAGAGGAGAGGCTTTCGTAGATGGAAACCTAGGGGCCCAGGGTTTCCTACTGCGGTGCTGATTAGTGAACGGTATTCCTCATAATAATTCTGGAGTATTTATTCCTATTACTCTATGTTGTACCATTCCTACTAGAAATGCATGAATAGATTCCCAGCAGTCTGCAGTGAAGGTCCAGCTGGGTGTTACCAGTCAGGGGTGCCTTCCTGCACAGTCTGACACTATCCAATCAGTACTTCCAGTGTCAGACTGTGCAGGGACACACCCCCTAATTGGTTACACCCAGCTGGACCGTACTGCAGACTGCTGGCAGCTTATTCATAAACTTCCAGAAGGAATAACAGAGGAAAAGAACAAGAGAGTCATAAGAATAAGCTCTCTAGAATTGTTACTACATGGGGAATGCAAGTAGTTACTAAAAGAGACATGTCAGGAGGGGGGCGGGTTCTCTTTAAATGCTCCAATAACCCTAACTGAGTGGGTTTGAGTGGATCTAGTGAAGTGGGAGAAGGGAGGTTTTGGGCAAAGAAAATGTGACTAAAGGCTAATTGCATGGACAGGGACACGTGCCACTTGGGAACGCGTCACCACTGAGACCAATCGTTGGCTGCAGCGGTGAACATGACCACGTCCACGCAGGAAGTTTTTGATGGATGGGGACCGGAAATCGATTGAAGACAGACAGGGAGCCGGAACCGAGCAGCGGGAACCATGATTCTATGATTGAGGGGAAAATAAATTAAAAAATATTTTTTTAAAAACTGGACAACCCCTTTAAGAGTTCCACAGTTAAGAAATGTTGTGTTGAATCTGTATATTTTGGGTCTGTTCTTCCTGTGACGGTTCTGTAAAGGTTAGTTTTATTCTCCAAAAATTTTTCTCCCATTTTTTTTCCCTAAGTTCCTTTAGCTGCCCCCACCCCATACTGCTTCCCGTCCCCACTTACTGCATGACTCTCACAAAGGCTGGGGCGGTGTGTCTGTCTCATCACCCCTTTCCCCTCTCACAGAGACACTAAGGGAGAGATATTAATGCAGCTTCACCCCCCCCCCCCCAATCTGGCATTGACCGTTTCATACTAGGTGGACTCAATGTCTTGAGGTTGGTGTTGGTTTCAAGCAAATTAATAGACACGAGGGGCACGCCGAATGTCTGTTCCCAACGCTCCTGACTCTGTGCTCTGGGAGGCTGCCAGGGGTCAGCAGTCGAACAGTGACAGGATATTGCTTGTACCTTGGAAAAGGAAGGGTCAATCTTATTAACCTCTTAATTACCAGGTGCACAATGACACAAACCAAGTGTCTTTTTCAGGACTGCATCTGCTTATGTAATAGCTTGGATAAACATGATGAATTTAAAGGGACACTTCCATCAAAAAATAAGCCTATATGTAAATATTCTATATGGAATTTTTTTTTCTGGATAATATTTTGTTTCATGTTTTCTACTTCCTGGCTCTTTAACTCTGTCTGGATTTTTAAGGCGTCTTTCACCATGATCTTAGATTATTTTCTGCACATAAGGAGTCTGGATCCCTATTTATTTTATTTTATTTTATTTTCTCCCTCGTTGTTGAGTCCTCTCCACTATGTTAGCCCGGCGCTGCAGTCTGGACTGCCTATTTCAGCACAACTTTGAGAGCTGACAGCAAGGGAACAGGGCAGCAGGTGATGTAGACTCCTTATCTGCAGCACTACTCATGTCCAGAATTGTGGTGACATATTCACTTTAACTCTTTCATTCAGACCATTACTGTGACCAGAGAGTTCCCCCCTGTAGTGACTCAATTAGAGTATCACACATTACACTAATCAATGCAATGCTCTTCTATGGGCACTGAGCTGTCTGACTGTTATTCCAGTTCTATACCTACTGTCATCATGGCGATTACCCTGCAGATAAGATCTTCCCTCACAGCAGCAGTAAACTGACTAAGGATTACCTATCAATATAGGAGGTCCTATGTTTTGTGTGCTGACTGCTACAGAAGGAAGAGACTGTGTATTTAAATGGGATGTCCACCTTTATTAAGTGATGCCCTGTCCTACACCCCACACCTCCGCCGATCAGCTGGCTTTAGCCGAACAACTAATTGGTGGGTGTGCGAGGTGTCAGCTAGTGATGGCCTACCCTGAGGACAGGCCATCGCTGAATAAAAGGTGGACAACCCCTTTAATTTTTAATGGCATTGTACTGCCAACCCCCAAAAAAAGCCAAAACAATGGCGCTGCTTATATATTCAGGGAAAAATGGATGTGAAAACCCAACGTGGGCTCCTCTCATGGCAAATATAGAGAAAGACCCCTCCAGGGTCCGCAGATTTTAGGCTGTCAGTGGATCTTGTCATATTGTAAAGGGGTTAATGCAAGGTAACAAATTTTGGGCATCTTTTATTAAATTTTGTTCACTTATGTTTTTATTATGTCTGTGCCATATTAATGTCTGACAGCATTATTGCACCATCTAAAGGATGTCGTGGTGTTATGTGGCCTGTCGTAGGGACTGGCCAGCTATCTAATGTGAGCAGGGGCAGACTGGCAACTTGATGTGGTCCTGGAAAAAAACTAAAAGTGGCCCCATGTTGTAGGCGGGTCAAAATTGACAGAAGATCGGTCAACACAAGTAGGCAGGGACAACAGAAACAAGCGGGGCCTGCAATAGTATTTGTGCTGCATAGTGCAGCACAAGATACCGCCCCAGCAGAACCAAATATCATAGTGCAGCACAAGATACCGCCCCAGCAGAACCAAATATCATAGTGCAGCACAAGATACCGCCCCAGCAGAACCAAATATCATAGTGCAGCACAAGATACCGCCCCAGCAGAACCAAATATCATAGTGCAGCACAAGATACCGCCCCAGCAGAACCAAATATCATAGTGCAGCACAAGATACCGCCCCAGCAGAACCAAATATCATAGTGCAGCACAAGATACCGCCCCAGCAGAACCAAATATCATAGTGCAGCACAAATTACCGCCCCAGTAGAATCAAATATCACAGTGCAGCACAAATTACCGCCCCAGTAGAACCAAATATCATAGTGCAGCACAAGATACCGCCCCAGCAGAACCAAATATCATAGTGCAGCATAAAATTTCACCCCAGCAGAAACAAATATCATAGTGAAGCAAAAAATACTGCCACCCTTGTCACAGTATTAATTGTATCACCGTCCTGAGGATGGTAATACAATTGAGTTTAGGAGGGCATCTGCGGCCGTTGAGTGTCAGATTATGTACCCAGCTGGCAGTCATGAGGGCAGCTTGGGTGGCCCCCTGGGCATTGGCGTATCGGGAAATTTCCCGGTAGGGGTCTATGGCCAGTGTGCAATTAAATGTGAGTGGGGGTGTGCCCTAATGGCAGATGTCGGGGAAAAGAAGGATCGGGCATGCTGTTCCTGCCAAAAATGTCATTTTTCCCTTTTGTTCTGTATTTAAAGTAATGCACTGTGTGGATCGGTATACTGAAGTCTGCCAGTTCCTTAAAATCGGGCATCAATGTCGAGGACCCGCCCAACGTTCTGAAAAGACCAGCCGTTTCAATTCCTTCCCAACTTAAAAAACTGAATAGAAAAAAAAGGTGCTTTTTCTCTTGGTGTAGAGTGTAAACTACACATCATTAAATGTTTCCCGTGCCCTCCAGATGAATGCACGTACGAGGGAACATCAAACAAGTGACCTGGAATCCAGCCGTCACAAGCATGCGCTCAGAAGTCGATGGGGGGGGGGGGGGGGGAGCAAGCCCTAGGGGGAGACAGAAGCTTGGTTCAAGATGCTGAGCTTAGAGCTGAGAGAAGGGATACAGAAGCTTATAATAAGTTCCCAAGCAACAGTGCCAAATTATTAACTGGAACATGAAGAACAAATTTAATGCGCAGAAGGCTTGGACGGGAAATAAAGGCAAACAGACAAAAGCAAACGCATACCAATTTGGTGTGGAAACAAATCCGTGCAGGACATGGCAGGAGCGTTCAGATATGTACCTGTATGTTATTTGTACAACCGGAGACTGTGCAAACCGCCTGCAGCTATCTGATCAGGGCTTAGGAGCAATTCCATCTGAAATCTAAAACCATCAGTTAGGTTATTGAGATTTCTTCTTATTCCTAGTTGGGTGACAATATAGCCAGATTTCTGCATAACTAAGTACATGGGGAGCAGTCTGTGTGATGGCGTCATCTACAAGAGGGGGCATGGGAGTATTCTGCGTGAGAAAAGGACATAGGGAGCAGTTTGTGAGAGGTAGAGCATGGAGAGAAGTCTGTGTAACAGAGGGGGTCATGGGGAGCAGTCTGTGTGATGGGCGTCATCTACAAGAGGGGGCATGGGAGTACTCTGGGTGAGAAAGGGACATAGGGAGCAGTTTGCGAGGGGTGGGGCATGGAGAGAAGTCTATGTAACAGAGGGGGTCATGGGGAGCAGTCTGTGTGATGGGCGTCATCTACAAGAGGGGGCATGGGAGTACTCTGGGTGAGAAAGATAGGGAGCAGTTTGTAAGAGGCGGGGCATGGAGAGAAGTCTCTGTTACAGAGGGGGGCATGGGGAGCAGTCTGTGTGATGGCGTCATCTACAAGAGAGGGCATGGGAGTATTCTGGGTGAGAAAGATAGGGAGCAGTTTGTAAGAGGTAGAGCATGGAGAGAAGTTTGTTACAGAGGGGGTCATGGGGAGCAGTCTGTGTGATGGGCTCCATCTACAAGAAGGGGCATGGGAGTACTCAGTGTGAGAAAGGGACATAGGGAGCAGTTTGTAAGAGGTGGGGCATGGAGAGAAGTCTCTGTTACAGAGGGGGTCATGGGGAGCAGTCTGTGTGATGGGCATCATCTACAAGAGGGGGCATGGGAGTACTCTGGGTGAGAAAGATAGGGAGCAGTTTGAAAGAGGTGGGGCATGGAGAGAAGTCTCTGTTACAGAGGGGGGCATGAGGAGCAGTCTGTGTGATGGGCGTGCTGAGGGGGCATGGGAGTACTCAGTGTGAGATAGGGACATAGGGGGCAGTTTGTTAGAAGTGGGGCATGGAGAGAAGTCTCTGTTACAGAGGGGGTCATGGGGAGCAGTCTGTGTGATGGGCGTCATCTACAAGAGGGGGCATGGGAGTACTCTGGGTGAGAAAGGCACATAGGGAGCAGTTTGCGAGGGCTGGGGCATGGAGAGAAGTCTGTGTAACAGAAGGGGTCATGGGGAGAAGTTTGTGTGATTGGGGTCATCTAGAAGAGGAGGCTTGGCGGTACTCTGTGTGAGAAAGGGACATAGGGAGCAGTTTATGAGAGGTGTAACAACGAGAGAAGTCTGTGTAATTGGAGGGAGGGGGTCATGAGGAGCAGTCTTTGTAACAGAGGGGGAAATGGTGAACAATCTTTGTGAGCGCTTGGGGAGCAGACTGTGAGAGAGTTGGGGCCATAGAGAGCAATCTATGTAATGGGGGAGGGGGCAATAGGGCAGTCTGTGTGAGATGGGGGATGGGTAGCAGTTTGTGTAACAGAAGGGAGCATAGGGAGTGGTCTGTGTAAGAGGGGACACAGGGAAGCAGTCTGTATGAGGGCAGCCTTGAGGGGTGAGTACATCTTCGGAGGCCATTTTTTTTAAATTATTGCATTTTACTCATTTTGGGCTAAAAAAAAAATCATTTTTTTCAATTGGTCTTTATTAACAAATATTGAGCTGTTCTGTTTCAAAGGTTTAACAGTTTTTCTAGATGTGTGAATGATACTTTTTACTTTCACTTTGTGCCGGTCATCTAATAACCCTTATCTCTAATTTACTGAGAGGTCATAAACACTTATTTCAGCCATATTGTTATCAGTAAGATAAGGATTGAGCTATAATGAGTGTTTAGAAGGTCATAGATCAGAGATAAGGAGCCATCAGGTGAGCTGGCTTAGGGGCAGAGAGAAAATCCAGATCCTGCTACTAGAGCATCTCAGCCCTGTACAGAGAAAAGGGCTCCATAATTTAAAAAAATATCAATTAAAAATATTTTTTTGCTCAAAATGCCCTAAACCTCCAGGGAAACTGACGTTACACTTTGTTTCTATCCTAGGTCACCAGACCAGCTGACATTAACCCCATCATTGACTCAGACCATGAGGAATGAAGACAGGAACCACTTTTCTGTACTACACCACCATGAGAGAGAGATGCAGACCTTATCCCCTTCACTGCCCTAGACCACCAAGGTTGCAGACATTTGTTCCTTCTCTGTCCTAGACCTAATGGATGTTTCCATAAACTCATTAAAGAGTTGTTATGAGAATAGCAATAGGTATTAGATGCTGTGTTGAACAGCCCAACCTAGAAGGAAAGGTGCTCAGTAACCTAAATTACCCCCCTCACGAGCTACAATGGTTTAGAAGGAACACTGGTAACATGAAATGCCTTGTGCCAAATTCCCATATTTTGCATGCTATTAGTAAGAGTATCTCAACAAGGTATTGATAAAGAAGAAGGAATACTTACTATTCGGAGAAAAACTTGGCAATGCTGCTGGGTTCAACCTCATCTTTATGTTCCAGGAGCTGAGTGAGCGCATCTTCCATGTAAGTTAGGACATGTCTCTGGGCTGCAGAAAATGGAGCGGACAAAACTGATTTACTTATAGGCCATTACTTTTATAGGACCAATACATTTCATAGTTCAGTAAGTCAGTCACTCTCCTTGTCAAGGTTACAAGATGTATCCCCGCGTTTCAGCACTGCGGCTACACACAGCATTTCATAAGGACCCAGCAGGTCCATACATTGCATGGACTGCCCATTAATGGGCACCATCTTTCACGGGTACTGTTCTCCCTGCGGAGACCTCAGCTTGCATGGAGAGCGTTGAAGGCAATGTTCCATGGGATATGGTACGCAAACTAACCCTTTTGTAGGAGAAGAAAGCTGCCCGACCCATTAAAGAGCCTTGAAACATGACTTGGAATATCCACCAAACCATCGCGTAAAATGCTTTACATCTCCTGGACCTATAGGGGATCTTATGTATAGGTTTGCCTACAGATTACAGTAAATTCCCCTGGTCCCCAGCAGAGCTGTGCGCATGGACATAGTATAGCACTGCGTGGAGGCCATACAGCGCCTTAAAGGGATTTTCAGGAGTAAAATATTGATGGTCTACCCACAGGATAGCTCATCAATACCTGATCGGTGGGGGTCTGACACCCGTGAGCCTTCCGCAATTTGCGGAACAATATGGGCGGCCCATTGTAGACATGCCTATTCTTGTCCGCAAAACGGACAAGAATAGGACATGTTATATTTTTTTTGCAGGGCCTCGGAATAGAGCAACGGATGCGGACAGCACACGGAGTGCTGTCCGCATCTTTTGCGGCCCCATTGAAGTGAATGGGTCCGCATCCGAGCCGCAAAAAGTGCGGCTCGGATACGGACTCGAAAAAAAACGGTCATGTGCATGAGGCTTAACTCTCGTTAATGCGTTGGAATCTACAGTATGAAAGAAGCAATCTAAAGATTGCGTGTTATAGTTTGCTATGGGAACTATAAAACAAAAATGGAAAACAAAAAAAATGAATAAATCTTTTTAAAAATAAAAATAAATTAAATAATCTAAAAATTCAAATCATCCCACTTGCCCCAAAATAAAAAATAATGGTCATTGCTGAGTGAGAAAACGCCCGTATTATTAAAAAAATATATATTTATCCCATATGGAAAACGGCGAAACAGAAAAAGAAAATTTAAAATGGACATTTTGCTGTTTTTTTCTCCTCCCACAATTTTTTTTATAAAAAGTAGTACGTACCCCAAAATGAAAAGTACAGATCGCCTCGCAAAAAATAAGTCCTTACACAGCCCCATACACATAACTACAAAAAAGTTCTAGGGGTCCGAATATGGTAACAAAAAGAAAAAAATATTTTTTTTGCAAGGTTTTTATTTTATTTTTCAGTATAACAATGCAAGAAAAACGATACATATGTGGTATGGCCGTAATCGTATTGACCTGGAGAATGAAGGTAACTGGTCAGTACGGCCATGTGCATACCCCCTTATTTTTTTCTAACAAAATGGGGTTGTCAACAGCAGATAGCTCCTTTGAAAAAATGTTTAAACAAATGTCACATTAAACCACTGTCCACCAATTTGCAAAGTGTGTCCTCCTCCAAAATGTAGATTTGGGGGCTGTATGGTGCTGTTCACCACTATGCCACCTTATGGAAATAATTAGTCAAACTGAATGCGTCTCATTACAAATTCATATCAGCAAATTTTTGATTTAAAAAAAAAAACATTTCTTCTGTGACAGCAGAATTTATAAATTTCCGTATAAAATGTTCTAAAAGCAATAAGTAATGAAAAGAAATCCATTTGATCAGCCCTAGATATTGTGCTTATTGGGCAATTAGACTGTGGTCTGGCAATGTGTTATTTTTGCTATTCTATATCGGTCCCCTGGTCTCTAGTCATTGCCCCCTGGCGATCCAACCACGTGTGCCACAAGGTACTGTCAAGTATCAGTTACTCAGCTAAGTGACCTACATATTTGCATGACCTCCAAACCTTCCTCTTCTGTAATAAATTACAGGGGCCGGCCAAATCCCTTGTAGCAAACTGTGCCATTAAATCAAATGCAGTCACTTAGAGGAAAAATAATATTTGCACTTTCCTTTCTGAGCGCTTTGCCCTTTAAAGCTTTAATTATATGGTATTAACCCTGTAAAATTTCATAAGTAGTCCGCGTAAAGCCCATCACCCGAATACAACCAGGGCAGTCACAAGCGCTGCATGCAGAAGGCATTTCCCGTGACTTGAGAGCATATGTCAGCAGAATCAACCCTATGTCTGGGGGGGTTGACCCTGCTGATTGAAAGCATACCTTTGCAGATCATGTGATACTAACCACGCCCCTTGTTCTTAACAATGACACTCCCTACGTCCTACATTAGATCCAATGCAGGACGTAACCTGAAGCAACTGAACATCAAAACTGGGTGCCATAAGGCAGTTTTAATAAATGGTGGTATTTGGGGAAAGTGACATAACAGCCATATCCGCTGGGTGGGATATATTTATATTAATAGCACAACCCCTTTAAATTTGATCAGATTTTGCTGCCTAGCTTGTGTCCAATGGTCCGTCGGGTTGAGTAAAGCACTGAATAAGATGGACTCACCCACCAACCTCATACTCATACAGTGTGGTGGCATGGTGGACAGACTGCTCTCCATCAATGAGATTCGGGGCATTAAGCAGATTGTGTAGGTGAAATTATCTCATTAGAAGCTTTAACGTTAGTCTAGCAGCGATTGGACAAAATGTAGAAAGAGCGGTCGCCTCAGATGTGATTTAGGAGACAGAGACGGTGTCTGATATGATAATCATCCCTTGTAATGCCAGACATAACACCTTCTAACACCATTTCTTATAAATCATAGGTTTCAAGGAGCAGATTGGTAATTATGCCATTAAGGCACTTTGCAATTATCCTCTTCTGGAGACTGAACTGTTGTAATCCCGCAATCTGTATTAGCACACCGCAGGAAACAGACGTGCACGTTGAAAAAAAAAAAATTACCTTAAAGATGAGCTGAAACGGTAAAATGTGAGCACAAGATAATCTGGGGTCTTCACAAGAACAGAGGAACAAGAATGAGCAGAGATAAACTCACAGTAAAACGTCTTTGAGAAGACCACCCAAGACTGCATTGCAAAATGGTCTCTTTAAAGGGGTGGTCCTCTCAAAGAGGAGGCCATTGTACATACTATGTGATCAAATAAACATGTCTCATAGAAAACCTGGTCTACATAACGGACATGGCCTAGGCTAAGCTGTGAGAAGCCCAGGGGGCTACTGCGAGCACTGGTGCCTTCTCAAACAGCTGATCATCGGGGTCACGGGTGTCAGACCCCCACCGATCAGGTAGAGATGACCTATCCAGAGGATAGGTCATCCGTTAAAAATTTGGGAAAACCCCTTCTCTGGCTAGAAATTGATGGTCTATCTCTAGGACATGCCACCAACATCCAATGGGCAGGAGTCTAACCACTGTGATCTCCATGATCGCTAGAATGTAATTACAGAGATGCTAGGAGAACGTCTTGCTACTTCATCTCCTGCTGTATGGTCTTTCAGGGCCACCACACAGACATCAACAAGGGTGTAGCTATAGGGGAAGCGGCTGCTTTGGGGCCTGAACTCAGAAGGGGCCCACCCAGGAGGAGGACTAAAAGATTTTATTGTCAGGGCCCCCTTAACAGTATTATACAATTACATTATATACAGTGACACTGTAGGAAACGGATGGATTGGCTGCCGGGCCTCGTCTGAGAGCGCGATCTTGACTAGCCTCAGGAGAGGGGGTTGCACAGAAGTCGGTAGTTGTGATGAAGCTGCTGGGGTAGGGGGGCCCATTCAAAAATTTGCTGTGGGGCCCGGTCATCTCTAGTTACGCCACTGGACATCAAATATAGCCATCCAATTAATACTGGACAGAAACAAAATCACAAAAATTGCTGACCCACAAGACGTGGAGCCACTAATACTACCCAAAAATTGAACCACAATCTTCACGAGGTGAAAATCGAATAAACTTTATTGACAATGTAAGAAAATTACATACATAATGGTAAAAGACAGCACAAAAGTGAGATACAAAGATGAGGAACAAGGCCCAAGAGGGGGCCGAGAGGTCAGCACACCAAGAGACCAGGGAAAAGAATGATGCAGGATGAGAAAAATGAAAAGAACCACCAACACCGTTTTGCCAGTAACCTGGCTTCTTCCGGGGATGTTACTGGTTACTGGCGAAACGGCGTTGGGTTAGGAGGCGGCTGAGAGATCGACACACCATCCAGGGTATGAATATCTTTCTCTAATCACCAAGCTTTTTGCCCTTATATTTTGCCTTTGCTGATGCATAGCTTGGCTCTTACTGTTTATAGCGGTCTTGGTGGTTCTTTTTATTTTTCTCATCCTGCATCATTCTTTTCCCTGGTCTCTTGGTGTGCTGACCTCTCGGCCCCCTCTTGGGCCTTGTTCCTCATCTTTGTATCTCACTTTTGTGCTGCCTTTTACCATTATGTATGTAATTTTCTTACATTGTCAATAAAGTTTATTCGATTTTCACCTCGTGATGATTGGGTGGTTCAATTTTTGGGTAGTATTAGTGTGGACATCAAATATAGTCAAAGGCCAGCCATGCGGTCTTCTCGAGAAAGCTAAATAGAGAAGACAGGAGATTTATTAAAACCAACGTTTCCGGTCCTAATCTAAAAGAAGCTGGAGGAAGATATGCAAAACGTATTAGGAAGGGCACGCCTCTTAATAAAACTGGCGCATCTCAGAAGTATCGGTGCACCTGAAAACCAAATCTACACCTGTTACCAGCATAGATTTCTGCCCTGGTGTACATGATGATAAATCTGTCCTGCCACGGGAGGCCACCGGTGTACAGCCATTGATCTATTCCTCCCAAAGTGACGGTGAACTTTCCTAACAGCACTGCTGCTTTGTTTTAGCGATTGGAGGGGGATCATAGATGTCAGATCCCATTCCCTACCCGTCCTAGCAATGTGTCATCAATGTCTATCCTGAGTTTTCCAGGGAATTTTATGAATTTCAAAATCAGAGGCTGAATGGGTTAAACAAAAATAATAATCAATACTCATCCTCATGGATCCCCCACCACTGAAGTTCCGATACTGCTCAACTCCCTGCAGTTCTCTACCACTTGGTACCAGGCTCGGCCTGGATTGCCTGCTCAGCCAATCACAGACTGAGACAAGTCCAAGCCGTTTCCTGTGTACTGGGTTTGGGATCAGGCAGTGGAGAGCTGCAGAGACCAGAGCAGCATCGGAAAGGCAACGGCAGGGGATCAGTGAAGAGGAGTATTGATTATTGATTATTTTAACACATTCCACATCTGTTTCTGGGAAACCTCTCCCATGCTTACACGCCAATTATCACGAGTCTCTCATTTCTGAGTCTCTTGGGCCCGGCTATGAAAAGAGTCATAGAGATGCAGAACTGGCGCTTCTTTCTACACTGACTACAGGGAATGAAATGTCCTCAGGAACAATTTTTTTAAACCAAATCCTAGGAATAACCCATGAGCATACAAAAAAGTCTGTGTGAAATCCAACCTTTTATCCTTGTGTCCAACTGGACTACAGAAGAGAACGAAGAGACTGTAGAAATGCAATGTACTGTGCATAGTGTTGCGATGGCATTCGTTACTGGAACGTAAATCTACTATTGATGCATAACTGAGAACTGAAGGCCATTCAATAACCATGATGTAAGTCTTGTCACTTTTTCTGGGAAACTGGGGGAGCATTGAAGCCTTGGGGTGACATCTGACTTCTGGTGTAACTTCTTGGCTTGAGGTTTTAAGGGAGAACAATACGTCTTAAGGAATCTTTTGACAGCAAGAAATAACTGCAATGGGGCATAACCCCAGACGAAATATCATGTTCTGCAAAACCCTGTACAGTAAAAATGGCAGCATGAAAACAACTATCATGAAATGTTAGGCACATCATGAAAATAGTTAGAATTTCACCCTTTGATACCCTTAGAAGGGCGGGGGGCTTGGGCACTTTGTAAAGGAAAGTCCGTCCCGCTGGGCACTTGAGAGCCGTTTTTCATAGAAATAAAAGTTGTTTTTTTCTGGAAATGGAATAAATACCTAGATGGCGTAAAAGTGTGTCTCTAATGCCTTCACGACGTTCTGATGGCCATTGCTGGTAGTTCTATTAGTGAAATTTATTAATCAATTGGCTATATATAACAAAAAAATAAAAGTTATGTTTAAAGGTGGAAATTCATTTTAAAGGGGTTGTCCAGAAATAAGTACTTTTTACCTAGTGCCCACAGCCTGCCCACAGTAAGCAAAGGACTCATACTTACCTGCTACCCGATGCTCCAGTCCCCAGGGGTGTCCATCTTCCTGTCCCCGGTCAGTTTACTTCCAGTGCCGCATGGGGATGGTCACAGCCAATGACTGGCTGTCGGTGGTGACATGTCCGCAAGCAGCACCTCACCGCTGAAGCCAGTCATTGGCTGCAGCGGAGCAAGTGACCATGCCAATGCTGCGTCGGAAGTAACCAAGCTGGGGGCCAGAAGATGGATACACCAGAGCCATCGCGGACAGGGGTGGACTGGCCATAATTCGTACAGGGAATTTTCCCAGTGGGCTGATGCTCAGGGATGGTTGCCTGAGGCCTCCTAATGGCCACCGGCCAGGAATATAATGATCTGATGCTCTCAGCATTAATTAATGCTAGGAGCGTCAGGTACTTATGCACCTGGCCGGCAGCCCTCCTGATTTCAACTGAATGGCCCTCCTCAGGACAGTGACAAAGTTGAATACTGCAGCAGGATCAGCGGTATTTTGTGCTGTACTGCAGTACTTGGTTCTGCTGGGGCAGTATTTTCCGCTGTACTGCAGTACTTGGTTCTGCTAGAGCAGTATTTTCCGCTGTACTGCAGTACCTGGTTCTGCTGGGGCAGTATTTTCTGCTGTACTGCAGTACTTGGTTCTGCTGGGGCAGTATTTTCTGCTGTACTGCAGTACTTGGTTCTGCTGGGGCAGTATTTTCTGCTGTACTGCAGTACTTGGTTCTGCTGGGGCAGTATTTTCTGCTGTACTGCAGTACTTGGTTCTGCTGGGGCAATACTTTTCCTGTACTGCAGTACCTGGTTCTGCTGGGGCAGTATTTTCTGCTGTACTGCAGTACCTGGTTCTGCTGGGGCAGTATTTTCTGCTGTACTGCAGTACTTGGTTCTGCTGAGGCAGTATTTTCTGCTGTACTGCAGTACTTGGTTCTGCTGGAGCAGTATTTTATGCTGTACTGCAATACTTGGTTCTGCTGGAGCAGTATTTTATGCTGTACTGCAGTACTTGGTTCTGCTGAAACAGTATTTTCTGATGTACTGCAGTACTTGGTTCTGCTGGGGCAGTATTTTTTTTGCTGGACTGCAGTACTTGGCTCCGCTGGGGCAGTATTTTCTTCTGTACTGCAGTACTTGGTTCCGCTGTGGCAGTATTTTCTGCTGTACTGCAGTACTTGGTTCTGCTGGGGCAGTATTTTCTGCTGTACTGCAGTACTTGGTTCTGCTGGGGCAGTATTTTCTGCTGTACTGCAGTACTTGGTTCTGCTGGGGCAATACTTTTCCTGTACTGCAGTACCTGGTTCTGCTGGGGCAGTATTTTCTGCTGTACTGCAGTACCTGGTTCTGCTGGGGCAGTATTTTCTGCTGTACTGCAGTACTTGGTTCTGCTGGGGCAGTATTTTCTGCTGTACTGCAGTACTTGGTTCTGCTGGAGCAGTATTTTATGCTGTACTGCAATACTTGGTTCTGCTGGAGCAGTATTTTATGCTGTACTGCAGTACTTGGTTCTGCTGAAACAGTATTTTCTGATGTACTGCAGTACTTGGTTCTGCTGGGGCAGTATTTTTTTTGCTGGACTGCAGTACTTGGCTCCGCTGGGGCAGTATTTTCTTCTGTACTGCAGTACTTGGTTCCGCTGTGGCAGTATTTTCCGCTGTACTGCAGTACTTGGTTCTGCTGGAGCAGTATTTTATGCTGTACTGCAATACTTGGTTCCGCTGGGGCAGTATTTTGTGCTGTACTGCAGTACTTGGTTCTGCTGGGGCAGTATTTTCCGCTGTACTGCAGTACTTGGTTCTGCTAGAGCAGTATTTTCCGCTGTACTGCAGTACTTGGTTCTGCTGGAGCAGTATTTTCCGCTGTACTGCAGTACTTGGTTCTGCTGGAGCAGTATTTTCCGCTGTACTGCAGTACTTGGTTCTGCTGGAGCAGTATTTGGTTCCACTGGGACAGTATTTTCTGCTGTACTGCAGTACTTGGTTCTGCTGGAGCAGTATTTGGTTCCACTGGGGCAGTATTTTCCGCTGTACTGCAGTACTGGGTTCTGCTAGAGCAGTATTTTCCGCTGTACTGCAGTACTTGGTTCTGCTGGAGCAGTATTTTCCGCTGTACTGCAGTACTTGGTTCTGCTGGAGCAGTATTTTCCGCTGTACTGCAGTACTTGGTTCTGCTGGAGCAGTATTTTCCGCTGTACTGCAGTACTTGGTTCTGCTGGAGCAGTATTTTCCGCTGTACTGCAGTACTTGGTTCTGCTGCAGCAGTATTTTCCGCTGTACTGCAGTACTTGGTTCTGCTGCAGCAGTATTTTCCGCTGTACTGCAGTACTTGTTGCTGCACTAAGGTATTGCTGGTCCTGCCTATTTCTGTTGTCTCTGCCAACTGTCAATTTGGAGCCGCCTACAACATGGAGCCATTTTTTATTTATTTTTTCCAGGGCCACTTTAAGTTCCCAATCCGCCCTTGATCCCAGAGGACTGGAGCATCAGGGAGCAGGTAAGTATGGAGGCAGCCATGAAGGTGCTGCCAATTCAGTCTGGCGACAAAACAATGGAGAACTCTTCCACTGGTTGCAAGCGTCGTCATACATTCTTGAAGTAGCTATGAGAAGGAAAGATACTGAACGCCTCAGTAGACAATTTTAATAAGATTTTCTGATATGATTAGAAGAATTTTCCCACGAGAAAATTATTACAACAGTAGCAAAATATCTTTGCCTATTGGAACGCCAATCTGCTCACGGCCAAATCTCCAGCCACCCCAGTAGTAGAAGACGGCATGTTTGATAGAACCCAGAAAGACCGCGAGCTAGCACGTTGCTGATGGTCCGTGTGATACGAGCCCATGTATGATCTGAATACCCAGAGGGCACAACCCGCCTCTTACTCAGCGAGCAGGAGATCTAAGTCACTGGGTCTGATCCAGGCCTGAGCTTCAGCTGTGACCTTCCTGTGAAATGTAATCCTCCGCCTGCACATTGCTCCATGCTTCATGCACATGGGCAGGGGAAGCAATGCCTTTGAGCCATGATTTACCTCCTCACATTTCCCTTCTGTATTTTCTCTAAGTCGTCTTTCTTTAGGAAAGGTTCCCACCTCTTGACAGCCAAGGACCTGAAATATTATTTGAGGAAGTAAAGATTAACGGAGCCTGTTCAGTGTAAGCAGCGGAGTCAAGGCCGGATCCTATTCCAAAATCCATTACAAAGCCAGCGCTCTGCCTCAGCTGTCGGGGGGTTTTCCTGTTTTAAAGGGACTGTATTTTTATTGCCTAACGATCTTTACATCACTGCAATCTACAGATAGATAAACAGATATATGGACAGACAGAGAGATGCACAGATAGATAGATAGACATGAAAAAATACAGACGGACAGATTAGGCTACTTTCACACTTGCGTTGTTTGATTCCGGCAGGCAGTTCCGTTGCCTGATCAGGCAAACTGTATGCAAACGCATGTCATTTTTTCTGACTGATCAGGCTTTTTTCAAACTTATCAGGATCCTGATCCGTCTAAAAAAATGCATTGCAATACCGGATCCGTTTTTCCGGTGTCATTCAGCAAAACGGATCCAGTATTTATTTTTTTAACATTTTTAAAGGTCTGCGCATGCACAGACCGGAATACCGGATCCGTCAATGCGGCACTAATAAATTCTTATGGAAAAAAATGGCGGATCCGGCATTCAGGCAAGTGTTACGTTTTTTTGGCCGGAGATAAAACCACAGCATGCTGCGGTATTATCTCCGTCCTGAAAAGTCAAAAAGACTGAACTGAAGACATCCTGATGCATCCTGGACGGATTGCTCTCCATTCAGAATGCATGGGGATAAAACTGATCAGTTCTTTTCCGGTATAGAGCCCCTAGGAGGGAACTCAGTGCCGGAAAAGAAAAACGCTAGTGTGAAAGTACCCTAGGACAATGACAAACCTGTCTAATGCGCTTTTCTGACAAGAACGGGGCGACTCCCTGGGAAGTCAGTGGCTGCCATATAGGCGCTCAACCCCAACACACAAAGGACACTATTCAGTTTTGTAGGAAGCCTATTTGCAGCGTTCTTTTTTTTAACCGGAGTACCCGAGGGAAACTCACGCAAAGAAGGGTAGAACATACCACATACATACTAGATAGATATACAGTATATGTCATGGTGAGTTCGGACATGCGGTCATTAGTAGGATTGTTCTTTCTCTTACGCTTTGCATTACTGTTGGCGGCCCTGTCCCGGTATTCACGGGGATATTTACTGCCGACAACCCATTTTTACGCTCTGAACGATCAATGTTTGATCACTGGACATGTTTACTAGGAGATGATCAATAAGAGATTGTTTGGACAACTATTGCTCCATGTAAATGGAGCTTAAAGTGTAAGAGGTTAAAAGGGTTTTCCGACATTTTAATACTGATGACCTGTCCTCTGGATAGGTCATCAGTATCTGATTGGTGGGGGTCCGACACCCAGGACCTCTGCCCATCAGCTGTTTGAGAAGGTAACGGCGTTCCCGGCATTCTTGCAGCTCACCAAGCACAGCGCCGTCCATTGTATAGCGACTGTGCTCACTATGGGACTGAGCTGGGGCTAAGCCACGTGACTGATGAACGTGTCATCAATGGCCTAGGAAAAGCTGGAGAAGGCCGTGGTGCTCACATGAGCAGCGGTGCCTTCTCAGACATCTGATCGGTGGGGGTGCCAGGTGTCGGACCCCCACCGATCAGATACTGATGACCCATAGAGAGGATAGGTCATCAGTATTTAAGTCTCTGAAAACCCCTTTAAGATTAGATGCAAAGTTTTAGGCCTCGACTCCTGCACAAACCAGGTTCCATCACCAAAATACCGCCTGTGGAGAACGTCTATGCTTGTACTGTGTATGGCCGGCACCCAGGTCTCTTTCTCTTCCTATTTACCAATCTTGGACAATTTGCGGCTCCCGAGCTATTAGAAACGCAGCGACATGCTGGACTGGCTCGCACCGCAGAGCTGGGCTCCGATGCCCATGAAAGCTGGAAAGCACATGTTGCGTCCCTCTGGAATACAGAATGAAAATCTGAAGGAGTAATTCACAAAACGAATGCTGCTAATTAGTTGTAATTGTTTTGTCCTAATTTTGCAATACTGAAAATGCAATGTAGTTTTCACCCACAAGGCACCTTATCGCGGTTCTCCGGTGACGTGACTTCTAAATCAGACCTCTATATATCTGGATTGTGACCTTCACAGAGTGTGGTTGACAAATGACCTCAAAATGCCAACAGAGTAATGACGGTATGTGGTCACCTTCCCAAGCCGAGACGTCCACCGCATTCTGGGAACATCTGTTACTCTCCAGCCGGCAGGGAAAGTGCAGAGAATACGTGGGAGACTTCATGGGCAGTGGAAGAAGTGTCATAATTATGTCCCGTGTAATTAACCAGAATGTGGACCAGACATAGGCCAGAAAGAAGATTCCTGTAACGTGGCATCAACAGGACCCGACCTATGCCGGATTATTAACCCCCTAACAGACATATCCACCTTCCAAAAATGTCACCTTTGTATGGTAGATTTAGAATTCATACTTCTTGTTACACAAAGTGCATTTTAACCCCTTAATTTTAAATTTTAGACTTAAAGGGGTTCTCCGGACTACAGATATTGGTGACCTATCCACAGGATAGGTCACCATTATCAGATAAGAGGTGGTCCGACACCCAGCACCATCACCGATCAGCTGTTTCTAGCTCTCATGGTGCAGGAACCTTACACTGTATGGCGTGGAAGCAGAAGGCTCAGTTCCCATGCCGGCATACTGAAGATCAGCTCCCGCTTACTAGTTGCAGTACCCCGACATGGCCGCTACACAGTGTATGAAGCCATCTGCCTCCAGCTCCATACACAGCATAGTTTTCAACAGCTGATCGGTGGGGGTGCCGGTTGTCGAACGCCCTTTCACACAACTTTACATAAATCAACAGTACAAGCGAGGAGAAAAAAAACTTTGTAATATGTGTTATGAGTGAGAAATGTCTAGTTCTCATGATATCAGCTGTTTACATTCCCCTCCCTTGCCTTTCACTTTGAAAAATGTTTTCTGTCCATCTTCAGACTCATCTCCACAAGAGGATCAAATTACAGACTTCATCTCCACAAGAGGATCAAATTACACATGTCAACATAAGTCTATGGGGAGGGGCGGGGGGGAGGAGTGAGCAGGAGCTGAGGAGACACAGGCAAGCAGGACTGCACAGCTACATAGGAAATCTATAGCTTAGAACAAGTGATTCATTAACAAAAATATAGGTCAGTACTTCTCTGTAATGCCCTTCATTATGTTGGGGCTGGTTCTGAGTGACTGTGATACAGGAAGGAGATTCTCCTCTACTTTAAGAGTGCAGTGGATGAAATCTAGTCTCTATCCATCATGTCTGTACAAACGAAAACTGTGATATAATGGCCAGAAATAGTGTTATTTCTCATACACACACACTGTACTACTGATTAAGGCCTCTTTCACACGACCGTTTTTTTTTCCGTTTTTTACGGTCCGTATACGGAACCATTCATTTCAATGGTTCCGCAAAAAAAAAACGAAATGTACGCCGTATGCATTCAGTTTCCGTATTTCCGTTCCGTTGGAAGATAGAACATGTCCTATTATTGCCCTCAAATCACGTTCCGTGGCTCCATTCAAGTCAATGGGTCCGCAAAAAAAACTGAACACATATGAAAATGAATCCGTATGTCTTCCGTATCCGTTCCGTTTTTGCAGAACCATCTATTGAAAATGTTATGCCCAGCCTAATTTTTTCTATGTAATTACTGTATACTGCATATGCCATACGGAAAAACGGAACAGAAAACGGAAACACAACGGAAACAAAAAAACAGAACAACGGATCCGTGAAAAACAGACCGCATAACACTGAAAAAGCCATACGGTCGTGTGAAAGAGGCCTAATGCAAAGTTTATTGAAAGTTTAGGTACACGGGTTTTACAGGATTATGGCCCTTTAGAACTAGCCCCAGAGCGTGTGGTACCTAGTGAAAAAAATATAAATCACACTCATCTACTTCCCAGCACCTGTGCCCTGGCTCCGTTCATCAATCTTCTCTTCCATGGCCCGTTCACTGCCAGATGGGGACACAGGCATCGCGTGACTAGACTCAGCAGTGACGCGATCCCCAATTGGCCCCTGACCCAGCAGTGATGTGCCATTTGAGGACAAATCACCACTGCGCCCAGTCATTGGCTGCAGTGGCGCACATGATCCTGCCCATATCACAGCCAGAAGTACAGGCCAGGACCAGAAGATCACAAAAAGGAGCCAGGATGCTGGAGCACGATTTATTTTATTATGTACCATGCGCTCCAGGGGTTAGTTAAAAAATGAGCCATTATCCTGAAAAGCCCCTTTAAGGAGCAGTAACATTTTCCCCCCTCTGTGTTTCAGCAATCATAACTATTTCTGTAGCTGTAGGAGACCTTGAATTTTATAGAACAAGTAGTAGTTTTCATAGGAACCGCTCTGGGGTACATATGCTCTATTAAATACATTTTATTCACATTTTTGGGGGTGTGGTGAAAACTTTTTTTTTTTGGGGGGGGGGGATATGAAGACCGATAACATTTTTATTTTACCGCTGGCATAACTGTCTGAGGGCGTGTTTTATGTGGGACCATTTGTAGTTTTCACTGGTACCATTTTTTATTGCTTTTTATTCTGCTTTTTGGTAGGTGAGGTGACTAGAAAACAGCAATTCTGGTATTTTTTTATTTTAGTTATTACTCTGTATACTGTGACTTGTAAATAATATATGAAGTTTATAGTATGGGTTGATTCAGATCTTTTTATTTTTATTTATTTTCAACAATAAAACATTGTATATGTAAGAAAAAATACTTTTTTCATTTTATTTTTCTATAAAACCACTTACATATGGTTGTCACTGACAGCAGCTTCTGATGGGTTAAACAGCTACTTAGACATAGAAGAGAGAGGAGTCATATTATCACCACCCCCCATCAGAGAATAAATATGCTCTCCGATTGATATGGAGGGTAGATCAAAGGAAGGGTGATCTACACTAAACCCAGAAAGAGGTAGGCATTCTGTGGTCTGTGAGCCTCCTCCCTCTTTTACGAGCCTGCTCCTCTCCCTCCAGCCCCATCCTCCTCCTCCTCTCCCTCCTATGAGCCTCCTCCTTTCTCTTCTATGAACATCTTCCTCTCCCTCCTATGAGCCTCCTCCTCTCCATATTGAGACTCCTTCTCTCCCTCCAGCCCCATTCTCCTCCTCCTCTCCCTCCTATGAGCTTCCTCCTCTCCCTCCTATGAGCCTCCTCGTCTCCCTCCAGCCCCATCCTCCTCCTCCTCTCCCTCCTATGAGCCTCCTCCTCTCCCTCCTATGAGCTTCCTCCTCTCCCTCCTATGAGCTTCCTCCTCTCCCTCCTATGAGCCTCCTCCTCTCCTTCCAGACCCATTCTCCTCCTCCTCTCCCTCCTATGAGCATCCTCCTCTCCCTCCTATGAGCATCCTCCTCTCCATATGGAGGCTCCTCCTCTCCCTCCAGCCCCATTCTCCTCCTCCTCTCCCTCCAGCCCCATTCTCCTCCTCCTCTCCCTCCTATGAGCTTCCTCCTCTCCCTCCTATGAGCCTCCTCGTCTCCCTCCAGCCCCATCCTCCTCCTCCTCTCCCTCCTATGAGCCTCCTCCTCTCCCTCCTATGAGCTTCCTCCTCTCCCTCCTATGAGCTTCCTCCTCTCCCTCCTATGAGCCTCCTCCTCTCCTTCCAGACCCATTCTCCTCCTCCTCTCCCTCCTATGAGCATCCTCCTCTCCCTCCTATGAGCATCCTCCTCTCCATATGGAGGCTCCTCCTCTCCCTCCAGCCCCATTCTCCTCCTCCTCTCCCTCCTATGAGCAGCATCCTCTCCCTCCTATGAGCCTCCTCCTCTCCCTCCTATGAGACTCCTCCTCTCCTTCCAGACCCATTCTCCTCCTCATCTCCCTCCTATGAGCATCCTCCTACCCCTCCAGCCCCATTCTCCTCCTCCACAGGCTGTCCGGCAGTGTCTGGCATATTTCGGATCCTACAGTTCCAAATATTGCCAAAACAGAATACTGGAATCCTAGCACAGATGTGCAGCAAGTCTTAGGCCCCATTCAGATGACAAAGCGCAGCTACTACAGCATACGGAGGACCAGTACAGAGCTGCACGGCCTCCATGTTCCCCGATGCCATGCTCCATTGGGTAAATTGGATGAAACTTCACAAGAAGGTATGAGAGCCACAATCCCTCTGGCCACAATTTCTAGCTCTGTACAACTGTGAGATTGCATGCAACTGTAAAAGAGCCGTGCGCACAAGGCTTTATATCCTGGGAACCTGGCTTTCCAAAATTTTGGGTATCAAATGCGGAATCAGTATTCAAACTACATCAAGTCCAGTGGTGCCCCCTGCAGTAGTAACCCGTGATGTGCCCTGTGCAACCACTTCAGAGATGCGTCTTATCAGGAATGGAAACCAGATGACCTCGCTGACCGGGATGGTGGCCGGATGTTCACGCTCTGACCTTTACATCTAATCAAATCATAAGCATTGCAGCGCAAGTGCGAGGTTGGGGGACCCTTTATTAAAGGGTTTGTGTAATAAAGGGTGGGGGGACCCTTTATTAAAGGGTTTGTGTAAATTTTTAAGCAGGATAGGGGATAACAGCCTGCTCGATGAGGGCCCAACCACCGGGACCCCCACAGATCACGGGTTTGTGTCCACCCCCTGTATAGACGCAGCGATGGTCGAGCATGTGCGCTCATATACTATGGATGCGTATAAATATGCAGCCCTGTCCTTTTATATATTAGCGGGACAGAGGACTGGATCCAGCAGATCATGGTCCAGCTGGTCCTCCCACATGCCTGCTGGGTCTGGCTGGTCCATGGGAGGCCAGGGCTGTGGTTGCTGACCTGTGATGTGAGGAATGCGCGGCTGTCGCACACATGCTGCTGGACTATTTTAGATCACACACGACCTGGAAATAAACAGCCTAAAAGAGGAATACAAACACTGCTGAGCCGGGCAGGACGTGCCCCGAGGCGCTGCTCGCCCCATCTATTGCTGGGGTATCTACAAACCTCACCCGCATGCTGCAGGTCTCTGTTCACAGTAGATCAGGTTTCACTGGAGGAGATGAGATATTCACGCACGTTTTATACACTACATCATAACTAAAACACATGACGCACCGCATATTTACACCTGCTTCATGTGACAACCCCCATAACAAGCATCTGTTAGCTCTCCGGACATGTCTGTTTTAATAAATAATTGCATTCCCCAGGAAAGCACAGCTATGGACCATATTTTTTGTTATAGGGTTGGGTGACCCCTCTGTTATTCCTCCTGGAAATGTAAGTATAAATTGGCATCATAGGGTGTGTCCAAAACTCCTGACAGTGTCAGAGTATGTAGGGACACACCCTATTAATGAGGGGAATGGAAACACCCAGTTGTCAATTTATTCATACATTTCCAGGAGGAACAACAGAGGGGCAACACAATGCAGAATTCTATAAAAATCAGCTTAAAGGGGTATTAGAGGATAGGGGATAACTGTCAGATTGGTGGGGTTCCTACCATTGGTACCCGCACCAATCACAAGAACGGGGACCTCGTACGCCGTGGAACCCCCCTGAAACGGACTGAGTGGCTGGTCAGAACATGTCCGTACATTAACGTACTGGGAAGCATTGTGCAATACTGGGTAATCCCATTTATTTACTGTTATAAAAGTATAAAAAAAGAAGGTACAATCATAAAGCTATAGTGTAGCTATAGGGCAGTGCTCCCTAACCTGTAGTTCTCCAGCTGCTGCAAAACCACAAGGCCCAGCATCCCGGTAGGGAGTCCGGCGGTAGCTGAAACTAAGAACCTACCCCCGAAGGTCAATTCCTGACACAGGCCCCTATGTTACATAAGAAAACAGTACTCTTCTATGTGTAGTATGGCGGCACGATAACCTATCATTTGTACAGCTAAGGCCTGATTCACGTACGTGGTAAAAAGATCCGGCAGGGAACAGACCATTCACTATAACGGGGACCGAATATGGCGAGAAGCGGCCGGAGAAGTACCTCTGCGTGCAGCTGTATTTGTCTGGCCACTTCTCGGTAAGTTTGCCGGGTTGCGGCCAGATCCTCGCCAGTTCCCATTATAGAGAATGAGGTAGGCGGGTAACCGGTAGCTTCTGGCACTGCCAGATCCGGACATCTCCTGCAGGCTGCTTCCCTGCCGGAGATGTGTAAGACTAGCCTTAGTGATATTACATTTCCACTGCCCGGGATAATGTTCAGCAGCTTTAGGGGTTCATCAATTTGTGGAGGGTTATTTCACCAGTCTTTACTGGTATGCCCAGTTTTTCCAATTAAAGGGAACCTGTCACCAGGAAATCCACTGCCTTAATGCTAGCATTGCTCAGCTGAAAGGTAATGATACCTTTCACTTAGCGATCCGTTGCTTTATTTTGGAGGAGAAGTGCTTTTAAACCATATGCGAATAAGCAGTTAAGTGCCCCAAGGGGGGTCCAAGCCACTCTCCGCACCTTTGCTCATCCTGCTTTCTCTGCAAGCTCCTTCCTCTCCTTCTTGATTGACAGGTCCTGGCGAGATGATTATGCAGGAACGTGTCCCTGTTCATTTATGTCATTTTATGCTTTGTTTCCCCAGTATGGTAATGTATGGGAGTGACCGAGTTAACCAAATTTGGCACAGCCCTTAGCGAAGCTAAGGTGTGGACTGTTAGCTCCACCCCTAGCTTAGTCTAGTCTAGAGTTTGCAGAGGAAGGGAGAGGGTGTTTTCCTCACTCCTCAGTACTAGGCCTCAAGGTACAGAGACTAATCATTTCTGCATAATCTACCAAGAGATGACTATCTTTACATAGAACTACTGCTGGAGAGAGAGAACTGAGATTCCAGAATCTGTAACGGCCGAGAAAACAGCGTCAGTAAAGTACACTGCTATCAAAAGCCACAGACTTTACTGCTGTGAGTGGAATACTGATGGCTTTCCCCACCTGCTCCCTGGTGCTCGCTATCCCTTAGGATAGGTTCACACTGAGTTTTCTGGAGGAGGTTTTGAGGCAGTTTTCAATTCAGGTTTTGGTGGATTCAAAATGAACCAGAAATATAAAGGAAGAACTTCGATTTCTCCTTCCTGCTCCACTTTTGGCTATGGCTGAAAAACCTAAAGGGAAATCTACCTCCAAACCTCCTAAAAAAAAAACTCTGCGTGAACCTACCCTTAGAATAGGAGTACATGCTCTTCCAGGCTGATCTGTCCCCAACCCATGACATCGCTCTGTGGAGTATATAAGGTGTCTTCCCCTATGAGAACGTGTCTGAGCTATAGATTCATAGCTAGTCCTGCAAAGGTGCGCTACTGTTTTGCCCTCTTGTGCCTGACTTTTGTCTGTTTACTTCACTTTGTGCTGCCTGTACTAACCTCTGCCTGATCACCCTATTGGCCATGCGCTGCTTGCACTGACCTACGGTATTGACTGACTACTGTACTGCATGAACTCTTTCTGTCCTGATCTAATGCCTATCGTACAGCATGAACTCTGCCTGTCCTGACCTATTGCCTGACTATCGTACTGCCTGGCCTGACCTTGGTTTGTCCACGGATTATATTCTTGCCTGTTCCTTTGGTGGCACACTCCAGTGTCTCTTAACCTGCCTGAGTCAGTAACCTCTGATCAGAGACTAATCCTAGAGGTAGCAGCTTGCTGTCCCCGGCAGCGAAGTCCAGATACCCTCACAGGGGGTGAAGGGAGAAGAAGTAGCCCCAAGCCAACTCTGTTCAGTAGGCACACAGTGTTACAGTGCCTGCTTGATGTTATTGACCACACCTTCTAGCCTATTATTTGTGAAATTACATTTTCTACATGGATTTGGAGGTTTGGCACCATTTTTATCCTCCTTTGCAGCTTCTTCCCATTGCCTCCTCATGTGAAGTCTCCCATTAATGTCAATGATTTATCACATAAGGAAATGTGCCTTGCCCAGTGACAGCAGCACCGCTCATCACATGAACATGAGAACTGCCTTTAGCATTGCTGTGACAATGATCCTCTGTCTCCATTTAGCTTTCAATTTTATCACTTGTTATCTGAACCAGAAGCCGCAGACAGAGAGGAGACAGCGAGCGAGGCGAGCAAGGATTTGAGGATACCAGCAAGCGGTCTTGGAAGCCACCACTGGAAGGCTCGCTGCATGGACATGCCCCGGACACAAATACACACCTGTTCAGTATGTGAAATAGGAACCGCTTATAGATAAAAGCTGCTGGTTTACAAAACTAGCTGAATGCGTCTCCTTCAGTCTGAGGGCACGTCTTCATGTTCTTCTGATCTCCTGATAACCTGCATTATTAGAGCTACTTAAAAGGATGTTATCTGCCTCTTTTATGATGGCCACACTGGGTGATCATCCCATGCAACAACAGTGGGAGAAGTGACCAAACAGGATGCCATGTGTCTGGTGTCTACCTGCTTGGTTCCAAATAAAGATTAGTCATAGACATGGCGATTGACATTTTATGATGTTTCCATAAAGATGGATGCACACTGCCAGCTTATCCCAAGGTTAGCAGTTGCAATGGTTCGAAATAGTCCAGGTTTCTACTAGCTGCTCCCCCCAACTCTTACTAGATTAGTTGACCAAGTCCATCACCGATATTCGATCCTGCCAGACCGGGCAGTGTGCATTGGACCAGTGAGTACTTGTAGATTGTTACCCATTGGTCTATGATTGTAAGCCTTAAAGGGGTTGTCCGGTTTCGAAAGAAAACAGGGCAACTCAGGGGATCGACCTCACAGATCCCGCGCTCCTGCTCTGGTTCTGCCAGCGGGGCTTTGTTTTCCTGGCTGCAACAATGACATCACATAGATAACACATGGGTGCTGTGGCCAATCACCTTCATCTTCACTGCACTGCTGCGACCAGTAACTGGCTGCAGCAGTCAAGCGTTTCCTACATGACATTACCGCTGCAGCCGCGTAAACACACCCCAGCCGGGAGAACCTGTCACTGTCCCTCAAGTGACTGATGTCAGGAAATCAAGGAGATTGGCTGAGCGTGGAGGAATCTAACAGACTCCTTGATTTCTCTTGATTCAGTGTTAATAGGGTTAATGACCACTTCCCTTTTCTCAGCTGTTGCTCAGTGGTCATCACTTCTACCCTTTATAGTCTGACCCCACCCTTCTGACTATGCGGTTGATAGCTTCATTTGGGTTTGGCTGTGCTGGTGTGAGATCCTTTCTGGTGTTCCTGTTCTTCCATCTCTACAGAAGTTAAGTGTTGCATTTGTTTGTATTTGTCATGCTTATCCTGCTTATGAATATTCCTACCTTCAAGGTCTATTGATATTGATAGGTAGTCAGGGCCCGGATTAGGGTTGTCTAGGAGGTGACCTGTTCCTTCCCTAGTTTCCAGGCCCAGTTACTGTTCCCCTTCCCTCCTGTGTTCAGTGTGGAGTTTCTCCCCTACACTGATCGTGACAGAATCAGTGTAGCGGCATGGGATCTGTCAGATAAGTAACCAGCTATTCTTAATTAATGGTCAGTTTTCTGAGCTGTCTGGTTTCCTGTAGAAACTGGACAACCCCTTTAAAGAGGTCGTTCCGCAAAAAAATATTCTACATTTTTCAAACCAGAAATTGCATGTAATTTAATACAGCTAGTGAGCTTTTCAGTAAAATGTATCTGTATAGCGCATCTTCTGTATAGCAGAATTCTGGAACATCTATTCTTTTGACTCTATGTTGTGCCATTCCTCTATTACTCCTGCTAGAAGCTATGAATGAATAGCCAGCAGCCTACAATAAAGGTACAGCTGGGGGTTACCAGTTGGGGGGGGGGGGGGGGGGGTTGTCCCTGCACAATCAGACGCTGGCAGCACTATTGTAAACAATGTCCAGCTCACCTGCTGCCTCTATCCCTTGTGTCGACTTCCTTGATGCACGGAGACCTTGGTAAGACCGTAACATAGTAGAAATAAAGCGATGAATCCAGCATCGAAGTTAGAAAATATTGTGGGTTCCTTAGTATAGTACAGATCCATACAGTGACAGCATCACCTCAGTGTTCCAAATGAACGTCTATGCGTTTCGAACAAACATGTTCTTAGTCGTGGAAGCACTGGCAGCACTAATTAGATAGTGTGAGAATGATAGGTCATCAATATGAGATCGGTGGGGGTCCACCGATCAGCTGTTTGAGGAAGCGGCAGCGCTCACTGGAACTCTGGTGAGTGCCGCCAGCTCCTCACATTGTATAGTGGCTGTGAGTGGTATTGCAGCTCAGCCCCATGCACTTGAATAGGAATGAGCTGCTTTTAGGCCACATAAGGCTACTTTCACACCTGCATTAGGTGCGGATCCGTCTGGTATCTGCACAGACGGATCCGCACCTATAATGCAAACGCTTGTATCCGTTCAGAACGGATCCGTTTGCATTACCATGAACAAAAAAAAAAAATATATATATATTTTTTGTTTTTGTTTATGATAATGCAAACGGATCCGTTTTGACTTTACATTGAAAGTCAATGGGGGACGGATCCGTTTGAAAATTGAGCCATATTGTGTCAACTTCAAACGGATCCGTCCCCATTGACTTACATTGTAAGTCTGGACGGATCCGTTTGCCTCCGCACGGCCAGGCGGACACCCGAACGCTGCAAGCTGCGTTCAGGGGTCCGCCTGCTGAGCGGAGGACAAACGGTGCCAAACTGATGCATTCTGAGCGGATCCGCATCCACTCAGAATGCATTAGGGCTGGACGGATCCGTTCGGGGCCGCTTGTGAGAGCTTTCAAACGGAACTCACAAGCGGAGCCCCGAACTCTAGTGTGAAAGTAGCCTAACCGATGAACGTGCTGTTACATGGCCTAGGAAGAGGTTTAAGCGCTCACACCTCTTCATACGGCTGATTGGCGGGGGGTTTCGGTAGTCGGACCCCCCGCCAATCTGATCTTGATTACCTATCCTGAGGATAGGCCATCAATATGAAAATCTCAGAGAACCCCTTTAAAGAAATGGATTTTCACAAGAAAGATAGGGTTATGTTTTGGAGCTTCTACCCTACAATGCTTACTTATAAATAATCTTTATTTTACTTTTCGCATGATGCTTACTTTTATGCGCCATAATGGCCGCCATAAAGTTCAGGGATCCTGTGTAATGGAGGCCATTATGGCACAAAAAATTGTAAAAAGCAGAGTGGATTCAGCATGCATGTGGATCCAACACTCCCTGAACTTTATGGCGGCCATTATGGCGCATAACAGGTAGTATTTAGTGTTAGGACCCATCTAACAGAGATCGCCTTGACGTACGGCAGACGGGCTCAGATGGTTTTGTACAAAATGCATTGGTCAAGCATCTCACTTTATAAATAAGCGTAGCATTAGCACTATAATTTTTGGCATTATTGTACTTTATCTGATTTGCAGGGTGCTACTGCATTGTCTCTTTTTTTCCTCTAGGTCTTTGCCATGGCGGCGTGCACTTGCGCACTGGGAGGTGCTGACTAACCCCCTTTTTTTTGTGTGTATATATATATATATATATATATATATATATGCCCTAATTATCTATATAGATATATATGCTTCTATTATGCTGGCCAATATATGACCCCAGTCACGGGTGCCCCCTAGCCAGCCTAATTCCCCTGCAGGCGCATACCAGGGCGCCTGCACAAGGGCGATACCGCTGGACAATTATAGCTGGACAATTATGTCCAGGTGCGGCTACTTCAAAAGACAGGGGATCAATAATGATCCCCTGCCTTTTGATAACATCTCCGGAGGTATGTACACATAGTTTTGGAGATGCGCGTTCACGGAGATGTGTGTCCTTGCCTGCGCGGGCTGCTCGGGAGCGAGCGCCGCCGGATTTAAATAGTCCGGCGGCACTGCGCTCTTCAGTTGAGCCGTGCAGCCTGGACAAGAGAATCATCCCCCAGGAGAATGAGCAGTACATTGGAAGATCATCCCCTAGAGACAAGCACCCCTGGAAGCTGGCTGAGTACCCTATACCACCAACGATTATAATTAACCCTTACATTCCTGCCATTATCCCACTGAACCCTTTCACCCCTGCCATTGCCCACAGCCCACAACCATCAATCCCCAACCATTAACCCCTGATTTTGTGGTGTTTAACCCCTTTTTACCCCGTAGGGACAGAGTATATAGCCAGGTTGGGTCGGCTGCTGCTAATAACGTGTGTGTGTGTGTGTAAGTGTATTTTTAGGTAGAGTTTGGGGTGGAATTGTGTAAGATATTGTATTGTGTTTAGAGTAGTTTAGATGTATTATAGTGTTGTTAATGTATTACTGTGTACGACTATAAGTATATATATTTATATGTCCATTGATATAAATATATAAAATTATAGCAATAATAGACTATAGACGTGTAATTGTTTTAATAAATTCCTTTTATTATTTAAAGTACAGCGTATAGTCATTTATTGCAGTAGTCGCCGCCGTAGTAGTAATTCGCAAGTAGTTCAGTAATTAGGTAAGGCAACAGAGGTAGTTTCTTTTAAGGTATAAATAGGCGGAGTCATCAATAGACGAGTCACTCCTATTTATGAATATACATTTTTTAGATTACCCAAAATATCAATAATTAATATTCCTTTTAACATTGGCAAGCTAGGCCCACTGCTAGGAATTTGTGTCTGTGTTGGGGGCTTTGCTAAAAAAAATCACTTACTCTGTGAACTAGTCAGGCAAGAGTGACGCGGTCAGTGGTTTCTGAGCGTCCAGGGCCTGACAGTTCGGACAGATAACGAGATTTTTCAATCAGAGCTAAACGCAGACCAAAATCTACAGCAGAGAATCTAAATCTATTCAGATTTTTGTGTGTTAATTATTTGCTGGCCCACTGAACACTTGCAAGAAGTCGTCACATACCATCACTGAGAGAGAACCATCAAAGTTAGAGCTGAACAGAAGACGTCCGGCTGGTCGGGAGAAGGCGTTCCGGATATTAGAGGACCTTCTCCACGCAGCAATTAAGGACAAGAAAGTACAGCGCCAAAGAAGATGGCTTCTCATCAAAAAGTGAGTATGGACTTCTCCACACTGCAACACCTAGGCAAACACAGTACATTCAATCCCATCATCCCCACCACTTACAAATCTTGAGGATGGGGAAGTGGTTGGCAATATACCACCTCCAATCCACCAACGCGTCCGGAAAGACAGGAGGAAGTTTATCCTAACCACACCAGTATGGAAAGGATAAATTTCCTGTTACGGATCTGCAAGGAGATCCCAAAATACGATCCCAATGTAGATCCGTTCACTTCATGCAATATTTTCGAGGGTCATTGTAAAAAATATTCGATTATCATATGGAGTTATTCAAATTAGGGTTGCCTACACACCCGAATCAAAGGTATGAGGTAACGGGGAGGACGCAACCCAAAAATGGACAGTTTTATGATAAGGAGGAACGTCTCTCCATACTCATGAGACTGGCAATGGGCCATTGGGACGTTACTCCGGATATCCTGACAAAATCCTGACAAAATTCAAGCCCACTATACAGGATGACCCTTTATCTCTGTGTAGTCGGTTTGAAGCTATGTACAGGAAAGTTACGAAGGATCAAGGTATCGGAATTCCACGGGGTATGATCCGGATGTTTGTGGAAAAGTTCCCATAACTTGAAACTGCAATCCGGCTGAGTGCAGCTAGGGAGCCATCCCTCATGGATGCGGCCATGATTATTGAGCAGTGTACACAGGATACACTGCACAATAAAAAAAATCGGTCAAAGTGAGGGAGCGTGTGCCTGTACACGTTAGATCTCAAGATGAACGTATACAGCACACCAAATCTAATTCAACTGTTTGCCCCACGGCCCCGCCATTGGAAAAGACAGGAAGCATTCAATGCTTCCTGTGTTTACAATACGGGCACATAAAGAGAAATTGTCCACAATGGCCACAAAATATTCGTGCTAATCCGGAAAAAACTGGCAATAATAATGCTTTCAAGATGAAACCCAATTATGCCAAATCAGTGGGGGAACAGGTTGAGAAAAATCTGGGGCATTCACAAGGGCAGGCACCAAAGCGTGTGGCCGTTTTGAATATCCCAGCCCAGACAGTAGAGGGCGTGGAATCCTTGGAGTCCACACCAAGTGTTCAGGGTAAGAACCCACAAGTGGCAGTATGTACCTCACAGTTACATACTGGGAGTCTGGTACAAATTGATTTAAGATCAGGGTTCCCTAAAGATTTGGCGCCAGTATGTCCCATCATACTGGATTCTTCAGGGAGACCCCACATAACAGCCAGGATAAAAGACCAAGAGACTAAAATCATGCTTAACACTGGTGCGGAAATTTCCTAACCAACGTCAAACATGATTTACACCCCAACAGCCCTCAGTGTGTGGTGATCGGATTTGATCACCAACAAGGGGGGGTGACAACCAAGAAAAAATCCCGTAGACGACAGGAAATTTGTTGGATTCACATTGACCAGGCCAAGGCCACCCGAGCCTCCCCAACTCAATAACGTGCACTCGCTTAGAGTTGGGTGGGGGGGGGGGGGTTTGGTGGATCAATGGTAGATCCATAGTACTGACATCATACCCACTATCACTTGACAGAACACAAGATGGAGACTCACCAGCATGATTGTGGCAGGCTCAACATATCACTTAGTAAACCCGGTCTTTTAATGGTGGAATGTTTGGGTGGCAAAATCCTGGAACCATACGAGAACTTCACCTTTACACTGGGACAGTGGTATCTGTATGGTTTCCAGAGAGGATTTTGCCAAAAATGCAATTCAACATTATACCCCAGTGGAGAATGGGTCTGCCATACAACATGACTTACATGCCCTCTGCCTCAAGGAATTTAGACATTTTCAAGACTCAGACCCTACACCTATCAAATCTCAAAGATGGGTGTCTAGGGACCCTCACTTGCACCCTACAAGCAAGTGGAAGCCAACACTACCACGGTGTTGTGTACGAAGGAAGGGGCTCTGAGTCCTGAAGATGTCACTAGGGAAGAGTATAGTGCAGGACTGGCCAACCTGCGGCTCTCCAGCTGTTGCAAAACTACAACTCCCAGCATGCCCAGAAAGCCTACAACTATCAGCCTACAGCCGGGCATGGTGGGAATTGTAGTTTTACAACAGCTGGAGAGCCACAGGTTGGCCAGCCCTGGTATAGTGGCTGGTATATCCTCAAAGCTACCTTCATAAGGAAGGATAGCCATGATGGTTTGAGGGTAAGGACATATTTTGATAGACCCATTCTGGTAAAGGGCACCCTAAAAGCTTATTTTATGTTCAGGGATTCCCAGATGATTATCAGTAGGGAATCCAGTTATGTTCAGGGACATGTGTCCACAGATTACTTACGAACCAGTATAATTATGTTAAAGTTAAACTGCAGTAACTCTGGTCAGGCCCTATGGAATGACCAGAGTGGTCCGGTAAAACTGGAAGGCTTGTACCGAGCAACAGTTTTAAAGGTATGGACTGATGCCAAGGATCCTAGGTATACTCAGTTAAAAGGATCTCCATCCATAAAGTCTTTCTTGATAACTATAATAAGAGACAACTGTGTACAGGAGGTGACGGGGTACTATTTTGTCACCTATGCCCACTGGGAGCAGGATACCCAGATGGTGATGTTGGACACTAATGCCTGGAAGTGGGATTTAGCGTGCAATGGGGTGGATACCCCTACAGTGGATGTATGGATGGACAGTACCCCTATGACTGAGGAACACCGGGATAGGTATGTGTCTTCTGATTGGAAAGACCCCAATGGCAGGGATATTAACTTTGACATCAATATAGATGGTTCGTTTAAATGGCTTTTTTGTGAGGCAGTAGATGAAGGGTGCTGGACATTTACACAGTGGGTTTATCTGTCCAAATCCAAACCCGTAGGAAAACTAGTGTTACAGGCTGGAGAAAGTGACCAATGGTATCCGTTCAAAGGTAGAGGGCAAGTGTGTGTAACGGTGGTGAGGATCCCCTATGAAACGGAAGGTCTTAAACCTATGAAACCACTTTCAGATTCATGCAACGCACCTATCCATCAATTGGCAGATCCAATAGCTCCTCAACTGTCATCCCCATGGAAGATCTTCACGGGTGCAAAATTCATCCTATTCACCTGAAGAATTTCCGTGGATGACTTCAGAGTTGATCATTGGGATCACAGATGTGAGGAGTTTGTGAGGAACCAAATTGACATGATAAGAGGTTGGATAGAGGCGGGGCAAGAGGTAAGAAAAGATGACCCCCGACACAGGAAATACAGGGGGAGGAGAGATCTGATAGCCATGGGACTAGGAACACTATGGATATGAAAGTCCTGAGAAGTAAACTTAGAGATGTTGCGCGACATGCTGGGGAAGGATTCAAGACCCAGCTTGATGTAAACCACGTCCTAGAGGGTTTGCAGCATTCGCACATAGATGCCAATACCTCTCTATCTTCTGCTCTACGAGAGAAGTTTAGAAGGTCAGTTGTGGGTCTCTTGGAGGAGCAGGATCGAGCTCAGTTTGCTCTGGCGTGTACGCAAGTCCAAAGTGAAATCTTGGACAACCTTAACCTTAAACATATTGTATCATCCTTGTACAGAGGCCACGTACCATTCAACCTCCGTCAACGGGTAAGTCCACTGATCTCTCCTTTTGCAGCCAATCACACCAACTGGTGGGTGGTCCAGTGGCACGGATGTCGGAATCTCACTTGCACTGCTTCGTCATTGGAACCTGTATCTGGCCATCTTAGACAGGGATACAGTGCCATTAACCTAGGAATTGTTATAAATAACCGGACGGTACTTCATCCACATCTCCCCTCGGGTGTTCTATCCTATGAGGAAGGCCATCCTTATCTGTTTGAAACAGAGGGATGTTGGAAGAAAGAGGATGCTATCCTCTGTCAAGATAGTCAGGATCGGGTGCTTAGACATCAGTGTTGGAACACCGAGGGGTCCTGTAAGATGAAGGCCAGCCCATTACCCTCCTCCCATCTGAAATACTTGGGACAGGGGTATTGGTGTTGGTACCAAGGGCAAAATATGTCTTATGCAATCTATGGAACTAATTGCACCGAGAGAGGAGATCTCCTCCCCGGAGCGTATTGCACCCTTAGTCCCGTCCTAGGTTTAGATGTTGTAGAGCAGCAAGGAAGGACACCGATCACCCCGGAGAAGAGACTCAACATCCGCCCTGAAGTTACCGTGAGACTCCAGAAGATTCCTCTTGGCTTTGGTAAAGAACTCAAGCATCTCCTGCTAGACTTCAGCCAAGAGGACAAAATACTTCTAAATCTTCAAGAGACAGAGAAACAGGCCATCATTCAACTATCACATGACAAGACTAAAATAACTGCAATTGCTACCGCATTAGACAAAGACTCCAAAGTTTTGTGGTGGGAGAGTCTTTTCAGCTACAGTCCAAAGGCTACTTCCTTCTTCAATCTTTTGATACACCCGGTGATAGTTCTTCTGGTTATCATACAAGAGACTTGCGGACCAACTAAACCAGAACTTCACAAAGTTAATCGGAGGAGGCTAAGGACATAACTCCAACAAAGTCCTAAAGCCAGGAATCTCATGGACAGGCATTGTTTTGTATATATCATTTGTAGGTTTTTCTATGGGATTAGGAGTGTTGGGTGGGGGTGTGAAAACATGGGATTTGTGTGAATGGGGACAAGCCCCCTCTTTACTTCGATATTTGCCCCTTTAACCCCAAGAACGGTGAAGTTCGTAAGGGAGGGACTGAATGTTAGTAAGTGCGGTGTTCTTTCCCGCAGTTAGAATTTAGGTACTATGACATCACCTCTTACTCAAGAAATTCTGACCTGCCTTGTAAAGACCTATGTATCTGTCCATGGGAGAACCTCAACACTTCAATCAAGATGGAAGAAGAAGTGTCGGAAGAAAGTTGTGCCTTTGCTGAAAGGAGGCCAGTCCACGGTTGCCAAAGACTAGGAGGGTGAAGCCATTTTAGAGTCAGACCAGTAAAAGATGACAGTGGGAGCGGCCGATACCTGAAAATAGACACTGACAGCAAAAATAAGAGGCCAGTCCACGGTTGCTACGTGGATCGACCTAGAGACTGTGAGGGTGAAGCCATTACAGAGTCAGAAAAAGACTACATTGGGAGTGGCTGATAGCTGAAAATCGACCGAAAAGAACCTAGGAAGTTCCAGAGAAGAAGAAGACGGTGTATTCTATGGATGGAGACATTTGGTTACGTTGAAGGGCAGGTCGGGAGTGTCAGTCGCGATCGGCGATGTCTAAGTACCTAAGAGCCAGAATTATACTTCAGTCCTTCCTGAACTGTTTCCAACAGTAAGTGGGGTTGAGGAGGCAAATATATCCCAAACCTTCCGTCTAACTTTATCGTCGTGTCCCTTGTGGGCCCAGTAATATACATGTGTGTGTGTGTGTGTGTATATATATATATATATCTATATATATATATATATATATGCAGCAAAGAAAGTTCGCAGCACTCCTTGAAAGATAAAATGTGCTCTTTTATTCACACATATCAAGTGACAACGTTTCGGTTCTCTCACAGAACCTTTCTCAAGTCAGGTCGGGTCTGACTTATGCATATATGCCCCTGTATTATATGCATGTCTGTGTGTTTATGGGGATGTACAGTATGTATGCAGTTTATGCATGCATCTGTATGTACAGGGAGTGCAGAATTATTAGGCAAGTTGTATTTTTGAGGATTAATTTTATTATTGAACAACAACCATGTTCTCAATGAACCCAAAAAACTCATTAATATCAAAGCTGAATATTTTTGGAAGTAGTTTTTAGTTTGTTTTTAGTTTTAGCTATTTTAGGGGGATATCTGTGTGTGCAGGTGACTATTACTGTGCATAATTATTAGGCAACTTAACAAAAAACAAATATATACCCATTTCAATTATTTATTTTTACCAGTGAAACCAATATAACATCTCAACATTCACAAATATACATTTCTGACATTCAAAAACAAAACAAAAACAAATCAGTGACCAATATAGCCACCTTTCTTTGCAAGGACACTCAAAAGCCTGCCATTCATGGATTCTGTCAGTGTTTTGATCTGTTCACCATCAACATTGCGTGCAGCAGCAACCACAGCCTCCCAGACACTGTTCAGAGAGGTGTACTGTTTTCCCTCCTTGTAAATCTCACATTTGATGATGGACCACAGGTTCTCAATGGGGTTCAGATCAGGTGAACAAGGAGGCCATGTCATTAGATTTTCTTCTTTTATACCCTTTCTTGCCAGCCACGCTGTGGAGTACTTGGACGCGTGTGATGGAGCATTGTCCTGCATGAAAATCATGTTTTTCTTGAAGGATGCAGACTTCTTCCTGTACCACTGCTTGAAGAAGGTGTCTTCCAGAAACTGGCAGTAGGACTGGGAGTTGAGCTTGACTCCATCCTCAACCCGAAAAGGCCCCACAAGCTCATCTTTGATGATACCAGCCCAAACCAGTACTCCACCTCCACCTTGCTGGCGTCTGAGTCGGACTGGAGCTCTCTGCCCTTTACCAATCCAGCCACGGGCCCATCCATCTGGCCCATCAAGACTCACTCTCATTTCATCAGTCCATAAAACCTTAGATAAATCAGTCTTGAGATATTTCTTGGCCCAGTCTTGACGTTTCAGCTTGTGTGTCTTGTTCAGTGGTGGTCCTCTTTCAGCCTTTCTTACCTTGGCCATGTCTCTGAGTATTGCACACCTTGTGCTTTTGGGCACTCCAGTGATGTTGCAGCTCTGAAATATGGCCAAACTGGTGGCAAGTGGCATCTTGGCAGCTGCACGCTTGACTTTTCTCAGTTCATGGGCAGTTATTTTGCGCCTTGGTTTTTCCACACGCTTCTTGCGACCCTGTTGACTATTTTGAATGAAACGCTTGATTGTTCGATGATCACGCTTCAGAAGCTTTGCAATTTTAAGAGTGCTGCATCCCTCTGCAAGATATCTCACTATTTTTGACTTTTCTGAGCCTGTCAAGTCCTTCTTTTGACCCATTTTGCCAAAGGAAAGGAAGTTGCCTAATAATTATGCACACCTAATATAGGGTGTTGATGTCATTAGACCACACCCCTTCTCATTACAGAGATGCACATCACCTAATATGCTAAATTGGTAGTAGGCTTTCGAGCCTATACAGCTTGGAGTAAGACAACATGCATAAAGAGGATGATGTGGTCAAAATACTCATTTGCCTAATAATTCTGCACGCAGTGTATATATACTTATGGATTTAATGTGGCCCAATAATATTCCCCAGGTTATGAGATATATATATATATATATATATATATATATATATATGCATGCCCCAATTATCTATATAGATATATATGCTTCTATTATGCTGGCCAATATATGACCCCAGTCACGGGTGCCCCCTCGACAGCCTAATCCCCCTGCAGGCGCATACCAGGGCGCCTGCAGAAGGGCGATACCGCCTAGATAGCTGGACAATTATGTCCAGGTGCGGCTACTTCAAAAGACAGGGGAGCGAGCTCCGCCGGCTTTAAATAGTCCGGCGGCACTGCGCTCTTCAGTTGAGCCGTGCAGCCTGGACAAGAGAATCATCCCCCAGGAGAACGAGCAGTACATTGGAAGATCATCCCCTAGAGACGAGCACCCCTGGAAGCTGGCTGAGTACCCTATACCACCAACGATCATTAACCCTTTCATCCCTGCCATTATCCCACTGAACCCTTTCACCCCTGTCATTGCACACAGCCCACAACCACCAATCCCCAACCATTAACCCCTGATATTGTGGTGTTTAACCTCTTTTTACCCCGTAGGGACAGAGTATATAGCCAGGTTGGGTGGGCTGCTGCTAATAACGTGTGTGTGTGTGTGTGTGTAAGTGTATTTTTAGGTAGAGTTTGGGGTGGAATTGTGTAAGATATTGTATTGTGTTTAGCGTAGTTTAGGTATATTTTAGTGTTGTTAATGTATTACTGTGTGCGATTATAAGTATATATATTTATATGTCCATTGATATAAATATATATAATTATAGCAATAATAGACTGTAGACATGTAATTATTTTAATAAATTTCTTTTATTATTCAAAGTACAGCGTATAGTCATTTATTGTAGTAGTCGCCGCCGTAGTAGTAATTCGCACGTAGTTCAGTAATTAGGTAAGGCAACAGAGGTAGTTTCTTTTAAGGTATAAATAGGCAGAGTCATCAATAGACGATTCACTCCTATTTATGAATATTAATTATTGAGATTACCCAAAATATCAATAATTAATGTTCCCTTTAACAGACCACAAGAGGAACACCTGAATGGGCCAAGTGCTGAGATCAGAGTTGCTTTGTATCTATAGTTACTGTTCAGACAACCCTGTCCATGGGCCACAGAAAGCCCATAAAGAGGTATCTTCAGAACCTTGCCAGGCCATTCATGGTGATATAAGTCATCCTACTTTGAAAGAAAGATGGCTGATCCTTCCTTCATCTGCTGTTGGGATAGCGTCATACCCATTAGATTGGGCCGACGTTCATCTAATGTCTATGGCCACCTTTAGCCCCCTCGGCTTGATGACCGCTTCCCATTATCTGAACGTTCTGTGTGGGATTTTTTTCATCTCTTTGTAGATTTTGATTGTGACGCAGTAGAGTAAAGAGTATCTTCTGGAAATAATCCCATCAGCAATCAAAGGTAAGGAGAGCAAAAAGTGACCTTTGGCCTGGGTAGAAAAAGGAAAGAAAGGCTCTCAAAAAATAGTCCTGCAAAATCTGAATTCCCTTGCTTTAGTGCCATACAAGATTTACGCAATAAAACGACTGCCACCATAGAAGTAAAAGGAGCGAGAGTGCGAGAGAAACATCTTTGGACACCGTGTTCCCAAAGAACCGCAGTGTGATACAAGCTGCCATGAAAAGAGCCTGGGCTGTGCCACTGGAGATTGGTAAAGACTAATTACTGCCCTTTACATCCACCACAAAAAAGTGTCAGGAGAACCCTTCAATGAGTCCGTGTCAAGCATGTTTGATTAGGAGAAGGGAGCTCGGCCAGAGGACTGTTTTCTTCAGGAGCGCTGAGCTAGCCCCCCTTCTTTGCTGGTCCAGCTACTCTGTAGGAGTTCATTTTATTTCAGCCTCGGAAGAATGAAGGTCTTTTTATCCTGCCAAGTACCGAGACGCTCTGTCGCCTCACAATCCTAACTCAGGGACCCTTTTCAGTTCTCGCTTGAAAAGCTTTAATGGCAGTGCCACTGTATATTCCTGGACTTTACAAGTGTACAAGCTCTTGCTCGCCAGCGCTTTGATTCTAATGGTGCGTGCTCACATGTGCAGAGCTGGCAGGAAATGGGCATGGCCCTCAAGAGGGGCCCGAGTGAAATCTGATAAAACAATAGGAAAATAAATAGGAGGGACAAGATAAGTCTTGATGGGTGGAGTAGTTCAGCTCAGAATGTAAAGTACATAACCTAACCCGTGCCTATTCGGGCTTCAAAACTGATTATTTAAAAGTATGCCCCAATATAGTGGTCCAAGTATCTATATATATATAACTGATTATTTAAAAGTATGCCCCAATATAGTGGTCCAAGTATCTATATATATATAACTGATTATTTAAAAGTATGCCCCAATATAGTGGTCCAAGTATCTATATATATATATATATATATATATATATAGGGGCCTTAGACATTAGTGTGTTATTTTGATGTGTATGGTGAACCCCCGACAGAGGTCTCTCACTGTCCTCTCGCCATTGATATCACACACACGGATAAACCGAACGTGTATGGAGTCAGGAGAGAAAGCTGTATATCCAGCTTTAGGCTTAAAGGGGTTTTCCAGGCTCTTCCTACTGATGATCTATCCTCAGGATAAGTAATTAAATGGGTTGTACAAAAATAAGTGGGTTTTGGCAAACCTCCATACTTTACCGGACCTGTAAAGAGAAGCTTGCTTACCTGCTTCCCGGCGCTGGCTCCCCCGACCATTCTTCTGTGGGCCTGCGATGCTCTGCTGGGCTCCCTCGCTTTCAACATCCTATTTGAGACCGGATACCTCTGCATCATGTGACCATTAGTCATGACGTAAGGGCAACCAGTCCTGTACTGGTCCGGTAGAGTGTGTGTGTGTGTGTGTGTGTGTGTTTGGTGGGGGGGGGGGGGGGGGGGAGACTTCATTCTTGCACAACCCTTTTAAAAGGGCTGTGCCACTAATCTAAATGATATAAACGTATCCCCCCAACAGATATCACTTTCCCCAAATACCACCATTTATCAGAGCTACCATATTTTACAGTTATAAGCCTACCATTGCACCCTGTGGCAAATCTATTTGATATTTAGCAGCCATAGGTTACGTCCTGCATTGGAGCCTTGTAATGTAGAACGCACAACCGTTATTAGTAAGAACAAGAAGCATGGTTGGTGTCACATGTCCATTCAAGCATGGGGGATAAGAGAAAACTGAAAAAATTAGGTACCGTGTTTTTCAGACTATAAGATGCACTTTTCCCCCCCCAAAAATGAGGGGAAAGTGGCGTATAGTCTGAATACTAACGACCACTTCCATTATGGAAGCAGTCATCAGCATGCAGGAGGCTCGGTGAGCGGTGAGGGGAAGTGCTGAGGCTAATGGGGGGTTCGATCTGAGGCTGATTGAGCTTAGAGGGTCTGAACTGAGGCTGATGGAGTTTGCGGGGGTCTGATGGAGCTTGGGCGGTCTGATGAGGGTCTGATCTGAAGTCTGATGGAACTTGGGCAGTCTGATGAGGGTCTGGTCTGAGGCTGATGGAGTTTGGGGGGTCTCATCTGAGGTCTGATGGAGCTTGGGCAGTCTGATGTGGGTCTGATCTGAGGTCTGATAAAGAATGGGGTTCCGATCGGAGGGCTGATGAAAAATATTTTTTCTTTTCTTATTTTCCTCCTCCAAATCCTAGGTGCGTCTTATAGTATGAAAAATATGGTAAATCTGAAATGAAAAAAACTATCCAAGGAGGAATGGGGGCTAGCGTAATTAATGAAAATACCCTTTAGAGTGAAGAATAGTTAATACGCAATCGATGGAGGCCCGAGACCCTGCACCCACCCCGATCAGCTGTTCCCTGCAGCCTCCACTAGAACTAGCACAGTGAATGGAACAGGAAGCACAGTTCTGTTCAAAGTGTAGTGGCTGTACTTGGTTACTGCAGCTCATCTCCTATAGGCTTTAGTGGGTGCTAAGCTGCAGTACCCCGACACGGCCACTACACTTTGAATGGAGCTGTGCTTCCTGTTCCGTTCACAGTGCTACTTCTAGTACTACCAGAAGCTATAGGGAACAGCTGATCGGGGTGGGTGCGGAGTGTCTGACCCTTACTGATAGGATATTAATTACCCATCCTGAGGATGTATCATCAATATCAGAATCCTGGAAAACCCCTTTAAAATCTGATCTCAACGGCTGTGACTTGCACCGATACATTCCCGGTGACTTGTATAGTCTAGTGTAGTAACGTCTCTCCAAAAAACAGATAATCAGTCTGTTTCATGTCCTTACGGCTTTGGGACATAACCGTATCGTGTGAGTAATGAGTACCGTTCTTTTCTCCGATCTTCTCGAATGTCCTAGCCCTTTTATGTGTGTGTCGTATCTTTTTCTACTGCTAAAGATCAAATACATCTGTTGTAAGTGAGATGAGGGGTGCAACAAGCATCCCTGGAGGGTGTATGAGGCCTTCTCTGTATTTATTCAAGTTTGGCGACTATGGAGCAGTGACACAAACACACATCAACCCGTCAGTCATAGAGCCGGTGGGCCCCCGCCCTTATGTACCTGCCCTGTTCTACGTCTAAACCCAAAGCCCCAGGTGTAGCTTTTAAGATCAGAGAGAACATGAGAGAGAGCAAACTCAGGCTCTGCGACTAATGTACATCTGATAGGATCGCCCGGGGCGGCCTGGGGCCCTCTGAATGTGATTGCCGAAACATAGCATTGTTGCTTTATCACAATTACCTGTAATCTCCCTGGTGCTAACAAGAGCTCGCGCCGCACAATAGGACAGCTGGGGACAGGCTCCCAGCGCTGGGGGAACGAAGGACGCTTTGAAGACAAATAAAAGCCTTAAAATACTACAAGAATGAAAATAACGAGAAAAAAAAATCTCTTGGCAAACAGGATTTTTTTTTTTTTTTCTGCCGTGCTCTTGCAAAGTAAACTTTTACTGGGAGATTTGCGAGCGCTGATGACAGGGATTGGACTTAAACCGCGTGTTGTGATAGTAAAGTTCTTTAATGATGACAAATGGGGTTGAGCTCAAAGAGGCTGAAATGATAGTGGCATGCTCTGGGAAAACTTCAGAGAAGAGGGCCTGCCTGCGACATGCTCATGTATGAGAACAAAGACGAGGAATGGCGCAGATAAGAGTGTTTACAGTTAGAGGAGTGAAAGAAATCCCGTGAAATGGAGACGGCGTAATATATCCATGGTGGAGCTGCGGTATAATCTGCTGTGAACCGTCTACGGGTTGCAAAATAAAGATCCGCATTGAACGATCTGAAGTCCAGGGGTGCACCTAGCCTTTCTGCTGCCTGAGGCGAAAACTGAAACTGCACCCCCCCCCCTCAATGCCAATTTCTTAACCTAACCCCTTTGCCACAATGAAAGCGCTCATTGCCCATGGCCCTTCCGCTGTCCCCCTCTTGCCCCTACCTGAGGCAATCGCCTCACCTGGCCTCATTGGTGGTGCACCCCTGCTGAAGTCCCAAAGGTATCTATGGGGCCAGCAGATGCCACAGGTTTAGGCCTCCTACGCACGACCGTATCCATTTTGCGGTCTGCAAAATACAGATGCGGTCCATGTGCATCCCACTCTTTTCGCAGGGGGGCCCTATAATCTGCAGCACGGACGCAGAAGGATAACATCCATGTGCCGTCAAAAATTTTTGCAGCCCCATAGAGATGACTGGGTCTGCATTTGATCTGCAAAAAATGCAGGTAGGATACCGAAAATACGGTCGTGTGTATGAGGCCTTACACGTTGATACAAAAATTCAGTACCGCAATATCGTGTGATATGAAAACAGCTCTTCTTATATCTTCCTTCTAAGGTGAGATATGATCATCCTACACATTAGGGGGGCCATACACATCAGATGAATGTCATGAACCCGCCGATCTCAACAAGGCTAACCATCTAATGTGTATGGTGGAGACCCGACTTTTCAACAATGGCAGATGCTTAAATTCCAACATGCTTGATCCTTGCATTTTTTTTAGGAGGATAAATGATCCACTGAGTTGACTGGCAGAAGTGTAATCCCCTGTACCGAATGAGAATACATACATGCTCAGCCTCAGGCAGAATAACTGCTGACCGAAGTAGTGTTCAGTCAATAGCTACGTAAGGGCTCATTCACACTTCAGTGACTCACAGGCGTGCGCTGTCCATGTTCTCCACACATGCACCCATTGACTTTTAATGTGTTTGTTGACACATTAGCGGTTTTCCACTAACTGTGGGTCAGTGGACAAATCACGGAGACAGTCCATGATGCGGCCCAAACACTCCCAATGAAGTCTATGGGTTCGTGAAGGAACTCAGGCGAGAACAGATTCCATAGATTTCTATGGGTTCGAATTTTTTTTTTCTAATGATAGGCAACATGACTACAGGGTTTGCTTGTAGTCTGTAACCATGGGAACACACATCTGTATAGGAGCTGCAGACACATTGGAGAATTGCAAAGACTATTTCAAAAGTTGCTTCATTTTAAAGGCACTGGGGGTCATTTACAAAGACCGGCTTTTTACACAGGTCTTTGTACTCCCCCCTGCGCTGTCAGACGAATCGCCTAATTTAGGACAAGGCGCGGGCCTCGTTATAAATTAGGTGCACCTCCGACGGTCCTTGTGCTTCTAAAAACAATTTCAGCTCCTAAGTGGAGTAGTTTTCACTCCTCTGAAGATAGTGGGGGTGATTTATCAAACTGGTGTAAAGGACAATGGGATTAGTTGCCCATAGCAACCCATCAGATTCCACTTTTCAGAAAAACGAAAGGTGCAATCCGGTTGGTAAGGCAGTTTTCTTTTACACCATTTTTTATTTTATTTTTTTCATTTTTTTATTAAATCACCATAAATGTACATTTGGTACAGTCACAGGTACTAGACATAGGTGATATATTTCACATTTTACACAAAAAGAAAAAAAAAAACATTACCAAACATAAACTTTCCCATCCCTCCCTAAACCCACGGATCTCTAGGATCTCTGTACTTTTTACACCATTTTGATAAATCTCCCCCAATTAATTTGCCAGAGCCGAAGACCCCAGACAGAACCCCACCGAGGAGCCGTGTCATTATTGCAATGACACGGGTCCATCTGAAAGGCCACCATCAGATACTTCCTCTCCGGTCTGGCCGTGGCTTCCTCGTGTCAAAATGTAGGTATTTACAAAGAAAAGAATTTAATATTGATCCAAATGCGATATTAGATCAACATCCCTTCCAGCCAGGAGCGCGCTTTGGGATTCCAAGCAAACATCAGGCCAGCCAGACTTATGTCATGTAAAGGAGGGATCCCAGAGGTCTGGGCAGAGCTCCCTGATTAACGGTTAATATGATGAGATATCTGATCTCCTACAACAATTCAGAACAGCTGCACCGCAGCGCATTAGGTTTCACAGCGCAATAGTAAGAGTTAGAAGACGGGGGAAAAACTACTTTATCTCTCGGGGTCTGTCTGCAGAAAAGAACCCGGTAACGTCATCTCTTCGGGGTCCGTGGCTTTGTTTCTCTTCACCTTCAGGAACATGGAAAAGTCATTTCTATGCCGGGAGAAGCAGAGCATCGCAACGTTCTCAGCCCCGACCACAAAGACCCATCTCATGCTTTCTGACTCAGCGGGGTGACTCTGGGGATGCTGATGGCCACTGAGGGCTGATTGCTTGGCATTCATCAGGATGTGGTTTCAGCAGAGGCTGGGTCATTCCTGACACAGTGCAGCTTTAAAGGGATCCATCATAACATCCACTAAACAGCCCCTCAAAGTGCCCACTCTAGTCCGTAATCCAGTCTGCAGCCCCAACTAGGAGCCTGTCATGGGATCTCACTTAGCATTGCTCAATGAAAGTGGAAGGAGTCCACAGTCCGCCCCGAGACGCGTTTTGGCAGCCCAGGGGAAGGCATGTTAGGCTACTTTCACACTAGCGTTTTTGCTGGATCCGGCAGGGTTCAGCAAAAACGCTTCCGTTAAGCTGAAACGAGCATGGGGCGGACGTGGGTTCCCTCCCAATGCCGGTGTCTATACTAGCATATACGGTATGTGATTATTGGTATCATAGACATATGTTATTATATAGCGTACTTTGTAAGTGGTTACATACGCGTGTCCTTAGGGATATAACCGCAGGTACATTGTAGTTATAATTACTGAAGTATTACCCTTTTGGTGTTACTAACTACTTAGGCTACTTTCACACTTGCGTTTTTGTTTTCCGGCAGAGGATCTCAATACCGGAAAAAAACGTTTCCGTTTAGTCCTCATGCATGGAAAGAGATCCGTTCAGGATGCATCAGGATGTCTTCCGTTCCGGCGGCATTCCGTTTTGTGACCGGACATAAAACCACTGCAAGCTGCGGTTTTGTGTCCAGTCATAAAAAAAAACTGAAAAAAAACGATCTGGCACTGAAAACAATGCAAGTCAATGGTGACGGATCCATTTTTTTAAATCCATCACCCACTGACTTTCAATGTATTTAGTGACGATTCCGTTTTTTTCCACTTTGATTTCACACAACCGCATCCTAACGGAACGGATTCCTCCTGATGTGCAAAAATCAAAAACCGGATCCGTTTCATTCCGGTATTGAGATCCTCGGCCGGATTTCAATGTCGGAATTAACAACGCAAGTGTGAAGTTAGCCCAAGTATAATATACGTCTCTGTCTGTGGGGGAAGGGGCTCTTGCCGGTCTGCGCTTCATTGCGTTATTATTATGACACTATTTTATGTGTCTTTATTATTATGAATTGTGTTATCAATAATAATTTTATTTGTTATAATGTGGTGGCTGATTTTTCATGTTTGTCCAGACATAGGTTTGACATTTATTTGCATCATTGGGGCAATTTGGGTGGCGTGTCTTTTGGGGGCTTTTCACGCGATCCGCATTTTTTGTGGATCACACGGCGACCCATTAATTTCAACCGCAACCGTACGTCCGTTCCATGGTCCCGTGAAAAAAAATAAAACATGTCCTATTCTTGTCAGTGAATAGGCAATGTTACAATGGGGCCCGCAAAAAGTGCGGGATGCACATGGACCGCAAAATAGATACGGTCGTGTGAAAAGCTCATTGGTTTGGAACCCATTTCAGTGTATTGGGACCTTTAGAAGAAAACCGACCACTATGCTCGTCCCACCAGTACTACGTCGGCATTCCTCTATTGAAGTCAAGGAGGCTGAGCAGCGGCACTAGGTCCAGACGTGTGACTAGAAGGTCCCTGGAACTGGAAAAACACAGAAAGGGCTGCAGTATTTTGGGGATTACTAGTCCCCAAGCCCATATCACTAACCATTCCTATGCTAAGGCTGTGGACCACTTCTGATCACCAAGACCACTGGTATCTACTGCCTACACGTGTGAGAAGAGGAGGGAGGAAGCGACCGCTAGGAATAATATATATTTAACATTCCAGGGGACAATTTAGGTTTAGTTTTTTAGCAAATATCATCTATGGGAACTACGGTAACGCCGAAGAGCTTTTTCCATCTCGTTAACTTAGTGGGTAGAAAGAACATGAAGGCCGACGACCCCAGGGTGGACAGCTAACCTCAGATCGCTGGAACAGACCCCGATGGCTTTACCAATGGTTTCGGCTCTGTCTCTAACCCCTTGAAAGGACAGCGGAGGCTCACCCACTGAATACTTCCAGCCGCCATAAAGACAGATGTGGGAAGACAACGAGTATGCAAAGACGGCCCAAACCACACGCACAAAACTCATTTAGAAAAGGAGAAACCTCTCGCCCCTGGCCTCCGCGCAAGAACGATAACAATCTGGAACGCGTTACTCCTGTCTTCAGAGTTTTACTACAGTATGTCTAAAATAATAAATCCCGCAGTAAGCCACGGCAACAATGCCCCGCGCTTCACGCGCTCATACCACGCTGACATCTAAGAGAAATGACAATCTGACATTTCTTTGAAAATGAAAAGAAAGTGAACCCTGGAAAGTAGGCAAACATTGACTTTAGTAACTGCTTTTGTCCCTGGGAACGCTCACTTACGGGATGAGAACCGCAAAGACGGAGAAGAAAAGCTGGCGTTACTGCAGAGCGAGGAGAGGTGAGGACATCGCTGGGGTGGGGGGGGTACAAACATTTTTTATATTTATTTTCCGAGATATGAAGTTCAAAGAGTCTCTATAAGGTCTCATGCACACCACCGTATCCGTGCTGCGGCCCGCAAACAGCGGCCATGAGCACGCCACCATTTTTTTTTTTTTTTTAACTCCTGTAGAAATGTCCTATCCTTGTCCACAAAACGGAAAAGAATAGAACAGATTGTCCCTTTTTTTTGCGGGTCATACGGATGCGGACAGATTTCCGCATATTTTGTGGCCCCCATTGAAATGAATGGGTCTGCATAAAATTCGGATTGGATGCGGATAGAAAAATAAGGATGTGTGCATGCCGCCTAAAGGACATCATTAAAATGATGTTAAAGGGGGTTTCTGGGAGTTTAATATCAGACAGTTATGGAAAATAGCTTACCACGTTGTGTATCATGGAAGTCTCTGGTGGAGCGCGCGCCGTCCTTTCCTGTATAGTGATGGTATATCCTCAGGACAGGTCATCAATATCTGATCGGTGGGGGTCCGGCACCAGACAAACCCCGCTGATCAGCTGTTTGAAGAGGCGCAACCTTTTCTTATGCCGGTTAATCGGTCACATGGCCTAGGCGCAACTCAGTCCCATTCAAGAGAGTGCAGTACTAAGAACAGCCAGTATCCAATGAATGGCGCCGTGAGCGGTGTGCCGTAAGGAGGCCACAGCGTTCACCAGTGCTACCCGGCCTCTTCAAACTGCTGATCGGCGGCGGTGCTGGATAACTCAGATATTGCGGAGCTATACTGAGTACAAGTCATCAGCCCTTTTAAATAAATATGAAAGCAGGAACGGGTGTATGCAGACGGCATCTGTATTTCGGTGGTATAGGTCTTCTCATCCTTCGGGTGAATGGCAGCCTACAGACACACATTGCTCTGCCAGCTCCTCCCCCTCCTTCTTGATGGACAGGGACACGTTCCTGCATAGTCATCTCGCCTGGCCCTGTCAATCAAGAAGGAGGGGGAGGAGCTGGCAGAGGAAGCAGGAGGAGCAAAGGTGCCCAGAGACTTGGGCCCGCCCTCGGTGCACTTAACTTCTCATTTGCATACGGTCTTAAAAGTACTTTTTCTCCAGAATGATGCAACATTCAGCTGAGCTAGTCCTACAAGGACAAGGACAATTTCCAGGTGACCGACTCTCTTTAAAGGGGTTTTCCCGTTTGCATTAAAGGGGTTGTTCAGCGGTTAATATTGATGACCTACCATCAGGATAGGTCATCAATATCTGATTGGCGGGCGTCCGACACTGCAGTGTAATGAACGGCTGAACGGCGGGGGTCCCGGTGTCCGACCCCTTCCGATCAGATATTGAGGACCTACCCCGACGATAGGGCATCACTATTAATGGCTGGACAACCCCTTTAACATCATTTATGAAAGTAGCTATAATTTTGTAATGTATTTCTTTTCACTTTATTGCTGCGGTCACATGACCATGTCCGTGCAGCTCGCTCTTAGCTCCTGTGATGTCATGTCCATAGGCGGGGCAGTGATAAGGGCATGTCTATGAAAATTAGCTGGGTGGGAGGAGCTATAAACTGGATGGGGGCGTGGTTAGGGGGCGGTGCTGGAACCGTGGCAGAGAAAGCAGAAGTGCATCATGGGTTTGGTTGGATGCAGCAACAGGAAGTGCTACATACAGGAGGGAAACAAAGCAGAGGGATTGGTTTATATGGTGGAAATGGTTCAGGAGAGTCCAAATCGAAAAAATAAAATAAAAAGATATACATGAGGAAAGGAACTACATGAGCAGATCTATTAAAATCCACGGTCATCCCGCATAAGCCCTTTAAGTGGCAGCTGCCGTTTCTAGCCGCACTGGCTACCTGACACCAAGGACTCCTCCAATTCTGTCTCTAATAAATGAGTTGGAACAATTTTCATAGAATCCCGACTGCTCTTCCCATAGAAGTAAATTAACCCCCCCCCACAAAAAACCCCACTGTATCTTCAGTACTAGTAAGAGGTCAGTTTAAAGGCACAGTAAACACCATTGTCAGCTATGTGCCCTCTAACAATGACATCATGTATATGGTATTCGGGGCCCCGCACTGATTATGTATATTCTTTCCAGCCCTGATGACTTCAACAAGAGCGACTAACAGTTTGTCCGTCTAACATCACATGCAAGGATAGGGCTTCGCTTTATCCAGAGTTTCCAGTGCCGATCCGCTCGCATGCTCAATTTATTTTAAAAAAACAAACACTATAAATGCTTTCCTGCACATCAATACAAATACCTCTAAACAATACAAAATGCAGTCCGAAAAACATAAATACGTAAAGTGCAGTCCAATAATATAAAATACACCGCATGGATCTCATGTACAGTCATTGAGAGCTGGCCTGTAAGTCCTCACTGCCCCCCATGACTAGTTACTGGCGGTGGTGCACTAACAGAGGCTTATAGGGGTTATCCAAGGCCTATAATGCCCCCCCCCCCAATATGCCCGGGCCCCTAATACAGACTTACCTGGCACCCGCATCGCTTCTGAAGGTCGCACGGATATAAATGATAGCAGGCCACGTCGGGAACGAGACTACCTAGCGTCACTCTGCTACTGGCTGCCCCCCATCGTCGGATGTTTTCATCCGTGCGACGGGGAGATGCAGCGGCGGCTGTGCCGGCATCAGAAGCAACGCAGTCCCGGGGGGCGAGGTAAGTACTATCTGTGTGAGGCATATGGTGGGGCCTTGGATAACCCCTTTAAATGGGATGTCTGAATGTCCTATCCTCAGGATCGATGGAGGTTCAACTTCCAGCGCCCCTTCCTGTTAGACCCCAGCCCTGCGGTGAGAGCCGCGGCCTCTGGGCCAGTGACAGCCACATGGCCTATGTGCACCTTAGTCCCATTCAAGTGAATGGGCCTAAGCTGCAATACCAAGTACAGCCACTAAACAACGTAAGGCACTGTGTTTGGTGTGATGTGAGGAGGCCGCAGGGCTCAGTCTCTTCAAACAGCAGAGTGGCGGGGGTGACGGGTGGCTGACCTCCATTGATCAGGTATATGGAGGTCCAGAGCCGTGTCTGAACAGAAGCTGATTGGGACCGGTAGGGTGTTATGTTTTTATGTTCTGTGTGCTGACCTGTGGGGGTCTGCTCAGTACCTACCCCTCTGTCATGCCAATGATCCCACCATCGCTGCTTCACTCACATGACCACCGGAACTGAACGCGAAATGTTCCACTAAGGTCCCATCCGAATATACTGTGAAGGCAGCTGAACAGGAAGACTCGGCAACACAGCGGAGGTATCGGCGCTGCGACGGAGAGGTAAGTACTGAGCAAACTATCGTCCCTCGTCGAATCAACACACAGCAGGATCTCCAAGAGAAGCCCTTTAAGTCACTCAGACCTTTTCCAGCAATTGTTATTGTGCCGGAAAACCCCTTTAAGGCCTCTAAAGAAAGAGTCCCTCAAGACGGTTTTGTTATAATTAGATTTATGGGCCTCTATATGAACTTCCGTCTCCTCAGTGACTCACTCTGATGTGAACCCATCATTAAAGAGCTAGACACATCCCAGGATTGCTGCTCTGTTATTCCCACTGCACCGCCAAAATCCCTTCAATTTTCCAGACAATTTAGTGTGTTTTCTGCAGGACAACATCATGATGAAAACCTGCTTTCTGAAATCTACCAAGAGAAATGGATTTCACACCAACTCCTTTAATAATATTATTAGCTGCTATTCCGATTATTATGTCATCCAAACGGGAGGCGACGGTCGTCTTGTGGTTATTCATAGTGCAGTAATGACTCAACTTGTCATGTCTTGCTCTCAGCTACAGGGAGAGACAGGGAGGCAGTACTATCTGTACCTACATCATGTACAGGGAGAGACAGGGAGGCAGTACTATCTGTACCGACATCATGTACAGGGAGAGACAGGGAGGCAGTACTATCTGTACCGACATCATTTACCAGGGGGAGACAGGGAGGCAGTACTATCTGTACCTACATCATGTACAGGGGGAGACAGGGAGGCAGTACTATCTGTACCGACATCATTTACCAGGGGGAGACAGGGAGGCAGTACTATCTGTACCTACATCATTTACCAGGGGGAGACAGGGAGGCAGTACTATCTGTACCTACATCATTTACCAGGGGGAGACAGGGAGGCAGTACTATCTGTACCTACATCGTTTACAGGGAGAGACAGGGAGGCAGTACTGTCTGTACCTACACCATTCACAGGGAGAGACAGGGAGGCAGTACTGTCTGTACCTCCATCATTTACATGGAGAGACAGGGAGGCAGTACTATCTGTACCTACATCATTTACAGGGAGAGGCAGGGAGGCAGTACTATCTGTACCTCCATCATTTACAGCGAGAGACAGGGAGGCAGTACTGTCTGTACCTACATCATGTACAGGGAGAGACTGGGAGGCAGTACTGTCTGTACCTACATCATGTACAGGGAGAGACTGGGAGGCAGTACTGTCTGTACCTACATCATGTACAGGGAGTGACAGGGAGGCAGTACTATCTGTACCTCCATCATTTACAGCGAGAGACAGGGAGGCAGAACTATCTGTACCTACATCATTTACAGGGAGAGACAGGGAGGCAGAACTATCTGTACCTCCATCATTTACAGCGAGAGACAGGGAGGCAGTACTGTCTGTACCTACATCATTTACAGCGAGAGACAGGGAGGCAGTACTGTCTGTACCTACATCATTTACAGCGAGAGACAGGGAGGCAGTACTATCTGTACCTGTAACGCCCCAGAGTGGCATTACCACTTCTTCACCCCGCTACTGTCTAATATAATGTCATCTTGTGTACTTATTTCAGGTCCACTACACTGTGCAATCCTATTTCTATGTAACTGTTGTGTTCAAATGTAATGTGTCTGGTTCACCAGCAGGTGGCAGCGTAAATGGCAGAGCTACAGTTAGGTAGAATGACGCTTTCCATTCCATTCTAGCCCCCCTCTGTGGAGGTGTGGGCGAGTCCTACTTCCTGCAGGAAGGGTGGGTCCCAGTTTCTAGTCAGTTCTAGCTTACCCCCTACTAGGGGTAAGGTGTGCAGCAGGGCACGTCTCTGCTGGACGTGCCCTAGCCTAGCCAAGCCAGCCAGAGCACCCTCAGCTCTGCTGGCCCTGGAGGAAGAAGCCTGAAACCTTAGGAGCCAGGAGAGAGATTCCCCGGCATAACTTAATCAAGAGTCAGACTACAGAATGAAGCTGAGTTATACAGCCGGCCTGTTAGTTCAGCAGAGTCAGAGAGCAACAGATGTAGCAGAGTTGAGTTTGCCTGCCAAATTGAATGCTAAAGCCTGCTGGGACCAAGACAAAGTCTGTAAACTGTTTTGGAGAAAATGTATTAAAAGTAAAGCTGTTACTCAACTGCATACAAGGTCTGGACTCAAGTTACTTCTTTCATCCCTCAATTACTACCCCCTATTTGTCTGCTTCGGAGCCAACGCCTGGGGGTTCCAGCTGTATCCAGGTAGGAGCACAGTGACACTCGCACTCAACATAAAGGGACATTTTCGGCGACCCTGTACCACTCGGCGATTCCTACACCTGGGTACTCGAGTCATCCTTTAGGGTCCCAGGGGGGGCGGCCCGCTGCACACCTATATCATGTACAGGTAGAGACAGGGAGGCAGTACTATCTGTACCTACATCATGTACAGGTAGAGACAGGGAGGCAGTACTATCTGTACCTACATCATGTACAGGTAGAGACAGGGAGGCAGTACTATCTGTACCTACATCATTCACAGGTAGAGACAGGGAGGCAGTACTATCTGTACCTACATCATTCACAGGTAGAGACAGGGAGGCAGTACTATCTGTACCTACATCATGTACAGGGAGTGACAGGGAGGCAGTACTATCTGTACCTACATCATGTACAGGAAGTGACAGGGAGGCAGTACTATCTGTACCTACATCATGTACAGGTAGAGACAGGGAGGCAGTACTATCTGTACCTACATCATGTACAGGGAGTGACAGGGAGGCAGCACTATCTGTACCTACATCGTTTACAGGTAGAGACAGGGAGGCAGTACTATCTGTACCTACATCATTTACAGGGAGAGGCAGGGAGGCAGTACTATCTGTACCTCCATCATTTACAGGGAGAGACAGGGAGGCAGAACTATCTGTACCTCCATCATTTACAGCGAGAGACAAGGAGGCAGTACTGTCTGTACCTACATCATTTACAGCGAGAGACAGGGAGGCAGTACTGTCTGTACCTACATCATTTACAGCGAGAGACAGGGAGGCAGTACTGTCTGTACCTACATCATTTACAGCGAGAGACAGGGGTCTGTACCTACATCATTTACAGCGAGAGACAGGGAAACAGTACTATCTGTACCGACATCATTTACAGGGAGAGGCAGGGAGGCAGTACTATCTGTACCTACATCATTTACAGGGAGAGGCAGGGAGGCAGTACTATCTGTACCTACATCATTTACAGGGGGAGACAGGGAGGCAGTACTATCTGTACCTACATCATTTACAGGGGGAGACAGGGAGGCAGTACTATCTGTACCTTCATCATTTACAGGGAGAGACAGGGAGGCAGTACTGTCTGTACCTCCATCATTTACAGGGAGAGACAGGGAGGCAGTACGGTCTGTACCTACATCATGTACAGGTAGAGACAGGGAGGCAGTACTGTCTGTACCTACATCATGTACAGGTAGAGACAGGGAGGCAGTACTATCTGTACCTACATCATGTACAGGTAGAGACAGGGAGGCAGTACTATCTGTACCTACATCATGTACAGGTAGAGACAGGGAGTCAGTACTATCTGTACCTACATCTTGTACACGAAGAGACAGGGAGGCAGTACTGTCTGTACCTTCATCGTTTACAGGGAGAGACAGGGAGGCAGTACTATCTTTATTTACATAATTTACAGGGAGAGACAGGGAGTCAGCACTATCTGTACCTACATCTTGTACAGGGAGAGACAGGGAGGCAGCACTATCTGTACCTACATCATTTACAGGGAGGCAGTACTATCTTTATCTACATCATTTACAGGGAGAGACAGGGAGGCAGCACTATCTGTACCTACATCATTTACAGGGAGAGACAGGGAGGCAGTACTATCTTTATCTACATAATTTACAGGGAAAGATAGGGAGGCAGTACTATCTGTACCTACAGCATGTAAACGGAGAGACAGGGAGGTAGAACTATCTGTACCTACATCATGTACAGGGAGAGACTGGGAGGCAGCACCATCTGTACCTACATCATGTACAGGGAGAGACAGGGAGGCAGCACCATCTGTACCTACATGTACAGGGAGAGACAGGGAGGCAGCACTATCTGTACCTACATCATGTACAGGGAGAGACAGGGAGGCAGCACTATCTGTACCTACATCATGTACAGGGAGGCAGCACTATCTGTACCTACATCTTGTACAGGGAGAGACAGGGAGGCAGCACTATCTGTACCTACATAATTTACAGGGAGAGACAGGGAGACAGTACTATCTTTATCTACATAATTTACAGGGAGAGACAGGGAGTCAGTACTATCTGTACCTGTAACGCCCCAGAGTGGCATTACCACTTCTTCACCCCGCTACTGTCTAATATAATGTCATCTTGTGTACCTATTTCAGGTCCACTACACTGTGCAATCCTATTTCTATGTAACTGTTGTGTTCAAATGTAATGTGTCTGGTTCACCAGCAGGTGGCAGCGTAAATGGCAGAGCTACAGTTAGGTAGAATGACGCTTTCCATTCCATTCTAGCCCCCCTCTGTGGAGGTGTGGGCGAGTCCTACTTCCTGCAGGAAGGGTGGGTCCCAGTTTCTAGTCAGTTCTAGCTTACCCCCTACTAGGGGTAAGGTGTGCAGCAGGGCACGTCTCTGCTGGACGTGCCCTAGCCTAGCCAAGCCAGCCAGAGCACCCTCAGCTCTGCTGGCCCTGGAGGAAGAAGCCTGAAACCTTAGGAGCCAGGAGAGAGATTCCCCGGCATAACTTAATCAAGAGTCAGACTACAGAATGAAGCTGAGTTATACAGCCGGCCTGTTAGTTCAGCAGAGTCAGAGAGCAACAGATGTAGCAGAGTTGAGTTTGCCTGCCAAATTGAATGCTAAAGCCTGCTGGGACCAAGACAAAGTCTGTAAACTGTTTTGGAGAAAATGTATTAAAAGTAAAGCTGTTACTCAACTGCATACAAGGTCTGGACTCAAGTTACTTCTTTCATCCCTCAATTACTACCCCCTATTTGTCTGCTTCGGAGCCAACGCCTGGGGGTTCCAGCTGTATCCAGTTAGGAGCACAGTGACACTCGCACTCAACATAAAGGGACATTTTCGGCGACCCTGTACCACTCGGCGATTCCTACACCTGGGTACTCGAGTCATCCTTTAGGGTCCCAGGGGGGGCGGCCCGCTGCACACCTATATCATGTACAGGTAGAGACAGGGAGGCAGTACTATCTGTACCTACATCATGTACAGGTAGAGACAGGGAGGCAGTACTATCTGTACCTACATCATGTACAGGTAGAGACAGGGAGGCAGTACTATCTGTACCTACATCATGTACAGGTAGAGACAGGGAGGCAGTACTGTCTGTACCTTCATCGTTTACAGGGAGAGACAGGGAGGCAGTACTATCTTTATTTACATAATTTACAGGGAGAGACAGGGAGTCAGCACTATCTGTACCTACATCTTGTACAGGGAGAGACAGGGAGGCAGCACTATCTGTACCTACATCATTTACAGGGAGGCAGTACTATCTTTATCTACATCATTTACAGGGAGAGACAGGGAGGCAGCACTATCTGTACCTACATCATTTACAGGGAGAGACAGGGAGGCAGTACTATCTTTATCTACATAATTTACAGGGAAAGATAGGGAGGCAGTACTATCTGTACCTACAGCATGTAAACGGAGAGACAGGGAGGTAGAACTATCTGTACCTACATCATGTACAGGGAGAGACTGGGAGGCAGCACCATCTGTACCTACATCATGTACAGGGAGAGACAGGGAGGCAGCACCATCTGTACCTACATCATGTACAGGGAGAGACAGGGAGGCAGCACCATCTGTACCTACATGTACAGGGAGAGACAGGGAGGCAGCACTATCTGTACCTACATCATGTACAGGGAGAGACAGGGAGGCAGCACTATCTGTACCTACATCATGTACAGGGAGGCAGCACTATCTGTACCTACATCTTGTACAGGGAGAGACAGGGAGGCAGCACTATCTGTACCTACATAATTTACAGGGAGAGACAGGGAGACAGTACTATCTTTATCTACATAATTTACAGGGAGAGACAGGGAGTCAGTACTATCTGTACCTGTAACGCCCCAGAGTGGCATTACCACTTCTTCACCCCGCTACTGTCTAATATAATGTCATCTTGTGTACCTATTTCAGGTCCACTACACTGTGCAATCCTATTTCTATGTAACTGTTGTGTTCAAATGTAATGTGTCTGGTTCACCAGCAGGTGGCAGCGTAAATGGCAGAGCTACAGTTAGGTAGAATGACGCTTTCCATTCCATTCTAGCCCCCCTCTGTGGAGGTGTGGGCGAGTCCTACTTCCTGCAGGAAGGGTGGGTCCCAGTTTCTAGTCAGTTCTAGCTTACCCCCTACTAGGGGTAAGGTGTGCAGCAGGGCACGTCTCTGCTGGACGTGCCCTAGCCTAGCCAAGCCAGCCAGAGCACCCTCAGCTCTGCTGGCCCTGGAGGAAGAAGCCTGAAACCTTAGGAGCCAGGAGAGAGATTCCCTGGCATAACTTAATCAAGAGTCAGACTACAGAATGAAGCTGAGTTATACAGCCGGCCTGTTAGTTCAGCAGAGTCAGAGAGCAACAGATGTAGCAGAGTTGAGTTTGCCTGCCAAATTGAATGCTAAAGCCTGCTGGGACCAAGACAAAGTCTGTAAACTGTTTTGGAGAAAATGTATTAAAAGTAAAGCTGTTACTCAACTGCATACAAGGTCTGGACTCAAGTTACTTCTTTCATCCCTCAATTACTACCCCCTATTTGTCTTCTTCGGAGCCAACGCCTGGGGGTTCCAGCTGTATCCAGGTAGGAGCACAGTGACACTCGCACTCAACATAAAGGGACATTTTCGGCGACCCTGTACCACTCGGCGATTCCTACACCTGGGTACTCGAGTCATCCTTTAGGGTCCCAGGGGGGGCGGCCCGCTGCACACCTATATCATGTACAGGTAGAGACAGGGAGGCAGTACTATCTGTACCTACATCATGTACAGGTAGAGACAGGGAGGCAGTACTATCTGTACCTACATCATGTACAGGTAGAGACAGGGAGGCAGTACTATCTGTACCTACATCATGTACAGGTAGAGACAGGGAGGCAGTACTATCTGTACCTACATCATTCACAGGTAGAGACAGGGAGGCAGTACTATCTGTACCTACATCATTCACAGGTAGAGACAGGGAGGCAGTACTATCTGTACCTACATCATTCACAGGTAGAGACAGGGAGGCAGTACTATCTGTACCTACATCATGTACAGGGAGTGACAGGGAGGCAGTACTATCTGTACCTACATCATGTACAGGAAGTGACAGGGAGGCAGTACTATCTGTACCTACATCATGTACAGGTAGAGACAGGGAGGCAGTACTATCTGTATCTACATCATGTACAGGGAGTGACAGGGAGACAGCACTATCTGTACCTACATCGTTTACAGGTAGAGACAGGGAGGCAGTACTATCTGTACCTACATCATTCACAGGTAGAGACAGGGAGGCAGTACTACCTTTATCTACATAATTTACAGGGTGAGACAGGGAGGCAGTCCTAGCCCTATGTTCAATGTAACCACAAGGGTATCTGTATACATTATATATATATATATATTACATATACACACACATGTATTTTCAACAGCGGACTAGTGCATTTCGTTCTTTTCATTCAACCCTAACCCGGAACACTTTACAGGTTGCACACTATTGTACCGCATCCCCACAGACTGATTCTCACCCAGGTACTCCGGACCGGACTGTGAGAGACGCTCCGGGCTCATCCTGCTGCTCCTGTATTCTCAAAGAAAGGTCTCCTTCTAGTTACGTCATTGATCAAAGGCGCAGGTTCAATAGGCCGCGTCTCCGGTAACCATAGAAACAGTAAGTTCCTGTGTAACGTCACTACCTTCCGGAGGGAAACTTCCACTATGCAGTTAGGTTCCTACAACAGTTACGATCGGTCAGTAGACAGAGAGTTCATATGAGAAGCTACTTTAGACCAAGAGCTGAAGACAAAGGGAAAACAACGAAGTACATAAAAAGGAGGAAATGAAATGTATACAGGTCATGTGAGTGATGACTACAAATTGAAACATAAAGGACAGTCCCTTAAAAAGGTCACTGAGTATTGCTAAAACTTATCTTATGTCATAGGGACATATCAAAAGTTTTGATAGGTGGGGGTCTGATTGCTGAGACCCCCACCGATCCCATCCTGCCCATAGACTTCTATTGATCTCGTCTCCTGCAGCGATGAGAGAGGCCGTGATATGCAAGCACTTCTCCGGTCTCCTATGGATCAGTGGGGGTCTCAGCAATCAGACCCCCACCTATCAAATGTCCCTTTGACATACCAAAAGTTCTACCAAAACTCAGTGACCCTTTAAAGGGGGTTTTCAAGATGTTTTTACTGATGATGTCATCAGTATCTGATCTGTGGGGTTCTGACACCTGGGACCCCCACTGATCAGTTGCTAGAGAAGGGCACCGGCGCTCACAGTAGCGCCGCAGCCTTCTTGCGTTTTTTTCTAGGCCAGGTGATATCACGTTCATATCAAAAAAAGTGGACAGCCCCTTTAGTGGGCATCATTCTGTGAGGAGGGGCACATCATACGGTGTGTGTGTGGGTAGGGGGGGGGGCTTAGAGGGCTTCATTTTGGTGGTGGGCACTTAAGGGGCCTCATTCTGTGTGGGGAGCACTTAAGGGATCATCATACTGTGTGGCGAGGCATTAAGGGGGCATCGTACTGTGTCAGGGGCACAAAAGCAGCAACAAACTGTGTGGGGCACCAAGGGATCACCCCGCTGTGAGGGAGGCACTTAGGAAACATCCTACTGTGAGGGGGCACTAAGGGGGCATCATATTCTGTGTGCATTCCCCAAAGTGGCATCATATTCTGTAAGTGACACTAGGGTGACATTCTTACTGTGTTGGGGCACTAAGGGGCCATTTTTTTTGTGTGGGAAGGCAATAAGGGGGCACCATTTCTGTGTGGGGGCCACAAAGGGGATTGGGTGGGATAAGAGGTGTGGCTCATTATAGAAAAAATTGCTGCAGCACATTACATGTCACTGGCCTTGTCCCTTCTTACATGTTTTTGAGGCTTGGACCTTCATCCTACAGCAGACTTAGGTATGTGTTCAGTGACCCCCTGGTTCACAGCTAAACAGTTAATGTTATAATATGTCATGGTTTACTTCTACGGTTGTTAGGATGTTTACCAGGGTTGCCAACCGTCCACTTTTTTCCTGTGTCTGTGAAAAAAAAAAGATGTGTCCGTGATTTTTTTCAGACTGGTGGTACAAGTCTAGATTATTTTGGTGGTTATCATCATCATTTTACAGCTCACAGTAGGGCCTCTTGCACACGACCGTATGTATTTTGCGGTCCGCAAAAAATACGGATGACATCCGTGTGCATTCCGTATTTTGCGGAACGTAACAGCTGGTCCTTTATAGAACAGCACTAGCCTTGGCCGTAATGCGGACAATAATAGGACATGTTCTATTTTTGTGCGAAACGGAAATAAGGAAATGGAATGCACGCGGGGTACCTTCCCTCTTTTTTCGGAGCCATTGAAATGAATGATTCCGTATACGGTCCGCAAAAAAAACGGAACGGACACGGAATGAAAATACGTTCGTGTGCAAGAGGCCTATATGCTGGTAGTGAGATCTTATCAGTATATTGAGCTATAGATCTGTATTACTTATAATCTTTATCATTCATTATGATTTTCCTATTTGTCCGTAAAAAATGATGGCTGTCCATGATTTTGGGATAAGTTGTCCAGAAAAAAAGAAAAATTCTGGGTGTTTACTGAGATGCTAACTATACACTTTCAGTGGTATAAATGGCTAATGTGTCTTTACTATGCATTATGTATTCCAAAAGGCTGTGTATGGGAGGGAAATAGTTAACTGGCGTTTTAGTTTTCCGGTATTGAGATCCGTCATAGGGGCTCAATACCAGAAAAAAACGCTTCAGTTTTGTTGGGGACGAAACTGAACAGAACGGAGTGCTCCAAAATGCATTCCGTTCCGTTTAGTTGCGTTCCCAGACCGGAGAGCAAACCGCAACATGTGGGATGCGGAGCAAGACGGATCCGGCATGACCCCCAATGCAAGTCAATGGGGACTGATCCATTTTCTCTGCCACAATCTATTCAGTAAAAGAGAGATTTTATTTACTATAATGAAGCCGGCCTGGTCATCGCTCTCCACATCTGATCTGGTCCCCTGCTCTCCTGCCCTCCACCCCACCAGCCATTCACCCAACATCATGGGCACCCCAGCCAAGGGCTCACCAGGCAGAAGACTCCAAAGTCTAGTGTGTGCCCCGAGGGAAAGATGGGTTGCACCCCTCCATGCACTGCACGGACCAGGGAGTGCCAGAGTGAGGACTGCTAGCGTGAATACAACTACTCCCATCCTCGCCGCCACCACCGCTGCCATCCTCCATGTTCTGCGACTCGCTGCACAAAGTGCTTTGGCTCCAGCATAGAGCTCTTGTCTTAGTCACTTCCAGATGACATCAGTGGTGATCTTGGTCACGTGCCGTTCCTGCACCCGTCACTGCTAAGTCCGGCAGAGGCAACATGCATGCACTCAGGGGTGTAGTAGCTAAAGGCTCATGGCCCCTGGTGCAAGAGTTCAGCTTGGGGCCCCCTTCCCTCAGTGCTTTGTGGTCAGGTCAGGGCCAGGGGTAGGGAAGCACATAGTCTTCCTGCTGCCTGAGGCAAAAATTGAAACGGCACCCCCCCCCCATGCCAAATTCTTGACCTAACCCCTTCCCTCCAGCCAGAGGTAAACCTTGACCAGCATGCACTTTCTACAATACCAGTGTCTTCTTATGCGGCACAAGGGTCTTTGGGCCCCCTCAGGCTCCTGGGTCCGGTAGCGACTGTTACCTCTGCACCCCCTATAGCTTCGCCCCTGCATGTGGTCCAGCAGGGGCCAGAAGAGGCAGAAACAGGACCTCAGCGCTGGAAGCTCAAAATAATCTGAAGACGTCTGTTCCCATGCCCAGCCCCTGACCATTGGTTTACAGCAAAAAAGGTCCCAGCAGCGTTCTAGTTTTCAATCAGTTGTGTTCTTTTATTGTTGTAACTAAGAAAGTAATAACAGGACGCGTTTCGGCCCATCCAGCCTTTCTCAACTGCATTGGTTTACAGTCTAGAAGAACCCCTTTAAATAAAATAAATATAATAAATAAAATGTGTGAGACATTCCCTTTAATGCCAATTTGAACAGAGTCCAATTGTCACAAATTATATATACAGCGATATAATAAATAATATAAAAGAGAGAAAAAAAAAAGTAAGAGCCGGGTATAAAACTAAAATTCCATACTGGCTTGGCCCAGGTTCAGGTTTTCCATCTACTATTACCCTCCAGAAGTGTTTAATAAGCTATAAGAAGCCAAAGTACATGTGCAGCGACATACATGGACAATGTGGGATTGATTTCACCCTAGAATTTAAAAAAATATATCACTTTTCCGAAAGTGAAAAAAAATGGGAACACTGGTCGGATCGGGAGGAAGTATGATTAAAACAATGTACCTTCCAGAGAAGAAGGGCTGTGTGATGAGGATTTATCTCTGACAACTGGAATGCGCCCACCAGCTGTTTTGACACGTTTTGTCTGGCCGTCCTGATGTCACCTATGAGGCGGCAGAGGTGTCTAGCACGATTTATGGCGGCTGCCTGCTGTCAGCTTGTTTACCTAACAACCCCCATGGGCTGGATCTAATTGCACTTCAGCAGTCTAGATTCGGTGCCTGACAACTGCTTGGTTGTCGGCTTTTCGTCAGGGCGCAGTGATAACTTTTAGGGCTCGTGCACTTGATCGCAACCTGTTTTGCAGTCTGCAAATTGTGGATCTGCAAGATATCAGCCGTGTGTGTTCTGCATTTTGCGGAATGGGACGTCCTGCCTTCTGTAGAACCGTACTATCCTGGTTCCGTAAAAAGGACAAGAACGGGACATGTTCTATTTATTCGTGGGGCCACGGAATGGACATACGGATGTGGACAGCACCTGGTGCGCTGTCCGCATCTTTTGCAGCCCCACTGAAGTGAATGGGTCCACATCCGACCCCCCAAAAATGTGTATGGGATGCAGAAAAAAAATATGTTCATGCTCATGAGCCCTTAGTAGTAGGAGAGCTGGTTTAAAATTAAACCGGAATTTAATAAAAAAAAATCTAAAATACAGGGGACTAATCTACAGTAAAAACTCCACTGATCTGGAACCTAATGGTTGAGCACATCTGCTAATCTGGAGTTTCGGATCAGGATAATTTGGCCTTTAGGAAGAGACATAGTTTAGCTGTTTGATTTTTTTTTTGTTTTGTTTTTGGGGTTTTTTGGGGGGGGGGGGTTGCACAGCTATGAACTTTTTTTATATTTAGGGCTAGCAATATGATTTTTGCTGCATTTGTTAGGTAAAGGAAATCAGAAAATAACCTATTGTTGAAATAATGTTGTTAAAGGATCTTTGGAGATGTTATTTCAAATTTTTTACATCAATATATATTTAAAAAATACATAACATAAAACCCTGCTGTTTTTCGCTCTGGGCGTTACATTTAATTCTTGGTCTGTACAAATCACTCATTTACTTATCATTACCGGACAGATATCACCTACATATAGATAACACAAGGTCCACCCTTTACAGCAGGTGATATCGCAGCTTATCTGCTCCCTCCTGACCTCTGCACAGGTCACAGAGCATGCCTAGAAAACGCTCCCATAGAAGTTATGTCTATGGCCCATGTGGCTGCTGTAAATGCTGTTAAAGGGGTTTTCACATCTCAGACAATGGAGGCATATCGCTAGGATATGCCCCTATTGTCTGATAGGTGCGGGTCCTCCAACAGGCAATGAGAACAGAGCCGGGAAATGAACAGAGGGCGCACTGCGCATGCGCAGCCGCCCTCCATTCATTTCTATGGGGCCGCCGAAAATAGCTGAGCACTGGCTCGGCTATTGCCGTCTGCCCCATAGAAATGAACAGGAGCATGGGGCACGCATGCGCGGTGCACTCCCATTCACTTCTTTTGGAGCAGCGCTTGGTGGTGAACGGACCCCGGGAAATCCGGGGTCCTCCAGCCACAGCGCTCCTGGCTCCTTTCTCATTGTAGGTGCGGGTCCCAGTGGTGGGACCCGCACCTATCAGACAATGGGGGCATATCCTAGCGATATGCCTCCATTGTCTGAGATAAGAATACCCCTTTAAGAACAGCTCAGGCAAGATGGCCGTCCCGATAATCATGTTCAGATTCAGAAATCTGCAATCAGAAAATAAAAACAGATTAGATAAAAGATGTTTCACTGTTTTTTTAATTGGCAGAAAAAAATTCCAGTGGCACAGGGCGGTCTCTAAGCGGGTAAGAAAAAAAAAAAGGTTTTCAGGAAATGGCATACTGGGCAGCTGCCCGAGGCTGCACTTTCCTGCAGGGCTCCTGAATACAGCAAACTAATACTACCTAGTATTAGGGCTCATGCACACGACCGCATGTATTTTGCAGTCCGCAAAATATGGATCCGCGAAAAATACATCCAAGTGACATCCGTGTTGCATCCATTTTTTGGGGGGGATCCATTGTAACAATACCTATCCTTGTCCGTAAAACGGACAAGAATAGGACATGTTCTATCTTTTTTATGGAACGGCCATGCAGACATACGGAAACTGAATGCACGCAGAGTCATTTCTATTTTTTTGCGGATCCATTGAAGTGAATAGTTCCAAATACACTGAAAAAAAATATGGTCGTGTGCATTAGCCCTTAGTGCTCATGCCCACGAACGTAAGGGCTCCGTGCCCGTGCTGTGGACTGCAAATTGAATGGGGTCCGCGATCTGCATCCTATGGTCCGCACCGCAAAAAAGTAGTGCATGCACTACTTTTTGGCGATGCGGAGGCACGGACAGAAAACCCAGGGAAGCGCTCTGTAGTGCTTCCGTGGGGTTCCGATCCATTCTTCCGCACCGCATCTCCGGATTTGCGGACCCATTCAAGTGAATGGGTCCGCATCCGTGATGCGGAATGCACACAACTGGTGACCCGTGTATTGCGGAACCGCCATATGCGGTTCGCAGCACGGAGCCCTTACGTTCGTGAGCATGAGCCCTTAGGCTGTGTTCTCATCTGTGTTGGAGACCGCATATGGCAATTCCATAAAAAATTTCTACTGTGAAACATGTTGGAGGAGTGATAACGGTGTGGGTCTGTTTTTAGGGGTCGGCCTAGGCCCCTTAGTTCGAGCGAACGGAAACCCGCGTTTTGCGGGAATGGCCGTCCAACTGTCGTGTGAATATGCGACCTTAAAGGATAAAAGGGAGTCTACATTTTTTCACAAAACCTCCACCTTTAAATGCAATTCTTTTCACTTGATTAGGGCTGAGTTGCAATACCAGACACAGCCCACGGACAAGAGCGGCGCTGTTCCTAGAAGAAAAAAAAACAGCCCCTTTTAATTAATCTAACCCAACCCCTTTAAGTAGTGCCACTTTCCCTTTACTGTTCATGGAGTGTTAATGTCTGAGCTGCTCTCTGAAGACCCCTGTAATTTAACAGACACTCTGCTGTGATTAAATTAGTAAAAAATTGTTAAAACGGCCTCGTTCCCAGCGGTGATGTCAGAGAGAGGATTTAATCCATCACTCTTCCCTCCAGTTGTGTTACCTTCTGCCCCTTCACAAGAAAATCCTATCAGCCTCTGTCCGGCTTCTGCGTCTCGGCCTGGTAAATGTCTGGGGTTTCCTCCCGCCTCAGTCCGTGGCATGCAAATCATATTTTCTTAAGAATTGAGGATCAAACCTGCTGTTTTTGGACTTTCTTCCTGTGGTTCTAATAATGAGATGTTTTTTTGTCTCACTGGCGCCAGACACAGTAGCTGAAAGAGAATGATAGGATACCCCCAGGACGACGGCCCCGCTGTGTATCATTACGCTCTGATCCTTTGTGTAGGTAATTTATGATATATACTGGATTCCGCTCGCTGAAATGTAATAACCCTCTTTCCATGTCCTACAATAAAAATAAAAAAAGTATTATATATGTATATATATTTATTTTATGCACTTATATAGCGCTGACATATTCCGCAGCGCTGTATAGACATTATCATCACCCGCTCCCCTATGGGGCTCACAATCTAAGTTCCCTATCAGTATGTTTTTGGAGTGTGGGAGAAAACTGGAGAAACCGGAGGAAACCCAATCAAACACGGGGGAGAACATACAAACTCCATGCAGATGTTGTCCTTGGTCACATTCGAACCCAGGACCCCAGCGCTTCAGAGGTGATGGAGACGGGTGCAATCCCTCCCAGACTGTAGGCAATAGGTCCAATGGATAATAAAAAATAAAAAAAACGAGGCAGCTCTCCAGATGCGGTGGAGATGGGTGATGGACCCTCTTTATTCACCCCAACCTTTTGGGATGAATAATGAGGGTCCTCGAGGGTCCATCACTATATATATATATATATATACAGTGTATATACTTTGCCCTTTAAAGTGTTAGTCCACAATTTTGCTAATGATGGCCTACCCTGAAGATAGGCCATCAGTATCTGATGGGCATGGGTCCGATACTCCGCACCTCTACCGATCAGCTGTTCTGAAGTAGCTCCGGCGCCATAGGTCATCACCAGAACCACAAAGCTCCATTACTGCAGCGCTGCTCCCAGTAATGAATAACCCTCTCCATCCGCTACACAATAGACGGAGCTGTGTAGTTCTGGTGCCGAAGCTACCTCGAATCAGCTGCTTCGCAGGGTGTAGGACCCCAACCAATAAGATATTGATCCTGGTCAACCCCTTTGGTCCAGACTAAAACTTTGTTCTAATACTGTACGGAGCAGGAGCTCCGTACAGTATTAGAATGTATTGGCTTCGAAGTGATTACTTTGCAAAGTCTCACGAGACTTTGCGCAATAACTTCATAAATTAATTTGTTCTGTAAAAAAACATTTCCCAAACTCGGGTTCAGTTCCAAGCAATAACTTCGGCTCATCGGAGCCAATATATTCTAATACTGTACGGAGCTCCTGCTCCGTACAGTATTAGAAAGATGTTTTATGCGAATCGACTTCGGATGTGTCATCCGAAGTCGATTCGCTCATCCCTAGTCCAGACCACCTGTGACCCTGAACATCAAAAAGAGGAAGACTCACCTGTCCACGGTCACGCCGTGCCCTGTTCCCAGCAGCATCTGGGTCCCATGAACACTGCAGCCAATCACAGGCCTTGGACGGTAGATCACTGCTGTGACATAGCATTCAAGCCGCTATCATCGCTGAGGACTGTGCTTGGCCACAGCAGCCACGGGACCCAGATGCTTCCTGGTTCTGTAGGGACTGAAAAAAGAGGTGGGTCCACAGACAGGTGAGTCTTCCTTGTTTTGGGGCACAAGTCCGGACCAAATGGGTTGTCAGCTCCAAGGCCAGACAACCCCTTTAAAGGGATAGTCTCAGAATAACACCTTATTACTTATCCTCAACACAAGTATACAGCTGCCCATACATGTTCAATAGCTGTCCGTCAACTGTCTCCTGACTCCCCCATGCACATACATGTTCAGTCTAAACGGTATGTGTATTCAATGGAAACAGGAAAGAAAGCTGGCGCTAGACTCTTCTTATCTCCTGGGAGAACATAAGGATTGTGGTGAAATTTAATTTCGCCTGATCGTTCACTTCAATGGAGCTGAGATGCGCAGTACCCCCAGAATAGGGTAATTGCAAAATTGTTTCTTGTTATTTAATATTCTGATGTATTGTACTACCCAGTGTAGTTTTGAATGGATAAGTCAGGGTTAACCGTCTTGACTCTCCCCCTGTAGGAAGTCGGGTGATGGACTTAGGTCTGCCCCTAGTTCAGACAGTGTGAGACTAGTGCTAGATGTGGAAGTGAGAGCGTCTACATGTGCTCCCTCCTTGGAGCTTCGCATCAAGAAAGCCACCTCTACCTTAAGATGCTCCAAAAAGAGAGAGAGAAAGAACTAAGAAGGTCCAGAATCTGCATGGCCGAGCACTGGAGTAAGTCAGTAATGTATGCGTTGTTTAAAGAGGACCTTTTGTGGGTCCAGACATTATGAAATAACTAGCAGGTATTGTAGGGCATAGTGCAGGGATGTAATATTGCTTACTAGTGTGTCTGTCTGCCGCTCCGTTCACCCGCTGTTCCCCACCGTTCACTATTACCGCCTGATATGCTAATGAATAGTATCGGTACAGGGAGGAGGAGACTGTCCTGTTTCTCAATGGGCGTCTCCTTCTCCCTGGCAGCAAAGAGCGCCAGGGAGAAGGGGAGTTTTTTTTTCTTCTCCCTGGCTGTGACGCTCTCCGCTGCGATTGGACAGCGCTACAGCCAGGGAGAAGGAGACGCCCATTGAGAAACAGGGCAGTCTCCTCCTCCCTGTACTGATGCTATTCATTAGCATACGAGGCGGGAATAGTGAACGGGGGGGAACAGCAGGCGAATGGAGCGGCGCCCAGACAAACTTGTAAGCAATATTTCATCCCTGCACTATGCCCTACATAATGTCTGGACCCATGAAAGGTCCTCTTTAAGGGCTCATGCACATGAACGTATTTTATTTCCATGTCCGTTCAGTTTTCTTTGCAGACCGTCTGCGGATCCATTCATTTCAATGGGTCCGCAATAATGTCCTATTATTGTCCGCATTAGGGTCCATTCACACGTCCGTTGTTTCTTTCCTGATCTGTTCTGTTTTTTTGCGGAACAGATCTGGACCAGATCTGTACCCATTCATTTTCAATGGGTCCTGAAAAAAATCGGACAGCTCAATGTCAGATTTTTTTTCAGGACCCATTGAAAATGAATGGGTACAGATCTGGTCCAGATCTGTTCCGCAAAAAACGGAACAGATCAGGAAAGAAACAACGGACGTGTGAATGGACCCTTACTGTTCTATTAAGGGCAAGCAGTTCTGTTCCGCAAAATATGGAATGCACACGGACTTCATCCGTTTTTTGCGTATCAGTTTTTTGCTGACCGCAAAATACATACAGTTGTGTGCATAAGTCCTAAGGCTGATTAGAAGACTTTACTGCAGTGAGAGGGACATTGCTAAGACACCTTCCGCACTTTGACACAGTCCTGGCTAGCTGTATCTTAAAGGGGTTGTCCCGAGTTATGTAAGAAAAAATAAAGCACTGTAAATCTCATGGTCAGCAATATATACATAAGCTAAACAAGTTTTAGGCAAAAAAAAAATATATTTCTTCATTTCCCTAGTTCTGGCCCTTTGTTGACATGCAGTTGCAGAGCTGTGGGGGCGTGTAACAACAATCTCTGAGGGTGTCAACAAAGACTGCCTTTCCCCTCCGCCTGCTCTGCAAAGGGAGTGAACAAAAGTGCTGCCCCGCCTGCAGTTCGACAGCTGGGATACTCATGTTGTATGTGTGGCACTACAAGTCCCAGCTGTATAGTACAATGACATTGGTGACACACACAGGATCTTCCCCCTACCTGTTTTTGTGCAATGCTCTGCAGACACTTCCTCAGAGCCAGCAGAAGAGTACAGAGGAGAGGACTCCTCCGGTCTTTGTTAGCTGTGTGTCTGCAGGGTGAGCATTTAAATCACTAAACAGGAGGGTAGCGAGGAAGCACTGAAAAACTATAAAGGAAAAAAATAGAATATGTAAAAAACAAATAAAAGCAGCCAAAGAGAGTAAAACTAACCCTAAAATGTTTTTCAATTATATAAATGGTAAAAAGTATAAATCTGAAGGTGTCGGCCCTTTACAGAGTAATGAGGGGGAGTTGCTGAGAGCGATGAGGAGAAAGCAAAGCTATTAAATATTTTTTTCTCCACTGTATTCACTGAGGAAAATAAACTGTCAGATGACATGCAGAATGTAACCCCCGTATCCTAAGAGAATTATTAGTAATGTCATAGCCAGACCCTTATTTCTGATATTTGCGGACTCTATACTGACAGGGAGTGTTACACAGGATTGGCGCATAGCAAATGTGGTGCCAATATTCAAAAAGGGTCTAAAAACAGAGCCCGGAAACTATAGGCCGGTAAGTTTAACATCTGTCGTGGGTAAACAGTTTGAAGGTTTTCTAAGAGATGCTATCTTGGAAAATAAGCAAATAACGCCATATCAGCATGGCTTCATGGGGGATCGGTCATGTCAAACTAATTTAATCAGTTTCTAGGAGGAGGTAGGTTCTAGACTTGACAGCGGCGAATCAATAGATGACGTGTATCTGGACTTCTCCAAAGCATTTGACACTGTACCGCATAAAAGGTTAGTATATAAAAGTCAGAGATATCAAAATTCTTTTAATGCCACAGCGCAAAAGGTACTTCATAGTACTGCGCCTGCCACAGTGGAACTATTGCCCTCAGAGGGCGAAGTGATAGCGCTCCTCAACTTAAGTAAAGAGCGCATTAGAGCAGCAGAGCGCCAGCATATACCGCCACGCAGCAACTGTTCCCTGAGTGAGCAAACAAAGACACCTCAGCCGAGCTACCATAGAGGCCATAGAACTTGTGCATTAGTCAAACTGCAGCCGACTTTAAAAGTGGCAGAACAGCAAAGGCAAAATAGAGAAAGAGCGCCAACCCTCCTGCGATCCCTAGAGAGAGAAAGAGACGCATGGTGGGAGGCCAAAGTCCAGAGCTAGAGTGCCTGCACCGCTATCCACGAAGAGGCCATGTACTGCAGCCAGCTAGTTTCCTGCCACTAGGCCCAAAGCCTTCAACAGCGAATCCAAGCCAGCGCATCGCAAGTCTGCACAGAGCATCGCAAGTCATCACAGAGCATGGCGAGTCATCACAGACCATCGTAGGTCATCACAGAGCATCGCAGGTCAGCGCAGAGCATCGCATCATCAAGAAAAGACACGTCTCCTTTAAGAGCTTTCCTTATTTCTTATCATTGCACATAGGTTTTAGTATAAAGTGACATTTTCGTGTTCAGGAATAAAAGACATAAGACAGTTTGTAATACACTGACTCTGTTACATTTAAAGTGAAAGTCATTTATTTTTGCATTTTGTCAGTATTGCATTTAAAGTGAAAGTCATTTATTTCTGCATTTGTCAGTATTGCATTTAAAGTGAAAGGCATCTAATTATTTGTATTGATTGTTATAGCATTTAAAGTAAAATGTCCGAGCCTAGTATTACCATGCCACTGTTAGAGGATACAAAGATAGATAGGGTAGAAGGTGAAGAGCAAGACTTAGAAGAGTCTAATGCAGCACTAGTCTTGTCTCAAACAAATCTAGCCCAAACAAATGAACTAGGCCTGCACGATATATCGCCAAAGCCAGGGCCGGCCTTTGGGGTGTGCGGGCTGTGCGGCCGCACAGGGCGCCATAGTAACAGGGGCGCTGGGCGGCCGACAGCTCGCAATGTAATCTGCGGCAGGCGAGGCTGTACTTGTGTTCTCCCTCGGGGCGCCCCCTCCATCTCCCCCTCCCCTGTCTGACCTGCCTGCTGCCCCCGCCGCTGCCAATAAGAAGAGAGACAGGAGGAGGAGGGGAGGGGCTGTGGCCACTGCGCCACCAATGAAGAAAACTGACCTGTAATACAAATACAGGAGGCGGGTGCCGGAATCAAATAGCCGGCACCCGACCTCTGTGACAGGGAGCTGCGATCAGCTGCAGTTGAGTTAACCCTTCAGGTGCGGTACCTGAGGGGTTAACTGCCGCTGATCGCAGCTCCCTGTCACAAAGGTCGGGTGCCGGCTATTTGATTCCGGCACCCGCCTCCTGTATTTGTATAAGAAACGTTGGTGGCACAGTGCGCCCCCCTCCCCCAAACACCCCAGTATAAGAATCATAATTGGTGGCTCAGTGCGCCCCCCCCTAGTATAAGAAACGTTGGTGGCACAGTGCGCCCCCCCCCCAAACACCCCAGTATAAGAATCATAATTGGTGGCTCAGTGCGCCCCCCCCCTAGTATAAGAAACGTTGGTGGCACAGTGCGCCCCCCCCCCCCCCAGTATAAGAAACATTGGTGGCTCAGTGGGAAGTGCCAATGAGGGTTAAAAATTTTTTTTTAAAAATTAACTCACCTCCTCCAGTTGATCGCGTAGCTGCCGGTCTTTCTTCAGGACCTGTGGTGACGTCACTGAGCTCATCACATGACCCATTACCATGGTGATGGATCATGTGATGTATCATGTGATGAGCACAGTGATGTCACCACAGGTCCTTTGACAGGTCATGAAGAAAGAACAGAAGACGATCAATTGGAGGAGGTGAGTTAATTATTTTTTTATTTTTTAACCCTCATTGGCACTGCCCACTGCGCCACCAATGTTTATTATATTGAGGGGGGGCGCACTGTGCCACTAATGTTTATTATATTGAGGGGGGCGCACTGCGCCACCAATGTTTATTATATTGAGGGGGGGTGCACTGCGCCACCAATGTTTATTATATTGAGGGGGGGCGCACTGCGCCAATGTTTATTATACTGGGGTGTTGGGGGGGCGCACTGCGCCACCAATGTTTATTATACTGGGGTGTTGGGGGGGCGCACTGCGCCACCAATGTTTATTATATTGAGGGGGGGCGCACTGCGCAAATGTTTATTATACTGGGGTGTTGGGGGGCGCACTGCGCCACCAATGTTTATTATACTGGGGTATTATATTGAGGGGGGGCGCACTGCGCCACCAATGTTTATTATATTGAGGGGGGGCGCACTGCGCCACCAATGTTTATTATATTGAGGGGGGCGCACTGCGCCACCAATGTTTATTATATTGAGGGGGGGCGCACTGCGCCACCAATGTTTATTATATTGAGGGGGGGCGCACTGCGCCAATGTTTATTATACTGGGGTGTTGGGGGGGGGCGCACTGTGCCACCAATGTTTATTATATTGGGGGGGCGCACTGCGCACAACGATGGGTTAGGGAAATTTCACAGAGTGCGCATGCGCTGGGAGCCTCGCCGGCGGTTAGGGTAGGGAAAAATTATGGGCCAGTGCACAGGTGCGGTGATCGGATGGATGTTCTCAGCTGGACATCGGCCGACCCTGCGCATGCACAGCGAGCCTCACCAGCGGTTAGGGTAGGGAAAAAGCACTGGCCCGTACGTAATTTTTCCCTTCCCTAACCGCTGGTGAGGCTCCCGGTGCATGCGCAGGGTCGGCCGATGTCCAGCTGAGAACATCCATCCGATCACTGCGCCTGCGCACTGGCCCATAGGTTTTCCCTACCCTAACCGCCGGCGAGACTCCTGGCGCATGCGCACTCTGCTGTGAAACTTCCCTAACCTGACGTTGTGCGCCTGCGCGGCGCTGCACACCTCCTCACGTCATGTCCGGTGCGACCGGAAGTGACGAGGGTAGGGAAATCTCACGAAGTAGGGAAGTATGACATTACACCGGCCTTTGGGGTGTGTGGGCTGGTAACTACTTGGTTGGATAGTCAGCCAGCCTATGCCATGATGCCAGCAACAAGCAGTGTTTTTTTTTTTTTTTTGGGGGGGGGGGGGGCGCCACAAGGTTAGCTCGCACAGGGCGCCTGGACACCTAAGGCCGGCCCTGGCCAAAGCAATCGTATCACGATAATCGACGATTGCGATATGGCGATTTGGCCGACCCAAAAATGCTGCGATTATCTACAATGATACATGGCCGCCGCGATGCCGCACAGCGCGGTCGGCGGGTGTATCAACAGAGGGAGGAGGGGCTGGGGGCCGGCATCTGGATTAGGAATGACAGCGGGGACCGGTGCAGTCCCTGTATTCTATTGCACCGGCCCCGCTCACTGTTGTATAATCTTATCTAACCTGTAGGCATTGTTAAGATATAATCATGTGTAATCCAGCTGTATTTCTTACAACTAAGTTCCGGAGGAGGGAGCAGGCAGGCCGGGCGGGTGGCGCGTCACTCACTACGTCATGCACCTGCACTGCCCACTTTATGAATGAAGCAGGCAGCGCGGGCGTGTGACGTAGTGAGTGACGCGTCGCCCGCACGTCCTCCCGGCCTGCCTGCCTCCTCCCTCCTCTCTGCTACGGAACTTAGTTGTAAGTAATACAGCTGGATTACACATGATTATCATATTTTAACAATGCCTACAGGTTAGATAAGATTATACACTAGTGAGCAGGGCCGGTGTATTAGAATACATGGACTGCACCGGTCCGTGCTGTCATTTCTTATCCAGATACCGGCCCCCAGCCCCTGTATTGGGGGGTCATTCACACTGCAAGGACACTGTTATGGGAGGATCTGTGGATGGCACATAGCATAGGATGCTATACATGTGTCATCCACAGATCCCCCCATAGCAGTGTCATCCACAGATGCCCCATCACAGTGCTATCCACAGATCCCCTCCATAACAGTGTCATCCAGAGATCCCCCATAACATTGCCATCCAGAGATCCCCCATAACAGTGTCATCCACAGATGCCCCCATAACAGTGCCATCCAGAGATCCTCATAACAGTGCCATCCACAGATCTCCCGTGCCATCCACAGACCCCCCATAACAGTGCCATCCACAGATCCCCTCATAACAGTGCCATCCACAGATCCCCTCCATAAGTGTCATCCACAGATCCCCTCTATAACAGTGTCATCCACAGATCCCCCCCCCCCATAACAGTGCCATCCACAGAACCCCTCCATAACAGTGTTATCCACAGAACCCCTCCATAACAGTGTCATCCACAGATCCCCCCATAACAGTGTCATCCACAGACCCCCCATAACAGTGTGTCATCCACAGATCCCCCATAATAGTGTCATCCACAGACCACCATTAGTTCAAAACCCACCAAAAGCACACCTCTTGGTTCAAAATGTTTTTTTTTCCTCCTCAAAAACCTAGGTGCGTCTTATGGGCAGGTGCGTCTTATAGGGCGAAAAATACTGTATATTACCTTATATTGCTGCTGCTGACTATGGTGTTCTTTGTTCAGTGTTCGGAAAATCTTATTTTAATGAACACATGTTCTTATATCTATTCTATTTTATTTATCTGTTCTGTGCAGTGCTATTAAGAAAATGGCAAGTTTTGTATTTTGTACTTTTGCAGTAATGCAATTATGTTATTTAATTTAGTAAAAGATGTTTTATTTTGACAAACACTGTGCATTTTAGTTCTTGAGTAGAGCATGACTACATTTTAGCATTATCAGTAATTTGTGTGTGCTTTTGCCTTGAAAATCCAAGCAAATAGACCTCTAGCACAATTCCCTTAAAATATTGCATTGCATATCGTTATCACAATCGCACAAAATTCCGATATCGTGCAGCCCTAAAATGAACTAAGACATTCATCACGTGCCAGAAAACCGACCCTAAAAATGCTGGAAATTTTGGAGCAAGAAACAGTACTGAAAGAGAAAAAGTTCGCCCGGATGTATGATAGGTGAAAATTATACATTAAAGACATTCTTAGAAAGCTTAAAGGGAACCTGTCACCTGCAAAACGCATATTAAACCGACCACAGTACCTTACAGTATCCCCCAGTGTGTTGCTAATCATATTTTTCTTTCCTCTTTGTGTTTCTTCATACTTGTTAAAAACGCAGTTTTAATGTCGGTTGGCGCTGTCTCCGAGTCAGGCTTGAAGTCAAGGGGGCAGCGGCCTCTTTGCTTCAAGTAAAGCTAAGCCCGCCCCTTACCCCTCCTCTACAATTAGCGTGGACGGCCGGGCGCGCGCGCAATCAAACTGTCCGGAGCATCCGCAGTCAGCAAAATGTAGGCGGGTGAGTGAGGATCGCACTGTAACAGGCAGCGTACCGTGCATGCGCTAGAAGAGCGTGATCCCGGCAGCATGTCCATCTAATTGTAGAGGAGGGGTAAGGGGCGGGCTTAGCTTTACTTGAAGCAAGGAGGCCGCTGCCCCCTTGATTTTAAGCCTGAATCGGAGACAGCGCCAACCGACATTAAAACTGCGTTTTTAACAAGTATGAAGAAACACAAAGAGGAAAGAAAAATATGATTAGCAACACACTGGGGGATACTGTGGTCGGTTTAATGTGTGTTTTGCAGGTGACAGGTTCCCTTTAAGCAAGAAAGTATAAAAAAAGGAACTTGAGTGACATGGTAGAGACGGTAGAAGAATCTGAATCAGAGCTTATGGCAGCATATGTCAACCTGCGGTCATCTACGACACCTTTCCAGGATATTGTAAGGAACATGGACACATGTACTGCGGTCACTAAAGATTTAGTAAAGCTCATTAGAGAACTTTCCTCTGCAGCTAACTTCGATGAAGTTCAAGCAAGAAAGAGAATGAATGATCTTTTTATGAGAGACTATGCTAGGTCCTTAGGGAGAACCACAATCTCAAGTGTGACTTCCTTCGCTAGCAGAAGTGCCACCCACATATCAGAGTCCTCAAGTACTTCAGTCAAAAGAAATGAATTAGCTGAACAACTTGCTGTCAAGAGAGCAGAAATTGAGATGGAAGCTGCCATGGAGGTACAGCGCAATCAAATGGTAGCTGAAATCGAGGCACAGCGCCAACAGATGAAAAGTCTGGAAAGGCAGAAAGAAGTTAAGATCATAGAAGCCAGACTCAGAGTACACAAAGAGGATATGAATCAGAGTAGTCATAGGTTCAAATCTGTACCAAGTGAAGAAACAGACTCCTACTTTCCTTCATATGCCCAGGAGGATGTAAGGGAATCTCCAGCATGTAGTGAAGAAATAAGTTATTATCCTTCCTGCTCAGAAAAACAGAGAGGCTTAGTCGTGTCAGGAAAAAGGTGTGTGAATTTACCCTCTATCTCTACCAGAAAAGATAAAGAAAGGGACTCACCTAATTCAGAACTAAGTGAGAAAATAGAACAGGATGATTCTATTCCTAGATGTCACGGCAATGCTCAGGAGAGTGTTACAACCATTGTCCCAGCAAGACAACAGAGAACAGTCCTAGCTAGACTTCCCGTTCCGGAATCTACTGTATTTTCAGGAGACATACTAAAGTTCATAAAGTGGAAGGCAAGCTTTGAAATGATCATTAAGCATCATTGCTTCAGTCCACTTGACGAGTTATTCTACCTTCAGAGATATGTTAGTGGGGAAGCAAAGGAAGTTCTTGAAGGTAACTTCTATAGAAGAGACGAAGAAGCCTACAAGCAAGCTTGGGAAAAATTTTATGCAAGATATGGTCATCTTTTCTTAGCACAAAGAGCCTTTAGAGAGAAACTGAATAACTGGCCTAAAATAGGTCCTAAAGAACACTTCAGACTCCAAAAGTATGGTGACTTTCTGCAAGCATGTAGCAATGCTATCCCACATGTTCAAGGATTGGAAGTACTGAACGACTATCTAGAAAACCACAGGATGCTAACTAAGCTACCTGAAGAAGTGGCTTCTAGATGGAATCGCTATGTGACTAAACAGTTAGATCTAGGTAAGAACTTTCCAAGTTTTAAAGAGTTCTCTGAGTTCGTCAATGAGGAAGCACGGATAGCATGTAATCCAGTAACATCATCTTATGTCTTAAAATCCTTAGAAGAAAGGCCTGCAAGAGAGATAAGACGTGCAAAAGCAACTAGCTTTGCAACCAACACAGCACCTAAAGGTCCAGATACCTACAAGAGCAAGTTCAAAGTCACTATTGGGATCAGTAGAGAGACAGAACCACTCCATACACAAGTGCCAACAATTGAAAGAGAAGTGCCCAGAAGAAAAGAAAAAAATTGTACTGGATAACCAACTGTGTTTCGGATGTCTAAGAAAAGGCCATGTTACTAAAGAGTGTAAGAAAAAGTCCACATGCATCCTACACCACTACATTAAGAACGTCCAAAGAAGGATAAATCCTCAATACCTAAAGATACTGAGGAAGGAAAGAAAGTATCGGTATTCTCTTGCAGAGTGAGCGAAGTAGAAAGAAATGGCACATCTATGGTTGTACCAGTTTGCATTTCAAATCCTAAAAGGAGAAACAAGAAGGTATACGCCTATGCTCTACTGGATGCCCAGAGTGATGTCACCTTCATTGATCAAGATATCTGCAAGAAATTACAAGTGGCTACAGAACCAGTGAAGCTCAAACTCACCATAATGATGGGGAGAGACATATTAGTGAACAGTAAAAGGGTCAAAGGACTGAGAGTTAGAGGACTTAATTCAAACTGCACATTAGATCTACCTCCAGATTATACAAAAGGTGATATACCTCTAGTATGAGATCGCATACCTACCTGTCAAACAGCCAATAAATGGGAGCATCTGTCATATCTTATGAAATGTCCCCGCTGAAGGAGTTTGGTGTTGGACTGTGATAGGTTACGATTGTCCCGAAGCCTTGGTACCACGAAAGGTAATCACAGGAGGAAAGGGTGAACCCTACGTTGTTCAAACTGATCTAGGATGGGGTGTTGTTGGAAGAAAACAGCAGACCGCAAACAGGTGACAGGATTGTGTCATCGAATATCTGTCCAAGAGTTACCAACTGTAAGTCCAGCAAAAGTAATCAAGATCCTTGAATCCGACTTTGCAGACATAAGTTCTAAAGAAAAGAGTGTATCCCAAGAAGACATAAAGGGGGAGATTTATCAGAGCTGGTATAAAGGAAAACTGGCTTAGTTGCCCATAGCAACCAATCAGATTCCACCTTTCATTTTTTGAAAAGAGCTGTCAAAAATGAGAGGTGGAATCTGATTGGTTGCTATGGGGAACTAAGCCAGTTTTCCTTTATACCAGTTTTGATAAATCTCCCCCAAAGTTCGTAGACACTCTAGAAGAAAGTATTCAGCAGAATCAACAAGGTCATCTTGAAATGCCCTTATCTTTTAGAGAACGACCTTGTTTGCCAAATAAAATAAATCTTGCCCTAGCAAGATTGAAATGTTTGAAGAAAAGGATGGTAAGAGATCCCAAACTGAAGAATGATTATTTGAAATTCATGGAAGGCATCCTTGATGAAGGACATGCAGAGAAAGTTAATAATCAGCCTAAAGAAGGAAAAAAGTGTGGTACATCCCACATCAAGGTGTCTACCACTCAAAGAAACCAGATAAGATTAGAGTAGTATTTGATTGCTCAGCAAAGTATGATGGTGTTGCATTGAACCATCATCTACTAAAAGGACCAGATCTTACAAACACTCTGCCTGGAGTACTCTGTAGATTCTGAAAGTATCCCGTAGCAGTCATGTGTGACTTTGAAAAGATGTTCCACCAGTTTCATGTGAAGAATGAAGATAGAGACGTCCTGAGGTTTCTATGGTGGGAGGACGGAGATACAGATTCAGAGCCAGCAGAATACAGAATGAAAGTACACTTGTTTGGAGCAGCATCGCCTCCAGGTTGCGCCAATTATGGTATGAAGTACCTGGCCAATTAGAATGAAAAGGATTGCCCACCAGCAGCACATTTTCTGAAGAAAAACTTTTATGTAGATGATGGTCTTATAAGTCTAAGGTCCACAGATTCTGCAAGCATACTATTGAAAGAAAGCCAAGAGTTATGCGGAAGAGGAAACCTGCGCCTTCATAAATTTTATCAGAGAGAGGAACTGGAATCCATCAGTGACTATGAACGTGCATCAACAATGAAGAATGTAGATCTCACTTATGATCATCTTCCAGTCTGGAACGTACTTGGATCGGGATGGAATGTAGAGAATGACAAGTTCTTCTTTGAAGTATCTATTGAAGAGAAAATTGCAACTAGACATACCATTCTTGCCGCAGTGGCTTCTATAATTGATCCATTGGGATTCTTGGCCCCAGTAATCCTCAGAGCAAAATAAATACTACAAGAAGTATGCAGACAGAAGTTGGGATGGGACAAGCCCATATCTGAAAATTTGAGGCCAAGATAGGAGAGTTGGATAAGAGACCTGCAAAACCTGAGAGGTTCGGATACCCAGATGTTTTGTACATCATTATTTCGGAAAGTACAAGAAAATAGAACTTCATCACTTTTCAGATGCCAGTAGTTATGGGTATCGTCAGTGCTCCTACATCAGAGTGATAAGAGAAGAAAAGATACACTGTGCCCTGGTTATGGGGAAGGCCAGTGTTGCACCTACCAGTATTCAGAAAATACCAAGATTTGAACTGACAACAGTTGTTGTTTCAGCATCAGTAAGCAAGTTTCTGGAGGACGAAGATTTACCTAGAAGTCAATGGAAATTGTCCAAAGTTCTAGAAGTTCAAAAGGATGAAGACAAACTAGTAAGAAGAGTGTTGTTACAAATAGGAGACTCAAACCTTGACAAAAAAGGAAAACGTCTCATTACTCCACTCAAGTTGGAACGTCCTATACAGAAGTTAGTTGTTCTACTTGAGAGTGATAAAAGACACTTGAGAGTTGAGAACATGATGGAAAATTCCTCAAATTCATGTTTAAGTCCTACTACTGATAACATAGAATTATAGGTAATTTTGGTGGGAGTGTAGCTGGTCAGCTAAGACCTGTCCTAGGTTGCTAATATAGCTTATATGTTTATACAGCTAGACCTGCCAATAACCTTAATACAGTTCCTATGTTTGTGTGTTAAAGATAAAAGCAGAGTTATTTACAGTGACTTCATGTTTGGATGTCCTAAAACTGTTATATATTGTGTTCACAGAAGCAGAAAAGATAATATGCCTTTAAGATTCATTATATAATGTAAGGTAAGATCAATGACACAGCAGAAACAACAGAAAGCATTAGAGTTAAACTGTTGATGCTGGGCAGAAGTCTTGAGCAATCACAGCCAGCCTCACACACAGCAAGAGTTGTGACCAATCACAGCCAGCCTCACACACAGCCTGTGTGGGAAATTCCCCTAGCAGGAGCTGCTAGAATCATTACACCAGAGGAGAGAAGCTGAACAGACATTCACTCCACTAAGAGCTGTGTTTTATGGAAGCAGAGAGGCCAAACATAGGTATTTAAAACAGTTATATAATGTTTCTACTGTTAATTTAGTGATTAGAACTGTATACTGAACCAGTTATATGTGTGTTTACTTACAGTTCCACCAATTGCAAACTACAAATTTCACAATCCAAATTCAAATTCCATATTGCAATCCAAACTGCATACAACCATACCAGATCACTCAACAAATCTGCAAATAGTTACTGCTAACTGCATCATGCAAATTCCGACCAAATTCAGCAAGTGAACTATTAGTTAGACCTCAGATATACCTCTCAGAGAGACCATAAAGTGCTTAAAAACTTAAAGTGAGAGTACAGATACTCAAGAGAGAAATATATCCACCATTTTATGTTGAATGACAAGATTGAACAGTTGAACCACCATCTTCTGCATACCGCCATTTTATGATACTTTATTCAACACGTGTTTTGTACATGGACTATCTGCTGCGGAGGCGGCAATGTTATATATGAAGAAAAGTTGAAGTTAATAAATAAGTTATTTCAAGCATTTGGTGTGCTCTTTAAACCTACTGTTTCCATAGACCGGCGCTAGAGGAATTACAGAGTAACAGACAGTCTGGTTAGACTAAAAGTCAGAGATATCAGAATTCTTCTAATGCCACAGCGCAAAAGGCACTTCATAAGAGGTGCTAGCCTGCCACACCTTTGGGGTCAGTATTGGGCTCTATTCTCTTTAATATATTTATTAATGATCTTGTAGAAGGCTTGCACAGTAAAATATCAATTTTTGCAGATGACACTTAACTGTGTAAAGTAATACTGCTACATATGGATCTGGATAGATTGGAGGCTTGGGCAGAGAAGTGTAAGATGAGGTTTAACACTGACAAATGTAAGGTTATGCACATGGGAAGGAATAATGCAAGTCACCCGTACATACTAAATGGTAAAACACTGGGTAACACTGACATGGAAAAGGACCTAGGAATTTTAGTGAACAACAAACTAAGCTGTAAAAACCAGTGTCAGGCAGCTGCTCCCAAGGCTAATAAGATAATGGGTTGCATCAAAAGGGGCATAGATGCCTGGGATGAGAACAAAGTCCTACCACTTTACAAATCACTAGTCAGACCACACATGGAGTACTGTGTACAGTTCTGGGCTCCTGTGAACAAGGCAAACATAGCAGAGCTGGAGAGGGTCCAGAGGAGGGCAACTAAAGCAATAACTGGAATAGGTGGAGTACAGTACCCTGAAAGATTATCAACATTAGGGTTATTCACTTTAGAAAAAAGACGACTGAGGGGAGATCTAATAACTGTATAAATATATCCGGGGTCAGTACAGAGATCACTCCCATAATCTATTTATCCCCAGGACTGTGACTGTGACGAGGGGACATCCTCTGCGTCTGGAGGAAAGAAGGTTTGTACACAAACATAGAAGAGGATTCTTTACGGTAAGAGCAGTGAGACTATGGAACTCTCTGCCTGAGGAGGTGGTGATGGTGAGTACAATAAAGGAATTCAAGAGGGGCCTGGACGTATTTCTGGAGTGTAATAATATTACAGGCTATAGCTACTAGAGATCGTTGATCCAGGGAGTTATTCTGATTGACTGATTGGAGTCGGGAAGGAATTTTTTTCCATATAAGTGGCTTCTACCTCACATTTTTTTTTTTTCCCTTCCCCTTGATCAACTTGCAGAAAAACAGGCCGAACTGGATGGACAAATGTATTTTCTTGGCCTTATATACTATGTTATTATGTAATTGCGTTATGGTCCGTGGTAATGGAATCCATAACGTAATTCTGCTTTTACCACCAAACGAAGTGTGAACGAATTTCATAAGCAGAAATTCACTCATCTCTACACATAACATTCACATGTTTATACAGTTACAACTCCTCTGACTCATTTTCATAAACTGTGTCTCATCACCCCAGTGGTGCCTTAAGCTGCTGCCTACCATGCCTATATACTGCATGTATGTTTCTGCTTGACTAACCTGTTTCTTGCGTGCCTTGGAGGTATAGCCCGGTCATACTGATACTCCTGGAATGAAGCCTGGAGATCTACAGTTATGTCATAGAGATGCTGAAGGCAGGATGATAAATAGTCATCGAACGCCCGAGAATGTTAGAACACACTTCAGCCTCAAGCAATGCTAGGATGTCAGAAGACATGATGAAGCCATTTCGCAGGCAGCATCGACTCCGTGTGTTACAGTTAACCTTGTAAGGGTACGACCACATGGCGCAGTTGTGTGGAGCTTGCGACGCGGCCATGCTTCCTGAGAGTACTGCGTGGCCGTACGGGCCCACAGTGGGCTCTAATTAAACAGGTTGTACCATCTCAGATATTGGGGGAATATCGTTAGGATATACCCCCAATGTCTGATAGGTGGGACACGCACCTATACTTGGAATGGAGATGGCTGTCCTTCATTCATTCCTAAGGGAGCGCCGACTCGGCTATTTCCTTCAGCCCCATGTAAGTGAATGGAACGGTGCCGCGCTACAAGCAGCTCCTAGAGGTAGGACCCACACCATCGATATGTAAATAACGTCTGAGATGGGAATACCCCTTTAAGGGAGTCTGTCAGCAGTTTTGCTAAACTGCTAACAGAATTGAGTAGGGGAAGGAAAAAGTAGTACAAACGTACGTTTTGTGGAGTCTGTATCATCAGGAGTAGTATGAATATCAACTTTTGCCAGATTTTGCTTTTGCAAGTGCACTGGAGGAGGAGCTTCACTGTGAAGTGCTCTCTTCATTGAACTGCTTCACAGACCCTCCCGTCTGACTGACAGCTATAGTGGTTTCTTGGGTGGATGATACAGCTGTCACTAAAAGTAGAGGGGAGGGATTGTGAAGCAGTTCACTGCAGAGAGCGCTTCATGGTGAAGCTCCAGTTTCTTGGCACTTGCAGGAGCAGAATCTGGCAGAATAAAACTTCATATTCACACTAATCCTGATTATCAAAACTCCAGCTATGTTTGTGCCGCCCTCCCCTACCTCTACCTAGTGCTGCCAGCAGTTTGGCATGGTCAAAACTACTGAAGACTCCCGTTAAATGCACATATCTTTAGTAATACGCATATCTATTTCTCCAAAGCTCCCTTATCTCATTTCAAGGTTATAAATTTACTCCTGACATTGGCGGCACATATGATCCCCTCTGGCGCCAGGTTACCATCTGAAACCCCATTATCTGCTACTGGACGGACAATATTAACACACTTGATAGCACAATCCTGTATAATGATGCAGTTCTTCTCACTGTTTCTTATCTCTAACCTGTTCTTTTTACTAGTTTAAGAGTACATCAACAACTATCTTCCTCGACTCCCCCTGTGCAGCTTGGCTGATTAATACGGAGAGTGAGATAAGCAGCAATCACACAACTCTGATGTTGCTTATCTCATGGGAAACAAAGGATTTCCAAAGTTTAAAGTGATTGTGTCACTTCTGTAAATTGCATTTATCATGTAGAGAAAGTTCATACAAGGCACTTACTAATGTAATGTGATTGTCCATATTGCCTCCTTTGCTGGCTGGATTCATTTTTCCATCACATTATACGCTGCTCGTTTCCATAGTTATGACCACCCTGTAATTCAGCAGCGGTGGCCGTGCTTACACACTATAGGAAAAAGGGCTGGCCTATGCGTAATCCAAAGGCAGTTACTTATTCCTATATTGTGCAAGCGCGTCCCCCACTGAAGGATTGCAGGGCGGTCGTAACCCCTGGATATGAGCCGTGTATAATGTGACGGAAAAATGAATAAAGCCAGCAAAGGAGGGAATCACAATACATTAGTAAATGGCTTGTATTAACTTTCTCTATATAATAAATGTCACTTAGAACCCATGGGATCGCAGGTTAAAAGTAAAAAATGTAAAGGGTATGTACACTTTTGCAATCATTGTTTTATTGCTTCAGTATAATAAAAAAAAGTGACTTTGCAAAAATTCATGATTCTACAGTTTTCTGTATACAGTTTCTATGTAAACCTAAGGCCCCTTTCACACGGGCGAGAATTCCGCGCGGGTGCAATGTGTGAGGTGAACGCATTGCACCCGCACTGAATCCGGACCCATTCACTTCAATGGGGCTGTGCAGATGAGCGGTGATTTTCGCGCATCACTTGTGCGTTGCTTGAAAATTGCAGCATGCTCTATATTCAGAATTTTTCACGCAACGCTGGCCCCATAGAAATGAATGGGGATGCGTTAAGATCGCATAGCATCCGCAAGCAGCCGGCATCGCCTTCTTTCTTCACCTTTCAGGACCTGCAAAAGGACCTTTGATGTGGTGAGCGCGATTACGTCATCAAAGGTCCTTTTGCAGGTCCTGAAAGATGAAGAAAGAAGACGATGTCGGCTGCACGAACAAGAGGATGAGGTGAGTTAATTTTTTTTATTTTTTAACCCCTCGTGCCACATTTTAGTAAGCATTCTGTATTACGAATGCTATTATTTTCCTTTATAACCATGTTATAAGGGAAAATAATAAAATGAATAGAACACCTAACCCAAACCCGAACTTCAGTGAAGAAGTCCGGGTTCGGGTCTGGGTACCACATTCAGTTTTTTCTCACGCGCGTGCAAAACGCAAATCTGGAAAGACTGTGTGAAAGAGGCCTAAGTCTCTCCATGGTTACAGACTACAGACAAGCCATCTATGTAGTCTGATTCTGCAGTCATGTGTTACTCCACTTTCTTCAGCCTGCTTCTTGAAAGCTGACTTGTATTGTATTGTTTTAGGGTAAATGCAAAAATGTACGGGATTTATGTGCGGACAATCCGCACCGAAATCCGCAGGTGTTCGCAGGGAAATCCGTGTGGTCAATCCGCATCAATTGGTGCCGGATTGGTGCAGATTTTCCCCATGCGGATTTTACTCTCCCCACTGAAGTGAAAGGAGAAAATCCAGTCAGGAAAAATAAAATAAATGGACATGCTGTGGATTTTAAAATCTGCACCGTAGGTCAAAAGCCTCATCGTGGATCTCATAGAATACAATATACATGACCTACGGTGCGGATTTTCCGCACGCAATCCTGATTGTGTGCATTTACACTTATACGTATGTTATCCCTTAGGGCTTATGCACATGGCCGTTGCTGTTCTTGCAGTTCACAAATTGTGAATCTGCAAAACACAGATACCGATCGTGTGCGTTCTACATTTTATGCTACAGTAGAACTGTCCCATCCTTGTCCACAAAATGGACAAAAATAGGACATGGTGTGCTGTCCGCATCTTTTGTGGCCCCACTCAAGTGGATATGAATCTGACCAGCAAAAAATCCAGGTCGGATGTGGACAAAAACCACGGTCGTGTGCATGAGCCCAAATATAGTGACATATGGTGGCCCCTGGGCTTCCTCACAATGCACATAAAAATAAAGCAACTTTGCAACTGCCCTATCGATTTGTTTAAAACTTCTATGCAACCCAACTGTCTCCATGGTAACAGACTACAAACAATGTATGTAGTCTGAACCTACAGTCATGTGTTAGTGTTGCAGCCTCAAGACCTTTTATAAGACCTAGTGGCCTTGTGAAAATTGCAGGATTATATACATTTTTATTAACTATAGTGACATAGATAAATAAATAAAAAACTCACCAAAAATTCTCAAAAGAAAAAATGTTAAAAAAAAACAAAACATGATTTAAACAATAAATCATTTTCTGATAACTCATTCCTTTTAAAGGGGTTTTCCAGGTTCAGGGCTGATTTTGGGAGAAGCATTTCCTTGCTCTGATGCTCCCCTTGTCACGATACAATCGCGCAGCGCAAGGATCTCTTTTCATTGTGTCACTGACTTACCGGGCTTCTCATCACTATGGTGAGCCCGGTCCAGCACTGAGCCCGATGATGTCACCGGCACCGATGGGTGTTCTCTAGCGCTCTCTTTTGGAGGCGGGTACTATACAAAGTACCATAGCGTCTCGTATGCTCCACTCATATATAGGCTAGAAATAAAGAGCAGCATATACCCAAGATCGACCCTGAACCTGGAAAACCCCTTTAAGGAGACCTACTTCCCCGTCCTTTTGGCAGCCCACTATGTTTCCTTACAGATCAGATAAAAATAAAGCAACTTGGCAAAAAATCTTGTACCTACTGATTTGATTCTACAACTTCTAAGCAACCAACGTGTTTCCATGGTAACAGACTACAATCACAACCTTTTTGTAGTCTCATCCTCCACATTCTCTCCTCCAATTATTTTTTTTTGCTAACTTTACATTTTCACAAGCCCAATTATTCACATGACGGTATTGTCTTCACCGCATTTTATCTGATATACTATAGTGCAAAGCGAGAGGGAAAATAATTGCGTCTGTAGGCTTGGAATGTGGGCATCAAAGGGTGGCATGGGCAGCTGTGGGCATTAAAGGGGTGTATGCAGATGAGTGACAGAATCGAGGGTTGACAGGACAGACAGCTGTCTGCTAGTGGTCACCAGTCACTTTCTGAACTGTGTGTACTGTTTACTAAGATCAAGACCAGTCCAAGAAATAAAAAAAATTGAAACAACAGTGTGTGTAATATACACTGGAATTATTCTAAGCGCTCTGCATAATTGTCAGGTTTTACATTTTATTTAGTGCTCCATTCCCGGTTTCCTCTGCAACGGCTCCGTACCCAAACTGTGAATGAGCAGGAAATCCCAGGACAATAAATAAGCCAATTTCTTGCCAGTAATATCCTCGATGTATATGGCATTTTAAAAGGCATCTGTCAGCAGTTTTGTACCTATGACCCTGGCTGACCTGTTACATGTGCGGTTGGCAGCTGAAGACATCTGTGTTGGTCCCATGTTCATATTTTAATATATGCAAATGAGCCTCTAGGAGCAACGGGGGCTTCGAGGCTCTGCTCTCTCTGCATATGCCGCGCAGGGGCGCACCACCAATGAGGCCAGGTGAGGCAATCGCCTCAGGCAGCACCAGGTAGGGGCAAGAGGGGGGCAGCCAAGGGAAGGGAAGGGGTTAAGTTAAGAAATTGGCATTGGGAAGGGGGGGAGGTGCCATTTCAGTTTTCGCCTAGCGGCTAGGTGCACCCCGCTGCCGCGTCCTCTCCACTTTTATTGACAGGGCCAGGTGTGATGACGTTTTCACTGCTTGGTCCTGTCAATCAAAGTGCAGGAGGGCAGATCCATAGACAGCAGAGCCTCTAGGTGTAATGGCAACGCCCCTGTTGCTCCTAGAGGCTCATTTGCATATACTAAGACATCATTTTTCTCAGCAATGTGGGCACATATGAACATGGGATGCCTTCAGCTGCCAACAGCCAGTTTCTTGCCCTTTAAATTTCAGCATGTCTGATAAGTAGCTGTCAGAGGTGTCTACTAGAGGCTTGTCCTCTTCTCCCCATTAAAAAAAAAACTAAAACTGGACCATACTAGATTTCTCTTATCACTATTTATTCACATATATTTTGTCTTCATATTATTACCTTGAGATGTCATATTTTGGGTCAAGGAAATCCATGGCATGTTAAATTTCACCGTGCCTGATAAGTGGCTGTCAGAGGTGTCTGGTAGCAGCTTGTCCTCTTCTCATAAACGGGACCAGACTAGATTTCTCTATTTTTTACACTAGTATTTTGTCCGACAGAGTTATAGAAATTCCTTCTGGTTATGTTCATTTTATTGGCTTGAGATAAAGTATCACTTCCTTATTGCAAATTGTCTTGTGGTTGTGTAAAACCAACCCCATCGTTTGTCGGCATCATCAAGCTGTTCGGGTGAGGTGTCTGTATACTGTAGACATATGACATTCATGTGCAATAAAACATCTTGTAGAGATCAGAAGCGGAAAGGAAACAGAGAGGTACATTACAGGACAGGTGGGAGCAGTGCCGGACTGGGGATCCCAGGGTTAGCAGTATATCTAAAGGGAACCCGTCATCAACGTTGTGCTGCCCCTACTAACAGTAGTATAAAGTAGAGACAGGTGAGCTGATTTCAGCGGTCTATCATATAAAAGTTAAAAGTAAGTGGTTGCCGAGAACCTACATCACAATCATTGCAGACTGGGCCTGGAAAAGAGTCCCGGCCACCTGAGAAGAGTCCTGGTTATTCATGAAGTCCTGCCCACCTGCTGATGACTGACAGTCTAATCCCTAGTTTTCTCCCTTTCTCTCTAGGAGAGAACTGACAATCATCAGCAGATGGGCGAGTAGAGCAGGAGATTATAATAACCAGGACTCTTCTCAGGTAGATGTGACTCTTTTCAAGGCCTGATTATGATGCTGGTTCTCGGCAACGACTTGCTTTAAGCTCATAAGTGACACACCGCTGAGATCAACATTTCTGTCACTAATTTATGCTGCCCTCAGTGAGGTCCGCATAACGTTGATGACAGGTTCCCTTTAAAGTTTTTTTTTCCAGAACTTATCCTCAGGTCATCAGGGGTCTGACCAATTGGCACCACCACGATCATCCGTTTCAGGAAGTCCCTGGCTTGAAGGGGTATTCCCATCTGAGACAATTGGGGTATATCGCTAGGATATGCCCCCATTGTCTGATAGGTGCGGGTCCCACCTCTGGGACTACACCTATACCGAGAACGGCAAGGGGAAGGTGGTGGCCGGAGGACCCCGGGTTTCACCAGGTCCAGCCACCACCAAGCACTCTCCCTATAGTACCGAATGGGAGCGCACTGCGCTTGCGCGCCCACCGCTCACGTTCATTTCTATGGGGCCGACGGAAATAGCCTAGCCAGCGCTCAGCTATTTTGTGCTTCCCTATAGAAATGATTGGAGGGCGGCTGTGCATGTGCAGTGAGCCCTCCACAACTTTCTGGTCTCTGTTCTCATTAAAACCCGGGATCCTCCAGCCACCACCTTCCCAGCACCGTTCTCGGTGTAAGTGTGGGTCCCAGAGGTGGGACCTGCACCTATCAGACAATGGGGGCATATCCTAGCGATATCCCCCCATTGTCTCAGATGGGAAAACCTCTTTAAATGGGAGCTGGGATGTAGTACCATGGCAAGGCCGCTGCACAGTGGATGAAACTACTGCATTTGGCTCCATCCATACTTAGCCTCTGCAATCCTCTGCCGCTGCTGTCCAAGTCTCTGTTGCTCTCCACTTCCTGCTCCCTGGCTTGACACACAGGAAATGACCAATCACTGGCTGAGGCAGGTCGCCACCCGGTCACTTTGTTCTCCAGAAAGACAAGCCGTCAGAGGGGACAGGCAGTGGAATGTGTATGGGGAGTCAGGAAGAAAACCTCCAACAGCTATTAAAGGTGTATGGGCCTCTTAAAGTAGTTGCCCAGGCTTTAAAAATTGAAGGCCTAACCTCAAAATAGGTCATTAAAGGGGTTGTCTCACTTCAGTAAATGACATTTATTATGTAGAGAAAGTTAATACAAGGCACTTACTAATGTATTGTGATTGTCCATATTGCCTTCTTTGCTGGCTTAATTAATTTTTCCATCACATTATACACGGCTCGTTTCCGGGGGTTTTGACCACCCTGCAATCCAGCAGCGGTGGTCGTGCTTGCACACAATAGGGAAAAGCACCGTCCTATGCACACTCCCCCGGTCCCGGCCACCAGAGAGGCTGCCACTTTCTTCCTACAGTGTAAAAGCACGACCACTGCTGCTGGATTGCAGGGTGGTGGTAACCTCTGGAATCGAGCAGGGCATAATGTGATGGAAAAATGAATCCTGAAGGAGACAATATGGAGAATCACAGTACATTAGTAAGTGCCTTGTGTTAACTTTTTCTACTTGATAAATGCCATTTTCTGAAGTGAGAGAACCCCTTTAACATCAATCAGTAGGGGTCCGACACCAGGCAAATTGATCAATCAGCTGTTCTCAGAAGCCGCCCGCAATGGAAATAACACAGTAGACGAAGCCGGAAGCAGACAGCTGTATTCACTGTGTAGTGGCCTTTTCGGGTTCCTGTAGCTCAGCTACCATTTCGGCTCTGTTTACTGTATTTTCGGAAGCTTCTGAGAACAGCCGATCAGTGGGGTTGTCAGGTGTCGGACCCGCCACAGATCTCATATGAATTACCAATTCTGAGGATACATCATCATCAGTTTCTAGAAGCGGGAAACACCTTTAAAACCAGAATTTTGGAATTTTAATATTTAGATTTTTTAATATGCTATCTTCATGAAGCCTTCCACAAGTATGTGGTACCAAATATGTGGCATCCCATATACATCCTGGTACAAGACAGGGCAGATTGGCCATAGACCCTACAGGGAAATTTCCTGGAGGGCCACACGAGCCCTCCTCACGGCCGCAGGCTGGATACATAACGATCTGATGCGCTAAGCATTAATTAATGCTAGACTCATCAGGTACTTATGCACCTTGCCAATGGCCGCCAGTACCCTCCTAAACTCAACAGCATCACCATCCTCAGGAAAGTGATACAGTTAAATACTGTGGTGAAGACAGCAGTATTTTGTGCTGCACTGTGTTATTTGGTTCTGCTGGGGCAGTACTTTGTGCTGCACTGTGGTATCTGGTTCTGCTGGGACAGTATTTTGTGCTGCACTGTGTTATTTGATTCTGCTGGGGCAGTATATTGTGCTGCACTGTGTTATTTGATTCTGCTGGGGTTGTATTTTGTGCTGCACTGTGTTATTTGGTTCTGCTGGGGCGGTACTTTGTGCTGCACTGTGTTATTTGGTTCTGCTGGGGCAGTACTTTGTGCTGCACTGTGTTATTTGATTCTGCTGGGGCAGTATATTGTGCTGCACTGTGTTATTTGGTTCTGCTGGGGCAGTACTTTGTGCTGCACTGTGGTATTTGGTTCTGCTGGGGCAGTACTTTGTGCTGCACTGTGTTATTTGGTTCTGCTGGGGCAGTACTTTGTGCTGCACTGTGTTATTTGGTCCTGCTGGGGCAGTACTTTGTGCTGCACTGTGGTATTTGGTTCTGCTGGGGCGGTACTTTGTGCTGCACTGTGGTATTTGGTTCTGCTGGGGCAGTATTTTGTGCTGCACTGTGGTATTTGGTTCTGCTGGGGTTGTATTTTGTGCTGTACTGTGGTATTTGGTTCTGCTGGGGCAGTATTTTGTGCTGCACTGTGGTATTTGGTTCTGCTGGGGCAGTATATTGTGCTGCACTGTGGTATCTGGTTCTGCTGGGACAGTATATTGTGCTGCGCTGTGGTATTTGGTTCTGCTGGGGTTGTATTTTGTGCTGCACTGTGGTATCTGGTTCTGCTGGGGCAGTATATTGTGCTGCACTGTGGTATCTGGTTCTGCTGGGACAGTATATTGTGCTGCGCTGTGGTATTTGGTTCTGCTGGGACAGTATATTGTGCTGCGCTGTGGTATTTGGTTCTGCTGGGGTTGTATTTTGTGCTGCACTGTGGTATTTGGTTCTGCTGGGGCAGTACTTTGTGCTGCACTGTGGTATTTGGTTCTGCTGGGGCGGTACTTTGTGCTGCACTACGGTACTGCTGGCCCCGCCTACTTCTGTTGTCCCTGCCTATTTGCGTTGTCACCCCCCTGTCATTTTGGACCAGCCTACAACATGGGGCCACTTTAACGTTTTTTCCGGGGCCACTTTAAGTTTCCAGTCTGCCCCTGGTACCAGATGTGGCTCCTAGTAGCTAAGTAGAAGGTATAGCCATGAGAACTGACCTAGTTTAGCATCCTGCCCTACTCACCGTTATATGACACGCCTTATGTGTAATCCACATTGTAATACATTCACTCTTTTTATATTGCATTTAATTTTTAACTTAGACATGTCATATAAAAAACTTACTTCAAAGTGAGATTTTATCAGATGTCTGTCAATATGTTATCAGATTTTATTCCCCTGGAGATTATGAAAGGATTAAGTGATAAAAAAATATAACTGATTTCCATCCAAAGAATTCCTTACTAGGAAAATAGGGCCTAATGGCAAAATAAATGGAACCTGAGGGAACAGAAAATGTTCCTCCGTCCCATATGAGGGGATTAGTATTATCAGGGCAGATGGCAGATAATTTTATTTTTTTTTTTACAGGAAATTCTCGGCGGCTGACAATCAGTTCCATTCACCTGAATTGTGCTTGTAGAAATCCATGTGCTTCCCAACAAGCCCATTCAGATGAATGGAAGTGATTTTCAGTAGCCAAAAAATGTTCTGCAAAAAAAAAAAAGCATGTGAAGGCATTTTGAGGGTATGACCACATGGATGTAGTCAAGCACAGCATGGCTGTAGGGCCGCAGCAGGACCGCACTAGTTAGGGTACTTTCACACTAGCGGCAGGGGACTCCGGCGGGTGAACAGCTAGTTCTGCCGCTAGTTCACGTGTGCCCCCGGACTGCCGCTCCGTCCCCGTTGACTATAATGGGGGCAGAGTTCTGGCGACAGCGCACGGCGAGAGGCAGCCGGACTAAAAGTGCAGTACTTTTAGTCCGGCTGCCTCTCGCCGTGCGCTGCCGCCAGAACTCCGCCCCCATTATAGTCAATGGGGACGGAGCGGCAGTCCGGGGGCACACGTGAACTAGCGGCAGGACGGATCCGACAGGCTGTTCACCCGCAAGAGTCCCCTGCCGCTAGTGTGAAACTAGCCTCAGTCTGCATTGTTAATGGCCGTGCAGTATTGAAGGGGCCGTGCGGTCTCATTAGTGTGGTCTCATTAGTTTTACTACGGCCCGCGGTGGCCCTACAGCTGCGCGGTACCCGACAGGACTATTATTTCCGTCATGTATAATGGAAACAAACGGAACCGTTATTTGACCCCATAGACATGTCTTAGGATATGAGAGTATGCAAAGAGGTATCTCCCAAGGAAGAGAGCCATCTTGCTAGCTCCACTTCTTGGAAGTGGCTCCCTATGAGTCAACATCTGAGGAGGCGCTCTTCTTGGGAGATACCTCTTTGCATATGACCAGCCTAGGCTACTTTCACATATGTAAGACAGTCTTCCAGCACGCTGCCGAGTTGTGGCTGGATCTCTGCCAGACCCCATTATAGTTAATGAGGACAGAGGGCAGTTTTTTCCGCGCGAGTGCAATGGTGCGTTTTGATGCGTTTTTCATGCGCGTGATAAAAAACTGAAGGTTTACAAACAACATCTCTTAGTAACCATCAGTGAAAAAACGCGTTGCATCCGCACTTTCACTGACACCCCATTCCCTTCTATGGGGCCAGGGCTGTGTGAAAAACGCTGAATATAGAACATGCTGCGTTTTTCACGCAACGCAGAACTGATGCGTGAGAAAAAACGCTCATGTCCACAGACCTATAGAAATGAAAGGGTCAGGATTCAGTGCGGGTGCTATGTGCTCACGTCTCGCATTGCACCTGCAAGGAAAACTCGCTCGTCTTAAAGGGGCCTTGCCTCATGCACACGAACGTATTTTCTTTCCGTTCAGTCTTTTTTGTCGACCATATACGGAACCATTCATTTCAATGGGTCCGCAAAAAAAACTGAAGTTACACCGTGTACATTCCATTTCCGTATGTCCATTCCTCAAAAAAATAGAACATGCCCCATTACGGACAAGGATAGTACTGTTCATATGGAATGCACACGGACATCATCCGTATTTTTTGCGGACCGCAAAATACATGCGGTCATGTGCAAGAGGCCTTAGGCCTCTTTCACACGATCGTATGGCTTTTTCAGTATTTTGCGGTCGTGCCGTGTGCATTCCGTTTTTTCGCGGAACGGAACAGCTGGCCCCTGATCTGTTCTATCTTTGAACGGAACGTAAATACGGAAACGGAAGGCATACGGAGTACATTCCATTTTTTTTTTTTAATTGATTGGTCCCGTATACCGTCCGTATACAGAACGCAAAAAAACAGAACATAAACGGAAAAAAAAAACGTTCGTGTGCAAAAGGCCTTAGGCCTCATGCACACGGCCGTGGCCGTATTGCGGCCCGCAAACGGCGGGCCGGCAATCCACGGCCGCCGGCCCTGTGCACCACGCATCACAGATGCGGACCCATTCACTTGAATGGGTCTGCAATTCCGGAGATATGGAACCGAGTCACGGAACACCGTTAGCACCACGGAGTGCTTCCGTGGTGTTTCTTTCCGTTGTTCCGCACCGCAAATAAATATGACATGTCATATTTTTTTTACGGTGCGGACAGACCACGGACCCATTCAAGTTGAACGGGTCCGGCACATTGCACGGATGTTGCCCGTGCATTTTGGACCACAATTGCGCTCCCCAATGCACGGAACGGCCGCGTGCATGAGGCCTTAGAAGAATGATCAGCAACCTTCAGCACTCCAGCTGCTGTGGGACTACAACGCCAAGCATGCACACCTACTCGGCTGTTACGGTAAATCCCATGGAAGTTAAAAGGAGGATTCTGGGGGTTGTAGTTTCCGATCAGCTGGAGTGGCGGAGGTTGCTGATCCCTGCCTTGGGGCACGTTCACATGGAATGGAATTTTACGCAAAGGATTTAAAATACACGTCCGGTAAACAAGAAAAAAAAAAAGTGACTTGTAGCTCCCTAACATCTAGTGAAGTCAACGAGAGGTGGAAAATACGCATCAAAAATGCGTCAAAGCACAAAACTAAATCCACGTGGTAATTTACAGCGGCGGTGTGACCCAAGGCTACAACTTGTCTCTCTAGTGTTTGTGAGACTCGCTGTCAGGACATGCTGGGAGTTGTAGTTTGCGGACACATGCACTGCCTGGCTCTTATGTTTTTCATTATCACAAGCCATTGTGTCCCATTCACCTCCTCTCTACAAGTTTGTAAAAGGATCCAACAGGAGACTGTGAGACTCCAGGCTCAGGTGAGGGGGCTCTCACCGCCCCCATAATAACACTGCCCCTCCACTGTAGGACCCCCGCCTTTATTATTTTTTTACAACCAGTCAGCTCTCGCCCACAACTCCCCCAGAAACCCACCAGTCCATCTGTGGTGACTCCCAGCTTAATTTAGGAAACAAATGGGAGGTGATCCACCAACCCCACCCCCCCTGCTGTTGTCTCAGTTGGTTTGTTCCACAAGAGGCTTGGGAGGCAGTGAGGGTAGGACACAGAATAAAGTGAAGCACAGAGGGGAGAGACAGTGAGGAAGGGCAGGCAGCAGCAGTAAATCAGCAGAGTGGGGGCACTGCCATTCATTGCAGCAGAGCCACACTGCAGGGTAAAGGGGGGGATCCTGGGCCAAATTGGGGGGATCCAGGACTGCAGCAGAGGACGCTGCTTCCAGGTGCAGCCACTCATAAGGGCACCAGCCCTGGACTGGAGGCATGAGGAGCTGCAAGATCCAGGAAGATCACTGATCTGTGGGATCACCGTCTACTGAGGGATCACTTGTATGCATGCTTGGATCTGAAAGGCTCTCCTGCACCTGGGTCTTCTGAGAGGACAAGTTCTGGGGTCACTGGGAATGAGGCTGCTGGAGTGGACTTACCTGGCACTGCTGCTTGTGTACCTGCCAGGTGAGAGCGCCTTGATACATTGTTGCTTCTTGTGTGTTGTGCTTTACATGTTGCCATTTATCAGGAGACTGTATAATCAACATTCACCCTACACTGGCTTTGTGAGGATTAAAGGGGATCTCTGCTGCTCTCCCTACTTCCAGGTAGAGGATTTTATAATGAACCTGTTGAGCCACCACCTGTGAGCACTTGCTTATGCATCCCTGCGCCATTGCCTATGCAGGTACCTGCGGAGGACGCATCCTGATGGTCTGCTGTGGCCGTGCAGTCAGAAAAGGCGATAATAATAATTGTGGGGGTTGTTTGTGATAAATGGGGTTACCCTTTAGACTTGGCTTTAGTGTTTGCTATTAGATCTGGCTGCCCTCGCATGTAAAAAATAAGTGGGTGTCACCATGTCCCCCCTTCCCTCCGCACAAGCCATTAGGCAGGCGAATTTTGTTGTCGCACCGCTGTGCTCATTGTGCTTGCTAATCCCCTCTGCACTGTTGTTTATTGGGCTTCGTGCACACGACCGTGTCTTTTTGCAATTCGCAAAACACAGACGCCTTCCATGTGCAGTCTGTGTTTTTCCTCATAGCTGTGACTAGAAACGACTATTCTTGTCCACAAAACGGACAGAAATCGGACATGTTCTATAAGGGCTCATGCACGCCACCATGTTTTGGATTCTGCATCCGATCCATGTTTTTTGCAGGTCGGATGCGGACCCACGAAAGATGTCCTTATGTCCGTTCACGGCCCCGCAAAAAAAAAATAAAAAATAGAACAGTTCCTTTTATTCTTGTCCGTTTTACAGATAAGGATAGGACAGTTCTAAGTTTGGGGACCGCCATGTGCATGAGCCCTTATTTGTAGAATGGATATACAGGTGCTGACGGCATGAAATGAATGGGTCTGTGTGCAATATGCAAAATTCGGTCGTTTGCAGGAGGCCTTGGTAGGTCCTAAGACGATACTCCTGAGTTATGGGTGCACTTGCAGCTTTTTCCCAGTGTTCTTCCACTAGGGGCATGCTATATTATTTCTTCCCATGCGCCCCCAGGTTTGCTGTCTCTCCATTCTGTAGCAGTGTGTTTGTAGCTCTCATCCGCCTACGTACTGTGCTGGTGAGGAGTCCTTTGCACTGACTGTAATAATGATCTATTCTGCCGCATCATGTACAGATCGCCCCGTAATATCTACAGTTTTGTGCCCGGCGTCTCTTAAATTCAACGTCTCACGGCCGGCTTTATGCGACCAGTTACCGTAAATCTGCATTGTTTTGTCCATTGACCCTGTTGGGACCTATAGACACGTGGAGAATTGGCTTTGACTGATGGATGTGTGTGCCATCGGTTGGGGAAATGACCTGGTATCATTCAGGAAGAACTGCTATTAGAATTGGAATATTTTAATAATTTATAGCATATTATATTGAGATACGGTAACGATTATTTTATTGCGGCAAAATCTTGGATATACACAGGCTACTTTTTATTTATTTTTTTGCTAAATTAGACAAATACCATTAGGTTGGGGCTACAGGGCGACAAAAATATAAGCGACTTGCTGTTGCGCAACTATTTTAGGCTACTTTTACATTTAACTTTTGCGTTTCTCTTTTCAGGTATTGAAATCCGCCATGGGGTCTCAATACCGGGGGGGGGGGAAAAAAGCTTCAATTCCCCCCCATTCATTATCAATGGGGACAAAACCTAACAGAACGGAGCGCTCCAAAATGTATTCCGTTCTCATAACAGAGAACAAACCGCAGCATGCTGCGGTTTGCTTTCCATCCTGGGATGTGGAGCAAAACGGATCCGTCATGACCCACAATGCAAGTCAATGGGGACGGTTTTCTCTGGCACAATAGAAAATGGATCCCCACTGATTTTTTAATGGCGTTCATGACAGATCTTTCTTGGCTATGTTGCAGATAACACAACCATCTGCATCCGTTATGAATTGTATTATCAGTAACGGAAGCGTTTTTGCTGAACCCTGCCGGATCCAGTAAAAACGCCAGTGTGAAAGTAGCTTTAGAAATGTGGTTTGGTTTCCCAGGTGAGTTGTGTGTCACATGCAACTTACATTAAAGTCAATAGAGAAAGTTGCGTGCTACTTGTGACACACAATCCATCATGTCTTGATTTTTTAAATTTAATTTATTTGAGATTGTCGCATCTCAGTACGTCACATTATGACATCAATGACCACCATTATGTGCAATTCGTTGTGTAGCCCCAGCCTTATTGCACATTTCTACGGATTCGTTATTTAATCAGTCAATGGCCGAAGAACAACCTCTGTCACCCCCCCCCCCCCCCCCCCCCCCCCTATACCATCCAATTACCAAAAACCTCCTAGCAAGGTGCTACCAACACTCATCCTCCATAGCCCTAATCGGGGCCATTGATTATCAGTATATTTTTTCCTTACTAAGATTTTTTTTAATATTTTTTTTTTTTGCCTGGTGGTCAACTTTCCTTAGTTGGTTCCATGTAGGTCCCCAAGAAATCATTGTGACTGTAGGGGGTTTGTCATCAGCCCTTGTCCAAATCATCTGTATCTCACAGACGTTCACTGGAGTAATTAAGCCATTAGCATGTTCCTGGAGTGTGGGAAACGCATGCTAACATAAGGAGAACAGAAGAACTCCATGCAGATGTTACCTTTGGTTGGATTTGAACCCAGGATCCCAACACTGCATGACAATGATGCCAACCACTGAGCCACACTGGTGGATCTTGCCACGTTCCACCACTCGGATGTCTATGGTGCCTTCTAGGTCGTCCCTTGGCGGCTGCTGCTTTGGGGGGAAAGAAGGATCTACCATGTTGGATTTTTACATTGTTCCACCTGTAGATAAGTGATGCAAGAGGTAACGAGCAGCCATTTGTGCCACTGTCCCTGCTGTTCTTGGATGTGGAGAACTCGGAGTCTTCAGCAGAACTAAAAAGTTTCTTGTACTTGCTGAGGTTCCTTGATCTTGGAGATTGTTGGTGTAAGTATCTCAGGAGCCTGTTCTGACCTGAAGATAGATTTTGGTGGATCAAACAACTTTTTGAAATGTTCGTTATTATTTTTGTGGAAGGGGAATTTGCGAGGTAGAAGACACGTCCGTGCCTTATTTGCTGTATGTATCTAAAGCTGCACAAAGATGATAAGGAGACCGCCAGTAGGACAGGGGGCTAGATTTCTGAATTGAATTGCTTCACAGTGCATACATTGCCCTTCGGCAACCTTGGAAATTCCCGAGCTTCCATCCATTAGCTAGAAACAAAACCGGCTATTGAAAGCCCATGTAACGGGCAACGTTATGAGAAGCAACAGTTCCCACATCTCATCGGACACAAAGGGAACGCGTGATGTGATATCGTGAAGATGTCAATATGTTACGCACTAAGGGGGACATTTATCATTCTTGGTGGTTTTTGTGTCCGTTTTAAGTCTGTCTTTGCTTTGTGTGTCTGCTCCAAATTTATAAAATACCACACGTTGTTAATGTATTTGACATGAACGCAATGTGGCTTACACCTACATGTGTTAAAGGGCATCTGTCAGCAGTTTTGTACCTATGAAACCGGCTGACCTGTTACATGTGCACTTGGCAGCTGAAGGCGTCTGTTTTGTTGGTCCCGTGTTCATATGTGGCCGCATTACCGAGAAAAAGGATGTTTTCATATATGCAAATGATTCTCTAGGAGCAACGGGGGCGTTACCATTACTCCTAGAGGCTCTGCTCTCTCTGCAACTACCACGCCCTCTGCACTTGGATTGACAGTGCCAAGCCTGTAAACTGCTGCTCCATAATCTCTATGGGAGTTATGGAAATAGCCAAACGCTGTGCTCATTGTCTCTGGAACTCCCATAGAGATGAATGGAGCAGCATTGAGCTTTTTCAACCTGCTGCTCTGATTATTTTAGGTGGCCCTAGAACGTACAGGGTCCCTGTTTTCGTGATTGGTCGACTGCTCAGTGGTAGGATCCCCACAGATCTAATAGTTGTCATTAGGATAGGGGATAACTTGTAACAACCAGAATACCCCTTTAAAGGGCATCTGTCAGCAGTTTTGTACCTATGACACTGGCTGACCTGTTACATGTGTGCTTCGCAGCTGAAGGCATCTGGTCCCATGTTCATATGTGTCCGCATTGCTGAGAAAAATTATGTTTTAATATATGCAAATATGCCTCTAGGAGCAAGGGGGGCGTTACCATTACACCAATAGGCTCTGCTCTCTCTGCAGCTGCTGCTATGACCTCTGCACTTTAATTGACAGGACCAGGCAGTGTAAAGATCATTATGCTTTGACCTGTCAAAGTGCAGAGGACACGGCAGTTGCAGAGAGAGCGGTGCCTCTAGGTGTAACGGCAACGCTCCGTTATACTAAAACATAATTTTCCTCAGCAATGAGGGCACATATGAACATGGGACCAACACAGACGCCTTCAGCTGCCAAGTGCACATGTAACAGGTCAGCCAGTGTCATAGGTACAAAACTGCTGACAGATGCTGGGATTGCGTGGCAGGGAGTTGTGACTTTTGGAAAATTCGCACATAGTAAATGTTCCATAATCCAGGTCTAATCTCACGTTTAGCTCTTAAACACTGACCACTTTAAAAAGTGGTGAGGAACACCAAATGTCGCAAAAAACGTGTCATGCAACTTTTTAGGTCACAAAAGAGACTTATTTTGTTTTGAAAACTGTCCCCCTGAGGACGTATGAAGGAAAGCCGTACTGGCTCAGTATTTCGGAAGTCTCTTCTTTTCCAGGAGGCAGCCAGTCGGTATAAGGACCACGCTAGACTACTGTGACGGCTATAGTATGGACCGATACTGCATGTGGCTCTATGATTTTATGCCCAAAGCTGGCTGTGGGCCCATAAGGTACTGTCTTGTTCCTCTGATGCTCTGTGAGATGCTATTCAGGCAAATGCTTAGTTTCCTAATTGGGGGGGGGGGGGGGGGGGAAGCTGTACAGGGTAAGGCCTCTTTCACACAAACGTATTGGTTCCGTTCCGTGCATTGGGGACCGCACTTTGCGGTCCCCAATGCACGGGCAACGTGCGTGCGGTGGCCGGGATGGATCCAGACTCATTTAACTTGAATGGGTCCGTGATCCATCCGTTACGCAAAAAGATAGAACGAATTCAGTTTTTTTTGCGGATCGGAAGCACTCCCTAGTGCTTCAGTGGGGTTCCGTTTCGCATCTCCGGATTTGCGGACCCATTTAAGTAAAGAGGCCTTAGACCTCTCGTAGCATCTACAGGATAGCAGCTGGTTGCCCAGGATTTCTGTAGCCAGACCTAGAACGATAAAAAAGCTGATTTCTCTGACTTAAGGGCTAATGATTTCCAGACCTGCAGTCGTTTGCAATCTATAAAGTGCTTGGTGCGGTGCATGTGGCCATATAGCTGCTCTACACAAGCTCCAAGATATTCATAAGCGTAATGAGAGCCCGATAGAAGTCCATCAGCCTTAGGATACGACCACACCGTGTGGTAGTGCCGCGGCAGCGCTGCAGTCGGGTTCTGGTGCGGCCTGCAGTGGGCGGTTATTAAACCGCACTGTCCATTGAGTCTGCATTGTTAATGGCGACACTGTATTGAAGGTTTTGCACGGCCATTAACAATACAGACCCACTGAGCCGTGCGGTCTCATTAGTTTAAATAGACCGCAGTGCAGCCTTGTCGTAATCGCAACGCAACCGTGTGCTGTTGTCGTATACCTAGGCTACCAGCACACATTGCAGATTACAAGCCATCTCTTGTGTGGAAAAGATGCAACGTAATAAACTACTAGCAAAGTGTATCGGATCGGGCCAATCTCATGTACGCTTTGCTTTTTCCGTGCAGAAATTAACCTGCTTTGGAAATCTGTAGCCTGTCATATCTTTGTGCGGATTTCACCCTTTTCAATGGACTTGCGACAATTTTGGAAGTAAAAAGTGTCACAAGTCCCCTTTTCCGTCTGGCCGTTCGCAGAGCGAGCCGTATGCGTGCCGCGACTACGACCCTTGAATCGCCAAAAATCCCCACTCTGGGATTCAAGGGTCGTAGTCACGGTACACAGGTGACTTGCGCTGCGATCCTCTTTCATTTGTATGGGATCACCACCACGCTGCAACAATCCTGGACGTGACAAGCGTAGACATGCCCTTACGGCCTGGACCCCAGGGTGATAAACTTGTTTTCGAAACCCATAAGCGGCAACTAAAGTGCCTGGCAGCCCCTTATCTTACTATTGAGTGGAATTATGACATCGACACTGCTCATTTGGGGCCTGGATAATGGTCTGTAGCAGCAAAATCATGATCTTGCCAAATGCTTGAACCCATTAGGACAGGGATGCCCAACCTGTGGCCCTACAGCTGTTGCAAAACTATAACTCCCAGCATGCCTGGACAGCCCACAGCTATTAGGGCATGGTGGGAGTTGTAGTTTTGCAACTGCTGGAGGGCCGCAGGTTGAGCATCCTTGCATTAGGGCTATATCCGGTATATATCTGCGTGTAGTCTGAGGTTGTGGTAGACGTCACATAGCTGCTGACGTCTTCTCGTCTATTCTGAAGGCAGATTACAAGTGTAAAGCGGGATAGTTAATTTGATGGCTGTATAGGTAGGCGCATTAAACGTCCCTGATCTCCGTCAGATGGATAATTACCCTATATTTTTTTTATAATTAATGCCGAGGTCTGGAAGCGGCTTTAGTCTGGATGTGTCTCAAACCCTCTTTAATTGCCCAGATTTGGCCACTAAATTCAGGAGCTTTCACTTCAGTCCCGCGGGAACCTTGGCAAGGCCGTGTTTTGGGAATACCCCCAAACCAGTATATTCCATTCACATGCAAAGCGGGCGCATTGTCGTGTGGGCTAATTGGTTATTCCTCAAATCTGGATGCCCTCGGGGTTGGGAACGGAGTATGCGGCTGTGTTATTGGAGGGTGGGATCCGTTCTTAATCCATTTAGTGCCTGAGGGGAGAAAGTGTCTCCACCGCGCTGAGGCACTAAGAGTTAAGGGGCTGTGGTATGTCTGAGTGACAAGGGGCCACAGTTTCAGCTAGCTAGGACCTTTAACGATTCCACAATAGGGGGGGGGGGGGGGGGGGTTGAGCTCAGATGGTTTAGTTACTTTGATTGACGTCTGCTAGAGAATGCTTTTAAAGGGGATAGACTTGTTGCAAAGGACACTGGGTAGAAGCATTTTCTATATAGGCTAAAGGTCTACGCCACCATTGTCGATGTGGAATAGTACCTATCTTTTTTTTGTAGGGACCATTTGGCAAATGAAGCCCATAGCAGCCAATGACGCTGCCGCATTTTTCATGGCACAAGATTTCCTCCATGCCCGTGTTGATATAGAATTAGAAGCAGAACAGCCTGCCGGATAGCTTTAGCACAGGTGTGAGACTAGCCTCCGTGTGCCACCGATCACACAACTCGCCGGGTGAAAGCATCCTTGATGCGGACACCAAAATCCTTGTTTCTGGGCTAAAGATCGTCCTGTACAAACCGGGATCTGCTGCCCAGAGTCAATGGAGCACACTTACGAAGACTGGCTTTTTGGGCCGGTCTTAGTTTCCCTCTTTGCGTTGCTGTAAGAATTCTCTAATTTATGACAAAGTGTGCGCCTTGTCATACATAGGCGTATCTATGGCAGTCCTTGCGCCTGGCAAAAAAAATAAAGTTTTTCACCAACATTTACACCAGTTTCCAGGCATAAAGGTTAGGCTACTTTCACACTCGCGTTTTGGGCGGATCCATCATGGATCTGCAAAAAACGGATTAGTTACAATAATACAACCGCATGCATCCGTCATGAACTGTTTGTATTATCTGTAACATAGCCAAGACGGATCCGTCATAAACTCCATTGAAAGTCAATGGGAGACGAATCCGTTTTCTATTGTGTCAGAGAAAACGGATCCGTCCCCATTGACTTACATTGTGTGCCAGGACGTATGGCTCAGTTTCGTCAAGCGGGCAGCAAAACGCTGCAAGCAGCGTTTTGGTGTCCGCCTCCAGAGCGGAATGGAGACTGGTCGGAGGCAAACTGATGCATTCTGAGCGGATCCTTTTCCATTCAGAATGCATTAGGGCAAAACTGATCCGTTTTGGACCGCGCCCTGAACGGATCTCACAAACGGAAAGCCAAAACGCCTTAGTAAATTTGCTGGGGCTGGAGTTCTGACCCCGACACGCGCTATTTCTACCCCCGTCCAACTGCTGAACACAGCATGAAACCAGCCATGCGATTAACATAGCCAGTTAAAAAAGGGACTTGCAACTATTTTTTTAGACTAAAATGGTCACAAGTCTCTTAAAGGGGTTGGCCCATCTTGTGCATTGGCGGCTTATCCTAGCAATATGCCCCCAATGTCTGATAGGTGAGAGTCCCCTGCCGAAAATAGCTGAGTACTGGCTCTGCCATTTTTGTCGGGCCCCATAGAAGTGAACGGAGCGATGGCCGCGCTTGCGCGGTGCACTTCCCATTCATTTCAGTGTGACTTCTGAAAATAGCGGAGCGCGGCTCTTTTCAGTACTCTCATACAGATGAATACGGGCAGCACGCGGTGCACCCTCCTTTTACTTTGTGGGATCCGTTCTAAAGATAGGTAAGGGTCCCTGTACCCATCAGGCATTGGGCACATATCCTAGCGATATGGGCTAACCGCTTTAATAAATTGATCTCCAATTAATCTACATGGGGATGAGCGATTGATGAAGCAAAGGAGATGATTGCTGCATGTTACTGCAGCTCTCAACCCCACTGACGAGCAGGCAATTATCGAAAATGAACTTCACGTTACAAGATGGAAACCATATGAATCGGTAATGAGATCCCACTGACAGGCTATGGGCGATGGGTCCCTCTGATGTAGCGTTACATTTTCTATAACTATTGTTATTGCCTTTTGTGCTGCCAGGCTTGAAGAAACGGCGACGGTAATTAATCGTACAGCTTTTTGCTTCTATAGTAATTATGGCGGCATCTTTAGTCAAACAGGAATGTAATTAGCTGGATACTTGCACTGAACGCTCCTCACTCGATGACGAGGCACGTTTCCATTTTTAATTTTATTTATTTTTTTACGCCATATGCGAATATGGACTAATTTGAATGTTCTTAACAAATACCCGAATGGCCATGTAGTTCATTAGTTACCTAAGTGTTCAAGGGGGTACGGTCACCCAAAAGGCCCCTCTGACATATAAGACACACGATAGGTTGGGAGCCCTGTTATATATTTTGCATCGGGGCTCATGGACTTCTGGTTAGCGCTGTATGGACTGGCTAATCTCCTGCGCAGCTCATGGAGGGCTTCTATTTTATTTATTTATTTTTTCCCCGGAAAACAGCGCTCCATGAGCATTAGGCCTCATGCACACGACCGTTGTTGTGTTCTGTGTCCGTTGTTCCGTTTTCCGTGATTTTCTGCGGACCCATTGACTTTCAATGGGTCCGTTGAAAACTCGGAAAATGCACCGTTTGTCATCCGCGTCCGTGATCAGTGTTTCCAGTCCGTCAAAAATATGACCTGTCCTATTTTTTTCACGGACAACGGTTCGCGGACCCATTCAAGTCAATGGGTCCGTGAAAAAACACGGAGGCACACAAGATTGTCGTCCATGTCCGTTTTTTTTCCCATTATTTGCAAGGCAAACTTGACTTAGATTTTTATTTTTCACTTTTCATGTCTGGTGATCCTCCAAAAATCAAGGAAGACACATGGAAACGGAAACGGATCACTGAACAAAGGAACCCCGTTTTGCGGACCGTGAAAAAATACTGTCGTGTGCATGAGGCCTTAACTGTATGTGGCGCCGGGATATTACAGCCCTGGTGCCTCTGTGTCTGAAGAGGACAGGGTCTTTGCCTGGATGTGAACACAACCCCCTTTTTAAACTTTCATGAAAAGTTGGTAAGGATGGGTTAACCAGAACCTTTGTACTTAGTTTAAAGGAGAACTCTGGGCAAAACTGTGTGATGCCCAGTACAGGGCTTGAATGGGCACAATCAAAGCGCCACACTCCACCCTCTCAGGTCCTGCGGTAGGCACAACGCAGAGTTTCCGTTTCGCCTGAAGTATTGGAGTAGGGGTGAGGACAGCCAGAAAAGGTATTCTGGAATCCTCTGCTTCCCATCTGCTGGATAGATGCCACAGAGTTATCCGGATATTTGTCGAGATGTAAGAAGTCATGTAAGGACTCCTTTTAATCAATGTAACTAATGTAATAATGTTTTTGAAGTGCTCCTTGAAATTGTAATTTAATTAAAGCTGAGGCCCCGGGATATTCGGGTTATATAATTAAAAGCAAGTGCTGGATGGACACTCCCTCCGGTATGAGACTCGGGAAGGATTTCCAAGTTTGCAAAGATCAGAATAAGGCCTCATGCACACGACCTCAGGCCGTCCGTGCTTGTATTGCATCCCGCAAACACCGGGTTCGCAATATACGGGCCTCGGCCGCGTGTGCGCATCGTATCACGGATGCAAATCCATTAACTTGAATGGGTCGGCAATCTAGGAGATGCGGTGTGGGATAGAGGCATGGATTGGAAGCACTATGGAATGCTTCCGTGGGTTTTCTGTCTGTGCCTCCGCACCGTAAAGGCTGGGTTCACACGGGCGTTGCGGGAACACCCGCGATTTTTCTGCGCGAGTGCAAAACATTGTAATGCGTTTTGCACTCGCGTGAGAAAAATCGTGCATGTTTGGTACCCAAGCCCGAACTTCTTCACAGAAGTTCGGTCTTGGGATCGGTGTTCTGTAGATTGCTATTATTTTCCCTTATAACATGGTTATAAGGGAAAATAATAGCATTCTGAATACAGAATGCATAGTAAACTAGCGCTGGAGGGGTTAAAAAAAAAAAAAAAAAATTATTTAACTCGCCTTAGTCCACTTGATTGCGGCCCGGCATCTCCTTCTGTCTCCTTTGCTGAACAGGACCTGTGGTGAGCATTAATTACAGGTAAAGGACCTTTGGTGACGTCACTCCGGTCATCACATGATCCATTACATGATCTTTTACCATGGTGATGGATCATGTGATGACCGGAGTGACGTCACCAAAGGTCCTTTACCTGTAATTAATGCTCACCACGGGTCCTGTTCAGCAAAGGAGACAAAGGAGATGCCGGGCCGCGATCAAGTGGACTAAGGTAAGTTAAATAATTTTTTTATTTTTTTTAACCCCTCCAGCGCTAGTTTACTATGCATTCTGTATTCAGAATGCTATTATTTTCCCTTTATAACCATGTTATAAGGGAAAATAATAATGATCGGGTCTCCATCCCAATCGTCTCCTAGCAACCGTGCGTGAAAATCGCACCGCATCCGCACTTGCTTGCGATTTTCACGCAGCCCCATTCACTGCTATGGGGCCTGCGTTGCGTGAAAAACGCAGAATATAGAGCATGCTGCGATTTTCACGCAACGCACAAGTGATGGGTGAAAATCACCGCTCATCTGAACAGCCCCATTGAAATGAATGGGTCGGGATTCCGTGCGGGTGCAATACGTTCACCTACCGCATTGCACCCGCGCGGAAATCTCGCCCGTGTGAACGCAGTCAAAAAAGTAGTGACAGCAATTTTTATTTTTATTTTTTCTTACATAGTGGGTTGGGCTTAGCAGAAGGGGCGGAACCACCGCAGTGCCACTAAAATATCATTATGTGTGTCTGTAAATTGACGTAAATTATAGCTGAAATCGACGCCAGGTCCTAGTTGGCACAGATTTCTGTTTCTGGCGCACAGACCGCTCAAAGATACGCCAAATTTGTTGAGAGATCTTGCGCAGCTGGACTTTTTACTAAGACTGGAGTATGAAATGGCAGCTTTAGGAAATCTGTCCCCAAGTGTCGCGGTGTTGGGCTTTGCCATGTGCATGGGACATAAGGCATACATCTTGGGAAATTTGGGGATCGAAGCCTCGTCGGAGGAATGGCAAACCTGCCTGGAACCACCCACTTGGGAGCGGGGTTTGCATTGGCTACACCCATTTTCGGCACAGACAGCCCGAATTTGCCACGGCTGCATCTGAAAATCAAGGACTGTCCCTGCAAATTTAGGACCGTTGGTAACTATGCATAAAGCCAATAGGGCATCTTGTAGATTCCTGAAAATAAAGGGACCTGACAAATCCTTTCACTTAGGCTACATGCACACGTATGTTTTGCGGTCCGCAAATTGTGCATCTGCAAAAAAAAAAAAAAAAACGGATGACATCTGTATGCCAAACCCTTTTTTTGCGGATCCATTGTAACAATGCCTAAAACTGACAAGAATAGGACATGTTCTATTTTTTTTGCGGGGCTACGGAACGGACATACGGATGCCTATCGGTGTAGACACACGGTGTGCTGTCCGCATTTTTTGTGGACCCATTGAATTGAATGGGTCCGCATCCTATCCGCCAAACAAACCTGAATGGAAACAAACAAGGTTTGTGTGCATGTAGCCTTAGGCCTCATGCACACGGCCGTTGTTTGGGTCCGCATCCGAGCCGCCGTTTTTGCGACTCGGATGCGTACCCATTCACTTCAATAAGGCCGCAAAAGATGTGGACAGCACTTCGTATGCTGTCCGCATCCGTTGCTCCGTTCCGTGGCCCCACAAAAAAAATATAACCTGTCCTATTCTTGTCCGTTTTGTGGACCAGAATAGGCATTTTTACAATGGGCCGACCGTTCCGCAAATTGCGGAAGGCACACGGGTGGCTTCCGTTTTTTGTTTTTTTTGCAGATCCGCGGTTTGCGGACCGCAAAAAACGGAACGGTCGTGTGCATGAGGCCTTACAGGAATATACTGGTTCAGCAGGACTTGGTCACTTTCACAGTCACTGATTTTTACAGATTTTATTTATTTTTTATTTTTTTCATTTTACGAAGAATTAACTTTTACATTGCTGCAGACTCTTCAGCTGTTGTGAAATTATAAGCCCCAACATACCAAAAACTGTCAGCATGCTGGGGCTTGTAGTTTCACAAAAGTTCGTTGAATATTCTTTGTTAAGTGAACAGCAAATCTAAGGGTACATTCACATCCATGGCAGCCGATCCGGCATGCTGTTCTGGCAGACGGCAGCCTGCCGGATTTTGCTGGATCCGACAATTAACCACCAGATCCCCATGGACTATAATGCGGGCCCAGCAGTGATCCGGCCACTTTAAGGCACAAATGCCTGGTTTCAGCCAGACAAAAATCGTTGCATGCAATGTGTTTTTTTTTTTTTGTCCAGCTGACAGTAGATGTACCCTTAAACCTGACCGCTATCGCTCCCTGTTTAAAATTTGATAATGAGGCTTGTCTGACAATCCCTAATCATATGTCCATCATCACCGATGGATCAAATTCCCATTAGTCCCATAGTAAAAATGATTGTTGCAAACCATAATCTTAGATATTCTCATAGAGGTCATGCAAAGCCAAGTATGAATCGTAGAAGGCATGAGCCAATAAAACTTAACTTTTAAAATAAATCGTATTATAAAAAAGCACCCAAAAAAAGGAGCTAATGTTAAGGCATAGGTACGGGGACAGAGGGCACCTACCATCAAGGTGTTTCTCTGGGCTGAGCCAGTAATGGGGACGGTTCAGGGAGAGACCCCCCCCCCCCCCCCCCCCGCTACCCTGTCATGGTTTATTTATTATCCCCATTGCTCTAAATTATATATTGTATATCTTAGCAGCGCTTTTCCTGGGTATACGTGTGTATATATAACATTAGCTCCTTTTTTTTGGGTGCTCTTTATAATATGATGTATATTAAAAGTTGTTTTATTGGCTCATGCCTTCTATGATTGTTGGCCATGATAACACGGCTTTGGTAGGTCAAGGGTCTCCAGTGGACATGTGCTATCATAAGGGGCCTCTCTATGACGTACATATACCCAGGGGTTGTCCTAATTGGGTCCCTTTTAGCGATAATCAGATCGCTTCTGGTCTTTTCTAACCCTCTTGGGATCTGATTGGTGACTGGGTCGCACGTCCGCCATTTGTCTGCCCTAGTTATAAATGAGGCCTGGTGTGTTCTTCGCTGGTAACGTTGGAGAAGTGACAGAATCCAGCAGGCAGTGTCCTCATTATTGCCACTCGTAAACCCGTTCTCATGGAAACCATAATTGGCCGCAGTTTTTGAATCTATTAATATGAGTCAGAGGAAAGCGGAGAAAAATAACTAAAATAACAACGTTATGCGGTATGTTGAAATTTTTCCCATAAAGGGCCTAAAAATGTGTGCTGCACAGTACTAGAGAGGCAGTGTATGGTGGCCACATGAGGATTCCTCCTAGACTGGGATGTCCTGTAAGAGGGATGGCGCAATTACTATAGAGTTAGGTCTCATGCACCCAAACGTATTTTCTTTCCGCTTCCGTTCCGTTTATTTTTCCGGACTATATACGGAACCATTAATGTCAACGGGTCCGCAAAAACAGTGGAAGGTACTCCGTGTGCTTTCTGTTTCCGTTCCGCAAAAAAGTAGTGCATGTCCTATTATTGTCCGCAAATCACGGTCCGAGGCCCCGTTCAAGTCAACGGGTCCGCAAAAAATACGGAACACATCCGTATGTCATACGTATTTTGCGGATCCGTACTGTAGAAATGCTATGCCCAGCTCATGTGTTTGGTGATAAGTTACTGTTTCCGATCCGCATATGGATATGTTTTGTGGAATAACTGAACAGAAGAGGGAAAAAAAACCTTAGATACGAAACAACGGATCCGTGAAAAATGGACCGCAAAACAACGGTTGTGTGCATGAGCCCTTAAAGGGATTTATCCTTGTGATAGGTCATCAATATCAGATTGGCGGGGGTCCAACTCGCGGCACCCCTGCCGATCAGCTGTTTGAAGAGGTCATGCTGCTCCTGTGAGTGCTACAATCCATTGGATAGCAGCTGTGCTTGGTATTGCAGCCCAGGGCTATTTTTCTTCTGTAAGTAGTAGTAGGATCATGGCATTCAATGGTCCCATATTAGCTAAAATGTTGCCAGGATCCATGGGCAAAAATTAGGAAGCGTTCAATTGTATGTCCTGTCCTGTCATGCAATGCTTCTAGAGAAGAACACAGAACCTGGAAGAGTCGCCATACGATGCCACGCGGGGTGCCAGTGGGCCTGTAATACTCTTAGTGGGGACAGTTTTTGGAGCACTTCGAGTTGTTGTGACTTTTGGGGATTTTCCCTGTTCACTGCACTTATATATTATGTAAGTATCAACAGTAAAATTCCTTTAAGGGCTCATGCACACGTCCGTTGTCTGGCCGTGCCCGTATTGTGGCCCTCAAACAGCAGGTCTGCAATATACATGAATGCGTCCGCAATCCCAATGATGCGGTGCGGAACGGAGGCCCGGATCAGAAACACATGGAAGCATTACGGAGCGCTTTTGTGTGGTTTCTGTCGGTGCTTCCGCACCGCAAAAAATTAGTGCACCGTCAGATTCGCATCGTGGACCCGATCCAAGTGAATTAGTTCCACGTCCGCAGATGGTGGGCACACGGTCGGTGCCTGTGCATTGCGGACCGCAATGGGCTCGGCCAGCGCACGTTTGTGTGCATGATCCCTAATCCAGAAAGAATGGATTAGAAATTATTATTTTTTTTTTTTTATTGATTATCGGTTGGTCACAAAAATATAAAACTATTGTAAAAGTAAAGAAGATTTAGGAAGAAAGCCCAAAATTAAAATGTTACGGGTACATGCACAGGGCCGTGTAGTTTAGGCCTCATGTACACGCCCGTTCCATGCAGGGAATGGCCAACATCAGTTTAGCGGCCGGGACTGATCAAGACCCATTCAACTTGAATGGGTCCATGATCTGTCCGCACGGACAAACGCCACCGAAGCGCTCCGTAGTGGTTCTGTGCCTCCGTTCCGCACCACACCTTCCAGATTGCGGACCCTTTCAAGTGAATGGGTCCTCATCCGTGATGCTGGGTGCACACAGGCCTTTATGCAGGTTTTCCAAATGGTCACATCCTAAACTGAATGTCTTACTTGCAGATTTGTTCCAGGTCTAACGCTTTGCATTGCAAAGGGTGAAATCTGTACTTAAAATCTGCACTATTAATTGACATGATGCAGATTTCATAATCCACAGGTCCCATTTCTGCACGGAAAAATTTGGCACTGTGTACATGAGATTTTGACAATCTCATCTAATTAGCTGGTATTGTAATATGCTGCCGAAAATCCACACGTAACACGCAGTGTGTGCATGTGGCTGAAAGGGGTTCTCCCATGACGAATGTAAAAAATGAAAATCGGGCATCATATAGTCCAGGACAATCTCTTTCTAACAAAGCTCCAACCAGCCCTGCACCTCACATGGATCCAGAGATCTCCCCCAGTCATTACTCTGCTAGATTTACATCAAGCTAGCAGCTCAGGAGGCGTGTCTCTGCTCTCCCTATCGCAGCTCAGGAGGCGTGTCTCTGCTCTCCCTATCGCAGCTCAGGAGGCGTGTCTCTGCTCTCCCTATCGCAGCTCAGGAGGCGTGTCTCTGCTCTCCCTATCGCAGCTCAGGAGGCGTGTCTCTGCTCTCCCTATCGCAGCTCAGGAGGCGTGTCTCTGCTCTCCCTATCGCAGCTCAGGAGGCGTGTCTCTGCTCTCCCTATCGCAGCTCAGGAGGCGTGTCTCTGCTCTCCCTATCGCAGCTCAGGAGGCGTGTCTCTGCTCTCCCTATCGCAGCTCAGGAGGCGTGTCTCTGCTCTCCCTATCGCAGCTCAGGAGGCGTGTCTCTGCTCTCCCTATCGCAGCTCAGGAGGCGTGTCTCTGCTCTCCCTATCGCAGCTCAGGAGGCGTGTCTCTGCTCTCCCTATCGCAGCTCAGGAGGCGTGTCTCTGCTCTCCCTATCGCAGCTCAGGAGGCGTGTCTCTGCTCTCCCTATCGCAGCTCAGGAGGCGTGTCTCTGCTCTCCCTATCGCAGCTCAGGAGGCGTGTCTCTGCTCTCCCTATCGCAGCTCAGGAGGCGGCTGAAGGATGAAACTGAGCATGTGCGACCATCTCAGTGAGCAGGATGAAGAAATGAGGAAAAAAAACAGCAGGTGGCGCTATACAGATATATTTTATTTTATTGAATAACTCAGAGGCTATGCAAAAATTTTTATTGCATGTAATTAGAAAGGAATTCGGATCCAGGTGCTGGTTTGAAAACTGTAGAATATTTTTCGTGGGACAACCCTTTCTTGTCCACATTAGAAGTTTGTGGGGAAACCAAAGTGCCGCATTGTTAGACTTCTTGGATTATCAGATGTCCGATTGCATCACATATGGCATGCTGCTTTTCTATGGTTCTGCCATATTTTTCAATGCTGTATATAGAATATAAGGATTTTTTTTTTTTTGTGTGCACATTTGTCAGATACCAGGTGGTTGCTGTTTTTTTTTTCCTGTGTGTGAATTGCACCCATTTTGTTTTCCTTTTATATTGTTATTTAAAACTTCCTCTTTCTCCATTTACGTCCTTTGATCTGCGGACCTTTTCATGATGCGGGGGATTTCAAGTGTTGAATCTGTGGCGTCACTTCCGGATGACCAAAGCATTGTTGTCAGGGGTTCATTAGAAGTCAATTAGACCCTTTGTGTAAACATTGACAACTGTTCATTATGTGGCTGCGGGGCCTGGTGTTCATTGTTTTTTTCCTATAGGCCCTAATTACACATAATAGACCTCGACATTATAGAGTTTAAAAATCTTCACTGATAAGAGTTTTAATTTATTAGATTTTTTTTTTTCTCCCCCCCCCCCCCTCTATTCATTGCAGAATGCAGTGCTATGTTCTTTCTGTTCATTTCATGTCTTTACATTCCCTCTATGGGAAATGGTCAGCCCGGGATGGAATTGAAAAGTGTTTTGTAACATTAATTGAATTTTATGCAAAATAGTTATTCAGCGTCTCTTTATTTACGTCTCCTGATTACCCGGAACACCCGGGGTCCGCCGACAATAAGACTGTGCCCCTTACAGGAAGACCGATGGAACGAAGGACCCGTCGCTCTTTGGAGGAAGTGAAAATTAGGTTTTGGGACGACAAGAAGTCAGAATGGCCTGGCACAGGTGGTGGCTACGAGGGGAATAATGGGGATTTCACACCCTGGGAAGTTGAGGAATACTGTGACAAATGGGGGGTGGGGATGGGAGGTAGGAATGTTATGTGGTGGGGAATAGAATGAGGAGACCCCATACTGAGCAGAGAAAGTCGGTGCCTGATAATAGATTTTCTAAGGAGACGGGTGACCCTCTGAGACTTTTTTTTTTTTTTTATTCAAGAACTTACATTTTAATTTTTAAATACTTTTTGAAGAGCACCCCTCCCCTCCGTACAATAAAAAATGTAACACTTTCCCAGAGACCGATATATTTTGGAAGACTTTTTTTTTATTTTATTTTTTTCAGTCCTGACCAGCCAGTTTAAGGGTTCTCCGGGCTACAGATGCCAATGGAAGAAGGCGGCTCCGTACCCTGTGTAGTTTCTGGTGTCGCAGTAGTTCACTTGATTGGAAGCTGCGCTGCAGTACCCCAGCATGACCACTACGTGGTGTAACATATAGTTTCCGGTGCAGCAGCGTTAAACAGCTGATCGGCAGAGATCACCACCGACCTGATATAGTTGAACTATCCTTAGCAGGGGCGGACCGATTAGCCCCTGATCCTTAGAATAAGTTATCAAGATCTGTAGGACACAGAACCCGTGTATTTTTGTTCCCTAGGACATTTACTGGTTTAGATAACCTTATTTTTAAATGCTATGATTAGAAAATTTAGCATTTTAATATAGTAGGATCTTCCATTCAGAGCTCTTATCTATTAGCTAGACTGAATAAGTGCCACAGGAGGGTGTCTTCACATGGAGGACCCAGCACATCATGTGAAGTGTGAAATGCTTCACTTCCCCTGTGGGGACTCTGCAGGAAACTTGCCATCTAAACGCTGACTGCCTGGTTCCCTCGCAGGCATGCTCAACCTGCGGCCCTCCAGCTGTTGTAAAACTATAACTCCCACAATGCCCCGCTGTAGGCTGATAGCAGTAGGCTGTTCGGGCATGCTGGGAGTTGTAGTTTTGCAACAGCTGGAGGGCTGCAGGTTGAGCATGCCTGCCTCACAGGATACAGATGATCAATAGAGGTTACAGCACTAGGAGACCACACGAGCGAGTTTTCCCGCGCCGGTGCAATGTGTGATGTGAACGCATAGCCCCCGCACTGAATCCTGACCCATTCATTTCAATGGGTCTGTGTACATCAGTTCTGCATTGCGTGAAAAAACGCAGCATGTTCTATATTCTACGTTTTTCACGCAGCCCTGGCCCCGTAGAAGTGAATGGGTCTTCAGTGAAAAACGCATTGTGTCCGCAAGCCAGGTGGTTGCTAAGAGATGATGTTTGTAAACCTTCAGTTTTTTTTTTTTTTTTGTTTTTTTTTATCACACGATTGAAAAACGCATCAAAACGCATTGCACCCGCGCGGAAAAAAAGTGAACAACTGAACGCAATCTCAGACAAAACTGACTGAACTTGCTTGCAAAATGGTGCAAGTTTCACTGAACGCATCCCGAACGTTCGTGTGAAAGAGGCCTAAGGGCACAGTTGTATTTTTTGCCCTGGTTTTCAATCAAGAATGGGCATGGACCTCTTTAGAGAACGATAAGACCACATTCCAGAAGGAAAGGCAATGAGATATATAGATAGATAGATAGATGAAACATGTAAACGTCCACATTTCAGGTCACAGGTTGCAGAAGTATTCATCCCTTGCTTTCTGTGTTTGAAATCCTATAGCAGATCGTGTTCCAACACCTGGCACAAGTCCTCTCCGGTGACAGTGGCATGGGGCACTAAGTTCTCATGGCTCGGTGATGTCACCAGTATATTTGTAACCTAGGCATATTGGTCCAGGTTACAGTGTAGCTGCATGTAGGTCATGTTGAGGGTTTTCTTCTTGCTTTGACCACAGGTTGGCTCTTCTCGTTGATAGCGTCCTCTTAGGCAGTCATCGGTCCCTGTCGGGCTCCAGGTTATATTTGGAAATGACTGTCTCGGCAGACATGTAAGGGTCTATTACTCTCACCCTGGCGGCCTGCCATTTAGGGAACATTCCTACGTTGAAGAGCTTTGTCAACAGCCCTCTGTGTTCTGTCCTTCAATCTTTCATTGCTTTGTGCGCTTAAAAAACAAATGATGGAGCGAAACAGCAGGCCCAGCTGATATCCCTGAAGATGGAAGGGGGGGGGGGGGGACATTTTTGGAGGAATACCGCAAATTTGATAAGGTCGTTTATTATGAGCTTTTTTAGACCCTCAGACATTACCTCAGTGGCATTGAGAAGAAGCAATCCTACCTTAGATACCATTAAAGGTTATAGATGTTTGTGTCCATTGACCTATTATAGTGTACTGTAAATTTCCAGTAAGCTGTGGTGGATTATAAGGCTGTTTTGTGTTTCCTATGGAGATCTTTGGGTCTCCATAGTAACAGACTTCAAACAAAGCTCATGTGTAGTCTGATCCTACCATCATATTGTTTTTTTACCAACCTACATTTGGAAGATAAGAGGTTGTAGACAGATGAATGCAATATGACTGGAGGATCAGACTACAAAATGTTTATTTGTTGTCTGTTACCATGGAAACATATAGACCTGCATAGGAGCTGTATACGCACAGATTTTTATTTTATAATTTTTTTTATTATTAAAGAGGATCCTATAGTGCTTACCATTCTTCCTGGGTGCCGCTCCATTCGCCCGCTGTGCCCTCCAGTATTTTCCCCGCTCAGTATGCTAATTACTAGCATCTGAACAGGGAGGAGGAGACGCCAGGGTTTCTCAATGGGTGTCTCCTTCTCCCTGGCTGTAGCGCTGTCCAATCGCAGCGCATAGCGTCACAGCCAGGGAGAGAAAAAAAACTCTGTCCCTCTGCGCTGCGATTGGACAGCGCTACAGCCAGGGAGAAGGAGACGCCCACTGAGAAACAGGGCAGTCTCCTCCTCATTGTTCCGATACTCCTCCATGGGTCCATTCACACGTCCGCAGAATGGGTCCGCATCCGTTCCGCAAATTGCGGAGCAGGTGCGGACCCATTTATTCTCAATGGGGCAGGAATGGATGCGGACAGCACGCAGTGTGCTTGTCCGCATTTCCGGAGCGCGTGCCCATTCTTCTGGTCCGCGGCTCTGGAAAGAAATAGAACATGTCCTATTCTTGTCCGCAATTGCAATACAAGGTGCCAAAATCAACGGGGGGGACCACAGCAGGGTCTTTTGAAGAAAAAAATAATAATACAGCCATGGCATCAGTGGGGGCCGCCCTATAAGGTAGCGCCCTAATTAGACTTTTGCAAAACTGATGATGAAAGGTCCTCTTTAAAGCTATTTGGAAAGTGACTTCATTGTTCATTTTAGATGCATTGGGTCAAGAATGTATAAAACTTTTTGGTAAATAAAATTCTGACATGTCAGATCCAGGAATGATTTAGATGGGAGAGTGTTTGATGTAACATTGTGGGATTTAGAAGATCAAAGGGGCAGCGGACCAGAACGTGAATGTGATGGAAATATATTACTAGAGACAGATGGTAGGTAGAGTTTTGATGATTTCATTTTATGCATGAATACGATCGTCGCTCATCTGCGCCAATGGCGGTTCATTAGATCCAGACGGTTGGCCTGGGGTCATGAAGACTTGATCTCTATGAGGCGACTGTACCGATATCTCTATATGTAGTGTACAGAGAGTAATGTGGATACTGCCGTATACTCGCATGCTGTCAAATAGGCCTGGGATGCATTGTATAGTAACTGTTGTAGTAGTGCGATATTATGTAATCGTGCGTTTGTGCAAATACCCACTGGCTGTGTCGGCAGTGCCCTCGGGTTTAATATATTTGGATATTTATAATGGACTAGAGACACATGTCACATAAATCCAGGGTCAGGAAGAACTATATACTCATATCAAATTGTCAGATGCAATATGGTCAGTTTTAAAGGGGTTGTCTCACTTCAGCATAGGGCATTTATCATGTAGAGAAAGTGAATACAAGGCACTTACTAATGTATTGTGATTGTCCATATTGCCTCATTCATTTTTTCCTTTACATTTATACACGGCTCGTATCCAAGGGTTATGACCACCCTGCAATCCAGCAGCGGCGGTCGTGCTTGCACATTCTGGGGGAAGAGGGAAAGCTCCAGCCTATACACAGTCCCGGCCACCAGACAGGCCTGGCAATTTTTCCTATATTGTGCAAGCACGACCACCGCTGCTGGATTGCAGGGTGGTCATAACCCTTGTGTAATGTGATGGAAAAATGAATGGAGGCAATATGGACAATCACAATGCATTAGTACCATAAGTGCTTTGTATTCACTTTCTCTACATGATAAATGCCATTAGCTGAAGTGAGAGGACCCCTTTAAGGAAATAGAAGACTATGAATTAATATCACATTGTTTTGTGTGTTACTTACACGGTTTATGCCTTCCTGTATTCAGTGTTACAGTATGGCTACTCTGATCTATTGCATTTTTTCTTCTTAAATATTACATTGCTGTTGGGGATCTTAGGTTGAAATTTTTTCAAAACTGGAGCAAAGGAAAAATTGCTTGGCGTGGCTTAAAATGCTGCAGCCACTCGGTGAAGGTCCGTGATTGGCCATAGTGGCCACGGGATGAAGCTACTCCCAGAATGGTGGGGAAGGGAATGGGGCCGTGGTGTGGGAGCGTCGGGACTGCAGATAGGTCCTTTATTTGGGTACAGGTTCCGAGGCAGGATTGGTCAGCTCCTAGGCCGGACTACCCATTTTATTTCCCTTTACCCTACCGTATCCTTTGGGCCTCTGTGGGACTGGTATACCATAAAGGGCATAGACTGGCGCAGTATACGCCGTTTCTATTACAATGGGCCCCCATGGGTGATTTATCAGTACAGCTGATTACATTGCAGGCCTCAGTCGGAGGTGTACATCAGGAGGATCTCCCAGCCTATGTTGTCAATGGAAGCCAGTAACATGATGTGAACAGGGCCTTAGCAGTATTTTAAAGGTTCTGATAATTTATTAGATTAATCTGTGGACCGTTCTTGCAGATGAAATGCAGATCCCTCTCTGGTGTCTTTGAGGTGGCTGGGCAGTACATCTAGCATGTGCCTTAGCGTGCCAGCAGAAGACGGGCATGCTTGTAAGTACATGTTCCTCCATAGACAATGAGCCTGGCCTTCTCCCTCCCCTCCCCCGCCATACACAACTTAAAGGGAGGGAGAGTAGACACATCTGGAAAACTCTCTTAGATGTATTATTTTAAGGATGTCAGACGAACAATACGCTCGGGATCCCAGGAGGCCTGCTTGTCAGAACTTATGCCTTGTGCAGTATGGGATAGACTTCTCTAAGAGGTGTACAATGGGTAGTAAGTGCTCCACTTGCCCGAATATGATGGCTCTCTGCGTCGTGTTTTGCATTTGCTTGATGACCGCCGTGTGAAATATAAGCCTCCGATCAGAATTCCTCCAGACTCGTTCCAGACTTCTCCTATGGTCTCGTGTTCTTAATGATGTGGGCAGCATGGAAACTATATACCGCTGAGTGGTAGCCTTCCAACATGAGCCCACTTTCCTGCACACTGTAACTGGTAACAGCTGCTTTGTGAGCTGTTCCCAGTGGCTGAGGTATGAGGCACAACGTTCCTCTTGGTTTCAACTGTATTTTAAGAGGTAGCGTGAAATAGGTTTTGGCTTTTACAGAGTGGTAATTGAGGACAAGCCTAATGGGTTTCTTAATAATTGGCGTAATTTGCCTGCAGCGGAGGTATTTGTAAGCTGATTGCGCACTTTTTTTATTCCTATTTTTTTAAATGGGGTTCTACTGATGGTTATGACCGGATTTAGTGATTTAATGGGGAAGGCAAGGAGCTAGGCACTTAAAGGGGTTGTCCAGGGTTCCCGTCTGTTTAAATTCTATACCTCCTCCCAAGCATACCTGCTCCACGCCACTCTATTCCGGCTCCTAGATCCACCACTGTCTTCCTGAATAGATGGGGTCATTAAGTGCCGCTGCAACCAATGACTGGCTGCAGTGGTGACGGGTCCTCAAGTGGCACTTTGGCGAGGCATCACCGCTGCAGCCAATCGTTGGCTGCAGCAGTGCTTGTGACCCTGTCCATTCCAGAAGTTTATATGCAGGGACGAAGACCGCGGTGGAGCAGGTAAGTATACTTCCCTTCAAAGGTACAGTGGGGGATGGGGGATTTATGACAGAAGGGTATCCTGGACAACCCCTTTAAGGTCTCCATAAACATTAAACTATTGTCAGCTGAGCCTGCTGTTTTGGGGTAGGACTGGCAACGAACGTGTGCCGGCCGCCCCTGTACTGCGGTCTGCCGCTGCATGCGGATGCAGACCCATTCACTTGAATAGGATCCGCGATCCACATCCTACGGTCCGCGCCGCAAAAGTAGTTCACACAGCCGATGCCCGTGTATTGTGGACCTGCTGTTTTGCAGACAAGCCGATCAACTATTCCAAAATGGCATCAGCACTACACGGCACCTTCCATTGTGCGGTGGACGTAGTTCTGTTTCCATTGAAGTGAATGATAACAAGCTACGTCCAGTACACAACGCTGCGACCTGTGTGGTTCTAGCGCCTGCTTCCGGTACCAGAACTACTTTGGAACAGCTGATCGGTGAGGGTTTGGGTTTTGGACCCCCCGCTGATCAGATATTGATGGCTATTAATATAAAATCCTGGATAAACTTCTTTTTTATTTTCCATTGTTGTTTTCTGTGCTGATTCATTTCTTTGTAGTGTTTTGAGCATTTGTTTTCTGATACTGGTGTCCAAACCCCTGCATAGCCATACTGTAGACTTAAAACTTAGCTTGCTGACTCCTACAGCCACCACTGGGGGGAGCTTATTGCATACGGAGTTAATAGTGAGTTCATTATATAAGCAGTATGCAGTAAGCTCCCTCTAGTGGTGGCTGCAGGCAGTGAGCATGTTATCTTGCATGGGGATTTGGTGCTCTGCGTCTTGGACTGATAGAACAGTATCGTCCTGTAATGAGGCAATGTGCCCTGATCGACCAGTTGTGGAACTGCAAATTCCAGAAGGAGGATTTGCTGAGAATTTGATTTCAGCAATGTGTGGACAGTAGCTTTCTTACTTTTTAGTCTGTTTCTGAATGTCGTCTTTGTGAGCAGTAATAAGCACTGGAGCCTTTGGGCAGGATTTACTCTGGGCAGATGGGAATGTGTGTGACTTCTGACTGTTTAGGGTGTGGTGCTGGGGTGAATCGATTGTGCGGATTACTCTGATGTGGGTAGGCAGATTATCTTTTCAGTAACAGTTGACAGTCATGCAGCGCTCCATACAATTCTTACTATAGTTCCATCCAGGCTTTGTACATTCATCACCGTAATATGGTTTTCCGAATCGCAACCAGGCCGTATACTGTCGAAACAAGTGCTGTGACATTGAGAGCGTAGCTGCCTTAAAAAAAAAAAAAAAAAAAAAAAAATTCCTGGTATCATGATGGCATATCTACATAGTCCTGTGGTAATATTCTGCGTCTGTATCGCTGTATGACTGGACAAATTATAGAGCGATCCGGGACAACTCGCTATACCTCAGATCACTTACATATGGTGCATGCTCACTGCATCATCGCTGCACATTGAGGATGCACATAGTGATGTCACTGCACAGGGGGATGCACTTAGTGATGTCACTGCACAGGGGGATGCACTTGGGTGGTGAGGTCACAGCGCATGCACTTGGGTGGTGAGGTCACAGCGCATGCACGATGCACAATATTTGGTGTTTCTATATGGACCATATTTATTACATGATGAAAAGATGCCGGAGGTTGCGTTGCATTGTGGCCTCCGTTTATAGTGAAAAATACAGCGCTATACCAAAGGAAACCATCGGCACCCAATGGACCTCATTGACATATCATGGGCTGTGTTGGGTTCCGCAAATGTATCCATCATCTTGATGAGAAAAACACCCCTGCAGTGTTTGTTTTTTTTTTTCTCAATTATCTTTCTCATCGGTGAGCCTCCAATTCTGATGTGAACAGAGCCTAACAGAATTATTACATGGGGAATTGTGAGCAATTACCAAAACAGTCAGTCAGGAGAGGGGTTGTCTTATCTTAGACATTGGTGACCTATCGCTAAGATATGCCACCAATTTCAGATAGAACGAGACCCCCAAAGTGAGCAGAGAGGCAGCTCTTCAGTCATTTTTATGGGCCTGCCTAAAATAGCTGACACTTTTTTAGGGGGCCGTTTTAGAGAAAGGTGCGGGTCTCCGAGGTGGGAACCGCACCTATATGACTTCGATGGCATATCCTAGTGATATGCCATCGAAGTCTGAGATGACAAAACCCCTCTAAGTATATTTTAGGTAAAATTTGCACTTTGCTTAAATACAATGGGTTGTTCCCTGTTGTCTGCGTTTTCAGGCCACAGACAGGTAGACCGCTGCATCTTCACAAGCCGCATCAGTCGACAACCTGGACCCCCCGCTTGGTTTCTTGGTTTGGCTTGTGGCATCATCTAATGTGCAGTCGTCTCTGTATTCATCTCAATCAGAGTTCTAGAAACCTTCGAGCGCAGCCTGATGTAACCGGTGACCCGAACCTGCTCTGCCGCCAGACCCGACATCTCCATTATTTTTTATTTATTTTTGTATTCTACTGCATTGGATTTCCTATTACGGAACCTCAGTATACAGTTGTGTTCAAAATAATAGTGTGTTTTAAAAAAGTGAATAAAGCTCAAAATCCTTTTATTTTCATACAAATGCATTGAGAACACTACACATTCTATTCCAAATCAAAACATGAAGAAAAATATATAAAATTTGTGTTTCTGTAAAAAAAAAAAATTTGAAAAGTGAATATTAGACTGTTCAAAAAAAAAAATAGCAGTGTTTGTATTCTTCTTTACAAACTCAAACATTCACTATATAAACTGAACAATGTTTGAAGATTTGGTTTCCTTTGAATGACTTCCCTGATATTTAGTTGTATAACCGCTGTCTCTGAGAACTGCTGGACGTCTGTGTTGCTCGGAGTCGACCACCTTCTGCCCCTGTGAACAGGTATTCCAGCCCAGGATGATGGGACCACATTCCACAGTTCTTCTCTATTTCTCGGTTTTGCCTCAGAAACTGCATTTTTGATGTCACCCACAAGTTTTCTATTGGATTAAGATCCGGGGATTGGGCCGACCACTCCATAACGTCAATCTTGTTGGTCTGGAACCAAGATGCTGCCCGTTTACTGGTGTGTTTGGGGTCGTTGTCTTGTGGGAACACCCATTTCAAGGGCATTTCCTCTTCACATAAGGCAGCATGACCTCTTCAAGTATTCTGATGGATTCAAACTGATCCATGATCCCTGGTATGAGATAAATAGGCCCAACGCCGTAGTATGAGAGACCTCCCCATATCACGATGCTTGTCCACCATGCTTCACTGTCTTCACAGTGTACTGGGGCTGAATTCAGTGTTTGGGGGTCGTCTGACAAACGGTCTCCGGCCACTAGACCCAAAAAGAACAATCTTACTTTCATCAGTCCACAAAATGTCTCTTTAGGCCGTCAATGTGCTCTATGGCAGATTGTCACCTCTTCAGCACACGTCTTATTTTCCACAGTGGGACTTTGCGGGGGCTTCTTGCAGATCGCTCGGCTTCACATAGGCGTCTTCTCATTGTAACAGGACTCACAGGTAACTTTACACCTTCTTTGATCTTCCTGGAGCTGATTGTTGAGTCCTCGCCATTTGGGCTATTCTTCTATCCATTCGAATGGTAGTTTTTCGCTTTCTTCCATGTCTTTTTCAGGTTTTGGTTTCCATTTTAGAGCATTTGTGATCATTTTAGATGAGCAGCCTATCATTTTCTGCACTTCTTTATATGTTTGCCCCTCTCCAATCAACTTTTTAATCAAGGTACGCTGTTCTTCTTAACAATGTCTGGAACGACCCATTTTCATCAGAATTTCAGAGAGAAATGCACTGTAACCAGCATGTACAACATTTGCTGCCTTCCTTCCTTAAATAAGGGCAATAATTGCCGCCTGTTTTTCAAAGAATGAATGACCTCACTCATTGAACTCCACACTGCTATTATTTTGAACATGCCCATTTCAATAAGTGATTGAATTACAGAGAATCGGCAGCATGAATGTCATGACTGTTGGGTTTCTATTACTCTACTACACCTGCTAGTAAATTATTTACCATGTAGAAATATCATCTCTACCATAAACAGTGATTGATCAGGTTAGTGATGTCTGACTGCTATTATTTTGAACAAAACTGTGTATTTATATGGACTGTAAAATTACTGGCCCATGCGACGGCAGCACACGGAGCATTAGCATGTATATGTATGTGTGTGTGTATATATCTCACGTGACCCTAAATTCCAACGTTCTCATGGCGTGTCTAGGACCCTGCCCGCAGAGCTCACAATCGAATTGCACTGACCTGAACAGAACATCACCTCCCAACTAGATACATTTTACGTTCTTTTAGACTCCTGTTTCATTCCTCCCCATTCACAATGCCCATTTTATTTTATTTTTCTCTCTAGTTTGTTTCCTTTTGAAGGCGTTAACCCCAAGTAGGGGGTGAAAGGTGTTATAGGGGTGACTGCTTTGCCTTTCTTTGAACCCAAAAAGTGGTAAACCTTCCCTGTGGACAGACCTGACGTGATTCTATTATTTCTATTTGATGCACAAACGTGCAACCCCCTCCCTTCCATTGCTATGTAACCCCCCCCCCCCGCTCTCTTTTTGTCCCCCCCCCGCTGCGTATCAGGGCGAATCTTCCCCTGCAGGGGATTGTGGGAATGTTTCAGTCCTCGATCACCCCTGGAGCCGGATAATAAGCGGCTTCAGAAAGCAGACCCCAGGAGCTTGGCTGTGTAGGGCCGGGAACAGTAGGGGATTCCTTGTGTTTCTAAAGGGGCCTTGTACAATTCTTCCTTATTTTCTTACACTTCACTTGGGAAGGGGGGAGGGGGAGGTGTCTTTCAAAACAAGAAGCACTTTTTACTTGGTGCGTGTTGTGTGCGGAGATGCCACCCCTGTTGTGTGTTTGTGTATTTGGGGTTAGGTTGTGTTGTCCATATAGCGCGCCTCGCCGCACAATGGGCTCTCAGCACCTGCAGCGCTCTCTTTACAATGGGCGGCCTTGCAACCCCTCTACCTCGCTGGGGCCCCCTGTTGGTTTTTTTAGAATCCCACTTCTTTGCAACAATTTATCCCAAGGACTGCCGCTGGTTTTGGGCAAATATTTCAAGCCATTTTTTATTTTTTTTTCCCCTAATCCATTCTTTCTTAGCCAAAATGAGGCCAATGCTTTTTATGTCGTGTCTTCGCCGGATTTTTTATTTTTTTAGTCCATCCAGATAACAGGCAAACTTTAAAAGCACAGTGAAACCCGCAGCGTGTTGCTCACATCCAGATTTACGCCGCTTTCTTGTGTGTAATTAAAGGGGCATTCCAGTTTCAGCAAGTACAGTTTAACATATGATGAATGGTTATACCGTTTTCTAACAGGCTTACTGTATTTGTTTTGAAGATCTCTGCTTATTATCTACTAGAAATTTTTAAAATGAAGGTTCTTATTCAGTGAGAGCGAGCAGAGATCTTGAACCATGAAGAATTTGCACAAACTATATTAGAAAAAGGTGTGTGTGTGTGTGTATGTGTGTGTGTGTATGTGTATATATATATATATATATATATATATATATATATATATATATATATACTTCTCAAAAAAATAAAGGGAACACAAAAATAACATCCTAGATCTGAGTTAATTAAATATCCTTCTGAAATACTTTGTTCTTTACATAGTTGAATGTGCTGACAACAAAATCACACAATTAAAAAATGGAAATCAAATTTTTCAACCCATGGAGGTCTGGATTTGGAGTCACACTCAAAATAAAAGTGGAAAAACACACTACAGGCTGATGTAATGTCCTTAAAACAAGTCAAAATGAGGCTCAGTAGTGTGTGTGGCCTCCACGTGCCTGTATGACCTCCCTACAACGCCTGTGCATGCTCCTGATGAGGTGGCGGACGGTCTCCTGAGGGATCTCCTCCCAGACCTGGACTAAAGCATCTGCCAACTCCTGGAAAGTCTGTGGTGCAACGTGACGTTGGTGGATAGAGCGAGACATGATGTCCCAGATGTGCTCAATTGGATTCAGGTCTGGGGAACGGGCGGGCCAGTCTATAGCATCAATGCCTTCGTCTTGCAGGAACTGCTGACACACTCCAGCCACATGAGGTCTAGCATTGTCTTGCATTAGGAGGAACCCAGGCCCAACCGCACCAGCATATGGTCTCACAAGGGGTCTGAGGATTTCATCTCGGTACCTAATGGCAGTCGGGCTACGTCTGGCGAGCCCATGGAGGGCTGTGCGGCCCTCCAAAGAAATGCACCCCACACCATTACTGACCCAATGCCAAACCGGTCATGCTGGAGGATGCAGGCAGCAGAACGTTCTCCACGGCGTCTCCAGACTCTGTCACGTCTGTCACATGTGCTCAGTGTGAACCTGCTTTCATCTGTGAAGAGCACAGGGCGCCAGTGGCGAATTTGCCAATCTTGGTGTTCTCTGGCAAATGCCAAACATCCTGCACTGTGTTGGACTGTAAGCACAACCCCCACCTGTGGACATCGGGCCCTCATATCACCCTCATGGAGTCTGTTTCTGACCGTTTGAGCAGAGGGGAGGGGGGGGGGGGGCGGCGGCAGCAGCATCATCAGACCCTCATCGATCAGATATTGATGGCCTATCCTGAGAATAGACAGTCAATGGTAAAATTGTGGACTACCCCTTTAAGCCCTAATTGGGGTTTCTAATATTTTCATGGGCAGACACTGCACCATCCATGCATATGTGGCCAAGCATACCATACAGTACCGAAGGTAATGCGGGCATTGGCCATCACATGTGACCACAGCTGTGGCCGTAGGTGGTCCCCGCAATGTTTGACCTGATCAGAGATTACTGTATGTGCCCAGTCTTACTAGTGACCTTTACTGACAGAGAATTTTGCAATGCTCACGTATACATTGTTATAGAACAGCATTTACATTTTTCTTTTTATGCGTTTTTGGACATTTTTGGGGGAAAAATGGAGTGTAGAACAGTGGCATACATAGAGAAGTAAGGGCCCCATAGCAAGGATCAAACCAGGCCCCCCACACAGGATAGAAGGGTTTCTGCCTAAACCTTTTTCAATAACCCTTGGGTCATTTTGTCTACTGCCTCATTTGCAAAAAGTTTTCTTTAGAGCAGGCATCCTCAAACTGCGGCCCTCCAGCTGTTGCAAAACCAACTCCCAGCATGCCCGAACAGCCTACAGGTATCAACGTACAGCGGGGCATTGTGGGAGCTGGAGGGCCGCAGGTTGAGCATGCCTGCTTTAGAGGGTAGAGTCCTAACCAAGTTTGCATCCCCAGTAGAAGATGAGATGATCCCAACTAAGACTGGGCCCCTTCTTGCCCTGGGCCCCATAGCAGTTGCCTGGTCTGCCACTATGGTAGTTACGTGTAGAAGTTTGCCGTATGTTACCAGAATTTCTAACTGGTAAGAACTTCAACTCGGTGCACTCGGCTTTTATTGTAGGAAAATCTCGGGGCTATTTAATGATCCTTTCACGTAGAATAAGGAAGGATTGGACCCCCGCTGTGTCTGTGTGGCAATGCTACTGGCACGGCTTGTGTGTGGGGGGGTGGTAGCTGTCTGAGAACGAGGGGCCTCTGTGATCATAGGTGTTGGTGGGAAATCTTGGCACGTATATGGCTGGGGCAATATACGTTACTGCCAGGGTCCCGGGTGCCATCTTTTCTGTTGTCTGTAGAAACCAATTATTTTAGGCTACTTTCACACCTGCGTTTGGTGCGGATCCGTCTGGTATCTGCACAGACGGATCCGCACCTATAATGCAAACGCTTGGATCCGTTCAGAACGGATCCGTTTGCATTACCATGAACAAAAAAAAAAAAAAAAAAAAATATTTTTTTTTTTGTTCATGATAATGCAAACGGATCCGTTCAGACTTTACATTGAAAGTCAATGGGGGACGGATCCGTTTGAAAATTGAGCCATACTGTGTCAACTTCAAACGGATCCGTCCCCATTGACTTACATTGTAAGTCTGAACGGATCCGTTTGCCTCCGTATGGCCAGGCGGACACCCGAACGCTGCAAGCAGTGTTCAGGTGTCCGTCTGCTGAGCGGAGCGGAGGACAAACGCTGCCAGACTGATGCATTCTGAGCGGATCCGCATCCACTCAGAATGCATTAGGACTGGACGGATCCGTTCAGAGCCGCTTGTGAGAGCCTTCAAACGGAACTCACAAGCGGAGCCCCGAACGCTAGTGTGAAAGTAGCCTTATAAATGTATCTCACTGAATAAAAGTTGAAGCAGAGATGTTCAATATGGCAGCCGACTATAAAGGCGTTCCGGTGAGGGAGACTTATCGGAACGGGTGCAAAGAAAACGTGGCGTTATAACCAATAACATCCAGTCAGATTTCACCTTGGTGACCTGGTGCGTGTTTTTTTTTTTTTATGTATATATTTTTTAACACTTTCCAAGATTTATACAAAACACAAGGTAAGTATCTCTCAATAGTACAATATTAGAAGGGTGACATTGCTGAACCATGCATAGCACCCGACCGATAAATTTCAATGGGGCCGCGCACTCGCCCGTTTTGTAAAGGATCCAGGTATCGGTCTCATTTTAAAATGACGCATGTTCTGTTCTGGATCAACCTTGCCCATTGAAGATTATGGATTGTGAAAAAATAAATAAAACCATAGCAAATGGATGGCTTCTGTTTTCAATATGTTTATCAGAGATTCCTTCCGGGATGAAAAACGTATGGAAAAACTAGACAGAATCTGATGCGACTGGGGAAAAAGTGGCGAGTACTGTCCTATTTATTTTTATTTATTTTTTTCCCAATGGAAAAAGGACTCGTCGTGTGCGTGAGCCCTAACTAGGCTGAACATCCTGCTCGCACCCAGTACTCCTGTTTCCAGTCACCCCATCTAGTCAGTTTTCCCACCAGCAGCGATCAATCGCCTATGTTTTTTCCCGTGGCCCTCACATTAAGCAGTTTATTGTACTAAATGCTGCAGGAGCTGCAATCTAATGAGACAACGTTCTCACTTAATTTATTCACGTTTGTCTTAGTTTTCTCTATTTTGAAAAACTGCGCATGATTCTGTAATCTTGATTGGCCTTTTACGGCAATTTCTGGGGATAAGTTTATCGCATTTGACCCTGTTTTGCTTTGCTTTAGCACTGATAAAAGCTGATAGTGGGGGCCGGAGGGGCCCTTAAAGAGGACCCGTCCCCGCTCCTGAAATGCCTCTTTTAATAGCTTCATGCATTCCCCATGTAATAATTCTGGAACATCTGTTCTTATCTCTCTATGTTGTGCCATTCCTCTATTATTTCTACTAGAAGTTATGAATGAATTGCTAGCAGTCTGCAGTAAGGGTACAGAGGGGTGGTAACCAGTTGGGGGGAGGGGGGTGTGCACAGACTGGCTCTATCCAATCAGTGCTGCCATTTTCACACTGTGCAGACCCCCCCCAACTGGTTACACCCCTCTGTACCCTTACTGCAGACTGCTAGCAATTCATTCATAACTTCTAGTAGAAATAATAAAGGAATGGCAGAACATAGAAGCATAAGAATAGATGCATGGGGAATGCATGAAGCTATTAAAAGAGGCGTGGTGAAGGGTCCTCTTTTAATGTAAAGAGGGGTTGTCAAAACTGAGAGAGCCCTTTTAACTGAGAATTCCAAAAGTGATTTAATGACATCAGGTTATATGCAGTCCTTGACTCTGGTGTGATGATAGAAAACTAGATATTAGGCCTCATGCACAAGACCGTATGTATTTTGTGGTCCACAAAAAATACGGATGACGTCCGTGTGCATTCCGTGTTTTGCGGAACAGCTGGCCCCTAATACAACAGTCCTATCCTTATGCGGACAAATAGGACATGTTCTCACAGATTTTAAAAGATTGTATATGATTGCCACATAAAGAACAACTATTTCTGCTAATGCGGTAATTGCAAACTTTTTTTTTTTTTTTTAGCCTTTTTTGCATTGATTGCATCCGTCAGTCTCTGATTTTTGGAACCCAATCGTTCTGAATTCTTCCGGGTGCAGATAGTGGTTCATGGGAGAACCAGTACATACGGTCCTGTGGGACTTTATACGACCACAGAGGGTGAAATTGCAGCCATTACTTTTGCCTTGTGTGCCGAGGGGAAGCTCCCGGTGACGAGTCCTCTGCCCATTGTATATATTTAGGAGTTTCTTCTACTTAAGCGTGAAAGGGCAGGTCAATAAAGTAGCGGATTGCGGGACTGGAGGTCTGTAATAGTTTGTGCTGATCTTTTTGTTTTATGGGTATTAAGGGCACAATCTTTTAAGAAGTTGGCAAAGCAGCGGCGCCACAAACTGCTGCAAACAATGCAGCTCTTCAGCTTTAGTGATCCTTTCATCAGATTCTCATTTATAGCATCCGATGGTAGGCCGTGTCCTGTGCGGAGATTAAACCCCAGATGAAGCAGTGCTGTGTAGAGTTCTGGACTATACCCTGGATTCTCCCCAGTTATATCTATACCAATATAACCTACAGCATGGACAAAGGGTCTACACTTGACCACTGCAGCCGATCACTGGCCTCTGCGCTACTGAGCTATATCAATCGCCTCTGTGTCTATTACATGTCCCCGATTTCGCAGACTGAGCAGTCTATAATTTACCAATTAAGTTCATCCCGAGCTGCTCTATTGCGGCGATTTTATTTCTTTACTTAGCGTAATTGGTGTCTGTCACATTATTACAAAATTACTGAAAGTGATTGTTCATACGGCCTCCTTTGCTGTCGTCATACATTTTTCCATCGCGTTAGGCTAGGGCTACGCAGCGACATATAGGCTACAACTACACCGCAACATGTCGCGCAACGTTCATGTCCTGCAATATATTTTATAATGCTAGTCTATGGTGTCGCTGTCGCAGTGCAACACTATACAACAGCTTTATAAAATAGGTTGCGCAGCAAATGTCTAAAAAGGGGTTGTCCAGGATTAGAAAAACATGTGGTCCCCCCCCCCCCCCCACAAAAATAAAATAAATCAGCGACGCACCTGTCAACGAGTTGTGTGGTATTGCGGCTCAGACCCATTCACTTCAATGGAGCCAAGCTGCAATACCAAACACAACCTGTATACATATGGGGTGCTGTTCCTTGAAGAAACCAACCATGTTTTTTCTTATCCTGTACAGCTGGGGTCAGCAACCTTCAGCACTGTAGCGGTTGTGAAACCACGACTCCCAGCGTGCTACATTTATTTCTATAGGAGTTCAGATGACAGTTGAGCAGGTGTGCCTGCTGGGAGATGTAGTTTTACAACAGCTGACCCCCGCTGCACAGCCTCTTTAGTTGCTTTCTGGTGTAGAGAACCAGCAGAATTTTTGTAGCTTTAGATGTGATTGGAGAATGTTATCACATCATTTCAAATTGTCACAAGACTACTTTACATATATTTTTTTTTTTTTTTTTGTGTGTGTGCGTTCACCTTTTAAGATTTCATTACTTTTTAGCTCAATGTTGTGTGTATTTGGGAGTTTAATTTCTTAAAATTATTCTTGGATGGTTTATAAAATCGCAGGATTATTGATTTTTATTTTTTTGCTCTGAAGGAATGGTAATCTAGATTAAGGCGGAAAGGTTAGAGTCTGGTACCAGGCCTTGTCGCCTTTCTATCTCCACTTTCATTCACCGCTCTCTGTTGTGTCTGTATTGTTGTGGCAGTGGAAATAATTAACCCCGTATGCTATAGAACTTCTGTTACTCTTTCCCTCCCTGTCACGGCGAACAGGCCGGATGGAGGTTGAATATAAACGGGCCATTGTCTTTGGGGAACAATACATGAGTGTGCAGCATGTTGGGGGGGAGGGGAGTCTGCGTGATATGGGGCGAAAGAACGGAACGGATGGGCGACTGAAGTGGGTCACTGGCCATTTTGAGGCGATGTGGACTGTTTGATATAAATGGGACGTTTTAGGGTCTGAACAGGTGGAGGGAATCTAGGTCATAACTGAACATAACATCTCTGTACATAGGCCACAATGTAAAATTTGTAATGAGGTCCTCGCCAACATATAGCTGGCTTGTTTTGCAGTACAAGATTAAAGTGGACTTTTTGGGGGGGAGGTGCCATAATGGACATATGGACCCAGTGCCCCCATAGCCTAGTCCAGGGATGGCCAACCTGCGGCTCTCCAGCTGTTGCAAAACTACAACTCCCAGCATGCCCAGTCTGCCTACAGCATGGCATGGTGGGAATTGTAGTTTTTTAGAACAGCTGGAGAGCCGCAGGTTGGCCATCCCTGGCCCTAGTCAACTAAAATTGGTTGGTGGCCCTTAACACCAAATCCAAGAAAGGGGTTGCACAAAAACATGGCCGCCCTGCACAACATTGCCGATCCTGTCCATGGGCAGTGTCTAGCATTACAGCTCGGCTTTATTGAAGTGACTGGGGCTCGGCTGCCGTACCAGGCACAGCCTGTCTACCGTAGTAGTGCTCTTTCTAGAAGAAAGCAGCCATGTTTCGAATCCCCTTGGCATTTTACTAAGGAATGAAGCTTCGAAGCAAACCAATGTCAATTTTCCCAGTTGTCTCTTAACCCAAAAGGTTTTGGGCCATTTACATTACTTTCTTGGTAATTTTCGGTCTGTCAGAAACTTGTAGCTTAGGGACAGCAGAAGGTCCCCTTTACCTTACACCTCAAGGAGGAAAAGTAGGATATGCTGCCTTTACCCCGGATCTAGCTGTGACCAACAGTTTGGGTTACAACGTATGAATTTTTGCTTTTTGTCCCTTTTTAAGAATGTAACCTCCCCCCCCCCCCGCAAATGAAAAAAAAAAAGTAATGTTTTTAAGTTGTCAGATTGCATGCGAGTTGTACTAGAAATTCCACCTCTATCTTATGTAAGAAATCTGTGTTTACTTGGTCTTTTTTCCTCGGTAAATGTGCAGACAATAGACAAAAATGGGTGAATGCTTTGAAAGTGTCAGTCATTGCATGTTTTATGTTTTAGATCTATGTACCTATACAATATTTACATGCCTTTTATGAACCAGTTGATACCAAGTGCAAACCATGATGTGGGGATGAGGCAGGCGGTGAAGCCTTCCTGGACAAGCCATATAAAACCAGTGAGGAGAAACGTCCAGAGTGTTTTGGCCACTTGTGTGGTCAGCATATACTGTATACCCAGCCATTAGTTACTGGTATGAGTTGTCTTTGGGTTGCTTTTTTTCTAACAGTCTTCATCTTATGTAAAGATTTTGGTATTTTGAGTCAAATTCCCAGATGACCTCCAATATTACACTGTATATGGGCAGCTTAGAACCACTGAAGACTGCATGCTTTGTCTTGCCGTCTCTAGTCCTCCAATTTCTTTGCACATGTTGGCCGCACATGACCAGCTTCTAAAGCCTAGATTGACTTATCGGACACTATTTTGAGATGTTGTTTTTTTTTTTAATTAATGAGAATCAGATGGTGTTGACCGCCCATGCATCACTTACATGATCAGTGAGTCAGATGTTCCATGGCTGGAGGGTTGGCTTACCAACTGCTGGCGCACATGATATAAGTACGCTATAAAGTACTTTTCATCAACCCTACTGGCAATCCGTTCAGTACATTACCATTGAGCTGGTCATGGACTTGGTATTGGCATATATCTAGAGCCAGGTATCGAATGTGCCTAGAAATTCGATGTGGGCTTCTTTATTTTTTAGGTATATGAAAGTTCTTATTAAAAAAAAAAAAGTCAAAGCTCCTGGATTTGTTTGGCCTAGAGAATTTTTTACATTTCAGTCATAGATGTTATTGATTAAGCCCAATGTTGGATCTACCAACAATCTTGTGTCCAGTTTCTTCTTCTGTTCCAAATTGTCCCTTTTTTACGGTCCTTTTTTACAGGAACCAATTAAAGGTGGCCATACACATTATCTAAAGATAGATGAACAAACAGCACTCGAACAATCAATCATCTGGTGAACATTCGTTTCACAGACCCGGCCATACACATTTTAGTCCCTATTGGCCATCACAGTTGTTCAAACTGGCCACACACGTTCAGTGGAGTCAGGCCATGGGCGAAATGTATTTCTGGGAACATTCTTTCAAAGAAAGATCTTTTTGTCCACGAACGGTCTTTCTTTGAACAAAAGATGTTTTGTCGAACTATCGGACGAAAATATTAAACACAGCCAACTTCTTTTCAGATGATAATGGTCTGTCGTTGGTCTGCTAAAACTATATTTGTTAAATTTCACCTGAGAAACGTCCCATTTTGGTTGACATCGTCTGTTTTGATCAACTTTATGACCACCTTAAGGCAAATTATCAGGGATGAGTGCTGGTATAAATGCTCCTTCCTGATAATCTGCCTGTGTGAAAGTTGCCGGCAATCACCCGATGAACGAGCAAATGCTCATTCATTGTGTGACTGTGTCGTTCTGCTCGCACGGAAAATCTGTGCAGCAGAACGTTCTGTCAAAACTGTGATCTGCTTTGCAGGGATAATGATTTTCTATGGGGACATGTGATCTCTATATCGATCGCTTGTCCCCATACAGCGGCAGTGATGGCTGCCTGTAAATGCCGCCCTCATCTCCGCCGATGATCTGACAGATATCGGAATGGTCTGCTTAGTTTCAGATAACCTATCAGATCATCTGTACGTGTAAAAGAACCCTTCTATTGGCAGGTCACTAGTCAAGGTGCACCAGCTGTTTCTTTTCTCCTTGTATACTTGTATAGATAAGTAAGCGAAGAACCAGATACTTGGAAGCAATCAATACAATCAGTCATATGGATATGGGTCAAGGGTAGAGGTCTACTCATAAAATCTACATTTGCCAGGAACATTTCGAAACAAAATATTAATTTTCTCATCACGTCAAAACCAATCAATCTAAGGAAGTTTAACAGGAAGAAAATTACGTCTGAAGGCTCTGTTGGAAGACTTTTTTTTATTTATTTTTTTCCCCCCATATATTTGCACAACATAGATAATCCAGCCGATTAGTGTCTCTCATACATTGGGTTTCCGGATTTATGGGAAAAGTGGACCACCGATCTTCAGTGTGTTTCAGCATCCACTTAAATTAGGAGAGTGATGAGGGATGAATGGAGTATTAGGAAAGAGACCGTCCCACAAATCTCCATGGTTTTCTAAATGAGTATTTTTTTTTGGAGTTCCTCTTTAAACTAGAAATGGCAAAACTGGTCACATTTCATGAAGCTTTGCTGAATAAGTTTAGTTAGTATGAAATCTAATAGATATGGTGGTAGCCCAACAGTGCCCTACTGGGAGATGGGGAGGATTGGACAAGTTGGAATGATGATTTTTTTTTTATTTTTTGTTTTTTGGGGGACGAGATGATAGAGATAGCCGTTGGACAGGAGTATGGCTAGCTTTTATTTACTAAATGTCTCTTTAGTGTACTTGGTATTAACTTGTCTACCTATGAGATGTTGGTTAGTAGATCTAGTTAGTTTTAATAGCATCAGGAGCCAATTTAATCCCCTTTCTGAAGGCTAGACAGTATAGACTTGGGCATCTAGGGTTACTTTAACGTTGGCTGGTTCTTCTAACAAATGTTTCACGTCAACAGCGCTGTTACTCCCTCTCGTACAGTGATTGAGAGGGTGCGTAATGTGATTCGGTGATATGTACAGTAAGATCTGGCGCCTCTATAACTGCTGAGCTTATAGGTATTTTTCTTGCTCTTTCAGGGTTTTCCAGTACTTCGGAGTGTGCGTGTGGGCGAAACCACTTCACATGTGCAGTAAGCGCGTTTGGAGAATGCACATGTATCCCTGCACAATGGCAATGTGATGGTGATAATGACTGTGGGGACCACAGCGACGAAGATGGCTGCAGTAAGTAACATACATGTGTGTCATACGTTTTTACCCGTGGTGGCCAGTATGGCTCAAGACTCAAATATGTGTCAGAGTCCGGAAGCACATAGAGCGGTTCAGTGATTTTAAAATCCCAGAAGAGTTCTAGAGTAACAAAAGATGGCTGCTCAAATGTTCCTGTTGGTGGTGTGGAGATCAGTGCAAATCCATGCAGGAGTAATAAGTTGGGTTAGGTCAGGTCTATACTCCCATGATTTAGGCTCCTGAATGAAAGCTCGCCATCAAAGTGGTTGCCTTTAAAACATCCTTGGTAAATACTATTGTTCTTTCAGTGTTACCCACCTGCTCTCCTCTGGACTTCCACTGTGATAATGGGAAGTGCATTCGTCGCTCATGGGTGTGTGATGGGGACAACGACTGTGAGGATGACTCAGACGAGCAGGATTGTCGTGAGTACTCCTAATAATAATAATTTGGCTTGTCCATTGTGTCTGTGGTGCCAGTATGTCTGACCTAGGCCTCTTCTAGGGTCAGTTAGAGAAAGCCTGCTGACCCAAGTATGTTTTTGGGACATGCATTGGATTCAAACCACTGAATCATTGTGTCGCCATATTTCTAGTCTTGTTTCTTTGCATCCTATGTCTATACCATGATGCAAGCTAGTAGATGGTTAGTTCTGCCTGTTTCCTACAGCTCCCAGAGAATGTGAGGAGGATGAATTCTCCTGTCAAAACGGATACTGTATCCGAAGCCTGTGGCACTGCGATGGGGACAATGACTGTGGAGACAACAGCGATGAGCAATGTGGTAAGAATGGGTTCAGCAATATATACTCTATATGGGCCTTTTCTATTTTATGTCCCCCTCAACATTAGGTAATGAGTGAAACAGGTGATGTAAAGACCATTCTACATTGTATGGTGCCCGGATTCGTTCTTGTCTGTTGTCACTGAACACTTGGAATTCAACACTTGACTATCCTCAATTTGAGGTCCATATTTATAGAATTAAAGGGGTTATCCATAGGATAGGGGATAGGTGTCTGATTGATAGGGGTTTCCGACTACTGGGACCACCGAGGATCACGAGAACATTGTCACAGATCTTGTCTGGTAATAAATTCAGATTAGTAAGGTATGACTTGTGCAAGGAGACCAAACACCATGAAGATCTAAATGTATACTGATCTAAGTTTATTCAGGAAGTACAACAGATTTTATACCAAAATTAATTATACAGAATTACATAATCCAAATAGGGACTCTCCTCCCCTTGGAAGTCTTAGGGTATTTTCACATCTGCGCTTTCCCTTTCCGCTATTGGGATCCGTCATAGGATCTCAATAGCGGGGGAAAACGCTTCCATTTTGTCCCCATTCATTGTCAATCGGGACAAAACTGAACGAGGACGGAATGCATTGCATTCCTTTTGGTTGCGCCCCCATCACGGACAGAATAACACTGCAAGCAGCGTTTTTCTGTCCGCGATGTGGGTTGGAGCGAGACGGATCCGTCCTGACACACAATGTAAGTCAATGGGGACGGATTCTCTGACACAATAGAAAACTGATAAGTCCTCCATTGACTTTCAATGTTGTTCATAACGGATGCAGACAGTTGTATTATCGTGACGGAAGCGTTTTTGCTGATCCATGACGGATGCCATGCCTTAGCCAACCAATAATAATTAGTAGAACTTTAAATGGCATCTGCTTATGACTAAACGATGGTAAATCTTACGGTCTTTCATGATTTTCGCTCACGTTTTAGTGTCCGAAACCGGAGAAGTTGCCTTCTGACCAAGTGATCATTCCATACTAAATTTCGAAAAACATCTCTATGGGACTAATGGAAATAGTAGAACGCTGTAGTCACCTGTCTTGGGAAGTCCCATAGAGCAGCATGCTGAAATGACAGCCACCCAATATGGGGGATACAGCCCCCCATTCTTGTAGTCAGTGTGGGTTCCAGCAGTCGGACCTCCATTGATCAAATGCTAACTCCATATCTTATGGATAGGGAAAACTTTCAATCTTGCACGAACCCTTTGTTGGTCACAGTAGATGCAAGAGGCCACAGAACGGTGGATTTCTCAGTGTAGCTCTGACAGCTCATTAACGCTAGGTGCAATTCAGAGCAAATAGGTTGTCAACTTTATCAAAAACATGATATAGGTTTAGTTAATGGAAATGTAAGGGAAGTAATGGATTGCTAACCAAATGTTTGCTCGTGATTCAAACACGTTTTAAGGTCACTCCTTTTGATGTTTTCTTGCTTTTGTAAAGCTATGCAGGTGAGTCTAAGGCGTTCATGTGTGTTATATTACAATTAAGGAGGCCATGCGCCTTCAGTAGATGTCCGGCCTACACCCATCTCTTCTGACTCCCCCATGTTCAGCCAAATGTGTATGGGTTTTCAATGAGGAGAAGAGAAAACTGTTGTCGTAGAATTGTATGGGTGGAACATCAAACCTTGAATGATCCAGATCAATGCCTAGTAGGGGCTTGTGAGATAATTCCATCTTAATTGCCTGGTTATCTTCCCTTCCTAGATATGAGGAAATGCTCAGACAAGGAGTTTGGTTGCTCTGATGGAAGCTGCATTGCCGAACATTGGTTTTGTGATGGTGATGCTGACTGCAAGGATGGATCTGATGAGGAATCTTGTCGTAAGTGATCTTTCTCTCCTAATGGGTCTAGATCAGGGATGGGCAAACTGCGGCTCTCCAACTGTTGTAAAACTACAAATCCCATCATGCCCTATTGTAGGCTGATGGCTCTAGGCAGACTGGGCATACCGGGAGTTGTAGTTTTACAACAGCTGGAGAGCCGCAGTTTGCCCATCCCTGGTCTAGGTCATCTGCTTTAAGAAGACTTCTCATGAGAAGACCACTACCGGTGTTCATGGTGCCGGAACTTAAAATGTGTAGCGATCTATCCAATGGGATGTGATGTCTTGAGATGGAGCAAGTTGTCTCCCTAACATGCAGCAGATTTCTGTGGTACCTGCCACCAGTAGTGAACCACTGGAGTGGACCATTTGGTGCAGTCAGTGATTTTTGCTATCTCCAACAGCCTCTGATGTTCCAGCCCCAAGCTGCAGCACAGAAGAATTTCAGTGTGCCTATGGACGATGCATTTTAGACATTTACCACTGCGATGGCGATGATGATTGCGGAGACTGGTCCGATGAGTCCGACTGCTGTGAGTACAGCTGCCTCTCCTCTGTCATGTCTCCAGTCTTCTCTGGTTTCCTCTGGCCTCTGATGCCACTTGGCCTTTTTCAGATCGCTCGTGCCTGTACTTGGCACCGGAATTCGTTTGCTGTAGACCTCTTTTCTCCTTACTTCTCTTTGCCACGATATTAAACACGTATACATTAACTTTACAGCATCCCATCAACCGTGCCGCTCTGGGGAATTCATGTGCAACAGTGGACTGTGTATCAACTCAGGCTGGCGCTGTGATGGGGACGCAGATTGTGACGATCAGTCCGATGAGAGGAACTGCAGTAAGCATATGGAATTTGTATTGTGAATTTGCCGGCTCATTCTCCACTATTTTTCGAAGGGGTTCTCCACTTAAAGCAAATATTTTTTGTTAGAAGAGTCCCTATAAATAAGTTGGGTGTCACATGGCCATCCATCTGCAAAAAATCTTTGGGGGAGGGGATCCCTTTCCCGTGTTTCAGAACCTTGCAGCTGTGTGATCGTTCACTGATGGCAAGGAGAGACCTTGAAAAAATGGAGGAAAAAAATGGATCACGATTTTACGAAACCTGATTTTAGAGTTAATTTCTACAGTGTGAACCCTGTTCATGAGCTGTGGTGCTGGATGATCTAGTTCAGCCGAAGGAGGAGCGGGAACAACATTTTGTACTGTAAACAATGGCAAAATCCAGAGCCATGTGTGGTATCCATATATATCTTGTGCTGAAATGCTTTGAAGGGCACACATGGGTGATTGTTATGTCCCACTTGTGTGTAGAGGCAGAAAATCCAACGTTTCTGGGTGTATATTATGCAAGATTTTGGAAAAACTGATGCAGACTTTTGCACTAATTGCAGCAAAAAATGGCAAATTTATCTTGTGTATATTCTACTCTATTAGTGAGTAATAAGTTTAAAGAGGTTCATAAATGGGGACCTTTTTCTATAGACCCCACAGCAAAGCTGTAGCCACACTGATAATCCTACTTGCCTGATTCCTGCTGCTGGGTTCCTACTCGATCACTACCCTGCCAGCCCTGCATCTCTCGGTTCTCCCTGCATTAACACCCGGTTTTATGCGTCACATGACAAAGTGACATGACACGTCACCAGTCATTGGCTGCAGCTTTCATGTGACCCACTGGTCAAATCAGATATTCATGTGGGAAGAGCCAGGACCTGCAGAGTCGGGGGGGCTGGCAGCAATGAGAGTTGAGTATTTGGGGTGTACAATAAAAAAGGGAGAAAGCTGGTAATGACTCTTGCAGTTTCTGGAACCCAGCGAATGGAGCGGTGGTCACGCGTTCCCACTGCCACTCTATTTAACACTATAGGACTACTGTAAATGGCAAGTGCTAATGAATTTGGTGCAGAATGAATTTAGGCTAAGACTGGTGCATGCAATGCCAGTCTTGGTAAATCTTCCTCCTTGTGTCCAGTATTTGATGTAATAGGAGGTAACGTTCTCTGTAAACCCCACAGCGACTTCAGTGTGTACAGCTGACCAGTTCCGATGCGGCACAGGCCGATGTGTTGGATTGTCCTGGAGATGTGACGGTGAAGACGACTGCTCCGATAATAGTGATGAGATGGGATGCGAAAAAACTGGTGCGTTTCAAAGGGGCGTAAAAATAGATTGACCGTAGCTAAACTGGGAAGACTGGGTGTCGAATGGTTTACGGTTGGGATGAGAATGGAAAGGGGTAAGGTCAGATGAATGAGGCTGTCCAATGAAACTGCAAATGTCAAGCCAAGGGTCAAGTCAGACATGGAAGGTCAGTATGAATGGTCAGGGCAAAGATAAAAGGTGAATGTGAAAGGTCAGGTTAAGCTGGAGGGGGGGGGGGGGATGCGAAAGATGAGGTCAAGCTGGCATGGTATATAGAACGAAGGTCATAATGGATTCCTGTTAATGTAATTACTCCTAATAAATATATCTGAATTTACTTGCATGGTGCAGTTGTGGTATATCACCAACAGGAGGCGTAGTCATACATTATGTCTCATCCATGACAGGAGCTCCACAATGTGCTCAGGACCAGTTCTTGTGCAGTAATGGCCGCTGCATCGGACAAAGGAAACTGTGCAATGGAGTCAACGACTGTGGCGATGGCAGCGACGAGAGCCCATATCAAAACTGCCGTGAGTTCAATTCTACCAGGCTGTTATATTCTATTTTATCACAACTCCATGTTTTATTTTATCACAACTCCATGAAACTTCAACTTTTTCCTGACAATTTGTTGTTACTGTTGTGATCTTTGATGATGTAGAATTTATCATTCGCTCTTCTTGTTTTCTCAGGGCCCCGCACTGGAGACGAGAACTGCAACCACAACAATGGGGGCTGTGCTCAAAAGTGCCAGACCGTGCGGGGGCTCGTGCAGTGTACCTGCCAGACTGGGTACAAGCTTATGGAGGATGGTCGATCGTGCCAAGGTAAGAAAAAAAATTTTTTTTTTAACCCTATATATCAATATCCTTTAAAAGAGAGGCTTCTATATGGCAAATGTTAGGATTGTAGTGTTGAAATGTAAGGATTTATGAGTGAATGAGGAAGTTTTTGGGACATAAAATGATTTTCTGGGACTGTAATACTGATGACCTATCCTTATTAATACCAGATCAGTGGCGGTCCAACTCCCGGCACACCTGATGGGCGGACCCTCGCTGATCTGTTTTTGATGATCTATCCTAAGGATAGGTGCCAGAAAAACTTCTCTAATTACTGATGGTCTACTTAACCTGGCCATGCATGTTACTTACATTTAGGATGGACTGGCCAACCATCTAATGTGTAAGGACAAATAAGGATCAGGGATGTTGGATTTCATCTGCCCAATCCTTTTGTTCCCAAGGAGATCATCCACTGCCAGAGGTGTCTCCCAGCGGCTTTGTTCCACCTCCTTCCTAAGGACGCGTGCATGCTCAGCCAAGTATACATGTTTTTAGCGGGGTTGGGAAAGATGGCTATCTAGTGTGTGTATGGCCAGTCTTAGGAGAGGGGTTTTGGCTCTTGGGACCCCTGCTGATCATCAGAACTAAGGGAGTCCATTTTATTATTTATTTTTTTACATAGTGTCTCATCTGTATGTGTGCCCGTTAGTGCAAGTGGATAGGATTGAGCTCCATTCATATGTACAGACTATGCCTGCAGCAATCAACCTCCACACCCTTTCCCCGAGCAAGCGCCACACTTGTCCATGGGCTGTGTCTGATATTGCAGCCTAGCCCACTCTCACTTGAATGAGCAGCAATACCAGACACATCCCATGGACAGGAGTGTCACGGTTTCTAAAAAATGAGTCTTTATAGAACCGAGAATCTAAATCTATGGTAAGAAATGCTGAAAAGTTGTAACTGATGCCTTCCTGATCCACACAGATGTAAATGAATGCGCAGAGGAAGGGTATTGTAGCCAAGGCTGCAGTAACACAGAAGGCGGCTTCCAGTGCTTCTGTGAGTCGGGATATCAACTACGGCCAGATAAACGTAGCTGCAAGGCTTTGGGTAAGATTTCTCTACCAAATCTGTAAAGCTATCATGTCTCCATCCCCAATATTTTGTTGTCCGCATATAGTAGATTCCAATATTCTGGGTTGGTCCCTTAATAACACATTTTCTGGATTATTGACCCGATTATAACCAGATGTAGACAAAGTGCTTGGTCCACAGGATCTCTTGCTGTTCTCATGATTGGACCCCCAACAATAGATCATGGGCCAAGCCTGCATCTGCTCATGGTGTTGGGCAGAGGTTCCTTGTGCCATCTACGGCCATTGATTCTGGGGGCTGTCACCTCTCATTTAATGTAATGCTTATGACTACTTTTTATTTTATTCTTAGGGCCAGAACCAGTTCTGCTCTTTGCCAATCGGATTGACATTCGGCAAGTTCTGCCTCATCGTTCTGAGTATACGCTTCTCCTTAATAATCTTGAGAATGCCATTGCCTTGGATTTCCACCATCAACATGAGTTGGTCTTCTGGTCAGATGTCACGCTGGATCGTATCATGAGTGCCAACCTGAATGGTAGCAATGTGCAGGAGGTGGTGTCCACTGGTCTCGAGAGTCCAGGTGCGTTGCAAGGAGGAATGTTAGGTGGTTCTATAAACATTTGGGAATAGGGGATGTCCTCTGCATGCTTGCTTTCCATGGTTACACGGCTTGTAGCAGTCCTCACATCCAATAACAATTGAGATGTCCTGTCTATATAATGTTTTTATCTTTTTTGGCTTCAGGGGGTCTGGCCATTGATTGGATCCATGACAAGCTGTTTTGGACTGACTCTGGAACATCTCGTATTGAAGTGTCTAATCTAGACGGGACTCATCGTAGGGTCATCCTTTGGAACAACCTGGAGAAACCTCGAGCCATAGCTCTGAATCCAATGGAAGGGTACGTGGGTGCTATTCAGTAATCGGCAACTGCCATTACAAACAGAAATTATTTTCAGATTGTTCTGAAATGTTAACTTTTACAAAGATATTCACATTTCTTTTATTACATGTTAGCATGATTCATTTTGATAGCACAATTTATTTTTGTACTTTTATTATTTCACGTGCATTTTTGTATCACTGTAGCACCATCTACTGGACAGACTGGGGTAATACACCTCGTATTGAATATGCCAGCATGGATGGCTCAAATAGGCGCGTGATTGCTGACACGCATCTCTTCTGGCCCAATGGACTGACCATCGATTATGCTGGGAGACGAATGTACTGGGTTGATGCCAAACACCATGTCATTGAGAGAGCTGATCTTGATGGATCCAACCGCAAAGCTGTGATTAACCAAGGTTTGAAGCGCCTGCAAAAGCATGCAGTTGTCTGCACACTAGGGCTGGGCGATTTTTTTTTTTTTTTGCCAACAAAAAAAATCTAGTTTTTTTTTCAAACCTATAGACTATTTTCGATTTGAATCTCTATTTTCTTACTTTTGTTAATTAAACTGAAAAAAAATACGGTAAATTCTAAAATATTATTTAACCTATATATAACATGTGGTTTTCTTTATAGACATAACTTTTTAAACATGTATTACTACAATAATTGTACCTAACTTGACAGTTATGTACACAGTTCAGTTCAGGACAACAGATTTCCCATTTAATGCAGTCCCTCAGCATCAGATGGAATCCATTGCTATCAGTTAGGTGTGTAATTATTTTTTCTCGGACAAAAAGTTCTGCAGGTCCAGCACTTTTTGTCCATGGAAAAAAAACTGATTACACACCTAACTGATGGCAATGGATGTAAAATCTGTTTTCCTGATTAAATGAATCGGGGCAATGTATTTCACACAGTAGGTGTGAACTTAAAGGCTATGGACACCTTTTGGGGACAATTTTTTTTTATTATTGCATTTTACTTATTTTGAGCTAAAAATCACTTTTTTCAATTGGATTTGATTGAAAATATGGAGCCCTTTTTTTCTGTACACAGCTGAGATGCTCTAGTAGCAGTTGGGGAGCTGACGGCTACGTATCTCTGCTCTCTGACATTTTAAACACTCATTTTAGCTCAATCCTTATCTTACTGATAAAAATGTGGTTTAAAGGGATTTTTTTCACCAGATTTAACCCTATTAGGCTAGCTGACATTGTGTTAATGTCAGCTAAACCTAACTAGCCTATTCCTACTTTTATCTATGCCCCCGTTACGCCAGAAATCTAACTTTTTATAATATGCTAACTAGCCTCTAGGAGTAAGGGGGGGGGGGGGGGCGTTGTTCCTGCTTCTAGAGCAGGCATGCTCAACCTGCGGCCCTATAGCTGTTGCAAAACTACAACTCCCATCATTCCCTGACAGCCTACAACTATCATCCTACAGAAGGGCATCATGGGAGTTGTAGTTTTACAACAGCTGGAGGGCCGCAGGTTGAGCATCCCTGTCCTAGAGGCTCCATTCTCCCACCTTTGTCACCTCCCTCCCTCCAAGTCCTGATTGACAGCCCTGTGCTCTGGTGAAATCTCGCGCCGTTCAGCATTCGGCACAGGCGTGGTGAGGGAAAGACCGTCGCAGGCTGCCAGCTTCCTCACCGAATACTGAACTGCGAGAGATTTCGCCAGAGCAATGGGCTGGCAGACGGATGTGAGCGCTGCCTGGTCCTATCAATCAGGACTTGGAGGGAGATGACAAAGGTGGGAGAACGGAGCCACTAGGAGCAGGAAACCCCTCAACCCCCCCCCCCCCCCCCCCCCCCGCTCCTAGAGGGTAATTAGCATATTATAAAAGTTAGATTTCTGGCGTAATGGGGGCATAGATAAAAGTAGGAATAGGCTAGTTAGGTTTAAATAAGGGTTTATGACCTCTTAGTAATTTAGCGATAAGGTTTATTAGATGACCGGCACAAAATGAAAGTGCCAGTCACACAGCTAGAAAAACTGTTAACCCTTTTTGACAGAATGGCTTAATATTTTTAATAAATTCCAGTTGAAAATAAGATTTTTAGCCAAAAATGAGTAAAGTGCAATCATAAACCTGTACATAGCCCTTAACTTTAGTAATACTGCATGCAGCTGAGATGCGTTTTTTAGAGGAAGCGGCAGTGAGGCAAAAGACGGCGGGGTGGGCCATGCAAGTTAATCGCCCAGCCCTACTGCACACCCTGATAAGTTTGCTTGCTCATCTCTGTCATCTGCTCTGCAGGGCTTCCTCACCCGTTTGCCATCACAGTCTTTGAGGACAGTCTTTATTGGACTGATTGGCACACTAAAAGTATAAACAGCGCCAACAAGTTCACTGGCAAGAACCAGGAGGTGATACGAAGCAAGCTGCACTTCCCTATGGACATCCATACCCTGCATCCACAGAGGCAACCTGCAGGTGAGCCAATGTAGTTCAGATCCTCCTGGGTTTTTTTCTTTGACCAGATAGACTTCTTTTTTTTTTTTTTTTTTTACATCCATGTATTATGTAAGTGCCTAATTTCTTCCGTGTTTTTTTTTTTCCACAGGAAAGAACCGCTGTGGCACTGATAACGGAGGCTGCTCCCACTTGTGTTTGCCCAGTGGGGACATATTTTCTTGTGCTTGCCCCACTGGTTTCCGAAAGACTGGATCCAAGTCCTGTGCACTAAGTAAGTACCATGTACAGAAGAAGAGACTTTATCATACTGTATACAGGTTAAAGGGGTTATCCGAGATGCAACGTAACCCCTTGTAGCTGCCATTTCTGGGATCACGTGCTGTACATTGGGCATTTGATCCCAGACTGCTGGAACCCCCAGCACATGCATGAGAAATTCAGACTCTCACTTGCTGTACAGGTTGTAATCTCAGGCTGGGATCAAGTGATCCCGGAAGAGACAACCGCCTAGGATCATGGCACATCTCAGGTAACCCCTTTAATTAAATAATCCCCCCTGAGCTCTGCTTAACATGTTAAAGATGTAAGCATTTTACCACCAGGCCAGTGCTCCAAACTAAATATTTCATGGGTCATTTATTAAGACTAGCGATTTAGATGCCGGTCTTAATAATCCTACCCTGACGGTGGATTCGCCGACTTCTACATAACTTTGGCGCATAATCCGCCGGTGTACACGAAGCTTAAATCTATGCCAGCTCCCATGCTGGCAAAGATTTAAGTAATTTTCTGTGCCAAAAACTGGCATAGAAAATGATAAATGAGACGGGCTGGGCGACCCGCCATCTTACATGCCCATGCTACACCCCCTTGACTACAGGATCACAGGGTTTGTAGTCTGTTACCATGGAGACCCTGATGTCTGCATGTGGGCTGTCTACACAAAACAGTAGGATATTTTTCAATCGGGATTGTTTGCAGTTGTTTATTTTAGTGCAGAATATCAATTACACGTGGTCTTGGCTTTCATCCTACCCGCCAATGTCTTTGGTCGTTTTGGTGATGGTCTCCTTACCAAATCGCCTGCCTTACTAATATCTAAATGCTGTAGTCTTTATATTAAGTACAGTACGTTGAGTTCCCACTTTAGCTATGAGCCCAAATTCCTGCATTTGCTCTGTATGCCGTTTTGAAGCTGAAGAATTAAGATGATGACCTTTGACCTTCGATCAGGTCTTGACAAGTTCCTGCTTTTTGCCCGAAGGACGGACATCCGGAGGATCAGCTTCGACACCAGTGACTTTTCCGATTTTGTCATCCCACTGTCCAATGTACGCAGCGCCGTTGCACTGGACTGGGATTCTACTGATGACTACATGTACTGGACAGACACCAACGCAGACTCCATCAACCGTGCAAAGTCTGATGGTAGCGGCCAGGAGGTGAGAAGACTGGCAGTACTGTATATAACTATATGATAGATTACTATGTCTGCAAGCAGTGAGCGTACACGCTTGCAAGTACATTTTATATGCTGTCTATAACGATCCAGTAATCCATAATATGATGTCTGATGTTATGTTCGATACCATTCAGGTCCCATAAATTCCAGATTAAAGGAATTTACTATAGTTACGTGCTCCTAGTTAATAGGCTGTAAAAGTATCTTTTTATTTTATATTCCTGGGGCAATCCTGGGGTAATCTGAAGCCATAGTTGCAAGACTGGTTCTTCTTAAAAAATAAATCTTTAACTTTTTGTTTCTTCCCACCAGGTCATCATAGAGACCAGCTTAGAAAGTCCTGCAGGGTTGGCTATAGACTGGGTGACACAGAAACTATATTGGACAGATGCAGGTACTGAATATAGGCACTAGGATCCTGTATCCTCCTGTTGCGGCGGGTCTTTGAGAGTTGTAGCATCCAGTCCATTAATAAGACCGTAATCCCTTGTAGAACCAGGCCAATTCTTGTTTTTGCGCCTTCGTTTTATTTTCACCCCGCCTCATATGGGTAGATTGTTTGTAAGGCAAGTTGTATTTTTTTTAATGGCACCATTTAATTTACCATATCTTGGAAAACGGGGAAAAAATTATTTGTGGGGTGAAACAAACAGCAATTCCGCCATGTGCGTTTGGGTTTTATTTTCATGTCGTTCAATATGTGCTAAAAATGACAGGACCACCTTATTTTGTATGATTATGGTGATTCCATATTTATGTAGTTTCTATTGTTTTTCTTTTTTTTAAATAAAAACCTTTAAAAATGTATTTGCATCATCAAGTTTTGAAAGCCAAATTTTGTTTTATATTTCCATATATAATGCTGTGTGACGGCTCTTTGGGATACATATGACTTGACTTGATCACGTTTTATTTATTTTCTTTTTTTTTTTGTGGGGGTAGCAAGGTAACAAAAAAAACACAAAACGCTGATTTTTATTTTCCCGTTACCGCGTTGTTATAAATATATACTGTGTGTGTGTGTATATATAACATTTTAATAGTTGAGATGTTTTTAGATGCAGCAATGGTGCTTTTTTTATTGGTAAAATTTTTAGTCCCCTTAGGGTACTCAAATATGCAATATTCTGATCAGGTGTACGATGGACTTCAATAAAATACTGTTGCAGTCTATGGGATTTTGACATTCTTTCTGTCAAGCTGCGCCTCTGTAATACTTTTTCCGTATCAAGGCACTGCAGCGAAAAATGAACACTTGCTAGCGTATTTCCTGACAGATTACAGCTGATTGTTGAGGGGGTCCTGGAAGGAACAGTGCTGCCCCCAGATTTGTGACCTTTTATGTCTCTGCTCTTATTCAGGGACTGACCGAATAGAAGTATCTAATACCGATGGCTCACTACGCAGTGTACTGATCTGGGAGAATTTAGACCGACCAAGGGATATTGTGGTGGATCCAATAGGCGGGTGAGAACTTTTTCAGAATTTTGTAATGGTTTTCTTTTGTTTTTATAAATCATTAAAGTGAGCTTACCCATTTTCTACTCTGAGTAATACAAGATTATTTTCCACCGTAGGTTCATGTACTGGACAGACTGGGGAGCCAATCCTAAAATAGAGCGTGCTGGGATGGACGCCTCTGGACGTATGGTCATAATCTCTTCCAATCTTACCTGGCCCAACGGACTGGCAATTGATTATGAATCCGAGAGGCTGTACTGGGCTGATGCTGGCATGAAGACCATAGAGACGGCAAAACTTGACGGTGCAGACCGTACGGTGAGTTGTCACTGGTGCTCTTTTCTTTAAAGACACCGGTCAAGGACTGAAGAAGTAATCTCTTGTTGATGGGTTATTGTAGGCACTCATTGGAACAGACCTCCCTCATCCTTTTGGTCTGACCCTCTATGAAGACCGAATTTACTGGACAGACTGGCAGTCTAAGAGTATTGAGAGCGCGGATCGAAAGACCGGCCTTGACAGGAAAACTGTGAGAGAGAACTTGGAGAATCTTATGGATATTCATGTGTTTCACCGCCAGCGACCCAAAGGTATAACACCACCGCCAATTAATATAATCCATTGATTTTGTTGTATTGATTGATGTGATTAAAGGGATTGAAACAAACTTCTTCCCTATCCATAGGAGGGGATAAGTGCCTGATTGTTAGGGGGCTGACCATGGGGGGGCACCTGCGGATAACAATAACAGGGGTTCTCTTCCCATATGAATAGAGCAGCAGGTTAAGCATGTTTGCCTCCGCAAAAGTACATTGCTCAGCTCTCTTTGGAAGTCCATTGCGTTGACTGGAGCAGCAACAGACCTACATGACCATCACACCAATCGGATGGGTTACATGGAGCTCATGTTCTCGTGATCAGAGAGGCCACATCAGTTGGACCCCTGCCAGTTGGATCCTGAAGGGGCTGTGTGTTTTGTGGGACAACCTCTTATAAAGGAATGCTCCTTCCAAAACTTTTATACCTAGTGCATTGCCTGAGTGGGTGGAGCACGACACAGGTTCAAAGGACACAAAAAAGAGAATCCCTTGAGATGACTGTTTTGCCCAGTGTGTTCCTCGTGGCCAACTCTGGGGACAGGAATCTATGTTGAAGTGTAGTGACATATATAATTCTTTCTCACGTTATATATTCTCTTTATTTTTTCACAGTTCACTCTGCTTGCTCCATAAACAACGGAGGCTGCAGCCATATCTGCCTTCTATCTCCCCACCCGAAAGGCCACAGCTGTGCCTGTCCCACTGGGGTAAACCTGCAAGCGGATGGCAGAACCTGTTCCTCAGGTGACTTTTTTTTTTTTTTTAATCTATTTTATTTTATTTTTTTAGTCACTTTTCTTGAATAGGATGTATTAACCCCTTTCTGCTGTCACATTTTGTTTCCAGGCATGGACCGTTTCCTTATCTTCGCCAGGAGAACAGACATCCGGTCCGTTTCTTTGGATATCCCATATTTTGCAGATGTTGTACTTCCAATAAATGTGACCATGAAAAACACAATTGCTGTTGGGGTGGATCCTGTTGATGGTATGTCATTCGCATAGTTTACTAAAGTTGAGGATGTCTGGGGATCGGAGGGAATTCTAGACAAACTGTTGGAGAACAAGTGATCCGTCAAATGATAATGATGCTTCCTTCTCGTAGGATTGGTGTATTGGGCGGACAGCACACTTCGTAAAATCAGCAGAGCGGCGCTTGATGGATCGAATCACCAAGATATATTAACTACAGGTAATGAACTACTCAATAGCAACTCTTCCATAGAGTACCTACAAGTAAATCAAGATAAGGAATTTCTCGCCCATATTCATTGGGGGACACAGAGACCGTGGGTATAGCCATGTCCTCTAGGAGGCGCTGACACTAGTAAAAGCTGTTAGCTCCTCCCCCGGGCAGCTATACCCCCTCCAGCCTGGAGAGAGAGCTTCAGTTTTTTCCAGTGTCAATAGAAGGCAAGACCTCCCTGCTCTGCAGGGAATCTCCTGAAGATCTTTTATTTTAGTTTATTTTTTTCCTTCCTTTTCAGATGGGAAAACAGTGGACGCCTCGCCTCGCCTCCCTGTTCTCCCGGGGTCGAGTTGCGGAAGTGCCGGTCACCCGCACTGCTGCCTCCCCCACAGAAGACAAGGTGGACCAGGGCAGCCTCGCTCCCCTGCATCCCGCCAGCCAAGGGGTCACCCATCCAAGCCCCCCTTTTCCAGCGTCCGGCTTCGATGTTGTTTGCCCGTCCGTGCTGTGTCCGCCAGCCCGCGGGATGAAGCCGCCGCTTCCACCTCCACAGGAATCTTCGTGAGCGGCACCTAACACATTACCACCCCTTTTCAGGAGTGGACGCCGCAAATTTCGTCCCCTGGTGGGGAAGGGGGGGCACTCTGGCGCGAATTCTTCCCGCCCTGCTACCCCTCCCCCAGAAGCATGCTGAGCCTGCCCTGGTTCTCAAAATGGCCTTAACTCGTTCATGCCCAGCCACCTCTTTAGGCTGGCATATCTGGGGATCCACCCCTGGTGCACGCTGGTAATGCAGAAGATTTTAACCCTTTCCTGCCTCTTGTGCGCTTGAGGCCGGCATCGTAGTTTAAAAAATAAATAAATGTGTGCCATACGGGTCCCCCTCCTTAGCCCTCACTACCGCGGGACCAACCTGTCTGTGTGGTACCACACTGGGCCATGTCCTATCTCGGATAGGGAGGACCTCTCATTCCCAATCCGCCCTCGAGGGCCCTTTTGGTTGATGATTCTCCACCTGCGCAACTCGGTGAAGGCTCTCTGCAGGATCCCAATCCGTCCTACGGGGCCGTTTGGTTGATAAATTCTCCACCTGCGCCATACAGTGGAGGACCTCTGGGATTCCCAATCTACCCTCCTGGTTGTTGGTTGATAATTCTCCACCTGCGCAATCCAGTAGGGTCCGCTGAAATCTCCCATCCACCCTCCGGGGTTCTTTGGTTGATAATGCACCGCCTTCGCAATCCGGTGCAGAGACCTCTGTGAGTTTCCGTTCCACCCTCGGGTGGTTTGGTTGATAAGTCCCCGCCTGCGCAGTCCACAACTGCCAGGGGCGATATTCTGAAGGGTAGCTCTACGCGCAAGCGAACCGCAGCAGGACATTTTTCTCCTCAAATATTTCCCCTCCCCTACTCTTCCTCCCTAAATCATGCTCAGACACACCCTCCCTCACTGGGGCGGGTCCGTCCAGGAAGAGGGGAGAATCTGATTCGGACCCTGACATCAGTCCGAAGCAATCTTCCAGAGATTGCGTCTAGGTGGCCAGCAGTACTGTCGTATGAATTACCCACTTCCTTTGGTGGTGTAACTGCACTACTTCAGGATACAGTGCCTGCCTTATACATTGTCCCCTGCCATAGGTGGACTAAGTACAATGACTTGGGGTTCGGGACCTGCCATATGCAGATCCAACGGTGGCGCGATGACATTGTCACTGGTTACATTATGTGCTGTATGCATTACCCCCTTAGGTGCACTATTGCACTCCACGGGGTACAGGACTCTCCATATGCGCTAGTTCTAGCTGTGGGCATTCGCGCCCCCCCCCCCCACCCATATTCTCCCTACCACTGACCAGTACTTACCGTATGCTCACACCTTCCTTAGGTAGCTAATTACTCTACCATTGAATACGGTTCCGACTGTCGCACTATCCTTCCATAGGCGGAGTGTTGCATATCACCGTACTTCTGTCGCATTTCCCCCTTCCGCTAATGATCCACTAGCGGGGAGTAACTAAACCTCTTCTACGGCTCTAGGTGCCTTCGCTTATTTCCAAGAGGGCGTGGCTACAGTTGGTTCTCGCAGGTGCCCGACACTCTTACCCTAGTGTTATATGGGTGCCACCAGTGGATACGGTGGCTATTCATCGTTGCATCCTTCTTTTGGTGCTGGTTTCGCGCCTGATTATAACATCCTCTGTCTTCCCAGGGGGTTCCAAGCATCACTTGTGAGTCTTACAGACCACCCCATCTCCATGGGCCTCCGTTGCTCCAGTCGGTCCTAATATTGTCCACATCAATACGTAATACATACTCCGCTGCACTTACCTAGTGAGTACGTTTCAGCGGGTCGACTCTTTTCACTGACTCCGTATTCTCTATCCACCACTCCCCATTCTCTGGGGAAGTGGTTATGCTGGTGACTCTGGTTTAGCTCCTACAGCTTGTTTTTCTCCACAGGTGCATCTTTTCGCTACTGTTCGAGTTCATGGTCGCTGCAGTGGGACATACCCTTCTGGTAGGGGTCCTACCCTGGAGCTAGCTTGGCAGTTGCGCCTGTTCAGCGCCCTTCCAGGTAGAATTTTTAAGGTTAGCTCCACGTAACTGGGGCAGTGTGGCACGTGGTTTCTACGGATAGTATCGGGCCTCTCCCTCAGTTTTTGCGCTGCCGGGGAAGCGCTGGCTACCACTGTGGTAGCGGTATTACTTTTCCCTACATGCTTGGGTTCTTACTACACAGCCCTTCGCTAGGCAGTAGACTCTTTTAGCACCGGATCAGTGGCTTCTACGGGTGTTCCCTCCTCTGCTGGGATATGGGGCTACCATTGCAGTGTGACTTCCCTTACCTGGCTTCCTTCTCAGGCGGATTTTATTTTATTTTTTTGCACGGCCACTTAATCTTTGGCTACTTCTGTATAGCGTCTGTCTCTTACAGGGTATGGGCTTAGACCTAGCCTATTGCTTCTCCTGTCTTTTCCCCCTCTGGCTCATGGTTCATTGTCACCCAGTATGCCTTAGTAGTTCCTACGTTGCTACCTTCCCTCACCTGCGTTACATGGGGTATTCGTTTGGTGGCTTTCCATTCCAGACACGATCTGGTCCCAACTGGTGGGCTGTGACGCCCTCCACATTCTTCCTTCTACAGGGACTCTTCCATTGGTCCGGGTGTGCTAACGGTATCTACACAAAGGCTTCCCGCCTTCTCTTCAGAGCCAGAGTTCCGGAAGCATCCGCCATTGAGGTCCTGATTCTTCTTGGCGGGAGTTTCTTCCCCTCCTTCTTAGGGTTCTACGGAAGATCCGGATGGAGGACATTCAGACCTATCCTAGTCGCTCCGAAACTGACTCGTCGCGCGTGGTACGCCGGCCTCGTTCTCCTGGAGACGTCCCTAGGTCACTGCCACTCAGACTTCCTTCTTTCAAGGGGTTCAGTCTTGCATGACCTTTTCAATGAAGGCGTGGCTATTGAGACAGCCGTTCTAACGTGGAGAGGGTTTTTCGGCGGATATCTTCCGCACTATGATTCAGGACAGGAAGTCTGCATCGCCGGGATCTATTATGGGACCTGGAGGTCCTTCTGAGGCTTCTCTGAAGCCGAGACGTCCCCCTCACTTTGGGGTTTTCTCTCTCCTTTCTACTTTAAGGGTTGGACCTTTTGTTTAGCCCTTGTTTCCTTGATGGGTCGGGTCAGGTGTTGGCGCGTCGGTCTTGGGCAGCGTTCCAGGTTCCCTGGTGCCGTGGGAATCTTCCTTCAAGGAGCGGCACATACGGTTCCTCTGTACCGTCCTTACAGCCTTGGGATCTGAATATAGTTTTCCCAGCTTTCCTTCTCCCGAAGGTGGTCTCTGACTTCCATATCACGGTCCCTTCCTTCGCACCCTACGGAAGGGAGTTACATTATGGACGTTGTCAGTGCTCTACTCATTATTAGCAGCCTCCAGTCCCTCTCGGCGTACGGATCCCCTTTTTCTCTCAGGAGGGTCCTCGCTTGCCATAGTTGTCACGGCTCACTCCCCCAAAGCGGTGGGCGCTTCTTGGGCTAGGAGGAATCGCTCTTTGGCTGCACAGTAATGTAAGGTGACTCCGGTCCTCCTTGCACACGTTCGCAAGCAGTTACCAGGTGCATACTTATGCATCGATGGTTGCTGCGTGGGCCGCGTGGTCTTGCAGGCGACAGTTCTTAGTTGCCTGCACGGGCGCTTGCTCCATGGGTCTGTGGTTTTCCCTCCTCTCGGACTGCTCTCGGACGTCCCATGGTCTCTGTGTCCCCCAATGAATATGGGCGAGAAACGAGATTTTGTAAAACTTACCAGTAAAATCTCTTTCTCGCTCTTTATTGGGGGACACAGCACCCACCCAGTATTGTTGTTCGGCCACGGTTGTGGCTGTTGCTGGTTAGAACCTGGTTCGGGTTCTTGACATTGTTGCTGTTCCACATTGTTTCATTGGTTTACTTGCTTCTCACAAACTAAAGCTCTCTCTCCAGGCTAATGGGGGTATAGCTGCCAGGGGAGGAGCTAACAGCTTTTACTAGTGTCAACGCCTTTTAGAGGACATAGCTATACCCACGGTCTCAGTGCCCCCCCAATGAAGAGCGAGAGAGATTTTACTGGTAAGTTTTACAAAATCTCGTATTTGAATTCTCTCATTAAAATAATTGACTGCTGCTGTATCCCAGGTCTGGTGACCACAGATGGTCTGGCAGTGGATGCAATAGGGCGCAAAATATATTGGACAGACACTGGAAGCAATCGAATCGAAGTGGGAAATTTGGATGGTTCAATGAGGAAAGTGCTTGTTTGGCTAAATCTGGGAAGCCCCCGAGCAATCGCCTTGTATCATGAAATGGGGTAAGGGACAAAAAAAAACAAAGAACATTTTTGAGCCCACTGATGGATAACCATCTCTCGTGACTGGTGAAAGGTACCATTTAAATAATTTTTTTTGTTCCTGTTAGATATATGTACTGGTCAGACTGGGGAGAGAATGCCAAGCTGGAAAGAGCAGGAATGGATGGTTCAGACCGGAAGGTGTTGATCAGTATGAACTTGGGGTGGCCCAACGGACTAGCGGTGGACAAAGCTGGTTCTCAACTTCTTTGGGCTGATGCACATACAGAGGTATGTTTAGTGTTGGTGTCAGTAGTCTTTTTAAGTGAAAACACCATATTTATGTAGTGCTATCATTAAATCAGAATGCAACCCTGTTAATGTAAGAACCCATGGATAAACTGTTTAGGATGAATAATGGAGGCTCAAATGAAAGGGCACCCCAGGACACTACAAATAACCGAAAATAAATGTGAACCACTATAATGGCGCCATTCCTGTGTCGGAATGAATATAGTGAGACGAGAATAAATTCAGTAAGGAGAAATAAGGTATTATTAAAATCTCATATATCCAATGGACAATTCTGGATGAGAATCCTGGATAAAAAGTAGAACTCACTTCACTGGGGGATATGTCTGCTGGATAAAGCTCAAGACACCTTCAGACAGAGCTCCCCTGGCCAGGTTCGCTTGTAGAATGGTAGAAATGATGGCAGCTGGACATCCAGCATCTAGACATCCAGCGTCTGGCCGATTCCACCACCACAGGAATCTTCCTGAGCGGCACCTAACACATTACCACCCCTTTTCAGGAGTGGACGCCGCAAATTTCGTCCCCTGGTGGGGAAGGGGGGGCACTCTGGCGCGAATTCTTCCCGCCCTGCTACCCCTCCCCCAGAAGCATGCTGAGCCTGCCCTGGTTCTCAAAATGGCCTTAACTCGTTCATGCCCAGCCACCTCTTTAGGCTGGCATATCTGGGGATCCACTCCTGGTGCACGCTGGTAATGCAGAAGATTTTAACCCTTTACCTTTATACAAATAACTCTCGGCACCCAACGCGTTTTGGGGGTCTGGGGTAAAGCCCCCTTCAGGGGTGGTACAAATGTACATACAACACCAGCTATTTATATCATTAAATATATTCAAGAAAAGGCAATGCGGAAATCCAAAACCGTAAGAGACGTCATGCGATGTGTCACTTCCGGTTGTGTGCGTTCCAACGCACGCTTATACTAACTAAATAAATATATAATTAATTGCAGGAGGGAGGGATGAATATCTAAAGTCCTTGCAGGCTGACAAAGTGCAATTTCATATGTAGGTACAGTGGGGAGGTGCGTGTAGGAAGCGGCACTGGACGGCGGGCCGCTTCCTGTCTTATGTGCTCCACAGTGGAACGCAAGGAGGCACGACGGCGGAAGTGATGTCAGTGGAGACGTCACTTCCGGGTCACGTGCATGTGAAACGCACAGAACTTGGCTAAGGAAGTGAAGATGGATTTAGACATGCGTTCCACAGTGGAGCGCAGCGATATTCTGCCGTTTTGATATGTTTAGCTAGATGTATTAAATACAAAATGGCTTTCCTTTTGTATTCAGAGAATAGAGGCCTCTGATCTAATGGGACGGAACCGACGCATCTTGGTATCTCCAGTCCAGCATCCTTATGGTTTAACTCTCCTTGGAGCACATATATACTGGACAGACTGGCAAACGCGTAAAATCCAAAGGGCAGATAAAGACACCGGGGCAAACGTTATTGTGGTCAGAGACAATCTGCCCGGGCTGATGGACATTCAAGCAGTAGACCGGACTCATGCTTTGGGTAAGTTCATTCATCATCTCTGAGGTCTAATTATAGTTATAACACTGTCACTGTGCCATTACCTCCATGTTTTCTCTGTACGTGGCTCCTAACTTCTTAACATCCTTCCCACAGGATACAACAAGTGTGGGGGAAAAAATGGTGGGTGCTCCCACCTCTGCCTTCCAAACCCCGTCAGCTACTCCTGTGCCTGCCCCACCGGTATACTGCTGAAGGATGATGGTAGAACGTGTGACCCGTCCCCTGATACCTACTTGCTCTTCTCCAGCCGCGATTCCATCCGACGTATCTCTCTGGACACAGAGGACTACACTGATGTCTATGTCCCCATTAAAGGACTGAACAATGTGATCTCTTTGGATTTTGACAGCGTAGAAGACAAAATCTACTACACTGATGTTTTCCTGGATGTAATCAGGTGCTGAGGAAGGGCGCACGTTGGGATGTTCTCTGTGTAACTTGACATTTCAAGGCTTTTTTTTTTTTCTTCTTGCAATTATCTAATTATGAGGACAGTTGCCAAAGGTTAATGAAGCTGGATCCATGGCAATCGGCTGATTGCTGCGCCAGCTTCTGATTAAAAAGTGGTTGTCTCACAAATAAAACCTGTTTGTATGCCGCTAGGTCATATTGATTTCATATAGGGGAGTCCATTGCTTGGCACACTCCTCTATGAGTCAAGAAACAGATTTAAAAGATGTATTGTGTAGTTTTGTACGTGCTGAATATCTTTGTTCCTATTAGGAGAGTGGATCTTGAAGGAATTGCTATGGAGACAATCATTGGTGAGGGGCTGAAGACCACGGATGGTCTGGCTGTGGACTGGGTAGCAAGAAATCTATACTGGACAGACACTGGCGCAAACACCATTGAGGTGTCGCGGCTGGATGGGAGATACCGGAAGGTTCTGATCAACAACAGCCTAGATGAGCCTCGAGCTATTGCTGTGTTTCCAAGAAAAGGGTAAGGACGTGACTATAGTCTTCAGCTTCTCCTTCTCTTTGCTGATGATTCCCTTTAGAGTATCATGAGGAAGGGAAATATAATTTTCCTCTTGCTATTGCAGTTATTTATTCTGGACTGATTGGGGTCATGTTGCGAAAATTGAGAGGTCTCACTTGGATGGTTCTGACCGCAAAGTCCTCATTAATACAGATCTTGGGTGGCCCAATGGACTGACTTTGGACTATGACACTCGTAGGTCAGTGGTCATGTCTCATAGTATATATACATGTGTTTTAAAGCAATCCTTCAGTCAAGAGCTCAGAAATTATACCCATTGTCGGCAGGTGCCCATATTGCGGCTCACAAACAGCGGGTCCGCAACATACGGGCACTGGCTGTTCATATGAATGGGTCCACAATCCGGAAGGTGAGGTGCGGAACGGAGGCAGCGAACCCTGTGGTTTCTGTCCGTGCCTCTGCACTACAAAAAAATAGAACTTTTTTTTGCGGTGTGGACGGATCACTGACCCATTCAAGTTGCATCCACCTGCGCCAGCCACAGGGACGGTGCCCGTGCTTTTTGCGGTCCCCCAATGCACGGAACGGGCGACACTTGTTCGTGTGCATGAGCCCTAAAGTCAATACTTGCTCTGCTGCAGCCTGTCAAAGATGAGACGGGTGGTAGGTCTCGACTACCTCAGGCACATTGTAGGCATGGTAGCTAAACTCTACTAACCGAATAAAGTGGAGCTGAGCTAAAAAGCAGCAAGATTGGAGGGGAAAGAAATGAGGTCGACATCCCCTGTAGGCACTGACTTGCTTATAATTTTGACTTCCTGACTGGAGGGTCACTTTAAATGATGGCTTCTTATTGTACATCATATGTATTTTTGACTAATATATTTAGTTTTAATTTTTATCAGAATTTATTGGGTGGATGCTCACTTGGATCGCATAGAAAATGCCGATCTAAATGGCAAGACTCGTCAGGTGCTCGTCAGTCAGGTGTCTCACCCCTTCGCACTCACCCAGGTAAACCTTCTGTGAAATCCTCTGCTACTATGATAAAAAGTGCTGGCATTATGGACAAGCATAGGGGCCACTAAATTTAATTCTTTATCCATACCTTGAATGTATTTTCTGTTGATTTTAACAAACAGGAGGGCCGCTGGATCTACTGGACTGACTGGCAGACAAAGTCCATTCAGAGGGTGGACAAATATTCGGGAAGAAGTCAAGAAACCATTTTGGGTAACATGGAAGGACTGATGGACATCATTGTGGTGTCTCCATTGAGACAAACCGGTAAGGAACAGCTCACCTTTTCTTATTCTTATATTACAACCTGTCATGGACTAAACGTTTGCCGTTCTCCACCATGCAGGTAGCAACTTGTGTGGAGTTAATAATGGTGGTTGCTCCCACCTTTGCTTCGCTCGAAGTTATGACTTTGTCTGTGCTTGTCCAGATGACTTGGTGAATGAAGTCTGTTCAACCAGTGAGTATCTGGTCTTCTTGCTGCATCATTGCTATGTCTATTTCAACGGGATGTTCTTAAAAGATCTTCTGACCTGACGTTGAGACCTGAGTCCCAACAGTAGGGCTGCAGTGTTCGTTTCGGTTTCCATATCTGTTATGTTGTCTGGCCTAACACTGAGTTCAGGGGGACTGTAATACCTCGGGGTAACTTCAGTGAGAAACACATTAACCTAGCTCTGAGATGGAGGAGAGGTTGAGTTGATGGGTCATGCCCTATATTGAGGTTTCACCAAGGTTTCCAAGGCTTTTCCATCAGCAGCCAAGGGCTAGGGCAAAATATACTTAAGGCCGAGTTCACATCAGCGTTCAGCCTTTGTTCTCCTGCTCCGTTATAGGAGCAGGAGAACGGAAAGGACGGATTCGGCTCATAACTGAGCCGAACGGAGCCTACAGACCCCATAGACTATAATGGGGTCCGTTAGGTTTCCGCTCAGAAGATTATTTTGGAGCGGAGACAAAAGTCCTGCGCGCACAACTTTTGTCTCCGCTCCAAAATCATCTTCCGAGTGGAAACCTAACGGACCCCATTATAGTTTATGGGGTCCGTAGGCTCCGTTCGGCTCAGTTATGTGCCGAATCCGTCCTTTCCGTTCTCCTGCTCCTATAACTGAGCAGGAGAACGTAAAGGCTGAACGCTGATGTGATCTAGGCCTAACATGTCATTTTGACTCCATATTTTAGTGCCAAATATCAATTTTTCTGAGATTATTTTTATTTATTTTTCAGTTCCTGGATTTTTACCTTCACCTCCTCATCCAACAAACAATAGCGAGAAAATCTCTGGCCCATCCAGTCCTAACACACAGGGTGAGCGATCAGACAGTACACCAGGTGTGACATCAGTAAGGTAGGTGTATTGTGAAATTTATGTCAGATATTTAAAAAGGAGATTACTGGAGTTAAGTATCTGCCCTCATCCTGATCTTTCGTGACTGTATTTTAGTTGCTCAGACGCTGAGGCATCACTAGGACTGTGTACTCACAACGGAGCGATCCCAGCCAGTGCAGGTATGGGGAGAACCTGGTTCTTTGTGGTCTACACCCTTACATTTGTAATTGCATATATAAAAATGTAGCATTACCGATATTATTTTGTTTTTACTAGGGGACAAGCTGCGTGTACCTCACATCATCGCTGGATCACTGTCTCTCTTGTTCCTACTCCTTTTGATCTGTGCTCTGCTGATTTACAGGTGTGTACATGGGCTTAAATGGGTAATAGTTACCCTAGAATAATAGTTACGCTAGAATATGCCATCAATGTCAGATATGTATGGGTTCTACCTCTTAGACCTGCTCCTACTTAGAACAGAGAGCAGCTGCACGTGTGCGACCACTCTCTGTTCACCGCTACGGGAGCATTAGCTCTGCTATTTCTGGCAGTTTCATATTTGTGAATGGAGAGGTGGCCGTACATGCGCATCATGCTCTCTATTCACCTCTTTGGAAGTTCCCATAGGGATGAATGGAGTGTGGCTGTGCATGTGCGGCTGCTCTCTATTCGTTTTGCAAGGGCCCCTTCTGGAGATAGGTGCGGGCCCCACGCCTGCTCCTAAATGACATACCCTAGCTATATGCCATTAATGTCCCAGATGGGAATACCCCCTTTTAAGCCCTTGGCGACCTTTAAAGATGGCGCCTGCTCACACATGCAGTGGGCACCATATCACCCGCAGAGACCCGTGGCGAATGTATACGATCAGCCCTATCGCTGATCCCATACATTTAACTCCTCAGATACCATGGTTATCTGAGCGATCCAGAAGGAAGAGCCGTGCGCTGAGATCGAGGAAACTGTTACAGTATAGTAATAGCCGGAAGCCTCAAGCAAGCTTCAGTAGCTATTACTAGAATATACCAACACTGGCCCGCAGGTGGCAGCACTGCATTGTATTGTAAATGGAGTGTTCTATGATGGCTATTTAGCCATCACAGAACACAAATGGCATTCTAATAAGTGGCAGTTATAGTCAGCAAGTGAAAATATATATTTTTTTTAAATATACATCACCCCCCTTTCCCCTAAATAAAAAAAAGAAATGCATAACCAATAAAAAAATACATATCATGGGCATCACGTGTGCCCTTACTATACAAATATAACAATGCTAGCAGAAGGACCCGGTAACATCCACACCGGCCTGCCCTTTAACATTGACCTCCACAGTACCCTGTCTAGTTAACAGTGATTTCCACAATAACCCGCCGCCTTAACAGTGACCTCCACAGAGCTGTTCCCTTAAAATGTGACCTCCACAATACCCTGCCCCCTTAACACTGACCTGCATATCGGACCGTCCCCTTAACTGTGACCTCCACAGCCCCCACCCCTTAACAATGGACCCCCCCCTTACAGTGCCCCGTCCCTTTAAAATTGGACCTCCACAGCAGCCCACCCTCTTAATTTTGACCATTACAGCAGTCTTCCCCTTTAACAGTGAGCTTCACAGCACACCACCCCCTTGACAGTGACCTCCACAGGGGCCCGCCCTCTTAACAGTGGCCTTTACTGGATCAGGGGTGTGTCCTTTTGAACAGCTCACTCTAAGACAGCAGCACTGTTCTGTCTGAGTGTGAGCTGCAAGGAGAAAGTCGCCATCCCTCCCACCCCTGCAGCGGACAGAAGTAGATTTTTTACCTTATATTTTTTAATCCCAGTCGGCTCAGTAGTGGGAGGGGCCTAACCAGATCAGGGGCGTGGCTTAGTGGGACCTGGGGCAGGGTTTTAAGTTCGTCTTTTGAGGGTGGACACATTGTGGCAGGGGGCGTGTCTGAGCTTCTTCCTGCGAGGGTGACGCCCCTCTGGGCACCTTACTGGCTCATTTGCATACCAAATAAACTGGATTTTCAGAGGATAAAAACATCTATTGCTGGAACAAATGCACATCTTGAAATAAGGTACTAAGTGCTATTAGGCCATGGTTTTACTTCAATAGAAAGTTTCCTGGTGACAGATTTCCTTTAAAGCTCTCTTACAGCAGTGAGGATAAATGGCTGGGTTGTTATGGAAACCTGGTGTAAAACTGTGTATGTGGAGACTGGAGAATCTGCAAGCTTCTATTGGCTGATAAGGGACATGTGACCGTGTGTATGGCAGTTGGGATATGAAGCAAAAGACCTGCAGGCTTCTATTGGCTAATGTAGGTCATGTGATGTGCCATATTTGCATTCTTTTTAAACTATCTCAGGAACGGTACTTCCTAGAGAGCTGAGACCCGGTCTAAAATCTTCCCGGACACCTGATGTACCTGTGTGCCAAATTTCGTGATTGTAAATGCGACGGTGCAGGTTCCTTTAGCGTAGTATCGCTGTAATCGTACTGGCCAGGAGAATGAAAGAAACGGGTGAATTTTACCGCATAGGGAACACCGTAAAAAAACAAAACTGTTAGAATTACGTTTTGTTTTTCTTTCAATTCCACCCCATGATATGCAATATTAAATAGTACCATTAGAGAGTACAACTTGTCCCGCAAAAAAATAAGCCCTCATTAGGCTTTGTGAACGGGAAAATAAAAAAAAGTTATGGCTCTGGGAAGGCGGGGAGTGAAAAAGCAAGAAATTCACAAGGTCCTCTAAAGGTTAAAGGAAGAGAAAACCTTAAAAGCAAGGTCCATAATAGTGGTAGAAACTATTTTGATGGTTGGAAAAGTCCGGACATATTTTGAAACTTGTTGGAAGAATTAGGATAGGAAACGTGGAAGCTCACGGTTTTTGTGACACTGCCATAGGAATCAAGTAAGGTCATAGGAGTAGAAATTTAGAACTTCTCCAGGTTTGTAAAGTTCATATATTTTTGTTATTAGGCATCGTCGGGCAAAGCTGTCAGACCCAGCACTGGGAACATTGACATACAGCAACCCTTCCTACCGCACATCAACACAGGAGGTGAAAATTGAGGCTGTGCACAGGCCAGGGGCTTGTCATCTGCAAAGGCATCGCAAGGAGGTAAGCACTGAATGAGGGGTGTACAGAAATGTTAAAGGCTATGTACACCTTTCGGAGGCAATCTATGATTGCATTTTACTCATTTTTAGCTAAAAAAATCTTATTTTCAATTGGCCTTAATTAAAAATATTGAGCCATTCTGTCACAAAGGGTTAACTGTTTTTCTAACAGTGTGACTGGTACTTTCACTTTGTGCTGGTCATCTAATTAACCTTATCTGTAAGAGGTTTATTTAAGCCACAATCTTATCAGTAAGATAAAAAACTGAGCTATAATGAGTGTTTATAATGTCAGAGAGCAGAGATAAGGAGTCCGTCTGCTCCCCCAGATGACTGAGAAGACACTAAATCTACAGCTGCTAGTAGAGCATCTCGGCTATGTGCACAAAAAAGATTCCATATTTTTTTATAAAAAACAATTGAAAAAATGATTTTTAGCTCAAAATAAGTACAATGCAATAATAATAAAAATTTGACCCCAAAGGTGTACATACCCCTTAAGTGACTGGTGATTGTCATTCTGTGTCACCACAGAGCCACAGGATCACTTTGGCATTTGTTTCCCTACATGTATTTATATGACCTTCTCCATATCGCCCATCTCCTCCCCTGCAGCGCTCTACTCCCTCTGACAGTCTCTCTCCTTTCCTATTCTGAGTTCTTCTGCTACCTGCAGGTATTGGTGGATGCTGCACGTGATTGACTCTTGACTATTTCTTCTGGTTCTTATGGACTGGTTTAAAAGATCTCTTAAAGGGAACCAGTCAGGTGATTTCTGCTGCTTTATCTGAGCGCAAAATATTATAGAGGGAGAGAAGCTAAGCTCCATTATAAATACTATGCGTGTGTGTGTATATATATATATATATGTATAGCTTCCAAAGGGCTTATTATATGTATGTATAGCTTATTCATAGCCGTCTGAGCCTGCGGCTGAGAGGACTTGCACCCACTATTTTTGGTCTTGTGCTGCTGAGTTTCTTTTTTGGTTTCTGTCTATATAATGTATGTATGTGTGTATATGTTTGAAAATCCTGATGGGACTCCTAGGTGAAAATTTGAGAGACCTGATTACTCCAGTCACACAAAGATTGACACCTTTCTGTGTACACACACTGATGCACTGAAATCAGTCAATCACTTTTTAGGGGCGGATCAATCAGGACTCTCAGTCTGGCCTATGAGCCCTGTTAGGATCACTATGCTTTTTACTCAAAAATCCTGCTCAAAATCATATAATCCTACATATCATAGCTCGGCTTCTCTCCCTCCCTGCTCGCAGATGTCACCTGACAGGTTCCCTTTAAGGTTCCAGGTGTATTGGGCATCATGACTGTATAACAGATCTGTGTTAACCCAATTGACTTCCATACTGTACCTCCCTGTGCTTCTAGTTTTAGGCAGCGATACAAGATACTCACCCCAGTTTATGGGTCATTTAATCCTCTAAGAATTACTTGCGGTACTTCCATAATACAGCCCCCTAGTGAATACACTGTGCCGCTTTACTGGCGCCATACATTAATTGACCAGTGCATTAACGAAGGATTTGGTGATGCTCTTCTTTGGGTTAAGGGTGTGCGTAATATTGAAGACCATGGCATATAGTGTTCCTGATATAATTTCACTAACTGTGTGAGCATGCACTATACCTAACACATTCCCCTCCTGTGATTTATGGACTTATCCGTTTTAGATTTTTACTTGTAGTTATTTTTAATTTAGTGATGCATTTAAATTTAAAATTACATCTAAATAAAAAAAAATGCTATCAGTCATAGACCTGTATCAGTGCAAATCACAGATTAAAGGATTCCTTCATTATGGTGAAAGAAAAAACATATTGGGATTTTTTTATATTAACATTTTTTTGCTCTGTAGCTTTTACTGGGACATCTGGCTTTGGGTTGATTATCTGTCATAGCGCAGTCTTTTGTGTGTCTATACTGCGTTTTTTGTTTGCGAGTGATTTCTTTTCATTTGTATGGCTTACATCTTAACTTTTTGCTGCAGAGATGTAAAACCGATGCGTCTCTCACAACCTTAGGGCTCGTTCACACGAATGTTTTTGGCGTTCCATATACGGAACCATTCATTTCAATGGTTCCGCAAAAAGATAAAACATGTCCTATTATTGCCCGCAAATCGCTTTCCATTGCTCCATTCAAGTCAATGGGTCTGCAAAAAAAAAAAAAGGAACACATACGGAATGTTCTCCGTATGCATCCATATCTGTTACGTTTTTGCGGAACCATCTATGGAAAATGTTATGCCCAGCCCAATTTTTTCTATGTAATAACTGTATATGCCATACGAAAAAAACGGAATGGGAGCGGAAACACTACTGAAATAAAAAACTGATCCGTTAAAAACGGCCAGCAAAACACTGAAAAAGCCATGCGGTTGTGTGAACGAGCCCTTATACCGATGCTGCTCCTTTGCCTTCCTTGCCCGTCATTCCCTGTCCTTTTCCATTTTTGCAGGTTGTCTCCGACAATGGTTTTACCAAAGAGAAAATCCGAATCTTGGAGGGCTTTGGCTTACTGTCTGGGGAAGAGAGTGAGTGGGACGATCTCAAGCAGGTGAAGCCATCTCGAGCCAGCATCCTTCGAGACCACGTGTGCATCAAGACAGACACGGTCTCTTTACAAGCCAGTACTGCTTCTCTTGACCTGACAGAGACACAACAGCTGCTTCAAGAAGAACAGTCTGAGACGGGCAGTGTCACTCTCCCACCAAGCCCCGAACGGAGAGTCTCCTTACCAGATACCGGCTGGAGGGGAAGGCACTTACCCTCCACGGAGAGTGATGTTTGAGGTACCAGAGGACATGAGAACAAGGCTGGAGGAGGCATAGGTCCTGTTTACCCCTCCCCAGTACTACTCAACTAATCAGGAGTCTACGTCTCTTCCTTGAGCGCTCGGCTCTGCTTCCTTACACTTGGATAAAACTGGACTCTTCAAAGGTCTGTGACCGAACACACATGAAGGCGAGACTTGGCATTATTTGGTACATACCCTTCCTGTGTGTCTCTGTGTTTTGGCTGCTCCATTCACCTTGTCGGATCGGGGTGATTTTATCTTTAAGAGCACACAGATGAGATGTTTTCACGTACCAGCGCTCTTTCGAGGCAAAGTGCTTTGTCTTGTATTCGTGTAGGTTGTTTTTAAAACTGTCCGGGGGTTATCTCCAAAAAAATAAAAACATCACCGCTTAGCGATTTACTGACACGCAGCATTGCCTTGCATTAATAATTTGGACAATACTTCAATATTTGCCAAATGGTATTCAGCCCCCCCCCCCCCCACCTCTGTGCCAAGATCACTCGGGAACATAAGATAATGACTAACTCACTTCTGCTCACACCACCTGCAAAGTCACCGGAACTGAACATGGATCTGCAGGCCCCGCCGGCACAGAAAGGGTTAAGCACTGATCCGCGCGGGTTTTAAAGATAAATTCTAATTTTTTTATACTAAGCCGGAACAAAAAACTGTCCGCAGCAAGTTGTTTATTTTGTAATGTTTTTAACAAGGATTTCTGGATGTTTGTTTTTTTTTTTTTCTATTTTATTTAACCTCTGTATTTTAGACTTGTTGTGATAACTTAATATAAAGATAGATTTTCTTACGTGCTTGTCTCTGGTCTTTACAGTTACTACTACGTGAAAGCAAACTTTTTCTAATTCTGTATATGATTCAAATATTATTTTCTGCTGCCATTTCCTAAAGATCTAGGGCTTCTAATATCTAATCAGAAATAATGACCAACTTGTATTTGCAGATATGGGGCCATTATATGACTTACATGCCCCTCTTGTCCATGGGCTGTTTCTGGTATTGCCTCTCATCCTTATTCAATGGAAATGGGATAAACTGTAATACCAAACATTAAAGGGCTGTTCCAGGATTTTAGGATTGATGGCCTGTCGTCAGGATAGGCCATTGATATCTGATCAGCGGGGGCCTGGCACCTCACAACCCCTCCTATCAGCTGTTTCAGGCTAGCTCCCGAAGTCAACAGAGCTGGTAACCGCTGTGCTGCTCCCACTCGCTTTAATGGGAGCAGTGCTGTAGTAACCAGCTCCGTCCACTACACCATAGATGGAGCTGTGTAGCTCCAGCAGTGTAACTACCCCCGAAACAGCTGATCTGCAGGGGTGCGGGATCAGCGCCAAGCTGATATTGATGGCCTAGCCTCGGGAAAGACCATCAGTATTAAAGTCCTGGACAACCATTTAAAATTAGCGCTATGTATATAAAAATACTTTTTTTATTTTGGACAAATCATTAAAAAATAAATTCAGCATAAAAAAAAAATACCAATAGATATAAATCCTCAACATGTGTGAAACCTCATAAAGGGGTTGTCACTCAGCTTTCTAAGACACCTGAATGTTTACCATTTGTCTTATAGGCAAGTAGAAAAATACTCTAGCTTGTTCTAGCTGGCTTATACCCTGTAGGTTCCGGTAGGTGATCATCTGATCGTTGCGGGTCTGGCAACCTGCTGTTACAGTTGCATTTTTAGTGAGTCGGATGCGGACCCATTCACTTCAATAGGGTCGCAAAATATGTGTACAGCACACAGTATGCTATCCGTATGTCTGTGCCATCCGCAAAAACATGTCCTATTCTTGTCCGCATTACGGACAAGGATAGAACTGTTCTATTATGGCCCGGATGTTCTGTTCTGCAAAATGTAGAATGCACATGGCCGGATTCAGTGTTTTGCAGATCCGCAACTTGCGGATTACAAAATGGGCAACAGTTGTGTGCATGAGCCCGGTCACCGCTTCTAACTTCAGATCAAGCTGGTGGCAGTTGAAGGATGGAACGGAGCATGTGCATCCACCTCAGAGATGGACAGAGAAATCAGTGAAAAGAACAAACAGCAGGTGGCGCTATACAGACACATTTTATTGAAAAACTCAGCGGCTGTGCTATAATTTGAATAGCATGCAATTACTAAAGTATTCAGATCCAGGTGCTGGTTTTGCAAAATTTGGAATAATTTTCTTGGGACAACCCCTTTAACCCTTGGAGGGCCCTGTGACTTTACATTTTTACGTTTTCATTTGGCCAATAAAAAAAGTCATGGCTCTGGGAAGACGGAGAGTCTTCCCAGAGCCATGACTTTTTTTTTTTTTTTTCGTTCACATAGCCAGTGGAGGTAAAATAACAAAAAAATGACTAATTGGCCATTTTGAATTTTTAGCCATTACACAGCGATGCCTATCATTAGGGATGAGCGAATTGACTTCGGATGATTCATTCAAAGTCTATTTGCATAAATTATTTGTTTCAATACTGTATGGAGCGAGCGCTCCGTACAGTATTAGAATGTATTGTCTCTGATGAGCCGACGTTATTAGACTGATTCAAGATTGATTCAACTTTGTCATTCCACATGTATAAATACAGGGTAACCCGATACAGTTTGCATCTAATCAGAAGTGCAAAGAGCAGCAAATGCAATAAAAATGACCGTACTTCGCAGTCTCGTGACACTTCGCGTAATAACTTAATAAGTTGATTTCTACTGTGAAAAAAAGATAATAATTTACCAAACTCTGGTTTGGTTCCAAGGTACCAGGTTCGGGAAATATTTTCTTTACAGTAATCTATTTCTGAAGTTATTACATGAAGCGCCGCAAAGTAATAACATTCTAATACTGTACGGAGCGCTCGCTCCGTACAGTACTGAAACAAAGTTTTATGCGAATCGACTTTAAATGTTTCATCCAAAGTTTTTTTTTTTTGTTTACTTAAGTTTTGGGGAAAGTGGGGTGACGTTTTTAAATATTTTTAAAAACTTGAATCATTAGATTGTGTTCTGTGATTGGTATTTATCCATGTATTCCAATACCGTGCTGCCACCTGCTGGCCTGTATGGGAATATACCAGTGATGGGTATTGGAGCCTGCTTGAGGCTCTGAGCCATCACGGCCATATTACATCTTCCGCTGTCACAGGCTGATCGCATACATTCGCCCTGGGCCTCTGCTGTTCGAAAAATCAGAAACCTGGTGGCTATGGGGCCCGCTGCACTCGCGACCGGGCGCCATCTTTATAGTGACTACTTCCGCCATACATGTAGCCAAGGTGATAAGTGTCTATAGTGGGAATATAAATGTAATTTTTTTTCTCAGTAAATACAGTTGCCTTCTACATCAGCCTGTTGTATTCATCAGAGATAGATCTAAAGCTTCACTTCCCTATTACTGACCTATAACCAAGTCAACCCTTGTTATTGGGTCTGCCGGTAAGTGATTTGACAGAATTTCAGAAAAAGCCGGTGCGGACTGATTAACCGGCTGTTTTATTGGTATTATTCAGAAGAAAAATCCTCCACCTCTGTACCACAACCTTCAGCTAAACTACAAAATAAAATGCAATATATCCAGCAAGTTACATTTGCAGAAAGATGTAGAACGATCTTCATAGACCGATATATTCATAGTGGTCAGAGTTGCACTTTTCTGATACAGACCTCCATTAGGCCTCATGCACACGACCGTATGTATTTTGCAGTCTGCAAAAAATAGATGACGTCCGTGTGCATTCTGTGTATTTTGCGGAATGTAACAGCCAGCCCATAATAGAACAGTATTATCCTTGTCCGTAATGCGGACAATAATAGGACATGTATTTTTTGGCGGAACGGAAATACGGAATGCACACTGAGTACCTTCCGTTTTTTGGCGGACCCGTTGAAATGAATGGTTCCGTATACGGTCCCCAAAAAACGGAAGGGACACGGAAAGAAAATACATTCGTGTGCATGAGCCCTTATCCTGTATATCCATGTTCCTCAACTCCAGTCCTCAGGCTCACCTACTGGTCATGATTTGAGAATATCCACAGAATGAACACCTGTGGTAAGTCCTGATGCATTGACATTTATGTATTATATCATCTAAGGAAATCCTGAAAACATGGCCGTCAAGTGGGCCCTGAGGGCTGGAGTTGAGGAACGATGCTGTATACTATAACTAGATGACAATATTCTGCCTGCCTCCTGCTACCACTAGGGGGAGCTTAGTGCATACTATTTATATATTGGTCTCGTGTAAGCTCTTAAGCTGGTGGGTACAGAGAGCCCTGATTGTACAATCTGTCTATAAGAGTAAGGCCATAACTGTGGATTATCCAAAGCAGAATTTATAGCATGAGCAAAGTAGATGAGATTTCAGAAATCTCATCCACACGCTGCGAATCAAACCCTCAGCGTAAATTGACTTGCAGGTTTTCATTCCACAGCATCTCAACTTATACTGCAGGTTTTTTCTGTGGCTTTCAATCGCTGCAATGCCACCACTGTTTTTGGCCAGATCCGCTATGCCCGCCGTAGCCTAAAGTACACTGGTAGCTTCGTGTCAGAAAAGCGGAGCTCTGATTGCTGTATATAGTGCTGCAACCTTTTTACTGATTTGAGGAGCTATAATGCTGAACATGCACTGTGGTCCCTTCATTCTTGGGTTTGCCGGCGGAGTGGCGGTCCTAGAGGTTCAAATTCCAATGATTATAAAGTGGTGGCATATCCTAGCGAACAGTCACTACTATACCAGATTGAAATACCCCTTTAAGAAAATACACAGCAAAGACTTTGAACATGGTGGTGCAAATTAAAGGCGTTACACCATTATGGCATCGTATCCCATATTCACTTCTATTGAAATGTGACTGGTTGTCTTACACGTGTCACTTTCTCCCACTTACAGCCTGCATTGTAGTATAGTCTCTAGTTAAATAAAAAGGAGGATCACTACCAAACCTCTTAGCCCACCCATAGGCTGCGGCTCTGTACGACCACGAGGCATCATACGGAGGCACACAGAATAGCTAGGGCTACATAGTACAAAGCTGTAGGGACTTTGAGTCTAAAGGTTCTTTTACACGGGACAAGAAGCGCAATGATGACCCAGGACAGCAGTTTAGGCAGGGTCTACCCAGATTCAGCGGAGCCCTGATTGTGAGAGCTGTCAACTGAGACTGCAATGGAGTCCACTATGTCCCACATGCTCACGCCGAGTCCTCCTACTAAGGCCTCATGCACACGAACGTTCTGGTCCGCATCCGAGCCGCAGTTTTTGCGGCTTGGATGCGGACCCATTCACTTCAATGGGGCTGCAAAAGATGCGGACAGCAATCTGTGTGCTGTCCGCATCCGTTGCTCCGTTCCGTGGTCCGCAAAAAAATATAACCTGTCCTATTCTTGTCCGTTTTGCGGACAAGAATAGGCAGTTATATTAATGGCTGTCCGTGCCGTTACGCAAATTGCGGAACACACACGGACGCCATCCGTTATTTGCGAACCGCAAAACACACAACGGTCGTGTGCATGAGGCCTAATGGGGAGAAGAGGGTCCTGAGATGGAGACCCCTCTAACTTGTCCACTCCCCAGACATGGTTTTAATAAATACTTGTATGCCTCATCGGATAACAATTCCGGAGCACATTTTGTTAGAACTCTGTGTTGATCTTCTGTTGTTCCTCCTGTCATTGCATCAATAAATTAGCAACTGTGTTTTATCATTCATTTGTCAGTAGGGTGCGCCCCTGCTTAGGGTACTTTCACACTAGTGTTTTTGTTTCCTGGCACTGAGTTCTGTCCTAGGGGCTCAATACTGGAAAAAAACTGATCATTCTGAACGGAGAGAAATCCGTTCAGGATGCATCAGTTCAGTCACTGGACGGAGGAAATACAGCAGCATGCTGCGGTATTATCTCCGTCCAAAATTCCGGATCAGTTGCCGGAATGTATTAAAATGTATTAGTGCTGGATCTGGCATTAAAAATACCGCAATGCCGGATCCGTCCTTCAGGTCTGCGTATGCGCAGACCGGTAAAAATGTGAAAAAAAAAAAGAAACAGATCCGTTTGTCTGTATGACAAACGAAGAGACTGATCCGTTCTTGCAATGCATTCTGGCGACTGAACTGCTTTCCGGATCACTCTGCCGCAAGTGTGAAAGTAGCCTTAGTTGTTTTGTTTTTTTTAACTAGGATTATTAAGTTTGTCTGTGCTATTCTTACCTTCAAAAATATCAGAAACCCCCAAAGGACTGATCAGAGCGCTCCGCCGCTGCTGTGCGGTCCTGCGTCATTGCTTTCACTGATGTGTTGTTAATGGGAACAGTGAGGTTGTCACGCCACAGTCCTGCGATTAGACATCCCACAATATGTACAATGTCAGGTATATAAAGTAAATGATAGATATATATATATCTATCTAAATATATAAATAACGGATCAAAAGAAAAATTAGGCAAATGATATTGATCCGTGAGATGGACATAAACATCTCAAAAAGAGTTCAATCGAGAACCTGATTATTTTGTGAAATCAGTAAAACAGGGTACAAGCGTTTATGCAAAAATATAAATGGTTTATTATACAATAGTTTAAAATACAATCAAAAATTTATCAACGTAAATTTCAATAATATACAATGATATGCAGTACCCAGAATTCGCCACTATATGGTGCCAACAAAACACTACTCAACCAACATAAGAATATTATGCAATACTAGGGCTGCAGCTAACGATTATTTGAATAATCGATTAGTTGCCGATTAATTTCTACGATTAATCTGGAAAAACGACAAAATTACAAAACAAAGCGGTTTATATGATTTTACTTGAAAAATTATGTTCAAAGGCCATATTAAAACAAATTTTGGATGGCACTGTTATGGGGAGGATCTGTGGGTGGCGCTGTTATGGAGAGGGAGATATGTGCACTGTTATGGGGAAGGGGATATGTGCACTGTTATCGGCATAACAGTGCACAGATCCCTTTCCCCATAACAGTGCACAGATCCCCCATCCCCATAACAGTGCACAGATCCCCCCTCCCCATAACAGTGCACAGATCCCCCCTCCCCATAACAGTGCACAGATCCCCCCTCCCCATAACAGTGCACAGATCCCCCCTCCCCATAGCAGTGCCATAGACAGATTTCCCCCTCCCCATAGCAGTGCCATAGACAGATTTCCCCCTCCCCATAGCAGTGCCATAGACAGATTTCCCCCTCCCCATAGCAGTGGCATAGACAGATTTCCCCCTCCCCATAGCAGTGCCATAGACCGATCCCCCTACCCATAACAGCCCCGGCCCTGCTGCTCACAGCAGACTAATCACTCACTGCATCTTTATTTTACCTTACAATCGTGACGCTCCAGTAACAACTCTGCAGGCAGAGCGGAGGGCGGCGTAACGTCACTTACTCACGTGACGCACCTGCTCCGCCCACTTTATGAATGAATGAGGCGGAGCAGGCACGTCACATGAGTAAGTGACGTTACGCCGCCCTCCGCTCTGCCTGCAGAGTTGTTACTGGAGCGTCACGATTGTAAGGTAAAATAAAGATGCAGTGACTTAAAGTAAACCGCCCGCATAGCAACGAATCGGCGATTATTCGATAACTGGATTCGTCGACAACAAATCCAGTTATCGATTACATTGATTAATCGTTGCAGCCCTATGCAATACGGCTTTAAAATTGTGAGAGATATAAAATCAATGGATTATGTGCAAAAACTCAATCAAGAAAAAGACAGATATGAGCCCTTGCTCTGCCCAAAATGATGACCAATCTCAGATAATGGTAGCATTGCAACAAAACTTATAAATTATTGGCTTGATATCAAACTAGGGAATATAAAGATTCCCAACAGAGAGTTTCTCCAATATTATCCCCTTTATTCAGTTATATGCATCGTACCTGAAAATCTGCGAAAATATTGATGTAGCAACTAACGTTACACGTTCGAAAAGGAGTGGGTATCTGGCTAAGTATCAAGCCAATAAATTTAGATTAATTCTACATAAAACAAAAATATACATTACCCAAGCGTCAAGTGATGTGCAGAGTCTTGGGGCAGTCAGCTCTAAGGCCCCTTTCACACGGGCGAGTATTCCGCGCAGGTGCGATGCGTGATGTGAACGCATTGCACCTGCACTGAATACTGACCCATTCATTTCTATGGGGCTGTGCACACGAGCAGTGATTTTCACGCATCACTTGTGCGTTGCGTGAAAATCGCAGCATGCTCTATATTGTGCGTTTCCACGCAACGCAGGCCCCATAGAAGTGAATGGGGCTGCGTGAAAATCGCAAGCATCCGCAAGCAAGTGCGGATGCGGTGCGATTTTCACGCACTGTTGCTAGGAGATGATCGGGATGGAGACCCGATCATTATTATTTGCCCTTATAACATGGTTATAAGGGAAAATAATAGAATTCTGAATACAGAATGCATAGTACAATAGCGCTGGAGGGGTTAAAACAAAAGAAAAAATAATTTAACTCACCTTAATCCACTTGATCGCGCAGCCAGACTTCTCTTCTGTCTTCTTCTTTGCTGTGTGCAGGAAAAGGACCTGTGGGGACGTCACTCCGGTCATCACATGATCCATCACCATGGTAAAAGATCATGTGACGGACCATGTGATGACCGGAGTGACGTCACCACAGGTCCTTTTCCTGCACACAGCAAAAAAGAAGACAGAAGATAAGATGCCTTTGTCACTGTACAATACAATGAAATGTTGTTTGGAGCAATCCTAGATGCCATGGACAGAGGAACAAGAACTGACATTTAAACTAAAGCATTACACTAGAAAAAAACAAAATATTGCACTAGAAAGCATTACTATTCACAGTTCACAGTGTATATATATATATATATATATATATATATAGCAAGAGCAAAGTAAGAAGTGCTTATGAGAATATATACACACTGATTCAGACACCACTGCAGACAAGAGATCATCATGGGGTCATGGATGCAGCAGTCACTTTCAGTCTGTGGTAGTTTCTATCCTAGGAAGGGGCAATAATCTCCGAGCATTTAGGAGACTGATTGTTTTGGGGGTAAAAGCTGTTCTTCAGCCTCGTGGTGCGGGCGTGTAGGGCTCTAAGACGCCTACCAGAGGGTAAGGGAATGAAAAGGCTGTGGCCGGGGTGAGTTGGATCCCCGCAGATAATTTTTGCCCTGTTGCTGCAGCGAGCAGTGAAGATGTCCTCCAGTGATGGTAGCTGAGGACCAGTGATTCTGCCAGCCATTCTGATGATGCGCTTGAGGGTCTTCTTGTCCTCAGAAGAGCAGCCGGAGGACCCCACTGTAATGCAGTATGTGATAACAGATTCTATGGTGCAGCTGTAAAAATTGACTAGCAGCTGTTTTGGGAGTTGTGCTTTCTTCAGACTCCTCAGAAAATAAAGCCTCTGAAGGCCTTTTTTGGTAATTTCTGTTGTGTTTTCTATCCATGACAGGTCCTGACTAATATGAACTCCCAAGAATCTGAAACTTTGAACTATCTCCACGTTTCCACCATTAATGCTAATGGGATGGTGTCCATTTTGTTTCTTCTTCCTAAAATCCAGAATTAGCTCCTTTGTTTTCTTGGTATTGAGTAGGAGGTTGTTGTTCTTACTCCATCTCTCTAGGTTCTCAACCTCTTTCCTATAGGCTGTTCCATCATTGTTGGAGATCAGGCCTATCGTGGTCGTGTCATCTGCACATTGTATAATGGTATTGGTATTGTGAATAGGTTTACAGTCATTTGTGAAGAGGCAGTAAAGGAGAGGGCTCCACACACAGCCTTGCGGTACCCCAGGGTTTAGTGTTAAGGATGAAGAGAAGTGCTTGCCCATGCGTACGATTTGTGGTCTTTTTGTAAGAAAATCCAGTTGCACAGGTGTGAGCTGAGACCCAATTTGTTCAGTTGCGTTGCCAACTTGTTGGGAGGGATGGTGTTAAAGGCCGAGCTGTAATTAATGAACAGCATCCGCACATAGCTGTTCCTCTGCTCCAGTGTGACAGCGCAGTGTGAAGGGTCAGTGACACAGCATCCTCAGCCGACCTATGTGCTCTGTCAGCAAACTGGTATTGGCCCATGGAGGTGCAGATCTTGCTCTTCATGTGCCTGAGGACAAGTTGTTCAAAGCACTTCATAGCAATAGGAGTGGGAGCCACCGGGCGCTAATCACTTATGGTCTTCACCCCTGCCTGTTTTGGAATTGGGACAATTGTGGAGGACTTCAGGCAAGTGGGGACAATGGCCTGCTCTAGTGAGCTGTTAAACATACTGGTAAACACTGTTTTCAGCTGTTTAGCACAGTTTTTTAGGACTTTTCCAGGAACTTCACCAGTGCCAGCTGCTTTGTGGGGATTAATGTGGTTTAAGGCCCCTTCTACCTCATGTGCTCTCAGCATCAGGGAACATGATGGAGCCTCTTGCTGGGCTAATTTGATGATAGGCAGCTCGTTGTCTTTGTCAAATCGTGCAAAAAAAGATTTAGGTCATCAGGAGAGAAAGAATTTCCGGTGTTGATAGAACAGGTGTTGCTCTTATAATTCGTAATGGACTTGATACCCTGCCACATGCGTCGGGAATCAGAGCTTGTAAAATGATGTTGTATTTTTGGTTTTGTAGCAGTGCTTTGCCTCCCTAATGCCCTTCTTCAGATTGGACCTGGCTGTTTTGTACTCCTCTGGGTCTCCCTTTCGGAAAGCAATGTCACGTGCCTTCAAAAGGTTTTGGACATTTCTGTTTATCCATGGTTTCCTATTTGGGAAGGTCTGAATGATTTTGGTATCAGTGACATTGTCCATGCAAAATTTAATACAGGATATCTGTGTCCTCAAAAGCTGGGCTGCGCGATCAAGTGGATTAAGGCGAGTTAAATTATTTTTTATTTTGTTTTAACCCCTCCAGCGCTATTGTACTATGCATTCTGTATTCAGAATGCTATTATTTTCCCTTATAACCATGTTATAAGGGAAAATAATACAATCTACAGAACGCCGATCCCAAGCCCGAACTTCTGTGAAGAAGTTCGGGTTTGGGTACCAAACATGCCGATTTTTCTCACGCGAGTGCAAAACGCATTACAATGTTTTGCACTCGCGCTGAAAAAAATCGGGCATTTTCCCGCAACGCACCCGCACCTTTTCCCGCAACGCCCGTGTGAAAGAGGCCTAAAGAGTTTTTCTGATAATCCAAATCTTTCTCCAGAGATCTCCCTTTCTTTCTTTGTTTTTTTCTTTTTGGTATCTGGTTTCTTAACCCAAAACTTATCAGATGAACACACCTTCCTAGTTTGGAACTTTCCAATCATTGTTGGATAGGCGTGTGCATTGATAAGGAACGTGACATCATAATACTACCCAGAATGCACTTTTGCTACTGGTGTAGTATTAACTGCTCATAGCTAGGTGGCACTGTTGCATAAGCATCATACCATTAAGGGTTAACTCATACATGCCTGATATTTTCAATGCTACACACCTTTGACATCTGGAGGCCTTGTCTCAAAGCCGAGGGACAAAAGGAGATTTTTGTGCAACTTACCAGTAAAATCTATTTCTCGCTCTTCATTAGGGGGACACAGAGACCGTGGGTATAGCTATGTCCTCTAGGAGGCGTTGACACTAGTAAAAGCTGTTAGCTCCTCCCCTGGCAGCTATACCCCATCCAGCCTGGAGAGAGAGCTTCAATTTGTGTACAAGCAGTAGGAGAAGCAAGTAAATGAACGAAAAAACATGGAACACCCAATGGGGTCCTAACCAGCAACAGCCACAACTGTGGTCGAACAACAATACTGGGTGGGTGCTGTGTCCCCCAATGAAGAGCTAGAAAGAGATTTTACTGGTAAGTTATACAAAAATCTCATTTTCTCGCCCATATTCATTGGGGGACACAGGGACTGTGGGACGTCCAAAAAAAAAAAATCTTGCGAGAACTTGAGCTCCTTCTCCCTGGCTAAGTGTGGGGCCCTCTGATTGGATGCGCTTGCAGCCAGGGAGAAGATAACTTGAATGGGGCCCACGATTTGCACTGCAAAAATGTAGTGCATGCGCTACTTTTTTGCGGTGCGGAGGCACGGCCACAAACACCACAGAAGCACTCCGTAGTGGTTCTGTGGGGTTCCAATCCGTGCCTCCGTTCCGCATCTCTGTGATTGCCGACCCATTCAAGTGAATGGGTCCGTGATGCGGAGTGCACACGGCCGGTGCCCCATGTATTGCGGACCCGCCTTATGAGGGCCACAATACGGCCACGGGGGACACGCGGTCGTGTGCATGTAGCCTAAGGTTGTGAGCAGGAAACCTAAGCGAGAGTCTGGGTTTTGAAATCCCCACCGGTTTCTAGAACTGGAGGCACTGGTGATTTACTTGGCCCCACTGGGGGCTTTAGGGGCCCATGGTGATCGGTGAAAACTTGCCCTTCGCTTGTCAAGCCAAAGGGTTGGGGGCCCATTTTGTAACCCAAGGGCCATGGAGGATTTTTCACATGAATTTCTGACTCATGGATATCAAAATCAAAGGGAGACCGAAAAACCACATGAAAATATGCACAAAAAAACAGCAATAAACGTGGAATTTCGATGCGGTTTCTCCGTGGAGCTCATAAATGATTCTGTAGGGCTCTACAGGTCTGTCACTTGCTGCTGTTTACGTTAGAAACCGTCTACTATCCTAACCGTGAACAATCACCTAGAGGCCGCCGTGTGTGTGAACAGGGCTTATAAATAAGCGCCGTCCCCTCCAGCCCTCACCGCCGCCGCCTCTTCTCTCTCCGACAGACCTGACAGAATGACAGAATACGTCAAGCGCGGCACAGCAACCTCTCGCCAGGCCCCGCCCACCGCGTTCAAACCGGCCAATCGGACGGCAGCCGCTGCCGTCGCTCTTCCATCCAATCAGGTTTAAGGATACTGCGCAGTGAGACAGTTCAAACGGGCAGCCTAAACGGCGGAGGTTCTGGGAAGCCCGGAGAGCCGGGTGTATCGCGATAGATCGCGGAGGGAGCACGGTGCGACGAGGAAACAGGTCAGGGATTGGTCGTGACTCAGTGGCTGGGGAAAGCGTGCTGTCTGGAGACGGGCGGGTGAGGGGGCCCTGACATGGCCTACATAGGGTGGGCTTCCTGTGGGGAAGGTGAGGGAGGCTGCGGGTCCAGGTGTCGGGCTGATGTGCAGGCCTGGCATGGGGGGCTGGGCAGCTGTGTGTGAGGGCTGGCTGCCCTGGCGTTACTATGGGCAGATATTGAGATCCATGGATCTGAGGAAGTGGTCGCTGATCAGAACTAGTTTTTTGAATGATTTGTGCAAGAAAAGGGAAAGCTACATATCTGCACCATGAGATGTGTCCGCTGGCTCCACCTCAGGTGGTCGCCGGTCTGCACTGAGGTCCTGCGGACACACCGGGATCAGCCGTTGCTGTGTTGTGTAGCAAAACAAATATATGCAAATGAGCTGTTCGGTGCACTGAGGGGCTCTGGCCCACCCTCTGTGCACTGGTGTGCAGCCTAAAGGGTTATTCCTATCTGGGATGGTGATGGCCCATTGGTAGGATGGGGATCAGCAACCTTTGGGACTCCTGCTGCTGTGAAACTACAACTCCCAGCATGCAAACGTGCTCCATTGGATTTCCAACAGCCTTAGAAGTGAATGGTGCATTCTGGGAGTTGTAGTTTCAGAACTGGAGTGCTGAAGGTTTTGGATCCCTGTGATGGGATATGCCATCAGTGTCAGATAGGTGCAGGTCCCACCTCTGGGATCTCCTCCACTGGCCCCAAAGTGAAGGAGCGTGCGCTATGCATTTGTGATGGAGGGGTTATCTGAGAGTATAGAAACCCCTCCCCCATATGCTGAACCCCTCCCCCTACACTAAATATACTTATCCCGCTCCACTCTAGGTCCCAGCACTGCCGCTGCTGCTTCTCTCCGTGTCTGGATGAAAACACCTGTTGGGGAGGGCAGCAAATGGCTGTTTCTCCCCCCCCCCTCCAACACCGAATGTGTTCATCTGCGCAAGGGGAGAAGCAATAGTGCAGGGTCCAGGAACAGTGTGGGGTGCCGTGTGTGGGGTACTCTCAGGTAACCCCTTTAATTCATTCATATGGGAGGTAAAATAGTTTTGGAAGTCCTGTAGTGGTAGATGGGAGTACCGTGTAGGCACAGCCACTGCTGTATTTACTGCCGGAAGCCAGGGTTTGGCGGTTTTCAGAACTTTCATAGTGATTAAGAGCGCGGCGTGCCCTCGTTCACTTGGCAGGCCCTGTTCTGAAGGTAAGAGTGGGTCGCAGAGGTGGGACCCCCGCCTATCCTAGTGATATGCCATCAATGTCTGAGATGGGAATAGCCCTTTAAAGGGAACCTGTCACCTGTCCTAAGGGCAACATAGCGTAGTGACAGACCCGCCGACTAAAGTGGTCTTCTGAGCTGGCAGTCGCTTCTTCTAGATTACTGACATGCCGAACCCCACAACACTGCGAGAGAGGGGAGACTGAGGCTCCGTCCCACTTCTGGACATTGACAGGCTTCTTTTCTGTTATGCATAACAAAGTCAACGTTCGGAGACGGGTAGCGAGCCTCGTTAGGCTCGTCTCGCTCACAGCGTTGGCAGTGCGATGCAAGTTCTGCATGTAAAACTGACTGCCAGCCAAGAAGTGACCAGCTCGGCGGGTCTGTCGCTACACTGTGCTGCCCTCAGTGAGGCCAGTATACTGCCTGTGATAGGTCCCTATAACCTGGTGTCCAGTAACGATCATTTCTGCCTCTTGCCCCAAATTGCCTAAGATCCAGCATATTTGCCTCAAACGTCTTCTGGACCCGGGTCTAAAGGAGCTCAGCTAAGCTGTAATGGACAGCCATAAAAACTGAATGCAGCTCTGGGGTATAATACAGGATGTAACGCGGGATCAGTACAGGATAAGTAATGTATGTATACAGTGACTCCACCAGCAGAATAGTGAGTGCAGCTCTGGAGGATAATACAGGATAAGTAATGTATGTACAATTGTGGCAAAAAGTTTTCAGACTGACAAATTTTGGTTTACACAAAGGTTTGCTTAATGTTTCTGGATGTTTGTCGGCTGTTTCTCTGGTATACTGTTATAAGTACAGTTATAAGCATTTTATGGTTTTTTTTTATGACAAATCCAAGTTTATGTAAAGACTCAATGTTTCCAGTGACGCTGCTTTTTCAAGACTTCTGTAGTTCGGCCGGCTATCAGCTTCTGGGCCAAATCCTGGCTTCCTAATCGGTGCTTGGAGTTTACTGTAATTTGAGGGTTGACCACAGGTTCTCAATGGGATTGAGTTCTGGAGAGCTTCCTGGCTATGGACCCAAAATTTCAACATTTCAGTGAGCCACTTGGTTCTCACTTTTGTCTTGTGACATGGTGTCCATCATGCTGAAAAAAGCATTTCTCATCACTACATTGCTGCTGGATGATTGGGAGTAGTTGCTCTTGGAGGTTTTGATCCCTTTGGTATTATTCATGGAAAAATTGTGAGTGAGCCCTTCATTATGAAGAAGCATATCACAATACAGAAGATGGGTTGTCTAATGATGGTTCTAAAAAAATGGAAGAATTAAATGTAATGTTTTCTGTAAATAAAAATACCTTTTTAAAGGGGGTTATCCTGTGAATAATGAAAATCATACATCGTCTAGTACATGACTATCTTTCTAACAAAATCTAGAACCAGTCCTGTATCTAACATGGATCCAGAGATCTCCACATTCATTGCTCTATTTGCTCTGCTAGATTTATTTCAAGCTCTTCGCTTAGGGGACGTGTCCTTTCTGCTGCAGCTGGTTGCAGTTGAAGGATGGAACTGAGCATGTGCTATCTTGGTGCACAGGACAGAGAAATTAGCAAGAGCTAACGGCAGGTGGCGCTATACAGAAATTCCATTGAATAACTTTAGCTATAATACATCTATAAAATAAATTATATAGAATTGTGTATAAATTATAATTTTTGGAATGCACTTAAAGGGGCACCCACATCACTTTTGATGCCCGCACCGCTGCATCTCCCCGTTGAGCGGATCAAAACATCCGGGGGGCATCCAATAGCAGGTAGCTGTGCGGGCATCAGAAGAGGAGCAGGTGCCAGGGAGCAAGGAAAGTACAACCTCTGTGAGGGGCCTGGGTATTATAGGGGTTGGATAAATGTTTTATAAAAAAAATATAACTTATACAGAACATAATTGTATATAATTTCCTGCCATAAATTCCATGGCGCTGTAAATCCAGATGGGGTTATACATTTATGAAAATACAGTAAACCAACTTGGTAGACTGGTACAGAGGGGTAGAGGACTCTGCCCACAAGAGCTTACAGTCTACAAGTACAGGATGAGTAATGTATGCACATAGTGAGTGCAGCTCTGGAATAAAATACAGGATGTAACTGAGGATCAGTACAGGATAAGTAATGCAATGTACACAGTGACTGCACCAGCAGAATAGTGAGTGCAGCTCTGGAGTATAATGCAGGAGGTAATTGAGGATCAGTACAGGATAAGTAATGGATGCGTGCTGTTTCTCTGCCTTTGTGTACATCTATATATGTAGCACTTCTAGGGTTCATCCTGTGGACCCTCTTACAGAGGAATACAGGCAGTCACTATGTTGTTGATCAGTACACACTGGAGTTCAGTTTTTCCATCCTGCTTTACCCGCTGACTTTGAGTTGTTGGCTTCTGGGTGGGCAGCAGGTGACCCGGGTGATGCACTCCGGTCTCCGTTAGATATACTAAAGTGTATGGTCTCCTGAGTGATATGTTCCCCAGGTCTGCATTAAGTATCGCAGTAAGTATGTTCTTAATGAACTATATAATATGATGTTTGGCACTAGATGATAAATAGTCCCCATAGTTGGGAAACACAGAAAGGGGTGGTGTGAATTTTGAATATGTAATTGTTTATTAGCATATTAGATTGGGTCATGTGACCTTTTTGAGAGGGGATATGCTGTCAGTTGCTTGATAAAGACCACACGCGTCGAAACGTTGCATAGTGTTGGTGAATAAACCTTTGAGAGAATGAAGACTGGAGAGTGCTGTGGTTTTTTACAAGTGCATCTAAAGTTGGGGGAGTTTGAGACTGACTTCCGACACGGCAGGCACCACCACAATAGGGAACGGTATTTACCCCTGTTTTCCCTTGTGCTGCTACACTTAGTTTTTTTCGCCCTCCGGTCTATTACCATTGTAACCCTCCCCTTTCTGGGGGGTTCATTCCAGTGTCTCCTGTGGAGGGCCACATAACCACTTCTGATGCTGAGGAAGATCAGCGAGGCATGTGGCCACCTCTATGGATGGTGGATGCAGCATTGGGGGCTTCCTAGAAACTGTAGGGGAGCTATGATTTAAGTACGTTCTCTGCAAACAATGTAATTAAACAAAAAATAAATAAATATGGAAGTTGCTTAATTAGATGACCTTTGGCTTTCTGGCTAAAGTTTAGATACAAGTGGCCATGGACTGCAGTGTGACATGTCAGGCTTTATTTGCCCGGTGGGGGTTGACCAGTCTCCTTTGTTAGTGTGTACAGGGCTATAAACTACTTGACCTCTCCACCGGAGTTACTGTGTCCTGGGTATGTTGCTGTGCAAACCCTGTTATGTGACTGAACAAATGTCGCCCTGCACCCTTGGTGTGGTTCTACCTGTTCCTCATAGGAATGCATTATGTGCTGTGGTGGATCTGCTTACCAGGGATCAGAGGCTTATAGGCAACTGAGGCCCCGGTGTTTGATCAGTGATTGTGAGCCAAAACCAGGAGTGGGTCAAACACTGGGCCAGAGCCTGATCCCTGCCGCTGGGTTCTGGCTCCATTGCTGTTCCTCAGGTCCCATGACACGTCTGCCGCCTTCACGTGACCTGGTGTCAAACCAGATGCTGATGTAAGGAGACTTGGGACAGCGATGGAGCCAGAGCCCAGCGGCAGGGATCAGGTATAAGTAGAATTACCACCCCGGGTTTGTCAACACCTGTAAAGGGGTATTCACATTGTGGGCGTAGGGCAAGGATATGCCCTCAATGTCTGATAGGTGCGGGTCCTGCACCTTTCCTTAGAACAGAGACCGCAAAGTGGAGGGCACAAGGCGCATGCATGGCCGCCCTTCATTCACTTCATTCATTCATTCCTTCCAGAAATAGCCGAGCAGCCCTATTGAAATGAATGGGAAGCGCACGGCCACCTCTTTCTCCATGGTGCTTAAAGAATTGGCCGAGCCAGCTATTTTCGGCACTCCCATAGGAAGGAATGGAGGGCAGCTGCGCGTATGTGATGCGTCCTCCATCACTTTGTGGGCTCCATTCTAAGGTTAGATGCAGGACCCTCAGGTTTGATCCGCATCTGTCAGACACTAGGGGCATATACTGGCGATATGCCCCCAATGTCCGAGATGGGACAACCCCTTTTAAAGGTAACCTGTCACCTGAAAAAACGCATATAAAACCGCCAGCATTACCTCATAGTAGCCCTCAGTCTGTTAATAATCATATGTTTGACTCGGTAGTTTGATGCGCCATAGATTCAAAAAAAGACGTTTTAAGCGCCATCTTGCCAGTCAGCTTGAAGTCAAGGGGGCAGCGGCTTCCTTGCTTCGTCAAGGTAAGCACGCCCCCTAACCGTCCCCTTTTTTGTTAGTTTGACAGCCTGCAGTGCGGCAGGGATCGCATATGTCTTGCGCATGCGCGGTGCGCTCCTTGGTTAAGCGCGATCCTGTCTCCGGCTGCTGCTGTTAGCCGGGTTTCAGCGGCGCACTGCGCATGCGCAAGACTTGGGTGATCCCAGACGCACTGCAGGCTGTCAATCTAACAAAAAACGAGACGCTAGGGGGCGTGCTTACCTTGACTTGAAGCTGACCGGCAAGATGGCGCTTAAAACATTGTTTTTTGAATCTATGGAGCATCAGACTACCGGATCAAACATATGATTATTAGTGTTGATTGCGAAAATTCTAATCGCGAATATAGGCACTTCGAATTTTCTAATTGACTATTTTCACAATCAAGAAAATAATGACTGGAGATCACGAATTTGCGAATTTATGGCGAATACTCGCCTGAAAAATCGCCAATTTGAATAATGCCTATGCCGCTCAACACTAATGATCATTAACAGACTGGGGGCTACTATGAGGTAATGCTGGCGGTTTTATATGCGTTTTTGAGGTGACGGTTTTCCGTTAAACACTCAGGGTCAGATATTAGGGTATTGGTTTCCTGCTAGATGTTGTCTGCGCTGAGGAAGCGTTCGCACCTTGCTTTTTAGTGGTTTCTCTTGTTTTATTTATGGCTTTTTATTTTCTCTAAGTGTCTGCTCCAGAACTTTACTGGGAATCGTGAAAATCGGGACGAATTTTTCTTTTTAAGTGATGCCGCTTGTTGAAGCAGTAGTGTGCGTTTTCTGTCCAGAAGGTTTGATCTCCTCTATGGCTAGGTTTGCCCAGCAGATACTTGCAGCAGATTCTTTGGCAAGGATTGCGTGGCCTCCATTTGTTTTCAATCTGAGTCTGTACCGCTGTTCACGCAGCTGTAGATTATTGATGTGAGGGTTTTCTGGGCAATTCTTGGTGCGGATGTTGTGGGAGTCTGCCGCTGGTTTAGCTCCATTCAGTGGGACCGCGGCACAGACTGTAAGACCATGGGCATCTGTCAGCAGACTTGTAACAGGTCAGCCAGTGTACATGTGCGCTTGGCAGCTGAAGGTGTCTGTGTTGGTCGCATGTTCCTATGTGCCCGCATTGCTGCGAAAAATCATTATATGCAAATGAGCCTCTCGTGCAACGAGGGCGTTACTATTACTCCTAGAGGCTCAGCTCTCTCTGCAACTGCTGTGTCCTCTGCTCTTTGATTGACAGGACCAAGCGTGATGATGTTTACACTGCCGATCCCGTCAAAGTGAAGCGGGCCCGGCAGTTGCAGAGCCTCAAGGTGTAATGGCAACGCCCCCGTTGCACCTAGAGGCTCATTTGCATGTAATAGGGGTTATCCGACCCCCTAAAATGCCCTCCCATATACCTGGGCCCACACAATGTACTTGCCATGCTGCCCGGCTGTTTCTCCCTGTTGCCTGGATGAAAACATTGGGGGGGGGCCTCATCACCGCCTCCCATTGGCTGCATATTGTTGTGGGTGATGGGGAGATGCAGCGGCCCAGGCATATTGGGGGGCGGGGGGGGGGGGGCCCTTCAGGGATCGGTTAACCCCTTTAAAACATCATGTTTCTCAGCAATGCGGGCACATATGTACACGGGACCAACACAGACGCCTTCAGCTGCTAAGTGCACATGTAACAGGTCAGCCAGTGTCATAGGGACAAACCTGCTGACAGATGTTGTGTGAACATGGCCATCAGGGGGAAACGGCTAAAGAACCGCCGCCCACGCACCGGTTTGTATTGCAGAGTATCCCCTCGGAGTTCTACCTGCCCCTTCTAGTCCGCTCCAGGCAGGGGATTGCTGAGAGGGTCTCCTTCATGTTGTGCCGAGGCCACCTACCTGCAGAGGGAGTTGTTAGTTGTGATGGTCTCCTGTAGGGGGCGCCGCCGAGCGAGGCCGTGCCCCCCGGACAGGGCGGCTGCTGATGCTGAGGCTGGTACCGGGCGGTCGCCATTGGCTCCCGCTGCCGGAAGGGGCGGGGCTCCGGCTCCGGGCCGTGACATCATTGGCGATGCCGCCGAGCCCTTTGTGAGACCGGAGAGTCTCCGGCCGCTGCGGAGGGAACCAGGGCCGCGCTCTGGCCGAGCCCCCCGGCACATCAGGTACAGCCCGGGGGCAGGAGGACACATCGGGACAATGCTGCTCCTGCTATTGGAGTTGGACCTGTCCTCTGTGACACTGACAACTCCGGGTCTGGTATTTGGTGTGTAGCTCTGCTGTTGTCGCCACCTGACTGCCTCTGCTGTTGCTAAGCAACCACCTACTGCAGTGGGAGCCTGAGGGGCCCATTAGGCCATGTTCACACACATTTTTGCTCCAGATTTATTTTTTATTTTTTTGCATTTCTGCAGCAGCTTGCGATTTGCGCTGTCGCCCCGTTCTGTACAGCGGCTGGTCATGTTGCGGGTAAGATCACGGTGTAAGCCCAGCCTAAAGCGGGAGGTGCAGGGCACGACGAGTCCTGGGAGAGATGCAGCTGCCAGGAAGACGGCAGGGCAGTCTGCATTTTAAGAAATTATATTTTTCCTTCATTACTTATTGACGAGTAGAGACGGAAGTAAAACTAAAAGCCCGAGCCGCAGGTGATAATGCTCTGTGCAGCATCGGGGGGGCCCGGACGTAAAACATCAGGGGCCACAAACCCCGGGGTGCTCTGGTTAGTGTGATCAGCAGGAGTTCTGCCTTGAATACAGGGGGTCCTACCATACTGGGGTGGGGGGTGAACTACCATTCTAAACGCCTTCCACACCCCTAAATTCTATTCAGTTTTAAGATCTTTGATTGCGCTCAGTGAATGAGAACCCTACCCTTGTTCACATTCTGCAGGCCCCCTTGATGGCTACTCCTGCTGTTCACTGACAAGTAGAGATTATTGTATCTTACAGGGGTTGTCTGGGGTTTTAGGAGTAGCCATTACTCTCACATTACGGAGGACCTTTCATCAGTGATGGTCAGTTTGCAGTGTTCGCCAGCTGCCATCTCTAGTAAGGTAGACTCGCCTGTCCGGCAAGGCACAGGTAGGCCTGTGCCGGGCTGAAATCAAATGCAGGCAGTTCCGAGAACATCCCGATGAAGGCCCCCAACGGCTGTTCTCAGAACTGCCTGCTCCCGGTGACTGTATTTGATTTCAGCCCAGCTCCCGGCACAGGTAAGGGCCTACCTGTGCATCGCCGGACGGGTGAGTCTACCTTACTAAAGATGGCAGCCCACATGTGTTCGCTGGCGAACACTGCCAACTGACCATCACTGCCTTTCATCAGTTTGTACTTCACGTTGTAGGCCAAGATTAGGAGATGTTGTCCTGCTGCTCCATTGCGGCACCCTGTATGCTAATTAATGGCATTGGTATAGGGAGGAGGCAGAGACGAGGGCGCCTCCTTCTTCCTGGCTGTGACACGGTTTGCTGCGATTGGACAGGGAGAAGGAGACGCCCCCTGAGAAAAGCTGGCGTCTCCTCCCTGTACCAACGCTATTGGTTAGCATTCGGGGCGCCAAAACAGAACTTGGGGGCGTAGTGTTGCAGCAGTGAAGTGTATAGGTAAAATATAATTGTGTGACCTCTCCTAATCTTGACCTATGTGAAGTATTGATTTCTGAAAGTACAAACTTATGAAAGGTCCTCTTTAAAAGGGTTTTTCCAGGCTCCTGATATTGATGACCTATACGATAGGTCAATGATGTCTGATCAGTGGAGTCCGGCACCGCCACCAATCGGCTGTCCCTTGCCGGCGCAAGAGTTAGCACTTTGAATGGAAGAGTAAGCACAGCCGGTTTAAAAAAAAAAAGTCCATGGCTGTGTGCATGAGCGCTTATCCTGAGGATAGGTCCTTCAATATCGGGAGCCTGGAGAAGCCCTTGAAACCCCTTGCCGATCCTGCAGCAGTGATGTCATGTGTCCACTACAGCCATCTCCGCAGGATCCGTAAATTAATGGGTGTGGGTCAGTTACTATAGGTGCCTCCGTGCCATACCTCGGTGTCACCTGTGATGGATTGGCTTCCATTGTGTCTGTGTATTGGCCCCCAGAGCTCCGGGCTCAGCACAGGATTAGTACTAGTGTGTGGTGCGATCGTAGTCATCACGTGAGGAGGATCTGCGGGGAGTTGTGTATGTGAGCGGGTCTCCCGGGGATGCAGGTAATGAGCTTTGTATACACGGCACCTGCTGACTCCACACCTTGTTACTGATAATGGGCGACTGCTCCTGCGGTGATCGGTCTGCTGTAAATTGTAGTCGTCATTCTCTACATTGTTCCTTTCATTTGTTTTTACAGATGAGTTTAGAAAAACTGTTCCTTTTTAAGGGCCTATTTTTAGAGACTTTAGGCCCCTTGCAGACTAGCGTTCCTCCCGCAGCGAGTCCGCATCGCAGCACCCGGCCTGACCTCCCAGCACTGGCATTATGCCAGTGTTATCCAATACATTCCATAACTGTAAGGGCTACATAGCATCATAAATCAATATAATGCTATGTGACCCCCGGCAGCGCTGGAAGGAGCGCTCGTACTCAGAATAGGTATATCCATATCAGGATGGTGGGGGTCTGACACCTGGCGCCCCCTCAAAGAGCAACTGTTTGAAGAGAACGGAGTTCCTGTCGGCGCAGCAGCCTTTTCCTAGGACAGTGACGTAACGTGGCCTAGCTGCAGCTCAGTCCCGTTGAAGTGAATGGGGCTGAGCTGCGATACCAAGCACAGCCGCTCTACAATGTACGGCGCTGTGCTTGGTGAGCTGTTAGGCCATTGCACTCGCTGGTGGGATAGCTGGCCATTAGAGTGTTAGGGCTCATGCACACGACTGTGGGCAGTCCGCAAAAAATACGGATGACTTCTGTGTGCGTTCTGTATTTTGCAGAACAGAAGAGCTGGCCTTTTTAATAGAGTCCTATCCTTGTCCGTAATGTGGACAATAATGGGGCAAGTTCTGTTTTGAGAAGGCACCGGCGTGCACAGTAGCGCTGCAGCATTCTCCCCACTCGCCATGCACAGCGCTGTCCGTTGTATGGCAGTGTGCTTGGTATAGCAGCTCAGCCCCATTCACTTTGAGGCTGAGCGACGCCTGGGCAGTGTGAGGACGCTGGCGTAGGGAAGGCTGCGCGCTCCGGTGCCTTCTCAAACAGCTGATCAGCGAGGGTCCCAGGTGTTGGACCCCCACTGATCAGATACTTTAACTGATGACCTATCCTCTGGATAAACACCTTATTGCACTTCTGTTTGGTTTACATTGTTTCTGTGTGGCAGAGTAGCTTGGACTTGACGCTATTGTACCGAGTAAAGGAGAACTGATCCGGAAATTGAAGAGGTCTTCCTTACACAGTGATTAGCCAATGGTCCAAAGCACTAAATCAGTGCAGCGGCCCCATTCATTCGCCATCATTAGGGGGTCCCAGAGGTTGGACCCACCTCCTTCACCACCAGTTATGAAGTGATGGCATATACTGGTCATTAGGCTTGAGCGAATAGAGCTTTGGATGATGGATCCGAAGTCGATTCTTTAAAAAAATTTGTTTTCAATGTTTCCGTACAACATTTAATTGTATTTGCTCCGTGTAGACAAATTTGTGTCGCCCAAAGTAGCGTGAGTGCGCATTTAAAAACCTTTTTAAATTAGGAATTGGTACCAAAACTGACTTCAAATTCTTAATTTAATCTTTTTAAACACGCAGATAGGAATACCGGACTAATTCACTGAAGTCTAACGCAACTTTGGGCGATGCGAAATTGGCCTACATGGGGCCCATACGTTTTAATGCTGTACAGAAACTGCATTAAAAACTAACTTTTTGAACAAATTGACTGTGGATCTACGATCTGACTAAGCTAGTTTCGCTCAAGCCTACTTGTCGTTAAAGGGGTATTGCCATCTTGTAAAGTTAAAGGGGGTTGTCCTGACATTCCTATAAGTGATCAGTATCTGGTGGGGGTCCTCTTCAAATATCTGATCACCGGGCTGCTGGGTGTCGGACCCCCACCGATCAGATATTGATCACCTATCTTGCCGATAGAGCTTCAATATAAACGGCAGGACAACTCCTTTCACCTGGTTGTACATCTTCGTTCTCTTTGATCCTGAGTGAAGGGAAGCTTCTCCTCCTCTCATCAGGAAGTATTAATGTGTACAGGAATAAAAATGGCTTCAGAGCTGTCAGCACTAGGCGTTCTGTCGACGCTGCCGCACCCGCCGCCCTGCCTGCATAATTACACAGGTAGCGGTCAGGCTGCCTTTCCAGGCCAGAACATGTCCGCATTGCCAGCATGTGTACTGTGTACATACAACGGTGACTGCTCTTCCAACCGGTATTGTCTGTCCTCTATACAGACTACTCCGCATTCCACAAATGGTTAATTCCTGTAATAGGTTTAATTGGACCATTGACCAGTTTTGCAGGATATTTTGCTTGAGTTATCATCCAAGGCCCATTTTACACGTCTGTGATCAGTCGTGTACTGTCTGTTCTCTTGACCTTTCATTTTTAGGCTGGGTTCACACGGGCAAATGTGCGGGTGCGTTGCGGGAACACCCGCGATTTTTCTGCGCGAGTGCAAAACATTGTAATGCGTTTTGCACTCGCGTGAGAAAAATCGTGCGTGTTTGGTACCCGAACTTCACAGAAGTTCGGTCTTGGGATCGGTGTTCTGTAGATTGTATTATTTCCCCTTATAACATGGTTATAAGGGAAAATAATAGCATTCTGAATACAGAATGCATAGTAAACTAGCGCTGGAGGGGTTAAAAAAAATAATTTAACTCGCCTTAGTCCACTTGATCGCGTAGCCCGGCATCTCCTTCTGTCTCCTTTGCTGAACAGGACCTGTGGTGAGCATTAATTATAGGTAAAGGACCTTTGGTGACATCACTCCGGTCATCACATGATCTTTTACCATGGTGATGGATCATGTGATGACCGGAGTGATGTCACCAAAGGTCCTTTACCTGTAATTAATGCTCACCACAGGTCCTGTTCAGCAAAGGAGACAGAAGGAGATGCCGGGCTACGCGATCAAGTGAACTAAGGTGAGTTAGGCCTCTTTCACACTTGCGTTGTTGGGATCCGGCATGCACTTCCGTTGCCGGAGGTGCCTGCCGGATCCGTAACAACGCAAGTGTACTGAAAGCATTTGAAGACGGAACCGTCTTCCAAATGCTTTCAGTGTTACTATGGCACCCAGGACGCTATTAAAGTCCTGGCTGCCATAGTAGGAGCGGGGGAGCGGTATACTTACAGTCCGTGCGGCTCCCCGGGCGCTCCAGAATGACGTCAGAGCGCCCCATGCGCATGGATGACGTGATCCATGTGATCACGTGATCCATGCGCTTGGGGCGCCCTGACGTCACTCTGGAGCGCCCGGGGAGCCGCACGGACGGTAAGTATGCTGCTCCCCTGCTCCCCGCTACACTTACCATGGCTGTCAGGACTTTAGCGTCCCGGCAGCCATGGTAACTATTCAGAAAAAGCTAAACGTCGGGTCCGGCAATGCGCCGAAACAACGTTTAGCTTAAGGCCGGATCCGGATCAATGCCTTTCAATGGGCATTAATTCCGGATCCGGCCTTGCGGCAAGTCTTCAGGATTTTTGGCCGGAGCAAAAAGCGCAGCATGCTGCGGTATTTTCTCCGGCCAAAAAACGTTCCGTTCTGGAACTGAAGACATCCTGATGCATCCTGAACGGATTACTCTCCATTCAGAATGCATTAGGATAATCCTGATCAGTATTCTTCCGGCATAGAGCCCCGACGACGGAACTCTATGCCGGAAGACAATAACGCAAGTGTGAAAGAGCCCTTAAATTATTTTTTTTAACCCCTCCAGCGCTAGTTTACTATGCATTCTGTATTCAGAATGCTATTATTTTCCCTTTATAACCATGTTATAAGGGAAAATAATAGTGATCGGGTCTCTATTCCGATCGTCTCCTAGCAACCGTGCGTGAAAATCGCATCGCATCCGCACTTGCTTGCAATTTTTACGCAACCCCATTCACTTCTATGGGGCCTGCGTTGCGTGAAAAACGCAGAATATAGAGCATGGTGCGATTTTCACGCAACGCACAAGTGATGCGTGAAAATCACCGCTCATCTGAACAACCCCATTGAAATGAATGGGTCGGGATTCAGTGCGGGTGCAATACGTTCACCTACCGCATTGCACCCGCGCGGAAATCTTGTGTTTCAAGAATAGGCAGTTATATTAATGGCTGTTCTGCAAATTGCAGAGCGGACGCCATCTGTGTTTTGCGGATCCGCAGTTTGCAGACTGCAAAACACACAACGGTCGTGTGCATGAGGCCTAAAGCTGAGCTCTTGACTCCACCCCCCCCCCCCCTTCCCCCCCTCCTCCTCCTCTTTCCAGAACTTGGAGTACTTTCACACTAGCATTTGCTTTCCGGCACGCAGTTCCGTCCTACCGGAAAAAAAACCTGATCAGTTTTAGGCCGAATGCACACGGCAGTGAGCGGTCCGTGGTATCCCGGCCTGGATTCTTGCTGACAACAGGCGTGCGCGCACAGCGTCATTGGTTGCTATGACGCCGTACACTTCATGCCGCCGATGCACTACAGTAATACTCATATAATCTATACATTACTGTAGTGCAGCGGCGGCATGAAGCGTATGGCGTCATAGCAACCAATGACGCTGTGCGCGCCTGTTGTCAGCAAGAATCCAGGCCGGGATACCACGGACCGCTCACTGCCGTGTGCATTCGGCCTAAAACTGATCAGGTTTTTTTTCCGGTATTGAGCCCCTAGGACGGAACTGCGTGCCGGAAAGCAAACGCTAGTGTGAAAGTACTCCAAGCTCTGTGAAGACCGCTCACGGCCGTGTGCATTCTGCCTTATCCTAATGCATTCTGAATGGAGAGAATTCCGTTCAGGATGCATCAGTTCAGTCCCTCTTACGTTTTTTGGACGGAGAAAATACCGCAGCATGCTCTATTTTTCTCTCCGGACAAAAATCCTGATCACTTGCCGGCATTTAATTTACATTGAAGTGTATTAGTGCCGGAATCCTGCCGCAAGTGTGAAAGTACCCTTACCCGTTGGCCAGTACCAACTTCTATCCCTTGGCATTTTAGTTTATCTGTTTTTCTCTTAGACGTCTCTTTAGAGAAGTCTGAAACTCAAGAAAGATGTGACAAAAAAGATGAATCTGCACTTGTTTAAAGGGGTTATCCCATGATTAATATAAAAAAAAATGCTCCAGCTGTTCTGCTGGATTTGTCAGGCTGGCAGCTCAGGGGGCGCCCTGTAAGCATCAGGTAATGGCAGTTGAAACCTATAACAGCAGGACAAAGAAATTAGAAAAAGGGCAAACAGCAGGTGGCGCTATACAGATATATTTCATTGAATAATTCAGTAGCTATAAGAATTTTTAACATGCAGTTACAAAAGTATTCAGATCCAGATGCTGGTTTGAGAACTGTGGAATATTTGTGGAACAACCGCATTAAATGTCCATTCCACAGGCCAATGGAGGAAGGGTGTTTGTTACTGTGACCGTTTGAGCGCTGTACTCTTTACGTTGTCAGCAGCGTGTCCGCTTTACACGAGGAGATGTGCTGCTGAGGCTACTTTCACACCTGCGTTCGGGTCTGCGCTCCGTTTGAAGGGGCTCACGAGCGGTCCTGAACGCAGCCGTCCGGCCCTAATGCATTCTCAGTGGAGGCGGATCCACTGAGAATGCATCCGCCTGCCAGCGCTCAGCCTCCGCTCCGCTCAGTGAGCGGACACCTGAACGCTGCTTGCAGCGTTCGGGTGTCCGCCTGGCCGTGCGGAGGCGAGCGGATCCGTCCACACTTATAATGGAAGTCAATGGGGACGGATCCGCTTGAAGATGACACTATATGGCTCAATCTTCAAGCGGATCCGTCCCCCATTGACTTTCAATGTAAAGTCTGGACTGATCCGCTCAGGCTACTTTCACACTTAGAAATTTTTCTAAGTTATAAATCAGACGGATCCGTTCTGAACGGATGCAAACGTCTGCATTATAGGAGCGGATCCGTCTGAGCAGACATCAGATGGACCCGCTCCGAACGCTAGTGTGAAAGTAGCCTGACCAGCGAGCATTTTCACACTGATAAAGATCTGATCAGCTGACCGACTATAAACCCAGTATGCACATTGGGAAATATTCCTCATGTCTAACCTTACTGGGATCTGAGGAGTAGTTGGCATGATGGTAACGCTCTCCACACCTCTGCCTTCTAATGAATGGGCATTTTCACCATCTTTCTATCTAGTAATGGACTGTTGTGGTTTTGTTTTCCTCACAGATATATAGCACAGGAACAAACAAAGGGAGATCATCATGGGGGACGACAGCGAGTGGATGAAGCTTCCTATTGACCAGAAATGCGAGCACAAGGTACGTGCTGACCGTGCACTTTACGTTATGCTGCTGCCTTCTCACTCATTGCTTGTGAGGATGAGCGGCAGGAGTTCTGCAGGCTCCATCTCCTCAATGACAGACAAGGACTTGATCTATTTTTATTTTGTGCCTTTCAACCATGTAGTTTAGTCATCAGATTTGTGCCCATGGGGTGGTAGATTTCCGTTCTCACTATTCCTCTCTAAAGAATTTATCGTTATTTCACCAGATAATTGATCAACGTCAAACGGGTTTTCATGTGGGTATGTTTTTTTGTTTTTTTCTTAAGGGTCAAAATGCCTTAGGCTAGGTCTACACGACGACATGTGGTGCACAACTACACCAACATTTGTTGCACCAATGTCACGCAACAATTTTTATAATAGTCTATGGCAGGCATCCTCAAACTGCGGCCCTCCAGCTGTTGTAAAACTACAACTCCCACAATGCCCTGCTGTAGGCTGATACCTGTAGGCTGTGCGGGCATGCTGGGAGTTGTAGTTTTGCAACAGCTGGAGGGCCGCAGTTTGAGGATGCCTGGTCTATGGTGTCGCAATGCTACATGCTGCGACGCAACATTCGCAGAAAAATCCATCTCGAATATCATAAAAATTGTCGCGCGCCAAAGGTCATTGTGTAGATCTAGCCTTAGGCTACTTTGGATCATGGAGATCTGGCCTCCTGATCAAGCAGAGAATGTCGGGAATCGGCAGAGGCAAACCACAGCTGTTTGTGTCTGGCCGACTCTGCATTTTTGATGGCACTCTGCCAGACCCCATTATACTTAATGGTGCCTTCGGCCTTCCACTAGTATCTGGCAAAGAGTTCTCTTGTGCTGGAATCTTCTTCTTCTTTTTTCTTTTTTTTTTATTAAGGGTTTATGTTATGAGAAATAACGTTATGTAGCTGACATAGCGATGTGCTAATGTCAGCAGTACATACCAGTATGCTTTATAACTCTCTGCAGCCGTTCTCTTAAAATAAAGACATGAAAAATATGCTAATGAGCCTCTAGGTGCTATTAGGGCGTTGCTTCAGCACCTCGAGGCTTGGTCTACGCACCCTTTGGCACGCCCAGGTCCAGTTGATTGACTTTCCAGTTCTCCTCAGTGTCCCGTAAATCCCGCGCCTGCGCCGTTCCTTTTTAGTATTCGGCCTGCTCCTGCTGCCTGCACCGAAGGAAGGAGGCCGGCAGCAGGAGCGTGTCCTTCACTCACTGTGCCTGCGCCAAATACTAAAAGGAACGGTGTGGGATTTACAGGACGCTGAGGAGAACTCTAAAGTCAATCAACTTGACCTGGGCGTGCCAAAGGGTGCGTAGACTGAGCCTCTAGGGTGCTGAAGCAACGCCCTAATAGCACCTAGAGGCTCATTAGCATATTTTTTATGTCTTTTTAAGAGAATGGCAGCAGGCAGGGAGTTATAAAGCATACTGGTATGTACTGCTGACATTAGCACATCGCTATGTCAGCTACATAACGTTATTTCTCATGACAGAAACCCTTTAAACATGTAAATAAAGAATATGCATTGTTACTTTCTTTTCCAAACATTGATCTGATCTTGCATGATCCTTGGGGCTCTTTCACATGAGTGGATTCTATGCGGGTAATCCGCTGCGTGAAAGCGAGCCAAGCCCCGTGACAGACGCAGAGCATTAACAATTGATTGCTAATGCTCAGAGGCAAAGATCTTTTTACAACAAAATTACAGTGAGATAAAGTTGTCACTGATTTATTTTTTTTTATTTTTTTTTTTATAGTAAAAAGGTCAGAGGCAAAGAGCATTATCAATCATGTTAATGCTCTGTGTCTCTGCTGTCCGGACCGGGACTTGGCTCTTTCACTCAGCGGGTAACCCACACGGCATCCGCTCGTGTAATAGAGCCCTTATAGTCCCATTAACAGAGGGATACAAGGAAAAAAATTACAATTAACTTGAGCAAATTAAATAATAACAAAGGGAGAAAAGGGGATATAAATAAGGTGACAAGGAGTAGTATGCTCGACATTACATCACGAAAATAGTGAAACTTTGTTGAATTGAGAGTGAAGCCAGTTATGCCACTTAAAGGGGTTGTCTCATCATGGACAATGGGGGCATATGCCCCCATTGTCTTATAGGTGCAATTCCAACCGCTGGGACCTGCACCTATATGGAGAACGGGGCCTTGCAGTTGAAGGAGGGCGCATGCGCAGCCACCCTCTATTTATTTTCTGTGAGGCTGGCAAAAAAAGCCGAGCACTGGCCTTGACGCCTTATTTTTTTTTTTTTTTTGTCGCCTGCAGGTATGGAAAGCCAGATTAAACGGTTACGAAGAGGCTATGAAACTATTCCAAAAGATTGTGGATGAGAAGAGCCCGGAATGGTCCAAATATCTCGGCTTAATCAAGAAGTTTGTCACAGAATCCAACGCTGTCGCACAGTTAAAAGGCCTGGAGGCTGCTCTTGTCTTTGTAGAAAATGCACATGTCGCGGGAAAGTAAGTGGAGCTTTTGTCTTGGGCTACTTTCACATTAGCGTTTTTTTTTTGCGGATCTGTCATGGATCTTCAAAAAAACGCTTCCGTTACAATAATACAACCGCATGCATCCGTCATAAACGGAACCGGTTGTATTAGGTTTTCTATAGCGAAGACGGATCTGTCATGAACACCATTGAAAGTCAATAGGGGATGGGTCCATTTTCTATTGATTCAGAGAAAACAACATCGCGGACAGAAAAACGCTGCTTTTTGGTGCATTCCGTTTTGTCCCCATTGACAATAAATGGGGACAAAACCTAAGCGTTTTCTTCTGCTATTGAGATCCTATGATCTCAATAGTGGAATTGAAAATGCTAATGTAAAAGTAGCCTTATACATGATCTGATGGACATCGAGGACACCTACATGATGTCTGTGCCAGCTGCCTGGTCAAAAATATGCCCTGTGTTGGCACTGATGCATTTTGATGGCATGTGGCTATATATCACTGTACCCATGAGCTAAAATGTATCAGCAATGACTCCTAAAGCATCAAAGCAGCTGTGGGCTATTTGTTACAGACTGACGGCTATTACTACTACTTTTCCTTGTACTCCATCAGGCACATTTGACTGCCATTAGTTACTCGTACTATGTGTTAAAGGGGTCACCCCACAACTTGTTTTGGCCTGCACAGTACAAATTAAATTGATTTCCTATGTTTTGTTATACTTTGAGGCCAATGGTTGGAAGTCCTTGTTGATGTGGTGTGGGCAGGATCCAGTCCTGTATGATGTCTGTCTCTCTAATGACACCTGACTGCACGGTCCTGTACCTTACATCTCATTATCCAGAAGACCTATGTACCCATGCTAGTATCACTCCCCCAAGAGCCTAAATAGTCCTTTTTGTTCTCATCCCTATCTTTAAAGGGGTTGTCCGGGTTCAGAGCTGAACCCGGACATGCCTCCATTTTCACCCAGGCAGCCCCCCTGACTTCAGCATCGGAGCAGTTCATGCTTCAATGCTCTCGTTTGTCCTGCGCTAAATCGCGCAGGACAAGGGAATTTTTAGGAGATCCGGTGACTTATCAGGCTCTCCATGGGGATGCGAGGAAGCCCGGTGACGTCTCTGGCACTGATGGGAGGGCTTTAGCACTGCCCTAGCCAGTAAAACTCCTAGGGCAGCGCTAAAGCATGACCATCACAGCCGTTGACGTCACCGAACACACTGCCAGGCGGAAGCTTCCGCCCGGCAGGGTGATTGTAAACGAAAGAGCCCTTGCCCTGCCCAATCCAGAGCAGGGCAAAGGAGAGCATCTGAGCATGAACTGCTCCAATACTTAAGTCAGGGGGGCTGCTGGGGTGAAATTATGGGTATTTCCCGGTTCAGCTCTGAACCCAGACAACCCCTTTAACATGCTGACTGCACTGTTTAATTTAGTCTGTCAGAGGAGGAGACTGCTGCTGGGCTTGCTTTGCGGCTCCTCTGACAAGTAAAGATGCAGATTTCTGATGCAGCTGGCTCGCCACACTAGGGATACCCCATAGTAGTGAATAGTGGTGGCCATGCTTGTGAATTGCCCTCCGATTCATAAAGGGTACCGTGACCCCAGTGTGGGGCTCGGCATTGGAAACCTTAGTGTTTATACATTTATCACCTTTCCTGTGGATTGGTGATGCAAGTTGTTAATGGGGGGGGGGGGGGAAATCATTTTAAAGTGCGCTTTAAATGTGTTTCTAACTCCTTTTAGGACTACAGGGGAGGTGGTTTCTGGTGTTGTGAACAAAGTATTTAATCAGCCAAAAGCCAGAGCAAAGGAACTTGGGTCAGATATCTGCTTGACGTACATAGAAATCGAGAAGGCGGAGGCTGTACAGGAGGAGCTGCTGAAAGGCCTAGATAATAAGAATCCAAAGATTGTGGTGGCCTGCGTGGAGACACTGCGGAGAGCCCTGAGGTAAGTAGTCTCTGAGGTTGAAACCACTTGCATGTTTTTACTACACACGTCCTTATATCAAGTCTTTTCTCTTCACAGTGAATTCGGTTCAAAAATAACGTCCCTGAAGCCAATTATTAAAGTTTTGCCAAAGCTTTTCGAATCTCGAGAGAAGGCGGTGCGAGATGAAGCCAAGCAACTTGCTGTGGAGATCTATCGCTGGATCAGAGACGCTCTGAGGCCACCATTACAGAACATTAATCCAGTGCAGGTGAGAGACTTTATCTAATGCAGGCTGAAGGGGTATTCGATTATTTTATTTTTGGCGTACATGCCATTTCTTTGAATAATGCTTCTTGGTTGCTGTGGCTGCTATTGGTCATGACATCTAAGGCTACTTTCACACTAGCGGCACGGACCTCCGGCAGGCTGATCCGTTCTGCCGCTAGTGACTGTGTGCCTCCGGACTGCCACTCTGTCCCCATTGACTATAATGGGGGCGGAGTTACGGCGAGAGGCTGCCGAAATAAAACTGACATGTCTGACATTTATTCCGGCAGCCTCTCGCCGGAACTCCGCCTCCGCCCCTATTATAGTCAATGGGGAAGGAGCGACAGTCCGGAGGCACACTGTCTCTAGCAGCAGGACGGATCTGGCAGGCTGTTCACCAGACAGAACAGCCTGCCAGAGGTCCGTACCGCTAGGGTGAAAGTAGCCTAAGGAGATAATAGGCCAGTGTCTAAGGTTTCTTTGATTATAGCCATGCTTTGACATACCGTATATTTAGGATTCTGAAATTCATGGTTTGTGCAAACTTATCAGACTGCATGTAAATATGTAATGCAAATCTCTCACCAAAATTGCATGTTGAAAACTTCAACAAAAAGATTTAAAAAGATAAAACGCGTGCATGTTTCGATGTCTTTGCACAAACCATGTAATACAAGGATCCTTCTGAATTGCATGATACTGTATTGACATCAAAGGGGTTGTCAGGTTTCCAATACCAATGACCTATCCTTAGGAAAGGTCATCCAGATCAGTGGTGGTCCGACTCCCACCACTTTTGCCAATCTTCTTTTTTTTGAAGAGGCTGCAATGCTTTTATGAGCGCTGCCGTCTCTTCACGGTTTACCTGCTCGCTGTCTGCATTGCAGCGTAATTACATCTTTTGTCCCATTCACATGAATGGTAATTAGTCTAACTACACGTGATCTTTTCCATTCAAGAGACTGGGACGGCAGAGTTGTCATTGCTCATGCTTGCTGGTGCAATGCAGACGGCGAGCAGGTAAATGGTGATGAGAACGCAGCACTCGTACATGGGTGGCGGGAGGCTGACCCATTGGTCTAATATTGATGACCTAACCTCAGAATAGGTCGTCAATGTTGGAAACCTGACAACCCCTTTAACTTGATCGTACAGGAGCTGTGTGATCAGTGTAAGCATGACTTTTGCCAAGGGTCTGTGGTATGTAAATTTTAGTGTTGGCATATGACTACACAGTCAACGGTTAAGGTTTAACAGGGTCTCTAATGTAAACTGTAATACATAGTTAGTGGGAGCTGCTCCCGAATTTAAATTCACAAAAAAGAAGACCCTTTAAACTACAATATTTAATAATTCTTAACCTAATGCCCAAACTATGATTAGGATACAATGCCAATCAATCATTCAAAGATACAGAGTAAATTACAAGATATGGAGAGGCATGAGCTCGGGGTCACTGGGGGAGGGAGAAAACTTACCCTAAGTATCGCCCTATCATGCCCCCTAAGCCCAGAGACTAATCCCAATGGTGGAGACTGTCCTCGTGCCTCAGCTGTTATGCCCTCAGTAGCCCTGACAATGAAATTAGGAAAAAAAAAATAAGATGCGTCTTTCCCCAGCAGTATGGGTTCCTCAGGGGGTAAATATACTGGGTCTATGTATCACATCAAAAAACATAGAAGCAATCCATGCCAAAAATGATATGACGAAATCTAGATACTTTGCCAGATAAGTGAAGCGTGATAACAAAAACGGTTGAAGGGGTATAAATGATATATGATTGAATGAAGTAAGGTAAGAGGGTGGCAGAAACAGACAAAAGACCAATATGGGACTAGACTTCTCTCTAAGAGTCCACCAGGTTAATGCTGGCTGCGCGATGCCTACAAAGAAATGCATATATACAATAAGGGTCCATCCTTTGCAGCCTAGTGCCCGATGTCAAAAGCAGAAACATAGACAGCGGACACTTACATGGACTCCCAGGAACGTAGACTCACCACCCCTTACAGATGCTGTGGGCATGTGAAGGGATGGAAAAGCTGACATTTTAAATAGTGCACCCAGGCAGCACATCCTCCCGCCAACCCAGTCAGTGGTGTGCTGGATCAGACTCTTATCGCGTCATTTCCGATTGTATAGCTTAACATCCGGTATTTGGAGCACATATTTGGAATGCATACCACATCCGGCCGGAGCGCAGAGCCCCTGCCTTTCCCGGACCATGTGAGCTGCTCTGCTTGTAATTGCTGAAACTGCACATGAAATTGGGGACAAGCTGCTTATTTCATTTTGAATGTTATTGCATCTTTTGCAGCTTAAAGATCTAGAGGAGGAGTGGGTGAAGATCCCACAGTCTGCGCCCAAGCAGACCCGCTTCCTGCGCTCGCAGCAAGATCTGAAGGCAAAGTTTGAACAGCAGCAAGCAAGCGGAGATGCTGAAGGTAGGTTTTCCAAATCCCATGATTGGTAAATGTTATCGGGTCTCCGTAACATTACACATGACATCTTGGCGCTCTTCTCAGGAGACGAAGCTGAGGAAGAAGCTGTTCCTCAGATTGATGCCTATGAGCTGCTTGAAGCTGTTGAAATTCTCTCAAAATTGCCGAAAGATTTCTATGATAAGATTGTAAGTAATGATTGACAGATGAAATTTGCAAGTAGATCTTTGTCTGGGAAAAAAAAGAATCCCTTCTGATAAGTTTTTCATGGATTTTCTATTAGGAAGCCAAAAAATGGCAGGAGAGAAAGGAGGCTTTGGAAGCTGTGGAGATCCTGGTCAAAAACCCCAAGCTTGAGGCTGGCGACTATGGAGATCTTGTGAGGGCCCTTAAGAAGGTAAATCTTGTAGAGAGGTTGTAGCTTAAGCTGGTAATTTTACTGAAAAGCTTTTACTAAATGTATTTTATATTACAGGTGATTGGCAAGGACACGAATGTATTGCTTGTAGCACTGGCTGCCAAATGCGTAGCAGCGCTTGCCTCTGGCCTCAGGAAGAAGTTTGGCACATACGCTGGCCAAGTGAGTATGCCGTCTGCCTATTCGGTTGCTACAAAGCTGCAATTGCTTATTAGTGACTCATGACGCTTGGGTTTAGTAAAGTCATGGGGTGTGGACATCATCAACCAGTGTCTTAATAGATTATCATTCTTATATACTGCTACCATAGCAAAGATGTCTAGGCCAGTTGTCTCCAACTGTTGCAAACCCTGGTCACTGTCACGGCCTGCTATTGGCTGCTCCCATCCTTCCCCTGGGGTCATTATGGGGATTGGCTAACCCCTTTTAATATGTATTTTATATATGTAGATGAATACCAGCCACTAATTCTAGTGTGTTCTGCACAATCGCCTTACAGCAGATGTTGGGGGGTATGAGAATGGCTGGGCATGCCACCAGAGCAGCTGAGCGGCAGCTCTTCCACTTTACGCATTGAGAAGGCATCTTCATATACTTACCTGTAGTAAAGTTGCTCTTATGCTATACCAACGAAATTGCAGTGAAATATTTCCTTATTTTTTATTTTTTTAACTGATATCTGGAGTCTAACCTTAGAACACTATGGAAGAGCAGAGTGTTCACTTTGTTCTGAGATATACAGTACTGGGCATGGCCACAGTCATATGTACACCATGGTGCTCCAATGAGCTGCTGCTCCTCTATTTTTATCCGTGGTGTCAGTGTTTTGGACCCTCGCTGAACATGTGTATGTAACGAGTTTTTTTTTCTTTTTTTTTTTTTTTTCCCCTCCCCAAGATTGTGCCAACTATATTAGAGAAGTTTAAGGAAAAGAAGCCTCTAGTAGTTCAAGCCTTACAGGAGGCCATTGATGCCATATTTCTCACAGTAAGTGATCATTGTGGTTTAACTATACATGCCTCCCAGGTCCTTCCAGAGTACGTGTCTGATGTGCGATTCTCATTTCAGACCACGCTGCAGAACATAAGTGAAGATGTCCTCGCCGTCATGGATAACAAGAACCCAACAATAAAGCAGCAGACTTCTCTATTTCTTGCAAGAAGCTTCCGACACTGCACGCCCTCAACCCTGCCCAAAAGTCTACTGAAGCCGTTCTGTGCAGCACTTCTAAAGGTAAAACTCTGACCCTAAGATTGGGGTGTCCACAGAACTCCTTTTTTAGTTGATTGAGGGAATGACTACTATTCATTTGCTTGTTTACTCCACAGCATATCAATGACTCTGCGCCGGATGTGAGAGATGCTGCTTTTGAAGCCATGGGGACAGCTCAAAAAGTAGTTGGAGAGAAAGCTGTTAACCCGTTTCTTGCTGAAGTGGACAAGCTGAAGCTTGATAGAGTGAGTTGGCATAACTGAGATGTCTAACCTACACGAAACTGCAAATATATAAAGCACAAGTATTTAAGGAATTGCTCTCGCCCCAGATCAAAGAATGTGCTGATAAAATCGACCTATCCGGGGGCAAGAAGTCAGGATCTGGAGAGAAGAAGGAAACCAAAGCTCCTGGGAAAGCGGCACCTCCACCAAGTGCGCCTAGTGAAAAAGATACAAAGGAAGCTGCCAAACCTGGAATGGCGCCTAGGAAACCACCGGCCGCCAAGGTATGTTGCGTCACAACGCATGGATCCCTGTCTGCCGTTCAAAGGTTGACCTTGTAACCTTTATTTCACTTTAAAGGCTGGCGGTCCTGTTAAGAAGGGTAAAGCCCCAGCATCTGGTGGTGGAGCTGCTAAGGGAAAGAAGGGTGCAGATGTGAAAGAGGTGTTTGAACAAGAGCTCTCTGTAAGTATCGTGAAAGCTCTTGATATCATTTGTACTGTTGGAGAATCCGTTTTTGTGGTGTTCTGTGCCATTTCTAAGTGACCTTTTGTTCTTGTAGCCTGAGGTTTGTGAAGAGAAGGCGGCAGCGGTTCTTCCTGGGACTTGCATGCAGCTGCTAGATAGTAGTAACTGGAAGGAAAGATTGGCGAGCATGGAAGAATTCCAGAAGGTAAGTTAGGACTCTCAAAAAAAAAGTCAGTAGTAAGAACAGAGTGGAGACTAAAATAACACTTTGTGTCGGGGAGGGTAAAGCCGGCAAAGTTATGTTTCTGTGTTTCTTTCTTTAGGCTGTTGAATCAATGGAGAGGAATGATATTCCCTGCCAAGCACTAGTCAAAATGTTGGCCAAGAAACCAGGTTTTAAAGAGACCAACTTCCAGGTTTGTAAACCTCGTTACCTTTCTATGTAGTGGTTTACGATGTCATTGAGCAGACCACACCCGAGCAGGTTTGGCCTACCGCAACAACTGGAGAGCCACGGGATGTTTGTTTCCCTGTTTCAGTACATACATGCGCAGTTTAAGACTGAAGCAATTCTTGCAAGGATCAAATAATGGACTTCTGCTGGAGGGAAGAACAAGCTAAGGGAAGGTTGACATCTGCAGCAAGTAAATCCAGTAGCTTGTTCCAGCAGGGGAACAGACTATTGGAGTTACCGTATCTGGCATAGTCTGACACCGCCAGATCCCTATTCAGCATTCTGCTGGGAAAATACTGCTGCTTGCTGTGGTAATCATCTGGGAGAATGCAATCCTTTATGCAGGATCCCATTATAGTGAATAGGGGTCCGACTGTGCTGACTACAGTAATCTGCCAGAACAGACTACCAGGATTACCTGTGTGTGTGTGTGTGTGTGTGTGTGTCCTCCTGGCTTTTTTCCCTGATGGCAAATGTTGAGGGAGATGGTTAGGGGGAGGATTTGGCAAGTTTGAATTCCACTGGCCAACCTTTCTTGAGGGAAAAATCCCTGCCAAAGGTGTCTGGGCAGAAAGCCCATTTATTATACTTGCATGCTTAGCCCAGCCAAGTATGCATATGTAATATAGGAGAGATGGCTGTCAGACAAACAAGGGACTAACAGTTATCTTTTATAAACTTCCTGCTTCCTTGCTGTAGGTCTTTGAATAATGTTGTAAAAAAATTCTCTCCTAGGTCATGCAGATGAAGTTGCACATTGTGGCTCTCATTGCTCAGAAAGGCAACTTTTCTAAAACCTCTGCCAACGTGGTCCTTGATGGACTTGTAGACAAAGTTGGAGATGTGAAATGTGGGGGCAATGCCAAGGAAGCTCTCAGTGCTATCGCAGAGGCCTGTACACTCCCCTGGACAGCTGAGCAGGTGATGGCCTTACCTTGACCCATATTAATCCTTCGGTACTGGATACTGAGCTGCGATACAATCTACTGCTTGCTTATTTCTAGGTTGTCTCCCTGGCTTTTGCACAGAAAAATCCTAAGAACCAATCGGAAACCCTGAACTGGCTTTCAAATGCAATAAAAGAGTTTGGTTTTACAGGGTAAGTTTTAGCTTCCATCTTGCAAACTTTGGAGATGACAACTGCAGGCATTCTGATTAGGCATTATATCCATGCATTTTCAGGATCAATGTAAAGGCTTTCATCACCAATGTAAAGACTGCTCTTGCTGCCACAAACCCTGTAAGTTTGTTATGCTGTTGACTTTTGGCTTTTGTACCCATGTAAGTTCCTGTGACTCATGATGTCATGTAATTGCAGGCCATCAGGATTTCTGCCATCACCTTGCTGGGTGTCATGTTCCTGTATATGGGAGCCCCACTGCGAATGTTTTTTGAAGAAGAAAAGCCGGCTCTTCTGGCTCAAATTGATGCAGAGTTTGAGAAGGTAAGTACAGTAGTACATTTATGGTTGTGGTATGCATCTTGGGTATTTAAGTTGTATAGAGACAGGTCTTTAAAGATTAGACTATGGGGGGTCCTTTATTAAGACTGGCGTTTTAAAACACCGATCTTAACCCCTGTATCTGGCGGTGAATCCACTAAAGTTAGGAGGTGCCGGACTCTACATAACTTTGTTGTATCCACCGACAGTCTAAATGTCAGTCAGCGTCCTTGCTGGCTTACATTTAGACCATTTTCTATGCCTAAAACAGGTGTCGAAAATGATTAAGACAGGTCGGTAGCCCCCATCACTCCCCTTTTTTTTGGACCTGGTGCGAGCAAGAAAGTCTCGCATTACACCGCAATCTGCGTTAGAAATAACAAGCTCCTGGTTGGCGCTTACAAGGAGTTTTATATGTACTAGGTGAGTGCAGTGCAGATGGAGGATACATATGATACTGAAGTGAATCTGAAAATAAGAGAGGAAGGGGAGAGGCTATAGATGGTAGTATATGTGTGTGGTGTATGTACAGAAGCCTGCTGGTGACTGGCTTAATTGGAATTGAAATATGGTTGTATGGGAAAATGGATGGTGATGCTTTATGGACATATAGGTGGTTGGAAATTGATGCTGGAGGATGGTTTACTAATGAGTACTGCGGTGCCGACAACCCAGGAGTGTTGAAGGAAGGCTGTTATAAATGTGTCCTGCTATTGTAGGGTTTGGGTGGGGTTTTGGGTTTAGTTGTTAATGGATGATGTTTGCAATCACATTGAAGATGTCTTTGATACCTGAGTTTCTACGAAGATTTATGCCATGTCTTTTGTAGATATGTGTTTTATAATGCATATATTATATATGACTGTTAATGTATATGTCTTCTGTCTACAAAAAATAATAATCTGTCATGTTAATGTTATAAAAAATGACTGAAAACTCCTAAAGAGATATCTGATTTAAAAAGAAATAACAAGATTTTTGTCAACTCGCCTGTAAAATCTTTCTCGCTTATTTCATTGGGGGACACAGGATCATGGGTATAGCTGTTTGCTGCCACTAGGAGGCGACACTAGGCTGAAAACTGTTAGCTCCTCCTCTGCCAGCTATACCCCCTCCAGCCTGGAGAGATCAGATCAGTTTGTACCCTAGCAATAGGAGAAGCAGAAAGTAAACTGAAACAAACTAGAGCCACACACAGCCGTAGGACCAAACCAGAACAGAGGTCCCAACTGGCCCTACATGCCGCAATAAGAAAATTGGGTGGGTGCTTTGTCCCCCAACGAACTAAGTGGGAGATTTTACAGGTGGATTCACAAAAATCTTGTTTTCTCGCTCGTATCATTGGGGGACACAGGGCCGTGAGACATTCTAAAGCAGTCAACGGGGATGGGAAAACAACTCCCTCACGGAAGTTACTACACTGCAGCCTGCAAAACCATCCGGGCCAGAGAATGCACCCGGTAAAATTTTGTGAACGTGTGCAAGGAGGACCTGCATGGTGAAGGTGAGCCCAAGAAACCCGACAGCTCTGGTAGAGTGAGCTGTGATCCCAGGGGGAGGTGCCTTGTCCAGGGAGCGGTATGCCTCGGCAATCACTGACGAATCCACCGGGCAATCGTCACCCTAGAGGCCGCCAACCTCTTACGAGGGCCTTCAGGGACTACAAACAAAGAGTGTACGCCGAAAAGAACCAGAAACTGACAGGTAGATCCTCAAAGCCCGCTCAACATCAAGCCGATGGAGTTCGTGCTCTAGTATGAGAAGGCTGCGGGCAGAACGAGGGGAGAACAATGTCCTCATTGACATGAAAGGCCGACATCCCTTTTGGCTGAAAAGAAAGCACTGGGCGGAGCACCACTTTATCTTGGTGAAGCACCAGAAATGGCTACTTGCAAGAAAGTGCTGCCAGCTCCGAAACTCTCCTGATAGACGTGATGGCCACCAAAAAGGCCACTTTCCAGGAGAGTAAGCGAAGAGAGACCGTACTCAAAGGCTTGAACGGAGTGGCCTGGAGCAAGCTCAGGACCAGGTTCAAGTCCCAAGAATGCAATGGGGGAAGATAAGGAGGCACTGTGTGAACCACCCCCTTCAGAAATGTCTTAACGGGGCCTAACCCAGCCAGGGACCGCTGGAAAAATATGGACAGGGCTGAAACCTGTCCCTTCAAAGGGCTAAGCGCAAGTCCAAGTTCCAATCCAGATTGAAGAAATGCCAGAATAGTAGGAAGGGAGAGCAGTCTGGGAGGGAGACCACGTTCCTCACAAACGCAGGAAGGACTTCCAAGTCCTGTAATAGATTTTGGACGACGTGGGCTTTCTGGCCATAATCATCGTACGAATGACCGGATCAGAGAAACCGTCAAACGTAGCGTATCTAAACGCTGGTGGAAGACCGAACCCTGTGAGAGAAGGTTAGCCCTGAGCGGAAGGAGGTCGGTGTACCACGCTCGGTGAGGCCAGTCGGGTGCGATCAGGATCGTTCGGATGCCCACCATCCTGATTCTGCGCAGAATCCGAGGCAGAAGAGGTGGGAAGACGTACAGGAGAGAAAAGCCTTCCCATGGTGCCACGAGGGCGTCTATGTCGTACTCCTTGGGGTCTCTTGCGCGAGAGAAGGATCAAGTGAGTGTGGACGCCATCAAGTCCACGTCCGGTCGACCCCAACGGAGACAGCGCCTCGAGCACCTCCATATGGAGGGACCACTCCCTGGGGTCCACCGTCGTCCAGCTGAGAAAATCCACCGTCCAATTGTCCACTCCTGGGATGTAGACTGCTGAGATCACCTTAACGTGGGCTTCTGCCCACTGTAGGACCTTTGCTGATTCCTGTATCGCCGCAAGGCTGCAGGTCCCCCCCTTGGTGGTTGATATAAGCCACAGCCATGGCATTGTCCGACTGGACCCCGAGTGGACGGCCCTCCAGGAGAGGGGGCCAATGCCGAAGGGACAGATAAATGGCCCGGAGCTCCAATATGTTGATGGGCAGTTTGGACTTCGATGGAGACCAAACGCCTTGGACTGTTCGGGTGGTGAAGACCCCACCCCAACCTTGCCGACCGTGCCTGTCGAGACAGGTTGATACGCCAATCCGAAGATTTGTCCCAGAACGACAATTGAAATGACGGGTGTGGAATTGTGCCAATGGAACTGCCTCGAAGGAGGCTACCATCGCAGCCAGTATCCGCATACAATTGCGAATTGATGGGCTTCGGTGCTTGAGAAGGAGACGGACCGACTGCTGAAGATCCAGCCTCTTGTCTGGGGGGAGGCGTACCAACGCTGCGCTCGAATCCAGTATGATGCCGAGGAACCTGATCTGAGTGGAGGGATGCAGGGAAGACTTCTGCAGGTTCACCAGCCAGCTGAAGCGAGAAAATGTGTCTAAGGTGATCCGTAGACTTCTTTTGCAGTGAGCGACTGTCGGAGCCTTGATCAGGATGTCGTCCAGATAGGGGAGCGAGCACCTTCGTGAATACCCACGGAGCTGTCACCAAGCTGAAGGGCAGGGCGACATACTGGTAATGGCACAACTGAATAGCGAAACGGAGAAAGCGTTGGTGGGCGTCTGAGATAGGGATGTGCAAGTAGGCATCCTGAATATCTATGGACGCTAGGAATGTCCCTTGAAGCAACCACTGAGCGAAGGGACTCTATTCTGAAATGTTGAACACGGAGAAACCGGTTTAGCACCTTAAGATTTAGAACCGGGCAGACAGCGCCCTCTTTTGGGAACCATGAACAGGATTGAATAAAAACCCATAAATCGTTCCTCCAGAGGAACCGGAGTTATCACACCCCGTGCAAGGAGGGATTGAACCGCCTGGAAGGATGTTTCAACCGGAACTGGATCCCTGGGGGGTTGTGAGAGGGGGAAAAACGGTTGGAAGGGGTGGAGGTTATGACCTCGAGTGCCCATGCGTCCGAGATGGGAGCCTCCCATGTCCCCCACCATAATGCGGTAGACTGTTTGCCAGAAGAGGAACGTGGCAGTTGAGCCCGTGGGCGCCAGGCCGGTTGGGGTTTAAAAGATGCTTTTTTTTTTTCTGCTGGTCCTGTGTGGGCAGCCTGGCAGACATGTTGGCCGCCTGACGAGTGCAAGAGAATCGGCGAAAGGACTGGGAAGCTGAGGCCCTAGGACGAAATGTACGCTTTGTCTTTGGTTGTGGAAGGTGGGTGCTCTTTCCACCCGTCTCTTCCGAAATGATTACGTCCCGAAGAGTCGGGACCCAGTAAAGGGAAGTCCCGCAAGTGATCGCTTAGAGGATGAATCTGCCGCCCAAACTTTAAGCCAGAGTTCTCGGCGGAGATATACCGCGAGGGCCGAGGAGCGTGCGACCATAGCCCCAGCCTCCAGGGCCGCCTCACAAAGAGATTTCCCTGCCTGAGAGATTTGAACCGCCAAGGATTTAAAGTCAGCTTGGTGAAGATCTGCCGCCAAGTCCTAGTTCAAACGTAGGGCTCTCTCCGAGACCGCCTTGGCCACCGAGGCAGAAGCGAAAATGGGCTGTAGTGCTGAGCCACTGGCCGTAAAGATGGACTTGGCGAGGGACTCTATGCGACTGTCTATAGGGTCATGGAGAGAGGATCTGTCGACTACCGGAATAGCTGTATTTATAGCAAGGCGAGTGACCGGAGGATCCACCTTCGGCAGAGAGGACCATTTCGCCACTCACTCAGTGGGAAAAGGATATAGCAGGTCCAGCCGCTTTGTGGCCAGAAAGCGCAAACCTGGCTGGTCCCATGCCTTGGCGACCACCGCAGAAAATGGGCATGCCAAGCAGAGTCTGCCTGTCCACGAGGGAATTTTACCTTGCAAGTAGTGCAAGCCTACTAGGTGGCCTGAGGGGAATTACTGATTGGGTCAGACATGGTGTGCTGATAGCGCTCAATGCTGGAGGGGGAAGCAATAATCCTACTAGAATGTCCGGCGAACCCAGTCCTGTGTTTCCGACAGTTGCAGAGATCTGCGGAAGTAGGGAACGTCCTGTCGCGGCGGGAAAGCTAGCCCTGCCCCCTCAGGACGGCGAGGAGCATGACTGGCTCGAAACTGACGATCGCAGCGCGCAGCAGTCAAGCCACGCCCCCCCACTCCCCCCCCCCCCCCCCCCCCTGCCCTGATCCGCCACACACTCTGTGGCGCATCGGGATCCCGTCAGGACTCCCTGAATAACTTCAAAAAAGGAGTCCGTACGTGACCCATCGGCAGGGGAGGTGAGGGCAGAATGAAGTGCTGGAGAAAAAACAGCGCCCCCCGTACCCTATAGCGGAGCAACCAGGCTCCATTTTAAGGCCGGCCCGCAAAATACTTAACCCTGCATGACCCACGGCGGTGCGAATGGCGTCCGCCTGAAGTGTGGGATCACTACTCCTCCGTGATGCCTGCTGTCCAAATCTGGGACCAGGCAGAGGGTGGAGACTGGGGAGGGAGGTGGGAGAGAGATACTCACCTGCCTTCATCTGTGTTCTTCGCCCTTATATTATGAACCAGCAGGGCCACCTCTACAGTTGCTGGCACAGAAGTGGCAGGGGACTGGTGAGGAAAGGGCTTGAAGAACAGGTGGCCCTTGCGCTGGCGGGAAGCAGGGGTGAAAGGCTGCCCTGGTCAACCTTTTTCTTCTTGGGGAGGCAGGGCGGTGGGACAACTGACACCGGCCGGCCTCCCCGGGTAAACAAAGGCAATGTTCCGTCACAGGGGATACCGGAAAAGAACTGATCAGGCATATCCCCATGCATTCTGAATGTAGAGTAATCCGTTCAGTTTGCATCAGGATGTCTTCAGTTCAGTCGTTTTAACTGATCAGGCAAAAGATAAAACCGTAGCATGCTACGGTTTTATCTCCGGCGAAAAAAACTGAAGACTTGCCTGAATGCCGGATCCGGCATTTTTCCCCATAGGAATGTATTAGTGTCGGATCCGGCATTCAAAATGCCGGATCCGGCCTGCGCCGACCGGTAAAAATGTGAAAGAAAATCCAAGACTGATCCGTCTGTCCGCATGTCAAGCAGAAGACTGATCGGTTCTTGCAATGCATTTGTGAGACGGATCCGTCTCTCAAATGCTTTGTCACATCCAAATTGGCGGATCCGGATCACACTGCCGCAAGTGTGAAAGTAGCCTAAGCAGGGAGGTCTGCCTCCTATGACACGAAGCTAAAAACTGTTAGCTCCTCCTCTGCCAGCTATACCCCCCCCCCCCCCCCCTCCCTCCAGCCTGGAGAGAGCATAACCGTTTTCAGCCTAGTGTCTCCTCCTCCTCCTAGTGGCAGTCCTATACCCACAGTCCTGTGTCCCCCAATGATACGAGCAAGAAATGCCTAATATAAGTGTATTTCTAGATAGTAAATGATCCCATGTATTCTTACTGTGTTGATCCAGAAGAAGGCCAAAAGTTGGTTTCCATCATGGCTCTAAGAACTGCATCCATCCAGGCCCATCTAGACTTGGATAATAAACTAACCATTACAATATCTGTGTGGCTGAAATACGGCATGTGATTTTGTGATACCATTAATGTTCATTCTGACAGATGAAGGGACAGACTCCATCAGCACCAACCCGTGGATCTACAAAGTCTGGTGCAGGAGGAGATGATGGTGACGAGGGGGAGGAGCAGGAAGAGGACTCTCCTGTTGACGTAATGGATCTTCTGCCACGGGCTGAGATCAGGTTAGTTGTCTAAACTTGTAGGTGATCTATCTAGTTATGTAAGCTTTCTAGTGATCCATCCTTACCTATGCTTTTATTCCTTTAGTGACAAAATCACTTCTGACCTTGTGTCAAAGATCGGCGATAAAAACTGGAAAATCCGCAAGGAAGGTTTAGATGAAGTTGCAACAATTCTTAATGAGGCCAAATTCATCCTTCCTAATATCGGAGAACTTCCAATTGCACTGAAGGGTCGTCTCGGTGACTCTAATAAGATCCTGGTAAGTACTGGTAACCTATTGTAAGATTTAGGGGCATAAGCTTTATTTTTACTGTTTCAATTGCTGAGGTTGCCGATCCCTAGAAAGGTGGGCCCCTTGCCTCGTGGAGCCCCTGAAATGGATAGAGCAGCCAATCGGGCATGCGCTCAGCCTCTCCATTTCTATGGGAGTTCCAGAAATGGCTGAGCCCCCATTCTTGTGATCAGTGGGGATCTCGGCAGTAGGACCCCTACTGATCTAATAGTTTCTGTGGTTAATATAACTGGAATATTTATTTTTTGAGTAATGCTAGTATCTGTTGCATTCTGTCAATCAAGCTGTGGTTCATGAATTTCTTCAGGTTCAGCAGACCTTGGGCATCCTGCAGCAACTCGCCACAGCCATGGGTCCAAATATCAAACAGCATGTTAAGCACCTGGGTATGCCTATTGTAACGGTCCTGGGAGATAGCAAGGTGAGCTCTTAATACATTATATAACTTTTCATTTCATTGTTTTAGCAGCTCACTCATTGAAGTGCATCTTCCCCAGAGTGTACTTTTGCATGAAGCTTTACAGCTGTATTTCCCACAGATTTCACTCTCCATTGACCCTGTTATGGCTTGACGAGGGTCTTAGCAGGTGGACCCTTGCTAGTTGGGCATAGTGGATTCATGTGTTAGAAAAATAATTGTTTCTCTGCTTGGCATTTGCAAGGGTATGGCCAGATTTGGTTTCAGAAGCCAAAATTTGGGAGTAGAGGATCATAGGAGTATAAAGGACTGATAAATATTTTTTTTTTTTTTTTTTTTAATTCTCTCCTGGTTTTGACTTTTAAAACCGCATGAAGAAACCTGACTGTGTAGATGTACTCTTAGGCTACATTCACGTGACCGTATGTGTGTTCTGGTCTGCAAATTGCAAATCTGCAGAAAAAACGGATGACATTCTGTATGGCATCTGTGTTTTTTTTATTGTGGATCCATTGTAAGAATGCCTATCCATGTCAGCAAAACGGAATAGGACATGTTCTATCATTTTTGCGGGGCTACGGAACTGACATAAAGATGTGTCTAGCACACTATGTGCTGTCCGCATTTTTTGTGTGTGTATATATTTATTTATAGATTTTTTTTTTTTTTTTAAGGCAAATATCAGAGCTGCGGCACTGGTGACACTAAATAACTGGGTGGAGCAAACTGGTATGAAGGATTGGTTAGAAGGAGAAGATCTCTCTGAGGAGCTGAAAAAAGAAAATCCTTTCCTCAGACAAGAGGTAATTTTTTATTTTTTTTGTTTCCCCCCCTCCCTGTTATAAAACTGCTCATAAACTACTATACATTAGCATCAGACCCATGCACTGTGAATGCAGCAGCAGTGTACATGATAGAACGCTTCTCTATACTCATTACTGTGGTCTTGCCTTGAGTAATAATGGGGTGCATTGGGCCCCAGTGCTTAGACATTTATTACCTATCTTGTGATTTAGATGTTTGTGGGAATACCCCTTTTAGCATCTGTTTGTCTACCGCAGCCACTTCTTGCCATTATGTCAGGAGTCAATGATCTCTTGGATGCTAGTGTATATTATAAAAAAAATTATTATTTTTTTTTTTTTGTAGGTTCTTGGATGGTTGGCAGAAAAACTTCCCACCATGCGCACGGTACCCTCAGATCTACAGTTCTGTGTCCCTTATTTGTACGCCTGCCTTGAAGACCGTAATGGTGACGTACGTAAGAAAGCCCAGGAGGCTCTGCCCATGTTTATGATGCATATTGGATTTGAAAAGATGTCTAAAGCAACTGGTAAACTCAAGGTAAACTTTTTTTTAAAGATTTACTTATTTATATTTATGATGAGAGATTAAGTTTCTACTATTTATAAGCAACTATTGAAGACTGGGATAGAGACTTGCAATACGCCCTGAACATGGCTTACTTTTTGCATATACTCAAAGGGGCTAAGCTCTTCTTCCTTATTTTTTCCTTAATATTTATTTTATTTATTTTTTAACGTACTCTCCTTCCCAGTCACCTCCAATTCAGTGCTGCCAGTCTTTCCTCTTCCCGTAGTCATGTTCTGATCCACACTACAGCCAATGGCTGGTCTGTGTATAGCGTGAGACCACTGATGCCAGTGATCGGCTGCAGCAGTTTACAGGCTGCCACCACTGCAGCCAAAAGAATACTAGACTGGCTGCCACTCTTGAAAGCCGCTGGAGTACCTGTCGGGCTGGGAAGGCAAGTTAAATATTCAATCAGCCTTCCTGCAGTAAAAAATACTGGGGCAACTCCTTTTTTAACGTGCACTCATTTTCAGAAGTTGAGGCCTTCTATTAGGATGTCATAAGAGTTGTATGAAAAAGCCTCTTCAGAATTTTTTCCAAACATGGACACATGGATGAAAGGTGTGATGCTTTATACCTATTAGTGAATTTTACTGACCAAATTAGTTTGCAAACAATATCTTCATCTGTAATCTATACCATACTTTATCTTTTAGCCTGCATCTAAAGACCAGGTGGTTGTTCTGCTGGAGAAGGCAAAAACCAGCATGCCAGCCAAACCTGCCCCACCACCAGGCAAGACCTCTTCCAAGCAAGCAGGAGGGTCTGCCCAAGCCTCGGCTCCTGCCCCTGCAGCAGGTATGTATGACATGACTGCCTTTTAGGGTCTTAATGTGTTTTTTTTTTTTTTTTTTTTTATGTATATGGCTATCCCATGGTGTTTTATTGAGCAGTAATATAGATGCAGATCTGATACATAAGCATTTATGGATATTTTCGATGAGGGCAGTAATGTTATATAACGGGACCTCCTGCCCAGTGCTCACGTTACTGCTGTTGACCTTGTCCTAACAGTTTCATTATTCTTCAGCTGTGTATGATTCTGGGCCACCACCTTCAGAGAGCAAGCCAGATCCAAAGAAGACTAAACCGGGTGCACCGGCGTCTAAAGGAAAGGTATAATCTCCTCTCTTCCAGAACACCATATAAATGCACATTGCAGCAGGAAAAAACATCCCATTGTTAGAGGTATTTCTTCTTGCTGCCCTTTAAAGATGCAACCCTTTCTCTGTAGACCCAGTCAGTGTCATCAGAGGGTAATACCAGTATGACCCCAACGAAGGCTAATACCAGCGTGTCCAAAGCCAAGCAAACTAAGCCGGCGGTAACAAAAGTGCACATGTGGAGATGGGTTGTGTTGCACTTGCGTATGCTGCTCTTTATCTTTGCACCTTTTGATGTGTATGATGCACAACTGAGTATCTGTGGAGCTCAAGGGTGGAAGTAGAAGCTGTTTGGAGGATGATGAGTTGCACACGGGGTGCTGTAGTGCCGAGCGCTGCACACTCTTCAGATCAAAGCTGGTGACATAACCCAGGTGCACAGGGGCCAGCTGACTCCACAGTTATCACACCACTTTTCCTTTTCCTTAATGCACCATATATTAACCACCACTGTATGGACATTAGAACTTGGACCATTTAATTGATCTGACCTGTATGCTCCCTCAGGTTGTGCCCGCAAAGAAAGTGCCAAGCAAGCCACTGAAAGAAGAGGAGGACAGGTCTGGCCCCATTTACATAGTAGTTCCTAACGGGAAGGAACAGAGGGTGAAGGAGGAGAAGGCATTGAAGGTGGGCCAACTCTCTATGAATGTCTGTTTGCGCTCTTAAAAAAATAAAATAAAATCTTCCGCCGATATAAAATTGTTTGCACAATTTTTCTTTAAAAAGAAATCTGTATAACAGATCTTGCTTTTAAATAGACATGCCAGGGTACATGCGACAGACTGTTAATCTCTATGCCGGTGGAGAAGGAGTTGTGTATTAGTCTTGATCTGCATTTGATATCCTTCATTGCCTTTGACTAGGTGAATTGCATTGCAGGTCTTGAAATGGAACTTTCCAGCCCCTCGTGACGAGTACATTGAGCAGCTGAAAACTCAGATGTCTACCTGTCTTGCAAAATGGCTACAGGATGAGCTATTCCATGCTGATTTCCAGCGCCATATAAAGGCCTTGGCCATAATGACTGATGTGAGTAATCAGGCCTTACTTGCATAGCACTTTGTGCCTGTGACATGAGCTAGCTATCTTCTGGCAATGGACAGCTTCCTTCCCACCATAACTAGTTCATTGCCATTGGTGTGTATTGAGGCTACCAAACTTTAAGGGTTTGTGTCAAGTCAACACTTTCCATGCTGCCGGCACTTTGCCAGCGTTGTGTAATACATAGTCACCACAAGATCTTCACCTAAGGACATAGGTTGTCCTGATCTTGTGTTTGTATGTGATGTGGAATTGCTTAAGGGCTATGGACACCTTTTTAGGGCAGTGTTTTATGATTACATTTTACTAATTTTGGGCTAAATTTATTTTCTCAATTGGTCTTTATTAAAATTTTACAGCAGTTTTTGTTATACATAGGGTTAAAAATCAAATTATTTGCATTCTTTCCCTCCTGAGTTCTGTCAGTTGATGGCTCATGTGAAGCCTTATCTCTGATCCCCTGACCTCATAAACAATAAGGCCATGTTCTTATCAGTTTGGTAAGGGTTTAGCTATGAGTGTTTGAGGTCAGAGAAGGCTTCACGTGAGATGACAGAAATCACGAGTGGCTGCCAATAGACTTATTTTTTATTTTATATTTTTTGCATCCCACAAACTGCTGAAAATAGATTTTTAGCCCAAAACGTAATAATAAAAAAAGCCCAATGGTGTCAATAGCGTGTAATGCAATTGTACATCAATGTTCTGTCTTCCCTTTTTTAGCGCTTGGAGACTGAGAAGGAAGGAGTTATCGGCAGCTTGGACCTCGTTCTTAAATGGTTTACCTTGCGCTTCTTTGACACCAACACCAGTGTCTTGATGAAGGTTCTGGAATACCTGAAGTTGCTCTTTGCCATGCTTAGCCAAGAGGAATACCATCTCACAGAGCTTGAGGCCACCTCCTTCCTCCCTTACCTGCTGAATAAGGTGAGTGAACTTTGGTAGATTGTGGTGGAAGTAGCTACTGGAGGATGATGAGTTGCACTAAGGGGGTCTGCAGTGCTGTGTACTGTAGTACTCCCCAGACTTGTTGTGTTGACACAGCCATGTGCACAGGGGCCAGCTGACTCCATGTTTATTCCCACCACCAGTCCATCTAATTTTACATTGCGTTGGGCATTTTTAAGATTACTCGCATTAGTGTCTTGCAATGCAAGGGACCAATGTCTGCAAGGTGACTAAAGTATGATTTTGGGATCTTTTAATCTCTATGCTTTTTCATCTGGTCTCTTGCACAGGTGGGCGAGCCAAAAGATATTGTACGAAAAGATGTGCGTGCCATTTTGAACAAGATGTGCCTGGTGTACCCAGCTAGCAAGATGTTTAACTTTGTGATGGAAGGGACCAAGTCAAAGAACTCCAAGCAGCGAGCTGGTTAGTTGTGCAAAGTGGATTTACTGTGTCACAGAATCTTATGGGTCCCCTTCAAATTCTTTTATTTTGTTTGTCTGCACAGAGTGCCTGGAGGAGCTTGGCTGCCTGGTCGAATCCTATGGTATGAGTGTTTGTCAGCCGACACCTGCCAAAACCCTGAAGGAGATCGCTGTGCATATTGGAGACAGAGATAACAGCGTGCGCAATGCTGCTCTTAACACCATCGTGATCGTGTACAACGTGCATGGAGAGCAAGTCTTCAAACTCATAGGAAATGTAAGCACGTTCACCTGGCAGATGAGATCGTTTGACTTGTCATAATGGGTTAATCGTTTTCTATGCATTTTTTTTTCCCCCCCCCCCTCCAGCTGTCTGAGAAGGACATGAGCATGCTGGAGGAAAGGATAAAGCGTGCTGGTAAGAAACAGACTGTGGCTGCCCCTGCTAAACAACCAGAAGAGAAACCGCAGCGCGTTCAGAGTGCCAATACTAGTCTGCAGCGGAAAGCACCTCCTGAAGACATGTCTTCCAAATTGAAGTAGGTTTAGCATCCACTTGCCACTGAAATGCATTTTCATCACTACCTAGCAAAGTGCTAAATATTCTGTTCTTTTATCAATGCCTTTCCTTGGAAAGAATCATGTACCGCACTTATAGGATGTAAGTATTGGCCTCAGAGTTATTTGCAATAACTGCTTGCCAAACGATCACTACATGTACAGAAAACAGTCATTTAGTTTTCCAAGGAGCTCCTTATATATAGTACACACTGTACATTGTGTAACTGTTGATCGTCCACCTTGACCGGCATGGCTTCTTGGACATGTCCCAGTATAGACTGGTAATTAGGTTCTGGCTGCCTTCAGCCATTACTATGATGTAGAGAGAACCTGTCGCCCTTCCTGACACATCTGTAAGCACTTGCATTCCCCATGCAAAAACTGTCCTGGAGCATCCTTTGGGATGACTCTTGTGCCCTTTATTATGCATACCAGAAAATTAAGAGCAGGCTTCAATAACTTATCAGTTTGTGGTGTATCCCGACAGTCTGCTGCTGGTAGCACTGGTTGGGTAGAGTCTGATTGTACAGGGACACTCCTAGATAGGCTTTAGTATACCCTTCTAGTAGGAAATAGAAGCAATAGATGCTCCAGAATTACTACATGGGGAACATAACAGACAAGTCCTGAGTTAAATGAATAAACAGTATGCAGGTTACTCGTGAGCTTCCTCTAGTGGTGGCTACAAGCAGGCGAAATGTCGGATTTGTTTTTGGACAATGCCCTTTTGTGTTAGGACGTGCCTGCGGTTCTGAGTAATTGGCCGTAAGGTACTAGGATGCATGAAGACCTGTCCGATAAGTTTGCAGATGGGTATTTCAGACCTCTTTTTCATAGTATATTCATGTAGACTAATGTGGTCTTTCTGCATGCAAAATCTCATGTCTAAACTTCAGTTTATTGTAGAATTGCACCACATCAAAACATTGCTTTTTTTTTTTTTTTTTTTTTTTTTTTTAATTGCTCTTCCTTCTCTACAGTCAAGCCCGAAACATGGGAGGACACCCGGAACCAACTCATTCAGTTCCCAGAGAATTCCAGTTGGATTTGGATGAAATTGAGAATGATAATGGCACGGTGAGGTGCGAGATGCCAGCATTAGTTCAGCACAAGCTGGATGAGATCTTCGATCCAGTCCTAATCCCAGAACCAAAGTAAGTTGCTGTGTAGCATGCGGATGCTGTATTCTGCTTCAGTTGTTGACTCTTGGCTTTGGAAGAGCAAATTTTAGTGGCCTCTTCAGTTCACCTTCAGCAGAAATATCTGACAACCCTTGGCAACATTTCTGCATTTAAAGGGGGTATTCCCACTAGGATAGATATGCAAGTGTTTATGAGAAGTGATCAGAAAGGGGTCCAACGTCTGAGAATCGAGGGGCAGCAGTGCTCATTTTCGTTAAAAGACTTCGGGGCCAGGCGTGGGTATGTCATCTGTCTGGCCCGGTCAGTGGTGGAGGTGCGGTCTGGAATGAAAAGGAGCAGAGTCTTGGGTGCAATGCCCTTGTTGCACTCGTGGACTCATTTGCATAAATAAGGGTACTGTAATTACTCCACAATGGGGGCACATGCCGAAGTAGCACAAAGCGTTTGGCAACCAGCGCTCATATTGCATTGGCCGGTGGATTTAGAACTTGATATCTGACAGATCCCTTTTAATGGCTTTGTGATCATTAACCATGCAGACTTTCTCAACTGCGCCGTCTTTAATTAGTTTTATTAGAGCCCACTGCTGCTCATATGGCTGCGCTGTACACAATTGCAGCGCAGCCATGACACCTGGTCATACCCTTAGAACTGTCCCAGATTCCTGCCCAGCCTGTTGGCTTGCAGCAATGCTGGGCAGGGAAAACTTAGATTGGAATGCAGCACAAAACCAGCAACCTCTGATTCTCTGGGGAAGGTAGCAATATGCAATCACTTTATAAAATGGAAACCACAATTTAAACGTAGTTTCCCCGCTCTACTGTGATTGGAAAGAACTCTGATACTATGCATTTACCATGTTGGATGCCACAATCAAAAAAGGAATTCAAAGATGGCAGGGTGCTACAGTAACATCTGACTAACATCCTCCACTGCATTCTTGGGGCTCGTTCAGACAACCATGTGTTTTACGGTCCGCCAGCCCTATGATAGAAATGCCCATTGTCCGCAATTGCAAACGATCTGTTTTTTTGCGGGGGCCGTGGAATGGAAGTACAGATGCGAAAAGCACACGGTGTGCTGTCTGCATCTTTTGCGGCCCCATTGAAATGAATGGGTCTGCATCCGATCTGCAAAATTGTGGAACAGTTGCTGACACAAATTCTGTTGTGTGAATGAGCCCTTATTCAGTATTTGACAGTTACATGTTTCCCACAGGATTCGGGCCGTATCCCCACACTTTGACGACATGCATAGTAATACTGCTTCCACAATCAATTTCGTGATCTCTCAAGTTGCTAGTGGTGATATCAACACCAGTATACAAGCGCTGGCTCAGGTAATCATTACTTTGGTGTAGTGTGTGCAAATCTTGAAAAGGAGGCAAAAATGTTTTTCAATGCCCCCTAATCCATTGTTACACAGATCTGTATGTCACTTGCCCCCTCTGTTCAGCAGAATTCATCTCCCCCCCCCCCCCCCCAGAAATCCTCCACCCACCGATCCCCTCGGTGACCTGTGTAAATATGTATGATCGTCCCGGTTATGCATCCATAGGGCGGAAGATGGCCCTATGATGTGGTTGAGATGTCAGTTTCCTGTGCTGTCAAATGGACGGATTCTCTACTGCACTTATGCTAAATGTTCATCCGGTGTTCAGTGCATCTGCAGAAGAGAATCTGATGGCACAGAACGCAATCCGGTAGGTGAATTGTCACCGCCATCTTGTGCCCTATGGACGCAGTGCTGGATGATCACAAGGGCACCATGGTGCCATCTGCTGTGTTGGAGGAATGTTTTGATGGGATATAAAGATGTGACGCCTCAAACTATTGAAAGACATTTACCACTTGGCCAACCCCTTTAATGTTACATTCAATTTAAAAAAAGGTTTGTTTTTTTCCCCCCTCCCCAGATTGATGAAGTCTTGCGTCAGGAGGATAAGGCAGAAGCCATGTCAGGTCACATAGATCAATTTTTGATTGCCACCTTTATGCAGCTCCGGCTGGTGTACAACACCCATATGGCAGATGAGCGGCTGGACAAAGATGATATTATTCGTCTCTACAGTTGCATCATCGGCAACATGATTTCGGTAAAATAATGCAGTTCATGGGAACTTGATGGTTTTGGTTTTTTTTTTTGGGGGGGGGGGGTTTCTTCCGCTTTTTGACCCTGATCTTTCTGAAATTCATTTTCACCTAATTTTATTTTTTGTTTTGTACTTTTAGCTCTTTCAAATGGAGAGTCTAGCTCGGGAAGCCTCCACAGGGGTCCTGAAGGACTTGATGCACGGTCTCATCACCCTAATGCTTGACACAAGGGGGGAAGATCTAGAAGAGGGACAGCAAGTGGTGCGTTCAGTCAACCTCCTCGTGGTTAAAGTGCTAGAGAAGTCAGACCAGACTAATATATTGAGGTACATATTCATGGTTTCTAATGATTGACTGAGTATTATATGAGGGGGAAGAATTTCTTCTAATCGCAACCCATATATTTGTCCTTGCAGTGCTCTTCTGCTGCTTCTTCAGGACAGTCTTCTTGCTACAGCCAGCTCGCCCAAGTTCTCTGAGCTAGTCATGAAGGTAAGGTTCTTTAGTTTGGATAAATGGCACTCCTGATTTGGCACTGCATCTAATGGGATACTCCTATTTCCTAAAGCATTGACCTGGCACTAGGAGTGGTATCAATCTGACAGGTGGGAGCTCGACCTCTGGGGGCCCCCATCCAATCCTGAGATATAACACTGGCTTTTATTATTTTTCCCTGCACAATAACTCTCTCAGCTGTTTAGGGTAACGGTATTGCACTAGAATGGGGCTGCACTTCATTTTCCTGCACAGGAGGTGTCCTGTTGTGCTGGGAAAGACTAAGGTATTCCTGTTCAGTGACATTATTCCTTATCCATTACATCACCTACTGCCCTGTCATTGGTACTTCGATCTATGGCAGATAGCAAGTCCTCAGCTATCTCTGCTAGTCTCATAGAGATGGACTGGCAGTGGGCATATGCCCAATCTGTTGCTCCATTTATTTGGCACCTGCATTCTCGTAATCTGTATAGATCCTAGCAGTTGGGTCCTTGCCAGTCTAATGGTTATCCTTAGTGATAACTTCATCCAACTGGTATTTTCCTTGGCGACCAAAGCAGAGACTCAGTTCTGCAAAACCTTCATTCTCAGGATGGGTGGGGTCCAAGACGTCTGACCACACACTATAATGAAGACCTGTCCTATCAATATGCCATCATTTTATGAGGCTGTAATGGTAGACTGGCAGCTGGGTATTTTGTCCTGAATGCCACCTTTTTTAAAATCCACTGAAAGCGAGCAGAGCAAAGTGAATAAACTGATTTGCCCCCCAGTGTTGGTTTATGTATCTTGCTGCTGTTCGGCTTGGTCATGGTCCGTCGTTCTACTTGCAGTGTTTGTGGCGGATGATTCGACTCATCCCAGAAGCCATCAATAATATAAATCTGGACAGAATTCTGCTGGATATCCATAATTTTATGAGGGTCCTGCCCAAAGAGAAGCTAAAGCAGCACAAGGGTGAGCTGCCAATGAGGACCCTAAAAACTTTGCTGCACACTCTGTGCAAACTGAAAGGCCCGAAGGTAAGAAATTGGGATCATGAAGATAAAGTGATCATTTTTGGGACTTTTATCTGAAAATTGTTGCATGCCGTCCTGTTGATCTAGGTGCGCAATGCATTAATGTGGGTAGCGTTTAGAATTGTCATTGATGTTTCCAGATCATGGATCATCTGAGCATGATTGAGAACAAGCATGAGTCTGAGCTGGAAGCTCATCTACTGAGGGTAATGAAGCACTCCATGGATGGCACCAGTTCAAAGTCCGACAAGGAGACAGAGAAAGGAGCGTCCCGCACGGTGAGATGGTGTCCAGCGATAATGGACAGATTAGATCTAGTTCTGTGTCTTTATATAAAGCCTCTATAGATTGGGCAGGGTAGTATGTTAAAGTACTATATGTAGACCACAGTCTGTGATTTTTGGACTTAGTGTTTTTGTTTTTGCATTTTCCCGAGGAGGAAAAGGTTTCAAAAGCAAATGTTAGTGACTTCCTTGCTGAGATTTTCAAGAAGATTGGATCTAAAGAGAACACAAAGGAGGTGAGTACCCTGTTACTAAGCCGCTGTTTGAAAAGCAGCAGGACCTTGTGTTTTTAATGGTTCCATCTACCTCCCTAGGGTTTGGCAGAGCTGTACGAGTACAAGAAGAAATATTCTGATGCAGACATCGAGCCCTTTCTCAAGAACTCCTCCCAGTTCTTCCAGAGCTATGTGGAACGTGGTCTCCGTCTCATTGAGATGGAGAGGGAAGGGAAGGCTCGCATCACCTCATCTGCAGGCAAGTCCTTTTTAGTTGTCTTCATGTGGTTGCTGTTTTTGTACATGATCTGACGGGCTGCTGTATTTGACAGGTATCACTCTACCTGTGACAGAGATAAATAATCAACCAGCAGTGACCAGCAGCGCTCCACCTGCTACAAATGCTAATGGAGAGGAAGTGGGACCTTCTGTCTACCTGGAGAGGCTGAAAATACTGCGCCAGAGGTGTGGGCTCGATAATGCAAAGGTAAATACTATACAAGGTTCTTTTTTATATATATATATATATATATATATATATAGAAGGCTAGCTATTCACATACTTTAAAAATGGTTAATCTGAGGGTCACTAAGGGTACTTTCACATTAGCGTTTTTGCTGGATCCGCCAGGGTTCAGCAAAAACTCTTCCGTTACTGATAATACAACCATCTGCATCCGTTATGATCTGATCCGGTTGTATTGTCTTTAACATATCTTTAACATTGCCAAGACTGATCAGCCATTAACCCAATTAAATGTCAATTGGGGATGGATCCGTTTTCTATTGTGGCAGAGAAAACTGATCCCTCCCCATTGACTTGCATGACAGATCAGTCTTGATCAGTTTCCCAGGAGGGAAAGCAAAATACAACACGTGGTTTGCTCTACGGTCTGGGAACGCAACTAAGCGGAATGCAATTTGGAGCATTCTGTTCTGTTCAGTTTTGTCCCCATAGACAATGACTGAACTCAATACTGGAAAACTTAAAGGGATTCTGTCACCTGGATTTTAGTGACCGAGCTTTTAACATCACATCAGTCTGCTTGTTTTGTATTAAAATATACTAGTATTACTACCGTAAGTGTTGTCCTTTGTCTAGAAAAATCGCTTTTATTAATATGGGAATTTCCTGAGTAAGGTGCCAAAGCGGCTGTCCCTCCGGCTGTTGGTGCCCAGCCGCGCCCCTTCTCCTGGAGCCCAACACCGCCCCCACTGCTAATTTATTCAGTCCTCATTGCTGGCTGGCCCATGTGCAGTGTGTCCTGTGAGGCCGATTCCAGGCGCTGACGTGTATCCACGGCGCATGCGCGAGCTTATGGCTCAGCGAACACATTCCGTGGATACACATGCCAGCGCCTGGAATCTGCCTCACAGAACGCACTGCACATGGGCTAGCCAACAATGAGGATTGAATAAATTAGCAGTGGTGCTGGGCTCCATGAGAAGGGGCGACTGGGCACCAAAGGCTGGAGGGACAGCCACTTGGGCACCTTACTCAGGTAATTACTATAATAAAAGCGATTTTCTAGACCAAGGACAACACTCTTGATCATCCAACAATTTTCATAGACCCATAGCTGTGCTTCTCCTCTTCCAAGGCTCCGTTCCTGAGTTGTATGTCTTAATAGGCAAATTAAGCCTTTGGTGTAATGAGGGCATCGCCGTTGCACCCAAGCACCACTACTTTCGATTGCCAGACCCTACCTGGCTGCTTTGATTGCCAGGGACATGCCCTTGTTTGCATATTAAAATGTCATAACTTGGGAATGGAGCCTCGACTCAATAAAAGAATAACAATTTTTAATCGGGTGAACCACGGCTATGTGTCTGCGAATAGTTGGATAGGGAGCTCGTTGGGGCAGATTTTCTTCAGCATGGCCTTTCTCTTGCTTAAAATAGAGAATTTGTGGTGGATTCTACACACTATTGGACAGTTATTTGTAGATATACTGTAGTGTATACCACAGATTTTCCACATGTAACCTTCCAGAAAGGTGGTTTAGGATTATATTCTTAAGTATATTACATGTTTCTTGGCAGCACTGACACCTGGTTTGAATATGTAAATAAGTAATAAGGGTCCAAATAAGGGTCCATTCACACGTCCGCATCTGTTCCGCAATTTTGCGTAATGGGTGCGGACCCATTAATTTTCAATGGTGCCGCCAAAAAATGCAGACAGCAGTGTGCTGCTCACGTCCGTTCCGCAGCCCCGCAAAAAAATAAATAAATAGAACATGTCCTATTCTTGTCGGTCTGCGGACGGCATTTCTTTTTATAGTGCCGGCCGCAAAATGCAGAACGAACATGGCCGGTGTCTGTGTTGCGGACGTGTGAATGGACCCTTACAGTGAAAATCCTTTTGACATGTCTCTAGAATATATAGGGATGGGGCCTCCACAGCAGTTTGTATCTCCCATGTTTGAAATTCTGTAAAGGAGCTTCAGATTATTTTTTTTTGACTATGCTTAAAGGGGTGTTCCAGTTGTTCCAGGATATGGGATAGCGATTAGATCGGTGTGGGTCCTACCTTTACCCCCTGAAAAGAACGGAGCGGCCGTGTGCATGTAACCAGCCGCTCTGCAGCAATCGGAATACCCCTTTAACGTGACCTGTTTGGGTTCCTGTGACCAGTTCATAATTGTTAACCTTTATCCAATATGCTATGCACTGTTCTAGCACGACGAGAGGCCTCCCCTCAGCTCCCTGCTCTCGAAGACCTCTACTCCATCAGTGGTGTCCTCCACAGACATGCTGCACAGCAAGCTCTCCCAGCTCCGGGAATCGAGGGAGCAGTTTCAGCACTTGGATCTGGACTCCAACCAAACTCACGCCAGCACCACATCGTCCACTTCTTCCTCGGCCACTACAACCAACATTGACGACTTGAAAAAGAGACTGGAAAGAATTAAAAGCAGTCGGAAGTGATTTGCCCACACTTAAGCCTTGTGCTGCAGTCTCTTCCTATCTGCACTCTTTAGGAGTCTAGTCTATGGCTCAGTGGCTCCGTCTAGGTCTATTGTAAACTATCGTTTTATGTATCATACTGTGCATTTCTTTGTTTGGGGGGGTGGGGGGGAATATCTACCGTGGCTGAGTATTTGTACATACATATATATCTGTTCTAACTCTCCTGTGTGTTTTAGTGTACAGACTGTGTCTTCCTGTTCTATGCCTAACTTTGCGCTTTATTTTTTTTGGTCTGGTTTTAATCGTCCATTTCCATGGCTCTTATATTTGTAGCTCCGTGGCTGTTTTTTGACTTGCTTTTAATTTAACATAAAGCAGTGGATCGCTGATTCTGTATGGAATCGTAAGGCATGGCATGAAAATGTTTTTGTAAATAAAGTTTGAAATAAGTGACTACATTGTAAATGATGCTGTCCTTCAGTTGCTCCAGTGATTTTTGGACCTGTACATTACAGTAACTAATCCAAAGGCCTTGTACCTCCATCTAGCCACTAGCTCTCTTTCTCAGAGCCGTAAAGTTTGGCATTTCGTTTTCATGGGCCGTCATAATAAAAATTTTGTCTCATTTTAAAACTATTCCTTCGGAGTATGTGATTGATAAATCTTGGGTTTAACTTTTATAGTACTGTCTAGAGGGACACCTTTTTTAAAGACTGGTGTAAGCTCTTATGGGGTCATTTATTAAGACCAGCATTTTAGACGCCAGTCTTAATTCCCCTGCGATGGCGCTTAATGCGCCTATGTTTTGTAGCGGCACCGGCCTCTACTTGGGCGCATCCAGCGGCTTGCAGCCTTAAATCTACACCGTTTCCCTTGCTGGCGTAGATTTAAATAATTTTATATGCCAAAGACTGGTGTAGAATATGATAAATGAGACAGACTAGCCCATCCTTGCCACGCTCCTTTTTCTTAATTTTTTTTAAATGGGGTGGAGGAAGTCTGATTCGGCCGCAAATCCACTTGGCAACAGATATACATCAAAAAGTGGCGTATATCTAGTCCTAAATGACTTCCTTTAGGACTCCTGCGGATCTGCAATACACTGGTGTCGTTCCGTGGGCATTCCACCTCATAGATGTAAACCTATTCACTTCAATGGGTCTGCAAATCCGGAGATACGGAAGCACTGCGGAGTGCTTCCGTGGGGGTTTCTTCCCGTACTTCCGTTCCACAGAAAGATAGAACATGTTCTATCTTTTTGTGGAACGGGCGGATTGCAGACCCATTAAAGTGAAGGAGGCCTTAGTCCTTGCATAGTTTTGAGGACTGACTTGCAGGACAGCTTCCTAAGGCTAATTGTCCTTTCACCCATGACGGCACCACTAGAGAGGATCCGCCCCCAGAGACAGGAAACCTGCAGAGAACAAAAGGGCGGACACTCTCCTCCCAATTCAGTGTGGTTTCCTGTCTCTGGGAAGCCTGCAGTTTTTCCTCTCGGGTGCTTCCCTCTGGTGGTGCTCCGTTCTTACCTGCGGTCCCGGGGTGAGTAAGGCGGCATCAGCGAGTGCGCATGGGGACAGCAGAGGCACAGCTTAACCCCGGAGGGGGCGGTAGTGTGCTGGAGCGAGAGGTGCCTGGCGGCATCGCTTGAGGAGGAGTCGTCAACTCTGCCGGCAATGAGTAGGCTGGGAGAGCGATCACATGATCGTCGTGTCGCAGAGTGACATCACTCAGATGCGCCTTGAGAAGAGCGCACTTTTTCAAGTTGCCTGGTGTTTATAGCGATTCTGGTGGCCAGCGAAGGGGAGCGTGGAGGAGGACAAGCTTGTTGAGGAATCAGTCCCTCTAGTCTCGACAAAACCTAAGAGTATTTTCTAAAAGGAAGAACAAAGTGTGCCATATGTAAATCCATTTCATCTTCAGATTGGGAAAAGATGTGCCAACCTTGTATAGATAGAACAGTAGCAGAAGAATCTCCTTTTTATAAATGCTTACAGACCCTGGTTAGATCCGAAGTCAGCGCTACACTATCATCTAGGAAGAGAATGGGGGGGGGGAAAAGACCCTAAAAATGAACACCGGAATTCTTTTAAAGAGTATTTATCCTCAGACCCTGAAGAGGAGGAGATGAGCGCCTCTGTTTGACTGAACAGAAAATTCCTCTGAATCCTCCTTGGAAGACCCTGTTTTCCCTTAGAAGACACAGGAAAACTCCTGAAGGCCATTCGCTCAACCATGGGCATTGAGGAAACAAGGGAGCCCCGTTATATTCAGGATATTATGTTCGGGGGTTTAGAATCTAAACAGAATACAGTCTCAGTCCACAAAAATGTTGCGGCCTTAATCTGAGGAGAATGGAAAAAGCCTAATAGAAAAGTGTTTATCAAAAAATCTAAAGCGAAAATATCCATTCAAAGAGGAAGACTCAGCTACATGGGATAAAGCCCCGAAAATAGACGTAGCTATCTCGAGTGTCCAGAAAGGCTGCCCTTCCATTTGACGACATGGGGATATTAAAAGACCCCTTAGATAAGAAGGCTGATACCCTTCTGAAAGGAGCTTGGGAGGCATCTGCTTCCTTTAGGCCAGATATAGCCTCTACCTGTACAGCCAGGTCCCTTATTGTCTGGCTTTCAGAATTTGAAACCCAACTTAAAGACAGATGTCTCAGGGAAGAGATCATTGCTTCCCTTCCAACAATTAAAGTAGCGGACTTCTTAGCTGATGCGTCCGCAGATTCAGTGAGATTAGCAGCCAGATCTGCAGCATTATCCAACTCTAGAGCTCTTTGGATAAAAAATTGGGTTGACTATCTCCCATCCAAAAAAAAGGCTTTGTGGTGTCCCATGCGAAGGGGAACACCTGTTCGGTCCCACTCTGGACGATCTTTTAGATAAGGCAGCCGATAACAATAAAAGCTTTCTCTTTTTCCGGTAATAGGTTTAATCGGTCCTTTCGTTCCTTCAGGGGAAATCGAGACTCTGATAAAAAAAAACAGATGACTGATTTAGGAACCAGAGGAGGGGAAAAAATTACCTTTTTAACACATCCTTTGGGGATAAAAATAAACAAAACCAACAATGACGCTAGATTTCCAGTTGGGGGCAGACAAAAACTTATTTTCCAAGAATGGTCCCAAATTTCGTCAAGTTGCTGGATTCTAGATACAATCCGTGACTGGTTAAAATTAGAATTCCGTCTGGCCCCTCCCACTCAAACGTAGAGACAGATCTGCCATGGAACAAGAGATAAAAAAAATCTGTTTTGATTCTGGTAGGGGAACAAGAGAAAGGAACAGGTTTTTATTCCCCATTATTCTTAGTCAAAAAACCAGACGGATCCCTAAGGACTATTATAAACTTAAAGAAGTTAAATCAGTTCCTCCAGTTCAAGAAATTCAAAATGGAGACTATCAAATCAGCCATCAACCTTCTATCGCCCCACTGCTTTATGGCGGTGCTCGACCTCAAAGACGCGTATTACCATGTCCCAATCTTCACAGACTATCAGAGGTTCTTAAGAGTCGCCGTCATTGTAGAAGGTCAGTTAGAACATTTTTCAATTTCAGGCCCTCCCTTTTGGGCTATCTATGGCTCCAAGAGTATTCACGAAAATCATCGCAGAAATGGCAGCTCATATAAGGGAAAGGGATATTCTCTATCCCTTACCTAGACAATTTTTTAATTGTTGGAACCACAGAAGATAGTTGCAGGGGTAATAAATGTCCTAAATACCTTTTTTAGGATGGATAAATCAGGAAAAATCAAAACCATTTCCAGTCTGGGATTAATCCTAGACTCGTCCCTCCAGAGATGTTTTTTACCAGAGGAAAAAGTGAGACTCATCCAAGAAAGAATCAGGGACCTGATAAGAGACCCTGTAATTTCTATACGAAAAAGGGATGTCTATCCTGGGGTCTCTTACATCGTGCATCCCAGCAGTACGATGGGCACAGCTCCATTCAAGGAGTATACAGTGGGAAATCTTGTCCCAATGGGAAAAGAGCATCTCTCTAGAGATAAAGATAAGGATATCAGCCCAGACCCTCCAGGACTTAACATGGTGGTTGGACGGGAAAAATCTAGTCCAGGGAGTTCCATGGCAATTGGGAAAATTGATTTGTCTAACCACGGACGCAAGCCCATGGGGATGGGGTGCCCATATTCAGGAAGTCTCCCTTCAGGGCATTTAGGGACGTGTCCAAGGAAAAAGGGTCGTCCAACCTGAAAGAACTGACTGCTGTGCGTCTAGCAATGAGCTCTGTTCTGACAAGGATAAAGGGAAAAGATTTAAGAATCCTAACAGACAACAAAACTGTAGTTTCATATTTGAACAAACCGGGAGGCACGAAGAGCAGTACCTTAATGCAGGAGGCCTACAAAATCCTAAATCTAGCAGAACTTGTATGTGCTTCAATCTAGGCAGTCCACATCAGGGGCATTGAGAACAAACAAGCGGACTTTCTGAGTTGTCATATCCTATCTCAGAACGAGTGGTCTCTCGACCAATCCATTTTCGAAAAGATAACGGACCTCTAGGGACATCCGGAAATAGATCTATTTGCGACTCCCCAAAACAAAAAAAGTCGAGTTTTTCCCTAGACCAAACCGGATCCCCCTATGGGATAGAATCCCTGATTCAGAAGTGGAACTTTCACCTAGCCTATGCCTTCCCTCCATTCCCGTTAATTCCCTGTGTATTGCGGAAGATCTGGGAAGAAAAAACAAGAGTAATCCTCATTGCCCCCTTTTGGCCGAGAAGATCTTGGTTCACGTGGCTCCGGATCCTGTCGGTCTCTGACCCATGGGTGCTTCCAGAAATCTGGGGCCTGTTCAGCCAGTGACCAGTGTTACACCATCACATAAAGAACCTCCACTTAACTACGTGGAACTTGAGAAGTATATACTAAGAAAAAAGGGGTTTTCTGAGTCCCTAATTTCTACGATTATAAAAAGTAAAAAGCGGGTCACGATCGCCATTTATACTAGGGCAGTGATGGCGAACCTATGGCACGGGTGCCAGAGGCAGCACTCGGAGCCCTCTCTGTGGGCACCCACACTGTGAAAAAAGTCTGTTGTACCAATATGCCTTAGACTTTTCCTGCCATTCATCAGTGCAGGGCGCACTATGAACAGCACAGGCAGGGCACTGAATGTAGGCAGGCTTGAATAGCTAAATGATAAAGTACATGGAATATATACTATATTGAACTATAATTTTCAGGTTAAATTGCCGTGTTGGCACTTTACGATAAATAAGTGGGTTTTGGGTTGCAGTTTGGGCACTCGGCCTCTAAAAGGTTCGACATCACTGAATTGATATGGAAGAAGTTTCTAACCTTTGCGCAAATGGACATTAACAATATTCCACCTTTTGCTCCCATAAACTTAGTGCTAGAGTTTCTCCAAAAAGGGTTAGACTTAGGTCTAGCACTCTAAAAGTTCACGCTTCAGCCCTGTCAGTTTTATTCAATCAAAAGATTGCATCATGTCCATGGGTATCAAGATTTTTTAGGACAGTTGACAGATCTTCCTTGGTGTCATCAGTCAGACCTCCTCTTTGGGATTTGGATATAGTCTTAAAAGCCTTATCTTGCCCTCCTTTTGAGCCTATAGATTCCATTTCTATGAAATTCCTCACCCTAAAGTTATGTATCTTGGTCGCTTTGACATCTGCCCGTAGGATAAATTAAATCCAGGCTATCTCCATTAACCCACCGTATACCACGATTTTTGAGGACAAGGTAGTGATTCGTCCTGACCCGGCCTTCCTTCCAAAGGTCGCTTCCAAATTTCACAGATCACAAGAGATTACTCTTCCTACCCTCTTCAAAAAACCAAGTTCTGAGGAAAAGAGGTCTCTTCGCTGTTTAGATGTCAGAAGGGCTTTAATTAAATATATTTCACATACAAAAGAATGGCACACATCATCTTCGCTCTTTATTCTAAGGAGTGAATAAGGGAGGCGCAGCTTCAAGAAGCTCTATCGCCAGATGGATTGTTTCAGCTATCTCTTCATCCTACCGGTCTTCGGGGTTAACTCCGCCTATGGGTCTCAGAGCACATTCTACCAGGGCCGTGCCTACCTCTTGGGCAGAAGATCCTCGATCCCCATTGAGGATATATGCAAGGCTGCCACCTGGTCCTCTCCTTCTACATTTTATAGGCACTACCGTTTGGACTTAAATTCTCCTTCTGGATCTTCCTTTGGTGAAAGGGTTCTTCTTTCTACTCGCCCACCCTGATTGTTCCTCTGTTAAGTCTCTCGTGGTGCTGTCATGGGTGAAGGGAAAAATGATGATTACTTACCGGTAATTAGATTTTCCAGAGCCCATGACAGCACCCTTATATTCCCTCCCTTTGGTGGATTTGATGTTCCTATATTCACTTGGGTGTAGCAGCAAAAAAAAAAAAAAAGGGTTTAAATACATATAAATAAAAGTAAACGTGTCTCTAACATATATGACGGCCTTCCTCCAATACTTGCATATCACACTGAATTGGGAGGAGAGTATCCGCCCTTTTGTTCTCTGCAGGTTTCCTGTCTCTGGGGGCGGATCCTCTCTCGTGGTGCTGTCATGGGCTCTGGAAAATCAAATTACCGATAAGTAATCATCATTTTCAGACTAGTATGTCCACTGTGGGGAACATGCTCCATGTGGGATTTCCCATTATAGACACTGCTCCTTTTGACAGGAATGCATGGCATTAAAAAGTGCTGCGTCTCTCTGTTTGACCTTGCATCTACTAAATTATACTGACATAATGCATTCAGTATAATTCTGTAGATGTGAGATCGGGCAGGGACACCGCATTAGAAACCAGTATAAGGGTCCATTCACATGTCTGTAGTGTATTGTGGATCCGCAGTACACCTGGCCGGCACCCCCCCATAGAACTGCCTATTCTTGTCTGCAATTGCGGACAAGAATAGGACATGTTCTATTTTTTTGCGGAGCCGCGGCCCGGAAGTTCGGGGCTACGCTCCAGAAATGCGGAGACCACATAGTGTGCTCTCAGCATTCATTCCTGCCCCATTGAGAATGAATGAATGGGTCCGCACCCGTTCCCGATATTGTGGAACGGTTGCGGACGTGTGAATCATGCTGTGTGTTCCTGTGAAAGAAGCAGTGTCCATAATGAGAAATCCCGTTCCTACGCGGAGCATGTTTCCCCGCAGTGGACACGGTCTCTTCATCCATCGCTGTTTTAGAGTAAGCTGAGCACTCCTGCTCTAGGGACAAACTGTGACTAACTGCTCTGAGCAGCCTTTTTCTCCACAGCCAGGATTGGAGGTAGTTCCAAGCCCCATGGTTAGGCCTTTCATTGCTGTAGTCTGACCATGGCATGAAATGGGATTGTACGCTCATACAAATAGAAAATAATTTTGTAAGACAGTAATTCCTTAATTGGATTATACACATGAAATTTTAAACTTCAAGTATTTTATAAAAAATTATTTTTCCATTGTGCTTTGGATAAAAGTTAAAATAAAACTACATGCAACCAAAATAACCCAAACTTAACAGGTTATTCAGTGGGAACCATGTATAGTTTGCTTTTTTACATTTTTGTTTAATCTCAAAAATCATGTGTTCTGTTTTTTCAATGCAAAAGACTAAATACCCTCAAATGGCACCAAAAAATTATGTGAAACCTATTCAGAAATTGGGTGTAATGTAAAGATCTGCACCTGTTCTGTGTTTATGACCTGCTCCCAGCTTTGGCTCACAATAACTGATCAAATAACTGGTGTGAACTCAGCCTTATTCTATTCTATTCACATGTCTGCAATGGGTCTCCAGGACAGCTTGTCTTGAGGTCCTAAACTTTGGCTGAGAAGGTTCTGTATCCTTGATAGAAGACTGGTTGACTCTGATCATCTTTCAGTGGTGGCCTGTGAGGAGTAGGTCACTGGATGATCATGGTCTATGTATTTGTGTCAATGGTTTGGTCAGCTTTGGAGAAATCCCTTCTCGTTAGAAAGGTAGACCCTTGCCGAGAGGGAATATAACATTGTTTTCTCTGATATTCTAACAACTGTATGTTCTTGCTCCCATGGCACTGATCTAGTGGTGTAAGTGGTTTGCGAGGGTAAAATGTGCTGACTAGAATCCCTTTGGGGTAGCTTGGATGCATTTGTGCACACTGTTGGATAACACCCAGCCATAGAGGAAGTGTTTAAAAATATCTTTATTGATGGGCAGACGTACAGAATTTGGTTGTGTTGAGCTGGAATGCTTTGAAAGCTAAGTGGTTAAGAACCAGATGCTGGAAAATAAACTTGCTCTTAGGGATTTTGCTCTATAGTCTTCAACATCCATTTCCGAAGGCGATGTACATGCGCATACATGCCGTACTTTCCATCACGGTCGCATCCCTCACCCCAAGACACTATACCCATCTGGTACCAACGATTGCTGATGGGATCCTAGAAAGAAAACCAACATAGGACCATTATACCATCGTGTTCTGTATCGCTCTTATAAACTGAGCAATTCTTGGAGTACGTGTCGTCCAATAGCCCTTGGAGCAAGGCAAGAAACAAAGGTTCAAATTCCATTCACTCCTTCGACTGTGAAGTTGGTACCAACCTTAATGGATGACAGAACATTAATGAATGTCCCTCCCTAAAAAATTTTTTTATCTTGGTCATACCTTCATGACAAAGGGGCCACCACTGTCTCCTTCACAGGCGTCTCCCCTCTTACCCTCTTCTGGACTGTAACCTGCAATAAATGGGCAAAGAGTCAAGACCACTGATAAACTGGTAGATGCTACGCACAGCACAGATGTTGAATGGTCAATTGATTGTCTGATCACCAGAAGGGTGAATTTCAGTCCCCCCAATACCTTGGATAGGATGATTTGAATGGACTAGTTGGGCATGCACCCTGCTGTTCCACTGATTAACATAAGTGATTGACCATGCCTCTGCCTAATGCACAGCAAAGCAATCGCCAATCTATTCACACTCCCCCACTGTCAGAAGTGGATAGGTGATAATTGCTGCAGATGGGAATACCCTGTTAAATCCTTAGTGTTTTTGAAGCGCCATCTCCAGATAGTGATCCCAAGCCCTTCACAGAAAACTGACCCACCTTGGCTGTTGGGAAGCAAATATTTTATGGACTGGCCACCCCTGGCATACTTTGACCTTCTGATATGTGAAGTAGTCTACTTGCTTTAAAGCTATTTACCTGCACAGAACATGTTATCTGTTACTTTAATCTTGGTGGAAGCCTTGCATTTCTCCTGTTCCACTACAGGAAGGTTTATCTGCTGAAGGGCTGCAGGCAACTGTGGTCCTCCTGAGCTCCATGTTTCCTGAAGATTGCCCCAACCAGTGACACGACCTTTGTACCCTGACTGCAGGAATCTGAAAGACACCATTGATATGCAGCCTGTCAGATGCTAGAACTTCATACCAGATTGGAGGACCTTGCCTGGTGAGATATGAAGGCCCTTACTTCTGTACAATCTCCTTGGTTGGAAGACACACTGGATGGATATTATTTGTGAAGGTCAGGGGTTTCTTCAGCTGCAGAAGTGCAATATCTCTGTCCAAATTTTCCTTCCAGTTGTATTTTTGGTGGATAATGATCCGTTGAAGCTGCAGAATTTTCTCTGTTGTCCTCTCGTATCTGGATGGAGAAGAGGAAAGGTCAATAGGAAAAACTTTTGGCATTCCCCAATATGTCCTTTGTCACACAGCGAAAACTGGACATTATACCCATTCTACAATAACATTCATTCCAATGGGATCTAGCATTGTCCTACGGTGTTTGCCAATGTTATATAATACAGGGCAGTGGGTGACAAGCTCGCAGCCCCTTCAACTTCTTGCCAGTTTTCAGCCCACGTTATAACACCATGTAGTGCTAGTATATTGCTATGTACACAGCCCACATAATACCACCATATAGTACCCAAAAAGATTGTTTCCAAAAATGACTGCTATATAGTGCCCGCCACACATTGCTTAAACGCGTTGTCTCACCTCAAACATTGCTGGTATATTGCTAGGAAATGCCATCAATGTCAGATAAGTGCAGATCCCACACCTGTCTCTAGAATGGAGCTCCCAAAGTGAACAAGAGCGCATGCGCGGCCACTCTCCATTTCTATGGGAGTGCCATGCTTGCACTGTGCACTCTCCTTCAGTTTGGGCGCCAGAGATGGAATCCGCACCTATCTAACATTGGTGGCCTATCCTAGCAATATGCCACTGATGTTTGAGGTGAGACAACCCCCTTTAATACCGGCTGGTTTTAGTTGACAAATAGAGCAATTTATCAAAACTAGTACAATAGAAAAGTGGAGAAGTTACCAAAAGTAACCAATCAGGTGGGAAAATAAGAGTTGTACTCTAACTGGATGCTATGGACAACTCCACCTTCCCAAGTCACCAGTTTTGATAAATCTTCTGATCATATCTAACTTGTCCAATCGTTTTTTTTCCCCTTGGTACCAGAAACTGGATGAGGCTATGGTGGCCCGCCAAACATTTGATCGGCCACCAGATATCTCATGATGTTCAACGCTGGCCGTGTGTTTGTCACATTGTGTTCATGAGAGGTGTCTTACTTGGCTCGATAATGTTTTCCTATCCGCACCAGGAGATCCTCAGTGGTGAAATTTTTATCCCATGGAGGATAGAAGACACAATGAGCGGCGGTCAGCACCCAGCGGTCACTTATGAGACTGGCTCCACACAAGAGCTCCTGGGGGCTTCTTTTAAACAGCATCACCTGCCTAAAAATGGAAATCAGCAAAGTTGTTAGTGAAGCCTTATCTGGTTTGAATATATTACAATGTCACCCATTCCAGATAACTACGTGATCTAAATCAAGAGAAACGAGTATAAGGGAAACCATCAGAAAGATAATGGAGCTCCACCACAGACTAAAGTTGGATTGCACATTAGTCATCTTCATTTTTGTGGTTTTCCGCTATTTATATTTTTTTTATGATGTTCAGTTTAGTGTGGCTGCCTGGAAACAGTCAACAGTTAGGCCAGCTGATGTTGGTAGACCATGTATAGATACCCAGGACAACCTGGCTCCTTAAAATGAATACCAAAAGTTCATTAGATGGGTTATCCAGGTTTTAAAAATGGAAGGTATATCTATAAGATTGACCTTTCATACCAGAACGGTGGGGTTCGACTGTCGGCATCCCCAAAAATCATCACACTCGAATGTGACAAAGATCCAATACCAAGCACGGCCAATACATGAAGTATGGCACTGTGCAGTACCCACCAATATGAGCAGTGAAGAGGCCACAGAACTTTCACCAGCGCCACCAACCCATCAAATAGTAGGGGTATCTAGAGTAGGACCCCTCCACTGATCTAAAATAAGGATAAGCCATCAATTTATAAAAACATGGATAATCCCTTGAAATGGGTTCTCCAATATAAAACAAAAGGACCTGTGCCTGACACTGACGCACCATACAGACAACCGTATCATTGCTGTGGAGACCACATTTATGGCGGAGGGAGGTGGCACCGAACTCCTGCTACCCAACCATGATTGTATTTTACTTCAGAGACGAGTTAGAGGAGTTGACTGCACAGATATTTTTACAACTTCCAATGAGCTCAATAGTAGCTGTATAATTTTAACTGCACTGAGCTCCCCCTAGTGGTGGCTGCCAGCAGACTGATTTTTATCATGTACTATTTGTGAGAAAGCAGGGATTAAGGGCTGTATGGATTACATTTATCAATGCCTTTATGGCAGCTGTCTGGCATAAATACATAAAAAAATATAGTTTTCAAACCAAGTGTCATATTTATGAAGCACCTGCTCCACTTTTTATAACATGCAAATCGGTTGGGAAAAGAGTGCGAGGCTTCCGTTTTTCTGAGGGTAATTTACACCTTCGACTTTTCTACTTCAACTGCAATGGGGCCCTATGATGTGTGCGGTATAGCAGTTCATGTAAGTAAATGGCGGTGAGCTGCAATACCAGGCGCGGCCCATGTCCCCATATGTGCATTTAATGTTCACGTGTCACTAAGTACGGTCATAGGGGTATTAAGGCGTTAATTAGCAAATCAGACCTGCAGTTCATAATGAACTTATAATCCACTATGCACTCAAATTACTATAGATAGAGAAACGGGGAGAACAACATATCATTGTGGCCTCCTTGTTGACAGTTTCCAAGATAGTGATGATACACAAGCTTTTACATTTGCTGACTATAGAGGAAGGTAAATTGGAAAACATTCCGAAGAAAAACTACTCGTGTGGTTTACAAAGGATCCTTGAGGTCATGTCATACAGCAAAGCGATAGTAAAACTCGGTCCTGTTAGAGTTACCATGGGGAACTGCCTGGATCAGCTTCTTCTCCTTTAACAATCCGACCTTGGATGTACGATTCCAGCAGCTCTGCCTCGCTTTTATCAGCCACTTTCTTTTGTTCAAAGAGTGGCCTCAGTCCACAAACTGCAGATAAAATATAACATGACCATTGATGACGTCACTCAGAAGTAGTACTGTGCCCACCAATCATTCACTTCATGGCCAGGATCACTGACTGTCTCCACCATGTCATGGAACCCTTCATGGTAAGGTGGCATGATCGGCTGCTCCTTTATCACAAGGTATATAGGATTTACTACTTATATGGCATAGGTTATTATTGGACATGGATCACTCTATGTTGGCCTCCTTGGTTGTAGGCCAGGAGCATGTTTTTGAAGGTCGAATCCAGGCAAAAGTTTATTTTTTGTCTAAAAGGCTGAGGTTTCACTGTCGGCTCCAGAGGCGTAACTTTGGTATGGGCTCTAATGAAAAAATGTAATAGGGCCCCCACCTACCATGTGACATTTATAAAATTGGGTCTTTTGGCTCCCTCAAGCACCAACTTCTAGATTTGATGGCTTCTTCTTCACCCCTATAGCTACACCCCTGGCTGTTAGATACCTATAGGCTATAAGCGGCTTTTACATACACAGTGACTTTCTTCTGATTCTCTTTCCCTGTTTCCTTGTGCTTCTGGGTTTTAGGTCCAACATGGGGTGCATGCGACCCCCATGGCGGTATCCTATGACCATGCCATAAATGTCTGTGATTGGAATACTCATTAGTGTTAGCCTCATAGCTCAAGGCTGTCCCGTCCATGTTTGGACTACATCTATCACACACCATGCTTTCCTCACCTGCTTCTCCTTGGCCAAAGCTCTTCTCATCAAAGAATGTTTGATGTTGTGTTGAATCTGTTCTCCCAGCTTGGCTAGTAATGGGTTCTTCATCTATAGGACTATCTGCCAGAGACAGGGGTGAGCCCAGCGACAAGAAAAAAAAGAATAAGAAACAAATGACATGAACAAGTGATAATATAAAAAGTGACCATTTACTGCCTGATGGGATATGGACATGGACTGGTGCTCTGAAATTTTGGTAATTAGCTTTTGCCTGTAAGCCCACCACATCATGTGTAGATTATTGCCATAGTATATCTTTACAATGGTCGTAGCATTGTTTTAGTGATACAGAACTCCAAATCTGCTTAAACATATAGTTATATGATAAAATGTTAGCTGCCAGCGGTCGCCACTAGGGGGAGCTTTGGAGCGAACTGTATATAGCATTAGGATTGAGTTCACTGGACCTCGGACCCCCATGCAGATATATTATGAAAGTAATCAGCACATTATTTTGTTTCCTGTGGACCCCTGCAGGGTGATTAAGATCCCTTGGTCATCCTGCAGGCATCTCCATACTAAATCCCTTCAAATAAAGTTAAGTGTTGGGAAGCATGAAAAATGTTGATAACCCCACAGAATGAGAAACCAACATGTATGAAATTCAGAACCCCAATGTCAGTGTTCTGAGACAGGCCTGATAAAACATAATCTCATACTCTTTTTGAGTTAAAGGGCATCTGTCAGCAGTTTAGTACCTATGACACCGGCTGACCTGTTACATGTGCGCTTGGCAGCTGAAGGCGCCTGTGTTGGTCCCATGTTCCTATGTGCCCGCATTGCTGAGAAAAATTATGTTTTAATATATGCAAATGAGCCTCTAGGAGCAACGGGGGCGTTACCATTACACCTGGAGGCTCTGCTCTCTCTGCAACTGCTGAGTCCTCTGCACTTTGATTGACAGGACCAGGCAGTGAAAACATCATTATAACTGACCCTGTCAATCAAGGTGCAGTTGCAGAGAGAGCAGAGCCTCTAGGTGTAATGGAAACGCCCCTGTTGCTCCTATAGGGTCCTTTGCATATTATAAAACATAATTTTTCTCAGCAATGCGGGCACATATGAACATGGGACCAACACAGATGCCTTCAGCTGCCAAGCGCACATGTAACAGGTCAGCCAGTGTCATAGGTACAAATCTGCTGACAGATGCCCTTTAAATCATGTCTTCTACTCCACACACATTCATAGCTGCATTCACACCTTTGCTACCTACCATTAGCGGCCCAGCAGTTGTGCACTCATATACAGCTGAATTGTGGTATGGTTTATTACAATATCAGACTATTCATGATTGTTGGATGTAAACCCTACACGTCCCACAAAGCACCACAGCAGTGAATGTCTGGTGCACACTTTACAGGAGGTTATAAGAAAATGTCCTGCAAACAAACTGGAACAAAAGCTAAGGCTACTTTCACACTAGCACCAAGTGTTTGCCGTGCTGCCGCCGGAACTCCAGCCCACCCCCATTATAGTCAATGGAGCGGTAGTCCGGGGGCACACGTGCACTAGCTGCAGCACGGATCCGACAGGCTGTTCACCCGCCGGAACAGCCTGCCGGAGTTCCTTGCCGCTAGTGTGAAACTAGCCTAAGCAGAGCAGTCAGTTGTCTACTGGATCATGTACTGGGGCTGCAGTGGGGGATGCGTATTACAAAAACACACATTTATCGCCAATCTTCAGCAACCTATGAGTGTGCAGGATCTACAGGCCCAGCTGTAGTATCTATAGGCAAATGTGCCACACGATACCATACAGAACCTCGATGCCTCCATGTCCAACCGTATCTCATCTTGTATCCAGGCTAGAGGCCGTGTCTCATCGTGTATCCAGGCTAGAGGCCGTATCTCATCTTGTATCCAGGCTGGAGGCCGTGTCTCATCTTGTATCCAGGCTAGAGGTCGTAGCTCATCTTGTATCCAGGCTAGAGGCCATGTCTCATCTTGTATCCAGGCTAGAGGCCGTATCTCATCTTGTATCCAGGCTAGAGGCCGTGTCTCATCTTGTATCCAGGCTAGAGGCCGTGTCTCATCTTGTATCCAGGCTAGAGGCCGTGTCTCATCTTGTATCCAGGCTAGAGGCCGTATCTCATCCTGTATCCTGGCTAGAGGCCGTATCTCATCTTGTATCCAGGCTAGAGGTTGTATCTCATCTTGTATCCAGGCTAGAGGCCGCATCTCATCTTGTATCCAGGCTAGAGGTTGTATCTCATCTTGTATCCAGGCTAGAGGCCGTATCTCATCTTGTATCCAGGCTAGAGGCCGTGTCTCATCTTGTATCCAGGCTAGAGGCCGTATCTCATCCTGTAGCCAGGCTAGAGGCCGTATCTCATCTTGTATCCAGGCTAGAGGTTGTATCTCATCTTGTATCCAGGCTAGAGGCCGCATCTCATCTTGTATCCAGGCTAGAGGCCATATCTCATCTTGTATCCAGGCTAGAGGCCGTATCTCATTGTGTATCCAGGCTAGAGGCCGTATCTCATTGTGTATCCAGGCTAGAGGCCGTATCTCTTACTGTATCCAGGCTAGAGGCCGTATCAATTACTGTATCCAGGCTAGAGGCAGCCCAACAGGGTCTTATTGCCTCTTTTCAGTTGTACAGTTTTCCCCAATAAACTTCTCCTTTCGCTCTCACATTGTAATCACTTACATATCATCGTTACATTCACGCATAGAAAGTATTATTGCACCTCCTTGGTATGGTATTTTTTTGTCAGTGAGTGTAATAAAGGGTAAGGGTGGTAGCGGGGAGCAGATAAGTGAAGGTTACTTACCACAGTAATTTAATTTGCAATAGTCGAAGGTGGTGTTGCTGTGAGACACGTAGCACCACACGCCCTCGTCATCATTGTCTGGGTTCCTGCAGTAATTCTCTTTTAGGACTAAATCTTTCCTGAAGTCTTTGAGGTTGTGCTCCTTCACTAATGGTGAGTTCCAGGGTAGACATGGAAGTCCGGACACTGTCACTGCCAGGGTGCCATCATAGTCTAGACCATGATTTGGCACGCAGGGTGTCTCCTCTTTCTTTTTAGTTTTCTCCACTTCCTGCACAATTGGTTCAATTGTAAATCCATTGTTGCCTATGGGGACAATAACCAGGGGGAAATTATTGGAATGGGGAAGGTATAAAGAGGCTGTCTTCAAGCTGTGATTGTCCAGACATGCTGGAGCAACAGCTGGACAGCCAATAGTTAGACCACTTGTATAATGAATCGGTAACCTACTCATTGAAAATGTATTATATGTCTTATGTGCCAGCTCCGGAGATGAAGCGGGTGCCATTTCAGCACTGAATGAGCTACTGATTGTCCACACTAATGCTTCCCTGTCTTCTAAATGTAAGATCCAATACCAAGAATTGAATTACTCTGCAGCAAATGTACTGTGGTCTGCAACTCCAGGTTCTCCAGTTGTTGCAAAACTCCAATTCCTAGCATTTCCTGATACTGGGAGTTGTAGTTTCAAAGAAGCTAGAGCCACAGATTGCAGGCTCCAACTTTTGAGAGATAGCCCCGACAATAAGAGGAAACCAGAGTTAGGGGGTGCCTTAGTCGTAACTTGAAGTTCCTGGGCCCCAAATCCAGCACTATAATAGAGCCCCTGCCATTTCTACTAGTGTCCTCTTATGTTGCAGAGGAGCCTTTGAGCCCCCTGAGACACTAGACTAGAGCTTGGGTGGTACTGCTGTCTCTGCACCCCCTATGTCCATGGTGGTTGCAAAATTAAAGGGATGGACCATTAGTGAAAGGGAATTCCAAAGGAGAAGAGAGACAAGAAAATATGGCTGTGAAGAGCTCAGTAAAGTAGTCAAAAGGAGAAGACTATGAGTAGACCAGGCATTGCTGGATATCAGTAAGGAACTGTCCACCATGAAGACAGGAAGGAGATCCAAAAGAAAGATTGGACATCAGAGAAGGGGAATATGGACCCATCGATGACAAATCGAAAACACAACCCTACTTACTACATAAAGGTATTGAGCATTCCTCTCTAGCTTTTTCAGGATCCTTGGTATAACACCATGGCCCCAGTGGGTTGTCGTCTGGGTTTCGGCAATAATTCTCAGTCAGATTGTGCCCTGGGTGGGTGGTTGGGTTAATCCTGAGAAAACAGAGAAGTTACAACCCTACAGTGCAGGAAATCTTGAAGTAGCCAGTCACATCTCAGTTCCTTGATGGTCACCATCAATCTCTCAAACCCAACATATACACAGCATATAGCAAGGCAGACTAGTCAGGGCAATATTTAGCAGCAGAGGGGTCACTTATTTTATCCCACACTGTATTACAAGATAAGGGAAGTCACAGCTAGTAAAGAATCCCATCAATGTCCTGGACATGGACACCTCTTGGGGCCATGAAGAAAATATTTAGGGTTATTTTATGTATCATGTCTGTGATACATTTCAGGAGAAAATGGTTTGACCATAAAAATGGCTGTGAGACCTCCAGGACATGTAAAGCATATGTACAGAATATACCATCGATGTCTGATAGATGCGGGGCCCACCTCTTGACAATAGAGGTCCTCCGCATCCAGGCTGTAATGGAAACCAGAGGTGGCTGGGATTACGGAAACAGTCAAACTCGCTGTGCTACGCTGTGAATGGGGCTGAGTTGCTATACTAAGCACAGCCACTGTTGAATGGAGGCTGTTGTGCTCACCAGAGCTTCTACGAGTGCCACAGCTTCCTCTGACAGCTGATCGGCAAGGTTGACGAGAGTTGGACACCTGCCGATCTCATACTAGTGACCTATCCAGAGAATAGACCATCCATATGAAAATCCCAGAGAATTCTTTCAAGGCCTCATGCACACGGTCGTTGTTTTGGTCCGCAGTATTTGCGGCTCGGATGCGGACCCATTCACTTCAATGGGGCCGCAAAAGATGCGGACAGCACTCAGTGTGCTCCGTTCCGAGGCCCCGCCCAAAAAAATATAGCATGTCCTATTCTTGTCCATTTTGTGGACAAGAATAGGCATGTCTACAATGGGCCGCCCGTTCCATAAATTGTGGAAGGCACACGGGCAGCTTCAGTTTTTTGCGGACCGCAAAAAACGGCACGGTCGTGTGCATGTAGCCTAAGGCTACATGCACACAAACGTTTGTTTCCGTGTCCGTTCCATTTTTTTCGCGGATAGGATGCGGACCCATTAATTTCAATGGGTCCGCAAAAAACGCGGACAGCACACCATGTGCTGTCCGCATCAGTATGTCCGTTCTGTTGCCCTGCAAAACAAATAGTGCATGTCCTATTTTTTTCTAGTTTGCGGACAAGGATAGGCATTATTACAATGGATCCACAAACGGATGCCATACGGAACGTCATCCTTTTTTTTGCGGACCGCAAAACACATACAGTCGCGTGCATGTAGCCTAACTCTCATTTAGGGTCCATTCACACGTCCGTAAGTGTTTTGCGGATCCGAAAATTGTGTATCCACAAAACACGGACCGCACATCGCCGGCACTATAATAGAAAATGCCTAATCTTGTCCGCAATTGCGGACATGTTCTATTTTTTTGCGGAAACGGAAGTGCGGATCCGCAAATGCGGATGCGGACAGCACATTCCGGCCCCTTTAAAAATGAATGGGTCTGCACCCGTTTTGCAACATTGCGGAATGGATGCGGACCCATTTTGCGGACGTGTGAATGGACCCTTAGGCCTCTTTCACACAGGCGTGTGCGCCCCCTGGTCGTGCTGCGGCCTGCAAAATGCACGGCCGCAATGCACGAGCACAGTCCGTGTGGCAGCCACAGCGGATCGCAGACCCATTCACTTTAATGGGTCCGCGATCCGGCCGTTCCGCAAAAAGATAGGACATGTTCTATCTTTTTGGGGAACGGAAGTACGGGACGAAACCCCACGGAAGCACTCTGTAGTGCTTCCGTTCCGCACCATTCCGCATCTCCGGATTTGCGGACCCATTGAAGTGAATGGGTTCACATCCGTGATGCGGAATGCCCACGGAACGGCACCTGTGTATTGCGGATCCGCAAATGTGAAAGAGGCCTTACTGAGAGCTATTACCATTTTGTGTCCACAGCATCCATGCAGACTGATGTGTCTTCGTGGTTACACGTGACATTCCCTCTACACTACTTTTCTACTGTCTTCAGGTTTAGGCTCCATTCACACATCCGCAAATGGGTCCGCATCCGTTCCGCAATTTTGCGGAACGGGTGCGGACCGATTCATTTTCTATGGGGATGGAATGGATGTGGACAGCACACAGTGTGCTGTCAGCATCCGCATTTGCGGAGCGCGGCCCCGATCTTCAGGTCCGCAGCTCCGCAAAAGATAGAACATGTCCTATTCTTGTCCGCACAAGAATAGGCATTTCTATAGGGGTGCTGGGCGGGTGTGTTGCGGATCCGCAATTTGCGGGTCCGCAACACACCACGGACGTGTGAATGGAGCCTTATGACTATCCTTGTCCGCAAACTAGAAAAAAATAGGACATGCACTATTTTTTTGGCGGAGCAATGGAACGGACAGCACACGGTGTGCTGTCCGCGTTTTTTGCGGACCCATTGAAATGAATGGGTCCGCATGCTATCCACAAAAAAAACGGGTCGGACACGGAAACAAAATACGGTCCTGTGCATGAGGCCTAAAAAAAAGGGGGGCAGATGAGAGCGACACGTCATTTCTGGATCGGACAATACACAAGCTTTGTTTGCAGTGTGGGAGAGACATGAAACTGCATAGGAGCTGTGTGCACAAAACGGTAGCATGTTTTAAATGAGTGATGAATGTGTCTTTCAAGATGAAGCAATGTACAAGTCATGCACAGCCAACACTTACTTCGTTTTATGCGGAAAGTTACTGTCCCAGTACTGACAGTCTCGCCCCGACCTGGTGACGCTGATGGTTCCAAAGTAATTCTGACCAATTCCTTCTGCGCAGGTACCTGTCAATCAGGAATGGAGAGAGGTGAGGTGCCGCCTGCTATCACTAATGCACTATGTCTACCATTATTAATTATTACTACTAGTAATACTCTCAATTACTACCCCGGTGAACACTCATAGACCTACTATTATTAGAATTTATTTCTCTAATTAAAGGGAGTTTTCCATGTTCACAATATTGATGCCCATCCTTAAAGGGGTTATCCAGCATTAGAAATAAATGTCTCCAGGAACAGCACCACACCTGTCCAGGGGTTGTATTTGGTATTACCGCTGAGCTCCTTTGAAGTGAACAAGGCTGAGCTGCAATACCAGGCGCATCCTGTGGACAGGCGTGGTGCTGTTTTTGAATGAAAGCAGACGTATTCTTCTGATCTTGGACAACCCCTTTAAAGGGGCATTCTGACACCGGTGTTATTCTAAAATAGCTGATCAGTGGGGGGTGCAAGGTGTTGGACCCCCACCAATCAGATATTGATTGACTATCCTAAGGATAGGTCACTAGTAGTAAAAACCTGGAATAACCCTTTAAGCTGGCCATACACATGAGATGGCCGAACAAGCCAACAGCTATCTCTCATGATCCTGCCATACATCTGCATGCTCGGCTCGGCCAAGCATGCATATGTAGTGAGTGACAAGAAAGCTGCTGGGATTGGGCAGTTGAAATCCAACATGCCTGATTCTTATCTACCACAACATCTGAAGATTCAAGAGGCCACGTAAGCCGAAGACACGGGTCCGACTGACATAGATGCCATGGAGATGAATGGTGTGTAGCATATTACATGTATGTAGAGCAGGGGAATCATGGAAGCAGACGGACCACCGCTCACCTGACATGCAGAGGTCCAGGGACTGTCTCGGCGGCTTCTTTTCAGGGTGACAAGCTGTGAAGGAGCATGAAACAACCTTTCACTTGAATCCAAGAAGTGGCATTTATAGGAAGTATATTATAAATCACTAGGATCAGTCCTAAAGGATTAAGAAAACATGGCTGCTATCTTCCAGAAACACTGCCACACCTGTCCATGGGTTGTGTGTGTGGTCTTGCTGCTCAGTCCTATTCAAATCAGTGTAGCTGAGCTGCAATACCAGGCACAGCCTGTTGACAGAAGTGGAGCTGTTTATGAAATAAATCAGTCATGTTTTTTCAATCTTGAACAAAAAGATGAAAATTTTGTGGTTTGGTTAGTACAGGTAGGGGGATAGCTAGGAGGCAGGGCAGACAGAGCATGCGTCCAGATACAGGGTGCCAAGGGGCACCGCCAACTCTCTCTGCCTTGGCAAACATATTTAGATATAGGCTAATTGAATAATAGCCCCTGGGTGAAGCTACTCTTAGAGTTCATTCAGACGGCCGTATGAATGAGTCCGCATCCCTTCCGCAATTTTTCTGGAACGGGTGCGGACCCATTCATTTCAAAGGGGCCGCAAAAGAGGCGGACAGCACACCGTGTGCTGTCCGCATCCGTAGTTCCGTTCCACGGCCCCGCAAAAAAAGACAGACCATGTCCTATTCTTGTCCGTAATCGCGGACAAGAATAGGCATTTTGTATTATAGTTGCGTCCATGTGCGCTCCGCAAATTGCGGAACGCACACGGCCGGTATCCGTGTTTTGTGGATCCGCAAAACCCTGCGGTCGTGTGAATGCGCCATTAGGGTATGGGTATGGTCAGGTTTCTTCATGCAGTTTTGGAAGCCAAAATGAGGAGTGGATCATAAAAGGGGAGAACGTATGAAGGGCAAATACAACTTCTCCTCTTTTTTTTTTATTTCACTTCTGGTTTTGGCTTCTAAAGCTGCATCGTGAAACCTGACCTTGTGGTCATACCCTTAGGCCTCATGCACACGACCGTGGTGTGTTTTGCGGTCCGCAAATCGCGGATCCACAAAACACGGATGGCGTCCGTGCGCGTTCTGCAATTTGCGGAACGGCACGGACAGCCTTTAATATATGCCTATTCTTGTCCGCAAAAGCGCGGACAAGAATAGGACAAGTTATGTTTTTTTAGCGGGGCCACGGAACGGAGCAACGGATGTGGACAGCACACGGAGTGCTGTCCCCATCTTTTGCGGCCCCATTGAAGTGAAACGGCGGCTCGGATGCGGACCCAAACAACGGCCGTGTGCATGAGGCCTTAGTATAAGGACATACCCCTAGGCAAACATTTCCAAAATATCTCCTTGGGGACTAGGAACATTGAGCCATAATCACTGACATTTTCCAAGTGGGTCAGACAAGAGGTCAAGTTATGGACTGAGTTCTTTTGATGACTGGAAGATATTGCTATCACACATGAAGATGGAAGGATGATGTGGCTGAATGTGCAACCGCCATAGGGACAGGCGACAACACCGATACATATTGGGCGTCTGGCTGCATTCTCATGGGCCTTTGGCTGTACTGCATTGTTATAAAGGAGTAGGCCAGGTATTAGCAACCTTCGGCAAGCTAGCTGCTGTGAAACTACAACTCCCAGTATGTACACCTATTCGGCAGTTCTTGTAATTCTCATAGAAGTCAAAGGAGGATTCTGGGAGTTGTAGTTTCAGAACAGCTGGAATGCCAGTGGTTGCTGATCCCTGGACTAGGCTGACACATTTAGAGGGCTTTGTTAGGTGGGCACTACTGTGTGTATACGTACAGCGCACCCCCCAATTGTACCAATAAACCATTCCAGGACATGCTGTGCTCGTCACGTAGACGCAGTCATAGCCTCCTGCATTGCTTCATAACAGGCGACCGCTGAACTATGAGGAAATCAGCAAACACACAGACACCAGTGCACTGAGATAAGTGATGTGTTTTCATTATTTCATTACTTACCTTGATACTGGTGCCAGAATGTGTCCTGTAATACAGAAGACACATGGCTGTGAAGATGATATATATACATTTGCACAGGCACAAGGTGTTTTTGGCAACAAGGCACATCCATACAATACAATTCAGATGGACAAAATGAATGAACACAATCACTAAGGGGCAGCATGTAGTTGATCAGTGTCCTGGGATAAGGGCTAATGATGTTGAAACAGACATCAGCATGTTGGTACTATAATTGCATCGTGGGCATAATTGTATAAATAGCAAGGCATTGTCCACCATTCTAAAATAATTGCTTGGATTTGTGACGGCAGTGATGTCATGCACATATATTCTGTTTTTAAGAAAGTAATGCTGCACTCAGAAACTTGTAATTAAGAAAATCTCTAAGCAGTGGCAAAAGAGTTCAGGTGCTCTCTGCAGCATCAGCAGCCATTATGTACTTATGGAAGTCCTTGATGACATGAGCTCATGGGCTCCACAGAAGCATTTATATGACTTGTCATGTTTATGACATCAGAGCTCACTCGTTTTAGACAATAACATTCCAGCCAGGCAAGGGCGAAGCTAAAGGCTCATGGGTGATGGTGCAAGAGTTCAGCTTGGCCCCCCCCCCCCTTAGTGCTTTGTGGCCAGGGGAAGGTAGGCACATAGCGTCAACCTAACCCCTTCCCTCCAGGCAGAGGTGTAACTTGACCAGCATGCACTTTCTATAATACTGGTGTCTTCTTATGAACCACAAGGGTCTTTGGTCCCCCTCAGGCTCCTGGGTTCAGGCTGGGCCACCAGAGTACCAAAGGGTGGTGGCTAATCTCTAATAGAATAATAAGCCCTAAAGGCCCAACAGAAAGCAACCCTATCTGGAAGTGACTTTGGAGTCAATCATTTACCACTAGGGTCTATTTCTTATTAGCATATTCAAAGTGGATGTGTACATGTCCTGTATAGACTGGGGGTGAACCTGCAGAGTCATTTCCTGTGGTGGTTCCAAGAAACCTGAGTCCCATGCTGACTGAGGTTTATAAAACATGTACATGTATTAACATCACATGAGCCTTATAACCCGATCGTCTCACCGTGGCATCTTTTGACTCCTTTATCTCTCTCGCTTCCTCGTAGTTACATAATTCCTCCATGCACTCTCTTTCCATATTTCCTTGCTTCAGTTCCTCAAAAAGTGTATTTGCTCTCCTCGAACGTTTGAGGACAGACATCGCCTCTTGGTTGCTGATGAACACTAGGAAGAGATGGGGAAATGTATATCACGTTATCATCGTTTTGGATGGACCACTGGCTTTATGGCTCCTGAAAAGTTGGAGTCCTCCTTCTCCTTATCTGTGCAGAATGACAGTCTTGAAAACTGGACGGATACCAGACATAGATCGTCTATAGGATTCATGTCGGCTAACAAGAAGGCAATCCAACCTCAGGGCATGGCTTGAATGAAGGCTTGGGGTTACGGGGATAGCTACAGGGGCATAGCCAAAATACTTAAGACTGGCAGACATGGTGAGAGGAAAGTGGAAATATTATATTGAACCTGTTTCTCAGTGGGAAGAGAAGCTCTGGAGTACAAACAGCTGCTCTCACATGTGAAATATTGTGCCGCCCAAAGCTGGCCACACACGTTAGATGTGTGCCGGACGAACACGCCAATTGCAGGGGGACCAATTTGTGTATAGGGGCTAATGGTTCTCCTTTGATGGGGTAATGCTAGCTACAGAGCAGATACTTTCAGCAGGATCCACATAGCAGTGCCCATAGATTAGATTAAAGCAAATGTAATGCCCTAACAATACTCTCTAATGCCCCAACAGAAATCCATGATGAATACTCTTGTCTCTATCCTTCTCTGGAGATCGAGGGGTTGGCTGGTGGACACGTTGATAAGCAGCAGCAATATTTCTAAATGTCAGTGTCTAAGGGAGGAAGGTCCTCCATGGTCCCCAGCCAAAAATATTTTTAAAGGTACAATGGGCATTCAATATCAGATCAGTGGGGAAGGGGGGGGGGGGGGGGGACTTAGATTACTGAAGAGGCTGCATCGCCCCGATGAGTACAATGTAGACTTCTTTGTTGACAAGGCACGATGCCGTACATTTGGTAGTGGTAGTGCCTAGTATTGCAGCTCAGTGCTGTTTACTTAAAGGGGTTGTCCCACAAAAAAACATTCTACAGTTTTCAAACCAGCACCTGGATCTGAATATTTTTGTAATTGCATGTACCGGTAATTAAAAATTTTGTATAGCCACTGAGTTATTCAATAAAATGTATTTGTATAGCGCCACCTGCTGTTTGCTCTTTTTCTTATTTCTTTGTCCTGCTCACTGAGATCGCCACACATGCTCAGTTTCATCCTTCCACTGCCTCCTGAGTTGTGATAGGGAGAGAGCTGCAGCAGAATAGACACGCCCCCTGAGCTGCAGCAGAATGGACATACCCCCTAAGCTGCAGCAGAATGGACACTCCCCTTCAGCTGCAGCAGAATGGACATACCCCCTAAGCTGCAGCAGAATGGACACTCCCCTTCAGCTGCAGCAGAATGGACACTCCCCTTGAGCTGCAGCAGAATGGACATACCCCCTGAGCTGCAGCAGAATGGACACTCCCCCTGAGCTGCAGCAGAATGAACACTCCCCTTGAGCTGCAGCAGAATGGACACTCCCCCTGAGCTGTAGCAGAATGGACATACCCCCTGAGCTGCAGCAGAATGGACATACCCCCTGAGCTGCAGCAGAATGGACACTCCCCCTGAGCTGCAGCAGAATGGACACTCCCCCTGAGCTGCAGCAGAATGGACACTCCCCCTGAGCTGCAGCAGAATGGACATACCCCCTGAGCTGCAGCAGAATGGACACTCCCCCTGAGCTGCAGCAGAATGGACACTCCCCCTGAGCTGTAGCAGAATGGACACTCCCCCTGAGCTGCTAGCTTGATATAATGAATGGGGAGATCTCTGGATCCATGTGAGGTACAGGGCTGGTTCTAGCTTTGTCAGAAAGAGATTGCCATGTTCTATATGATGTCTGATTTTCCATTTTTACGTTAACAATGGGATAACCCCTTTAACTCCTACACGCCCCACAACATAACTGTATGCCGCACCCGTCCCATACATAGCTATGTAATACAGCCAGCACCCGGCCACACTGACTGGGATTGGAGATTGAAGATCCCGTCATTTAAAAACTGCAGTATCAAAGGGGATAGACAGGGGGAGGGGGCTCAGATTGAAGCCTCTGTGGCAAAATCACAGGGTTTCAATTGGTTGCCTTGGGCCTTGTGATGGCTTCCAGCGCTGTCATAGCGAGCTGCCTGAAAAGTCGTGCCCGAGGCAACCAGTGAAAATCCAACCGTTTATTATTGCAGTCTATGGTACAAGCAATAAGGAGATTGCACATTCCAGTCCCCTAGGGGGACTAAAATTACAATGAAAAAAGTAAGAAGAAAAAAGTTTTTTAAAAATGTAAAAAATAACCACAAAAATAAAAAAATTCAAATCACTCCATTTCCCAATTTTACACATAATAAAAATAAACATAAAAGGCAATATTACAAATATTTTCCTGTGTGGTGAACTCTGTAACGGAAGAAAAAATAAAAATTGCCGATTCCCTGTTTTGTGGTCACCTCACCTTCCCAATAAAATTTAATAAAAAGTGATTGAAAAAGTAATTTGTACCCCAAAAAGATACGAAGAAAAATTCCAACATGCCCCACAAAAAGAACAAGCCCTCACACTGCTCTGTAGTGCCGCTCTTGCGCCACTTTTAAAAAACGTCAGTGATGCTTAACAGAGGGATGTGGCCCCCATGTATCCGTATAGCGCCCCTGATGTTGTTGTTTTCCTAATTTTTTTGTCCAACTTGTGGTCGCACATTCTTATTTCCATCTATTAAATGCCACCAGTCAGATCTCCTGTTAGGCCTCTTTCACACAAGCGAATTTTCCGTCCTGGTGCGATGCGTGAGGCAAGCGCATGGCATCCGGACTGAATCCTGACCCATTCAATGGATCTTTGCACATGAGTCAGTTTTCACGCATCATCTCTGGTTCAGGAAAAAAAAATCTGCAGCATGTTCTGCATTTTTCACGCAGCCCTGGCTCCATAGAAGTGAATGGGGCTTGTGTGAAAAACGGAAGGCATTCGGACGCAATGGGTTTTTCACTAATGGTTGCTGCAAGATAGAGAGCATTATTCTCCAGTTTTTCTTCACGTGTGAAAAACGCATCAAAAACTGAAACGCGGATCCTGTAAAAAAATGCATCCTTAAAAGAAAAAACTGATCCTGTGCATCAGTTATGTACATTTGGCATCTGTTTAAGCCATTTCCATCTGAGATCTGTTTTTTTAGATGAAAAAAAATCCTGCATGCAGTGTTTTTATTTCCTGTCTAAAAAAAACGGATCTCAGACGGAAATGGCTCACACTGATTCCAAATGTGCATAACTGAGTGGAGAATTGGCCGGACACAAAACGCAGCGTGCAGAGGTTTGTGTCCAACCGGTTCTCCATTTCTCCAACGGAAAGACTGAACGCAATCGCAGAAAAAACTGACTGAACTTGCATGTACCATCTGAGAGATTCTGTAACGCTCGTGTGAAAGAGGCCTCAATGGGCCTGGCGGACATTCCATCCGCATCTAGCAGTGCCGGATCCGGTGAATTCCGGCTGTTCTCTGCCGGAATTTACACCAGGGGTATGAAAGTAGCCTAATGCACAGGATCCTGTTTTCTTCTGTTCTTCTGATGGATCAGAAGAACGGAAAATGAAATGGTGACGCAAACTCTCCCTAAGCTCTTTAGCGGGTATGAAATGCCTTAATAAATTCCCCCATAATCTTTCAATTTCTAATCATTTGCAAAATATTAGTTTGCTGTCAGGGAATGGGAAGGCAGTAAACCTGTCCATGGTCCTGCTCTCAGTAAAGAAGTGGATACAATGATATCCTGTTTTGATATCACATAAATTGCTACAATGTATCTGTCTGGCATCCAGCATTGTTTCAGGATACAATTGTATCCACTTCTTAGAGCAGGACTAGATATACAAAGGGTTTACAGCCTCTGAATGTAAACAAGAATGCTCTCGTTCACCGCCAGCTAACAGATTTCTTACAAATGATGAGGAATCCGAACCACAAGGGGGCACTTCAATGGGTCCGCAAATCCGGAGATGCTGAACGGAAGCACGGAACGGAACACTACGGAAGCACTACGGAGAACTTGCTCTATCTTTTTGCGGAACGGAGGGATCGCGGACCCATTCAAGTGAATAGGTCCACGATCCCTATGCGGCTGCCCCATGGACAGTGCCCGTGCATTGCGGACCGCAATTTGCGGTCCACAGCACGGGCTTCACACCAACGTTTTCTGCGTTCCGTATACGGGCCGTTTTTTGAGTTCCGTATACCGTCCGTATACGGAACCATTCATTTCAATAGGCATATGCATTCCGCATTTCCGTTTTTCCATTCCGTTCAAAGATAAAACGTGTCCTATTATTGCCCGCAAATCATGTTCTGTAGCTCCATTCAAGTCAATGGGCCTGCAAAAAAAAAAACGGAACACATACGGAATGTACTCCGTATGTCTTCCGTATCCGTTCTGTTTTTGCGGAACCTTCTATTGAAAATTTTATGCCCAGCCCAATTTTTTCTATGTAATTAATGTACACTGTATATGCCATACGGAAAAAAATGGAACGGAACCGGAAACACTACTGAAAAAAAAAAACGGATTCGGGAAAAACGGACAGCAAAACACTGAAAAAGCCATACGGTCGTGTGCAAGTGGCCTAATAGGACATGTTCTATCTTTGAACGGAAAAACGGAAATACAGAACATACGGAGTACATTCAGTTTTTTTGCAGACCCATTGAAATTAATATACGGAACACAAAAACGGAACGTAAACGGGAAAAAAAAAACTTTTGTGTGCGTGATGCCTAAGGCCTCATGCACACGACCATGGTTTGAGTCCGCATCCTAACAGGATTCACTTCAATGGAGCCACACAAGGCAGCCCTGCAAACAAATTAGAACATGTCCTATTCTTGGCCATATCACGGACAAGGATAGGACTGCTCTACTGAGGGTCGGACGGTCCATTCTGCAAAATACGCACAGCCGGCATCCGTGTTTTGAGGGACTGCAATTTGCTGACCGCAAAACGGACTGGCCGTGTGCATGAGGCCTTATACCAATACGCCTAGTCTAATTCATTAACAGCTGTGAGACTTTGAATAAATACTCAGCAAAAGACTGACCGCTGAATCAAATCCGCCAGTCTAATTTTACGCCTAAAAATAGGCGAGCTTAAGAAATGCGCCCCAAAGGTAGAAATGTTCATTTACGCTGTTATTAAGCTTCATTTGCATAAAACCTGAAAACCTCTTCAACCCTTGGGTAACAGCTGCCTTGCAGGGGTATATAGAGGATGGTGGCCCCCATAGAAAAGGTAAAAATGAGGCGCCATCGCTATACACCTAAATCCCCCGACAATAGCTTCTGGTGACTCCATTTTCCGGACAAGGGTTCACATATGGAGACCACATTCCTGTGCAGGTTCTCATCATTTATTAAAATGGGCACCAGACCCACTTAGAATGGACCCTAAGGCTAAATGCACATGATCAAGACTGCGTGCGGATTTTTTCCACGCAGATTTTGACCTGCGGAGCGGATTTTAAAGTCCGCAGCGTGTCAATTTATTTTATTTTTCCTGACCGGATTTTCTCCATTCACTTAGGAAAATCCGCATGCAAATTCGCATCAATTGCCTGCGAACACCTGCGGATTTCATGAATCCTGAACGTGTGCCTGTACCCTAAAGAAGCCACCTGGGTTGCCTGCCTCTGTGGTACATGCATCTTCTGGCTGGCAGCCCTCTGCTATATATCATATAATATACTTTATGTAATATTGTTGGCATGTCATGAAAATCCTAATTCCTGTTGTGCATTTTCCATGACGTCATGAAGAATACAAAAGTAGTGTCCTACGAATCCCTTGATCTGGGTGACAGGCTTAAAGGCTTTCTGAGGCTCACGTATGCTCACATGAGATCGTACCTAAATAGCTTCCTCAGCCAAAAGCTTTGTCATACCTTGACGGACTTTGACACCCTTTTTCTAAAACCCGACACTCACTTCAGACTGTTATCACAGATGGATACGATTCTACTGGACCAGAGCAACCCAGATGTAGATCCCTATTTTCAAAAATGGGAAGTAGACCTACAACTCACTTTTTCACCGGAGGACATTCTCAAGATGTGTACGTTCTCTCATGGATTGTCTGTAGCAGCCCACGCAAAAAAAAATAATTATTTTAAGGTTCTCTCCAGGTGGTATTACTGCCCGACAACCCTTCACCAAATGTTCCCTAATGTATCCAGGTTGGAGATGTGGACAGGAGGAGGGAACCGTGTTAGATACAGTATATGGTGGTCTTGCCCTACTTAAGCAAATTCTGGGACCAAGTGCTCCAGGTTTACGGCAAATTTTCATGGACTTTAGCCCAAATGAAGAAGAGTGCTCTAAGGTTCTTCCTCACAGCAGCACGATTAGTGATACCGAGGCACTGGAAATCGAGGGTTGCGCCCTCTCTCTGTGAATAGGCTGTTGAGCTCCGACATTTATTTAGAATGGAAGAACTGATTGCATAACCTCATGATCAGGGGGATAGGTTCTATACTAGATGGAACTCTCTCTCTCTCTCTGTTCCTTTACTCCACAGAGTTCTCCAGGCTTTTGGGAGAGCTTCCCAAGTGATGTTAAGAAACTGACATCGTGACATTATCATATATCGATGGGACTGGGGCGAGTGTGTCATCTAGGCATTAGCGAAAGGAGTTGGTATAAAAGACTCCTTACCTCCTCCCCCTGCCCTTCATTCCTTCCCCTCATTCCTCTCCATAAGGCCCCTTGCAGACGAGCGATAATTCCGCACACGGGTGCAATGCGTGATGTGAACGCATGGAATCCGGACCCATTCATTTAAATGGGGCTGTGCAGATGAGCGGTGGTTTTCACTCATCACTTTTGCCTTGCGTGAAAATTGCAGCATGTTCTATATTCTGCGATTTAGAAGTGAATGGGGCTGCGTGAAAATTGCATTGCATCCGCAAGCAAGTGCGGATGCGATGCAATTTTCACGGATGGTTGCTAAGAGATGTTGTTTGTATACCTTTAGTTTTTTATCACGCGCGTGCAAAACGCAGTAAATCGCGTTGCACCCGCGCAATAAAAACTGAACAACTGAACATGATTGCAAACAAAACTGAAGGGCTTTGTTTGCAAAATCGCACAGTTTTCACTGAACGCATCCGGACATATTCCGGACACGCTCGTGTGCAAGGGGCCTAACACTTACACTATTTTCCTTTTTTTTTTTTTCATTCCACTTCTTTTCTTTATTTTATACGGTTATTGGTTTACACTTTGGATTTAGCTATTTCTGATGACATCTGAAGAATTGCAATAGCTGTCACTACTAATATTTTTCCACCTTCTGCCTTGTTTTTTCACTGATATAGGCCTCATGCACACGACTATTGTGTGTTTTGCGGTTCGAAAATTGTGGATCCGCAAAACATGTGTGCGTTTTGCAATTTGAGGAATGGCAAAGACAGCCATTAATATAACTGCCTATTCTTGTCCGCAAAATGGACAAGAATAGGACAGGTTATATTTTTTTTGTGGACCACGAAACGGAGCAACGGATGTGTGCTGTCCGCATCTTTTGTGGCCCCATTGAAGTGAATGGGTCCCCATCCAAGCTGCAAAAACTGCAGCTCGGATGCGGACCAAAAAATTGTTCTGTGCATGAGGCCATAGACTGTGATTCTGAGTGTATATGTACTGGTTGATTTGAAGTCTATGTATCTGGATATTACCTTTGTTTAATAAAATGAGAGTAAACATAAATGAGGGCTAGCCACGGAAATTAGAAGGTGCCAGTAAACAGGGACAGATTTTTAATTTTTGGGGCCCCAAGTTATGTCTGAGGGCCCCTGTTGCTAAGCTCTTTTCGGTTGCATCACTAAGCCTCAGGGCTCATGCACACAACTGTATGTATTTTGCAATCCAGAAAACACGGATCTGCAAATAATACGGATGATGTCCGTGTGCATTACGTGTTTTGCGGAATGGAACAGCTGGCCCCTAATAGAACAGTCCTATCCTTGTCCATAATGCGGACAATAATAGGACATGTTTTATTTTTTTGTGGAACGGACATGAATGGAGACATACTGAAACGGAATGCACACGGCGTACCTTCATTCATTGAAATGAATGGTTCTGCATAAGGTCCTCAAAAACGGAATGGACATGGAAAGAAAATATGTTTGTGTGCATGAGCCCTCACTCTCAGCAGTCTGGACACTTCTGCTCTACAATTGAGAAGGGCCCTCTACCCTACTGGGCCCCTGTGCAACTGGACTGGGAGCAGGGGCATATGTCTGCCCTTGGTTTGCAAATTTTTTTCCTTTTCAGCCAACTGCTTGTGGCCGGCAGGGGGCCCCCGATCTCTGTGGCCCCAAGCATTTGCTTGGTTTGCCTGGTGGTAAAGTCCACCCCTCAAGATCATGACCTATAACTCACACAATAAGGCCTCATGCACACGACCGTTGTGTGCATCCGCGGCCGTTGCTCCGTTTTCTGTATCGGAAAATGCACCGTTTGGCTTCCGCGTCCGTGATCCGTTTTTCCAGTCCGTGAAAAAAATAGGACCTGTCCTATTTTTTTCACGGACAACGGTTCACGGACCCATTCAAGTCAATGGGACCGTGAAAAATCACGGATGCACACAAGATAGTCATCCGCGTCCGTGATCCGTGTCCGTGATCCGTGTCCGTTTTTCCTATCATTTTCAATGCAAACTTGACTTAGTTTTTTTTTTTCACTTTTCATGTCCGTGGATCCTCCAAAAATCAAGGAAGACCCACGGAAGAAAAAACGGTCACAGATCACGGAACAACGGAAATCGGTTTTGCGGACCGCAAAAAAAAACGGTCGTGTGCATGAGGCCTAAATGCTCAGTGATTTCAGGGCGAAGCTAAATAAACTATTCAACTTTCCAGGATTTAGATATTGAGATGGCCTAGCCTCAAGATCAGTGTGGGTCCGACTCCCAGCGACCCCACCAAACAGATGGTTCTGGGTGCCGCCTGTGCTGGAAACTATACAGTGGAGGCAGAAGGTTCTGTCCACTGTAAATGCTGAGCTGCAGTACAACAACGCCACCAGAATCTACTGGACCCACTGATCTAAGTCCCAGGAAACCCTTTAAGCGCCTTCTTATTTTCTAGGTGGAATTTTCCATGTATCTTATGCGATAGATAGATAGATAGATAGATAGATAGATAGATAGATAGATAGATAGATAGATAGATAGATAGATAGATAGATAGATAGATAGATAGATAGATAGATAGATAGATAGATAGTATTGGTTGGGATGAATAAAACAGGTCCACCACCCTTTAATCTGAGTTTGGAGTTTATTTGTTACCTGATCAATAAATCAATAGATAGATAGATAGAAAATAGATAGATAGATGGAAATAGATGGATATTAGATATTAGATAGATAGATTATAGATAGATTGACAAAGGCCCCATTGAGCTGAGCTGAAACGTTGCTACAGGGGTACTAAACGGGTCTGACACCCTTTACCCACGTCGGACTGCTGCCTCATTATTTGTCTTTTGGAGGTTATCTATGGACTTTGTCGCCTACAGTTCATGAGGATTGCACCCGACCTTCACTTTTGCTGTGCTGCTGTTGCTCTTTGTTTTTGCAGATAGATAAATAGATACTGAGAGGAAGATAAGACACCATGGACTATTATACTGCCCCTTTAACCCAACATCCACCCCCTTTAATTCCCACATCAAACCCCCTCCACAATACCTATTATTTATTATTTATTTGGCTTTGGCAATGCTAAATGTTTTACTTGGACGTGCTAATAAAGCTTTATTGAATTGAATTGATAGATAGATAGATGATAGATATGACATCGATGAGGTGGCTCAGTGGTTAGCACCGCTGGGGTCCGAGGACAACATCTACATGCGGTTTGTCCTCCCACACCACAAGACATTCCGATAGGACTGTAGATTGTCAGCCCCATTGGAGACAGTATTGATAATGTCCGTAAAGCGCAGCGGAATATGTCAGCGCTATAGAAGTGAGTAAAATAAATACTGTCTCATGAATTTGACAGACCTCGACACGGACTCTGCCATCCTGCTGGTCGTACTTCTAAATCCCTGCTTTATCTACAGTCCCCATTGTATGAGCGGCCACTATCCCCTGTATTGTTCAGCCAGTCACGTACTAAATCCCATTCTTACCATTGTCACCCAGAGCCAGGGGCAGCAGGAAGGCCAGAAGTAATCCACAGAGGATCTTGGTTTGGTGCGGCATGCTGGGGAAGAGAAGGCTTTGCATGGCAGCTGTAAGTCAAATGAAGGGATAGTTGGAGCATTCTCCAATGTCGGACAGAGAGACCCTCCTCTGGGCTTTCTCCCTCCCCCCTCATTCAGCCTCTGGGGTCAGGACCAGTTACACATTGACCAGCAAACCCTGAGGCCTCCTCATTACCATAGTGTTACATGGCTTATTGACATGCACAAAGTACCAGACGGTTCTGTGCCACCATTAGAACTGGACCCTGCCACCTTGCGTGGTCCTCTGTCCACTGACACGGGCAGGGATGCCCGTCTCGCTAACAGTAATGACCAATACAAGTATTAGTGCCCTATACACTGCAGGGTATAAGGGTAATAACCATACACGCTAACAGTCGTGGAAAAACTGCCTGCACAGTGGCATCTGTATAATTGTGCCCGCACTGCTGTGCAGGACCCAAGACCAAACGCCAGTCCCTGTGACCATCACAGAAATCTGCAGCATGTCTATTCTTTGTGTGATTCCGCATCTTCTGTAGAGTACTTTTCCCCATAGACTTCAATGGGGTTGAACAGAAAAACTGCAGATTTTCTGCATACAAATCTCTACCTTAGGCCTCATGCACACGACCGTTTTTCGGGTCCGAGTTTTTGCAGTTTTTGCGGCTCGGGTGCGGACCCATTCACTTCAATGGGGCCGCAAAAGATGCGGACAGCACTCCGTGTGCTGTCCGCATTTGTTGCTCCGTTCCGAGGCTGCGTAAAAAAAATATAGCATGTCCTATTCTTGTCCGTTTTGCAGACAAGAATAGGCATTTCTACAATGGGCAAATTGCGGAAGGCACACGGGCGGCTTCCGTTTTTTGGGGATCCGCAGTTTGTGGACCGCAAAAAAAGGCACGGTCGTGTGCATGAGGCCTTAGAGTGCATGCACACGGGGGCACATTTGCTAAGACCGGTGCCTGCATTGCTGGAGGAAGCACTAAAGTTATCTGGAGGCGCAGGCCTCTATAAAACGTTTTCGCTTCCTCCAGCAGGACGCGTGACAGTCCAAAATCAACGGCAGCTCCCTTGCTGGCGTAGATTTAAAGGGGTTGTCTCATCTCTGACGATGTCTTATAGGTGTGAGTTCCCGGCGCTGGGACCGGCACCTATATTGAGAACGGAGCCCCGAAAGCACATGCACAGCCGCCCTCCATTCATTTTATATGCGGCCGCTGAAAAAAGCAGAGCGCTGGCCCATAAAAGTGAATGGGGGCGGTGGCCAGTCATGCGCGGTGTGCTGCCATTCACTTCTATGGGGAGACCGCTTGGTCCTCCAGCCACCACGTTGCGGGGCTCCGTTCCTGATATAGGTGCGGGTCCCAGCACTGGCACCCCCACCTATAAGACAATGGGGACATATCCTAGCGATATGCCGCCATTGTCTGAGATAAGACAACCCCTTTAAGTCATTTTCTAGGCCAAAAACTGGAGTACAAAATAAATAATGCTGGCCCGCCCTCCTCCCCGCTCACACCGCACCTCTTTTTTTTTTAGACCTATTCGGAAAGTGGGTTGAGCGGGGAATAGTGGCAGATTTTGTGACTGATCTGATCTGCGAGTGAAATACGCAACAAAAGTGGCATATAGCAGTACATTAATTGGCCTCGCAATGCGTATTATGTGCAGATTTCGCATGTGGATGTTCGTGGAGAAAATCCGCTGCATAGTATGTGCGGAAATTTTCCTCTGCAGCAAGTCAATTGTTTGTGCGTAATTTCGGTGCAGATTTCACCCATTGCAATGCAAAGGGTGAAAAATCGGGGGCAACATCTGTGACAAAATCCACAAATTACACATGCAGATCTTGGTGCGGATTCTGTGCGGAAACACAGCAAAATCCGCACGAAAATCTGCATAAATTACACTGCTGCGTACAGATTTTTGTGGATTTCGAAATCTGTACCACAGGTCAATTTCCATGCAGGGAAACATGACATTTAAAAAAAGCTCATCTACTTAGCTGGTAGACTGCAGATTTTCCAGAACCATGTGCATATACCGTTTTTCCTTTTCCGGATCAGCAGTGCACTAATCATGACTCCGATACGTGCCCTGTATATATAAGACTACATGCACACGAGGCAGATTATTTCTGGTTTTTCCGCGCAGATTCTTCGGTAAGAAAAAAAAACGCCGTGTATTACAGTGCCAGCAGAGTGTATTAGATTAGACAAATCTCATGTACACTTTGCTTTTTTGCTCTGTGCGGAAACTGACCCGCCGCAAGGATTTTTTGAAGTCCGCAGCCTGTCAAATCTTTGTGCTGCTCTTTTGTGCGGATTTCACCCTAATGCAACAGTGAGATCTGTGGCGAAACCGCAACAAATCCGCACCAATACATAAAAGTAAGACATGCGGTTTTTGGTGCAGATTTGGTGCGGGAAATCCACACGGAAATTTGTGCAAAAATTTCTGCAAGACAGCCTGGACCTATGTGCGGGTAGCCTTAAAGGGGTTGTTTCTGCCCTCAAAGTCAGATAGATGCTGGTCCCACCTCTGAGACCCGCACCTATCTCTAAAACGTGTCCCCGAAAGTGGAGGAGAGTGCACTGCTCATGCATGGCGTGCTCTCCATTCATTTCTATGGGAGAGCGGCTATCGCTCCATTCTGACGGAAATAGCTGAGCCAGCGCTCGGTTATATTTGGAAGTCCTATAGAAATGAATGGATGGTGGACGCACATGTGCGGCTGCTCTTCGTTCACTTTGTGGGTCCCATTCTTTCGATAGGTGCGGATCCCAGCGATATGCCACCGAGGTCTCAGATAAGATAACCCCTTTAAGGGACGAGGCATATGTCTGAAAATGTAGTGCATGTCAACCAGTGTCACCGAGCGTCTCCCTCAACTAGTTTCTTAGAGATATATAGCAGTGACAAGTGATGAGCAAAGTTTTCAAAAATTCTATTTGGCAGCTTCGCCGAACTTCGACAAGAAATTTGATTGGTTACAAACTACTTTGTAATGAATCGCATTCCATTGTAAGGAGCGAGTGCAATGACAGGGAACGGCAATCGCGCCCCCCTTCCCCTGCCATTTAAACCCATTCAACGCTGTTTGCAGCATCTGAGAGACGCATTCAGCCTATCAGGGGGTTAGTGACGGGTTAAAACAAAATAATACCTACCTCATCCATTTGATTGCGGAGAGGCTATCGCGACCATCTTGATTGAAAAAAACACGCCAATTCTCATGAGTATTGACGTCACCGTGCACATCCAGCGTGATGACGTGGTGATGTCACATGTCACCCACGAGAATTAGCACGTTTTCTTCAATGAAGATGGCCGCGGCGGCCTCTTCGTGATCAAATGGATGAGGAGAGTATGTATTTTTTCTTTTTTTTACTGCCATTTCAGGAAGATTTGAAGTAGTAATAAATTTTGTATTTGTGGCGAATCAAATTTTTCTTAAAATTCGGATCGAATTTCACTTAGTTAACTGAGATTCGCTCAACACTAGCAGTGACCATGGGAGGGGGGGCAGACATTTTTCCGGACTTTCGTCCACTCATCAGTCATCTTCCCAGCCTGACATAGCAGTAGACTGTATTCCATCACCCAATATGTGACGGGTGACATCCGTCTGCTGTATTCATTTTTGGTCACCCTGTTGAAATGAATGGGTCCACGTTCCGATACGCGGTTTTTGTTCAACGGACGTGTACCGAAAATACGCTCATGTGCATGATGCCTAATCATGGACAGTGTAGAATGAGGCGAAACAGTGGGGCACATTTTTCAAGCGTGCCTGTTTTTCCGTAAATTTAGACTGGCGTATTTGATTCATCTATCTGTCTTCTGCCGAGTATTTATTAAAAGTCGCACAGAACTTCATAAATTAGACTAGGGCAGGGAAATCCAACCTGTGGCCCTCCAGTTGTGGCAAAACTGCAACTCCCAGTATGCCTGGACAGCCTAGAGCTATTAGGGCATGCAGGGAGTTGTAGTTTTGCAACAGCTGGAGGGCCACAGGTTGAGGATCCCTGGACTAGGCGTATTATTAGTCTGACCTCTAGTGGTTCTTTTTCAGTAAGACAGGTTCATATTCACTTAGACTGGTCGAATTAATATGCGCATGAAAGAAAGGCGCAAATGAGCTGTGAAAAGTGTCACGTCTCCATGAAAGTGTGACGTTTAGCGCAAAAAAAAAAAGTCGCACTTCACCACTCAGGAAAAGTACAGCAGCCCTGTATAATGGCCTAAAAATTAGGGCTCATGGTGACATCTGTGTGACATCCGTGTTGGATCCATTTTTTTTGCGGATCCATCGTAACAATGCCTGTCCTTGTCTGCAAAACAGACAAGAATAGGACATGTTCTATTTTTTTGCGTAACGAACATGCGAACATACGGAAAAACAAAATGCACATTGAGTCATTTCATTTTTTTTTGTGGACCCATTGAAATGAATTGTTCCGCATATGGACCTGTAAAATAACAGAACAGAAACGGAAAAAAGTTGCAAAAGTTTGAAAACTTCTGAATTAGTCTAAAACTTCAATATAGTCGAACGAGGCACAAAAGCCTCCAAAACTGGTGCAATTTCAGTAGTACATGCGACTAAAAAAAATTGACTGTCTAAAACAGCATTTTTACGCCTAAAAACAGACGCAAACACCATAGTAAATGTGCACCACTGACTTTAGACCTTTTCCGACTGTGGTGTCACATCAACGTGCAAGTCACAACCCCATGCACCTTGCGTTCCTTGCGATACAGAAAGTGCTACACATGTTGAATGGTTAGAGAGCTTTTTTTCCCCCAAAAATTCAAAAAAAATTGCCATTTTAGCATTTCTGACTTAGTTATCGAGCTGGAATTCGGACAGATTCTGGGGGCTTATGGACCTCTACTTTAATGGTGACATGTTGCTTTTACGCTCATTGTGATGCTATAGCACCACAATGTAATAGGCTGCAGAATTTTTGGAAAGTTGGTTGCAAAGATTTGCTTAGATCTTCCATGTCTAGCAGAATAAATATTTGTTTTAGGACAAGAGGGAACTGACAGAGGGGACAGAGGTCCAAAGAGCAGGGTCAGAACTAAGGTGCAGAAGGCAGGATCGGGAGTGAGTGTTTACGGGACTGAATGTTGAAAGACTGCCCACAGGCTAAATATTGCAGACACGGCTAAAGCTATAAACACTAAAGTATCTGAGGTCTTGTTGATTTTGTGGATATTCACAAATGTATAGAAAAAAAAAAGACAAATGAGTATATGGACCTCAACATGGTGGATGCTTGTAGGACGAGTGGGTCCCATTTAAAGAGGAAAATCATGAACACTTTAACTTTACTGAATACAACGGCAAATACAGGGGTGTAAAAGTTGAATGGCAGCTGAAATGCTGCAAAACATGATGGGAGATGGGAGATTTAGTAGTTAGAGTGCTCCAGGGGAGATTTATCAAACTGGTGTAAAGTAAAACTGGCCTAGTTGCCCATGACAACCAATCAGATTCCACCTTTCATTTTCCAAAGGAACTGTGAAAAATGAAAGGTGGAATCTGATTAGTTGCTATGTGCAACTAAGCCAGTTCTACTTTACACCAGTTTGATAAATCTTACCCGAAACTTGGTGGGTAAGGACCTGTATAAAGGGAAGCTTACTTACCTGCTTCCCAGTGCTGGCTCCTCCTGGCCTACGATGCTTCCTCGCTGGAAACATCTGGTTTGACATCGCCTGCAGCCAATCACCAGCCACAGCGGTCACCGGCGACCCTTATGTGATAAAAGGTCACATGACACAAAGGGATCTGGACAGTGATTGGCTGCAGGAGATGTCAAACCGGATGATTCCAGCGAGGGAGCATTATAGGCCTGGAGGAGAAAGAGTGGGAAGCCAGCAGTGGGAAGCAAGTCATCTGGCCAAGTTGGGGAGGGGGATTTGCCAAAACCTCGCCCATTTTTAGACAACTCCCAAAATTTTCAAAAACATAACATGCTGCACCTCATGTATAAAAGCAATTGTATAGAAAGCCTGTCCTTGTTGCCCATAGCGACCAATCACAGCACAGCTTTCATTTTCCTCACAGCTGATTAGCAAATGTAAGCAGCACTCTGATTGGTTGCTATGGGTAACCAGGACAGTTGTGATCAATGAGGCTCCTCTTCAGTGGAGCCTTGTAGCCCCGCCCCCTGGCTCCACCTGTCCTACAGCTCTGCACACCTCTGCCTGATTATGATGTCATAGAGTCGTCTGACCTGGCCATTATGACATCATGAGATGTTATATAAGGAGCTGCTGAGCAGAATCTCTCTGAGGGTTCCAGTTGGAGTAGTAGGGTGAGTCTGCTGTGTCTCGGTGTCCTGGGAAATCCCTAATCTGCTGCCTGTTACCCCAATATCTTCTTTATTTCCTGTTACCCCAATGTCTTCTTTATTTCCTGTTACCCCAATGTCTTCTTTATTTCCTGTTACCCCAATGTCTTCTTTATTTCCTGTTACCCCAATGTCTTCTTTATTTCCTGTTACCCCAATGTCTTCTTTATTTTCTGCTAGACCAATACGTCTTTATTTACCACCCCCCATATCTTTTTTATTTCATGTTCCCTCCAATACCTTCTTTATTTCCTGCCCCCAATATCTTCTTTATTTCCTGCCCCCTAATATCTTCTTTATTTCCTGTTCCCCCAATATCACCAATATCCCCCAATATCTTCTTTATTTTTTCTCATTTCCCATCTTTCTGATAGAGAAGATGGAGACTTTCCGCCGACGTCTGGATGATGTAAGTGACAAAAGAGGGGGCACAGCATGTGGGGGGGGGGGGGCTATAGTGGGGGACAGAGGTGAAAGTCAACCCGGGTGTCTGAGGGGGGTCACATAAGAAGACCCCAGGATTATATGTGGTATATGGTGGGTGAAGCCTCTTATAGCTTGAGTGGCCACATAAGGAGACCCCATTGTTATACACGGTGTATGGGGCCCCTGGTTTCTTAAGGTGGTGCATAAAAAGACCCCAGCATTATATGTGGTATATGGTGGATGGGGACCCTGGTGGCTTGGGTGGACCCATAAGAAGACCCCATTATTATAAGTGACATATAGTAAAAAAGGGATAGGTTGTAAACAGTGGCCCACCAACAAGCACTAACCATAGAGACGGTGCTCGCTCCCAGGACCACACCCTCTGCCCAGGTAAATGAGTACAATAAAAAGAGGAAAATTGGAGGGCACACAAAATATCTGGGATATTCAAATGGAAATATAAAACCTTTAATAAAAAAAAGAAAAAAAAAGCAAGTATTCCAAGAACATATATAAGAAATAGGTGTTACGATATGTTACATGTACATCCCGTGTTTGCTCATGATTGCATATAAGTACTTGGTAGTGATGGGATATAAAACATTGGTCATTGGTCAACAAATATAGTACAATTAAATCAAGTGGTGCAATTGCACTCAGTTCTAGGTTGGTGTGGATCAATGTTCCATAACCTTTGCCTATTATGTACATAAAAGCAAGTATACCCTAAAACACCTAAGCACATTTGACAATCGTATAAAAATAGAAAATACATTGAAAAAATAAAAGTAAAAAAGATAAAATAGATGACGTAAAAGATTTCTTAAATTATGCAATAAATTGCACCATACTTCTTATGTGCTTGCAGATATAGAGGGCTGATGTGACATAGGGGGGTGATTTGACATGGAGGGGGAGAAATGTGACATGGGGGTATGATGGCTTACATGGGGGTATGATGGCTTACATGAGGGCATGATGGCTTACATGGGGGTATGATGGCTTACATGGGGGTATGATGGCTTACATGGGGGTATGATGGCTTACATGAGGGCATGATGGCTTACATGGGGGTATGATGGCTTACATGGGGGCATGATGGCTTACATGGGGGGGGCTGATGGCTGACATGGGGGGCTAATGGCTGACATGGAGGCATGATGGCTGACATGGGGGGCTGATGGATGGGGGATGATGTCTGACATGGGGGTCTGATCTGAGGTCTGATTAACATTGGGGGTCTGATTGGGGCTGTAAGCTGAGGTCTGATTAACATTGGGGGTCTGATTGCTGGTCTGACCTGAGGTGTAATGGAAAATATTTTTTTCTTATTATCCTCCTCTAAAACCTAGGTGTGTCTTAGAGGGCGTAAAATACGGTCCTCGAACCAGCGATTGTCTGAAGCAGAGTGAAGATACCAGGACTGGATGGATTTACATTTATCTCCCTAACACGTGTTGGGACTTTATATTATTTTATTTACATTTGGCCACTAAGACCATCAGGGTCCCTAGGCTGACACGTGTTAATTAATTATAAAATATAGCATTTATTACTTGTCCTTAAAATAAATCAATTAGAACTCTACTATTAAAATTTTTAAATTATCAGCGATGTCTGCCTGCCTGATGTTTATAATAGAAACATAGTGTCTGATTATTGAGTACGTCCTCTGGATGGCACTATATACGTGTGGCTATGTCTCTCATTGCTCTTGTTATTACAGCATCTTTCTGCTTACATGATGCACGCTGTTATTTCCACAGCCTGCTACTTGCTACTATAACTGCCTTCCTAGTCTGTACTCCTATCAATATATCTCTCAGACGTTATTGCACATGAAAACACAGATATTAGGTAGTATTAAATAGGGGGGCTAGCCCCCCCATATGCAATTTTCTGGTAAAATTTCATTCAGGCTAATAGGCCTTCGTTAGATTTGGTAAAATCAAGTGGTTTCAACGTTAGATCTCATATAATTACAGAGATTTTTCACATGAAAACACAGATATTAGGTAGTATTAAATAGGGGGGCTAGCTCCTCCTTATGTAATACCAAATATCCATAATATCTCTGTAATTATATGAGATCTAACATTGAAACCACTTGATCTTACCGGATCTAACGAAGGCCTATTAGCCTGAATGAAATTTTACCAGAAAATTGCATGTGGGGGGGTAGCCCCCCTTATGTAATACCAAATATTCATAATATCTCTGTAATTATATGAGATCTAATGTTAAAACCACTTGATCTTACCGGATCTAACAAAGGCCTATTAGCCTGAATCAAATTTTACCAGAAAATTGCATGTGGGGGGGCTAGCCCCCCTATTTAATACTACCTAATATTTGTGTTTTTATGTGAAATATCTCTGTAATTAAATGAGATCTAACGTTCAAACCACTTGATCTTACTGGATCTAACAAAGGCCTATTAGCCTGAATCAAATTTTACCAGTAAATTGCATGTGGGGGGGCTAGCCCCCCTATTTAATAATACTACCTAATATCTGTGTTTTTATGTGAAATATCTCTGTAATTATATGAGATCTAACATTGAAACCACTTGATCTTACCGGATCTAACGAAGGCCTATTACTCTGCATCAAATTTTACCTGAAAATTGCATGTGGGGGGCTAGCTCCCCCCTCATTAATCACTTAATAAGTCTGTAATTATGTGAGATCTAACAAAACAACTAGTTGATCATACCTGATCTAACAAATATCTTCCAAAATAGCTAATTGTTTAGTCAATTTTTTGATAAGGGGGGGGGGGGGGCTGATGACGGGTTAGCCCCCCCTGCAAATAACTGTTAATATCTCTACTTCTGTATGAGATCTAACGCAAAGAACAATTGATCTAACCTGATCTAACAAAGATCTAACCAACTGCATTTGTTTTGTTCAAAAATTTTCATATGGGGGGGGGCTAACACGGCTGAGGTGAGCTTACACTCTACAGGAGAGAGGTCCCTGCCCATAAGAGCTTACACTCTATAGGAGAGAGGTCCCTGCCCATAAGAGCTTACACTCTACAGAGGAGAAAGGTCCCTGCCCATAAGAGCTTACACTCTACAGGTGAGAGGTCCCTTTCCATAAGAGCTTACACTCTACAGGAGAGGTCCCTGCCCATAAGAGCTTACACTCTACAGAGGAGAGAGGTCCCCACCCATAAGAGCTTACACTCTACAGAGGAGAGAGGTCCCTGCCCATAAGAGCTTACACTCTACAGGAGAGAGGTCCCAGCCCATAAGAGCTTACACTCTACAGAGGAGAGCACCCCGCTGACCATGAGATCTGGGGTGCGGCCTCAGCATTGCTCCCTCTTCACACTTACATCAGGCGTGCCCAGCCGGGCTTCACAGAAGGCCTTTCTCTGGAGATCCTTGGAACAGAACAGAACAGAACAATACGGCTCTGGTTACATTCACTGACAGTTTGCAGAGTTTATAACATAAAAACCACAATTATAAAAATACGTATCACTCAGCTCACTACAAGGAGGACTCTGCAGCATCTCTTCCTCTACTTCCTCACAAGCAAAAGCTATTTCTACATGTATTTACAGACACATAGAAACAAGTCCTCAGCTGTGTGAGCAGGACTAGGTCAGGAATGGGGTTCAGCGTTTCAATAGAAAAAACGTTCTGTGTGATTTTCTGTGTCATGTTCCGTGGCTGGGAACTACCAGGGCCTAGTGGCTGCTATGGGGCCCAACAGCTAAGGGGGCCCATTACCATTCAGAATACATAATTGATGATGACATCGTTATATATTTTACCCGTGGTATGAGATCATAGTGGGCATTATCCCTGTAGTGTGACATCACTGGGTGCATTATCCCTGAAGTGTGACATCTCTGGGTGCATTATACCTGTAGTGTGACATCATTGGATGCCTTATCACTGTAGTGTGACATCACTAGGTGCATTATCTCTGTAGTGTGACATCACTGGGTGCATCATCCCTGTAGTGTGACATCACTGGGTGCATTATTCCTGTAGTGTGACATCACTGGGTGCATTATCCCTATAGTGTGACATCACTGGGTGCATAATCCCTATAGTGTGACATAACTGTGTGCATTATCCCTGTAGTGTGACATCACTGGGTGCATTATCCCCGTAGTGTGACATCACTGGGTGCATTATCCCCATAGTGTGACATCACTAGGTGCATTATCCCCGTAGTGTGACATCACTGGGTGCATTACCCCTGTAGTGTGACATCATTGGATGCATTACCTCTGTAGTGTGACATCACTGGGTGCATTACCCCTTTGCATGAGGAAGACCAAAATAATCATAAGCTTTCCATGCTCTAAACTCGCCAATGAAGGTGGTCATGGTGAAGAGGGGCCCTAATTATTACGCCCCTGGTTCTCTCAGCACTATGGCCTGGCTTCTGCTCATAATGGGGTATGTGGAGCTCTGCCTGACCCATCCTACAGCACAGCCTATTCACTATAATGGGGTCATTCTGGATCCGTTGAGATTCCTGTCATTTGGACGCTGAGGATAGTCCTGTACGCTGCGCTATTCCTGTCCCCAAAAGTGACCGAAACCCTCAAGGTAACGCTGAGGAGAAATGTGGACACATCCTAATATGAGCGGAGCCCCTTGTATACACTCACGCAGTGCGCTCCAGTCTGTAGACTCTGCTCCTCATCATCCTGTAGATCCATAAACTGGAAGAGAAGAATCACCGAGACAGAAACCTCCAGAAACCTTGTCTACAATAAGACGTCTCACTCAGGTCACTACGTGGGCAGACTTTGCAGCATCTTATCCTCTACACTGTAACAAACCCACAGCGCTGTGAGCAGGACGAGGTCAGGAAGGGGGTTTCAGGTTTTGAATGTAAGCAGTGACTGGTTCTATTCACTGACATGGAGCACAAAGTCTGAAAACCGAGGGCATTCGAATTACAAAGGCCCAGATTTACGCAGAGTGGTAATCTTTGTAATTGTTTGCACCAAATTTATTCATGTAGACGCCTTGTAATACATTTTGCGTATTTTGAAGTCTCTGACAGAAGGGAAATGAAATCTAAGGGGGGAGATTTATGAAACTGAAAGAAAAAGTGTCTTTGTTGCCCATAGCAACCAATCACAGAGCTGCTTACATTTCAAATTCTGCTCTTGGAAACTGAAAGCTGATCGGTGATTGGTTGCTGTGGGCTGTGATCGGTTGCTATGGGCAACAAAGACCGTTTTCCTTTCAGTTTCATAAATAATCTCCTCTGTATGATGAAAGTAGATTTACGTCAAAATCTGTGCCGTATCCGCCTATTGTAAGGAATAAATCTGGAGTAAACCGTGTCTCTTTTGTATTTGGTGACTGACAAGAAAAGTGACAAATTTTACTGCTAAAGTGTCGCCCGCCATCACTGGTGATATTTTAGTGGTGCAATCTTCACGAGATCCTGACATAAACTACATAATAAATGTGCGCCAAAGTCTATTAGATAAAATAATATCCAGTGATGGACGGGTTATCAGCCATAGACATGTATGTGACGTATGTGGGATATACCATGACGTCTGATAGGGGATAGCGGGGGAGTATTCCTCTCATTTTCCAGTATACTTCGGTCGACAGCGGCAGCTGAGAGGACGAGAATCTGCCGCGGGAACTGGATTATAGTGCAGGACTATGTGGGCACTACTAGGTAGAACTACTAGAAAAATACTACTGTGAGGTGCAGCTGGGGGGCGCTCCTGTGTGGGGGCAGTAATGGGGCCACTATCCCCTCTGTATGGAGACGTGGGAATCCGCCGTTATAATGGCGGCTATAACTCAGGATGAGAAATCATGTCCTGGATTACAGCCTGACTCCACTTCTGGAGATTCCCTCTACATCTCCTCTGGAACATGGGGTTCAGGGGGGCAGACACTTTATACACCCAGGGCCAGATTTATCATTAGCTCAGGTCAGAATAATGGAGTGAAAAAGTCCCAAAAAAAGTCCCAAACGCTAAAACTACGCACAAATTTGCGACTTTTTTCTGCTCTGCACTATGCTCGCCAGTTTTCTGAAAGTGGGCGTGTTTTCTTATGTAAATGAATCTCTAGACAGATTTACTATTGGGACTATTTAAAAAGTCACAAAAAAGTCGCAATTTCACTCCAGTGAGGACCATGCTTATCTTATGAGACTTTTTAATAGAACATGCGACTTTTTCATAAAAACGTGCGACTTTTTCGTAAAGATGTGCGACTTTTGTAAAGCTGCTTACTGACGGATAAACTGCTACCGTCAAACCACATTTATTAAAGGGCCGATCATAAATCTGACTTGGCTAAAACTGACTTTAGCCATATGTTAAAGTGGAGTGAGCTGTCAGAGTCATGATAAATCTGGCCCCCAGACTTTATCTGAGACAAAATCTCCCCCCAAAAAATAGGAAAGACCCCAAAATGTAATTGACCCCATAGGGAACATAGAAAGACGAGTCATGAAGAAGACGCCATTATTTACCGCATTTCCGAAGAAAAATCCAGTGACTGAATCTGGAAATGGAGAAAACAAGATTAGTCTGGAGGCCAGGGGCCGAACTCTGGGGCCCCAATGTAACATCTGCATCAGGGGTCCCTCCTACCATGTGATACGAGTTATTACTGGGGTCTTCTTAGCTGTCCTCTTCAGGCGTCAGGACCCAATGTCACTTATAATAGGGTCTCCTTATGTGTCCCCCCAAGGCACCAGGGGCCACACCCAACATATACCACATGTAATACTGGGGTCTTCTTATGTGCCACCTTCAGAAATCGACACCATCCACCATGTATAATACTGGGGTCTTCTTATGTGCCACCTTCAGGAATCGACACCATGTATAATACTGGGGTCTTCTTATGTGCCACCTTCAGGAATCGACACCATGTATAATACTGGGGTCTTCTTATGTGGTCCCGTCATTCGTCAGGACCCCACTGACCATATGAAACTTATTCTTGTTGGTAAACTCAGGGAATTTAAGCCCCCAGGTATAACCCAAAGCCACTAAGAATGCCCACTTCTGGGCGGGGCTTCCACAAGCCCCATCTATCTTTGGCCTGGGACAACCCGAATTTGCCGGGAACGTCTCTGAAAGAGTCATCAAGGCTTCTCTGCTAATTCAGACCAGTAGGCAACTTTGTCTAAGGCACTGGGCCCGGGCTGACTTTCACCTCTGCCCCACTCCACTAAAGCCCCTCATGTGTTGTGTCTCCTCGGAAGGTCTCCATCTTCTCTATCAGAAAGAAGGGGAAATAAGACAAAATTAAAATAAAATAAAAGATATTGGGGGTACAGGAGGCAGATTAAGGATTTCCCAGGACACCGAGACACAGCAGACTCACCCTACTACTCCAACTGGAACCCTCAGAGAGATTCTGCTCAGCAGCTCCTTATATAACATCTCATGATGTCATAATGGCCAGGTCAGACGACTCTATGACATCATAATCAGGCAGAGGTGTGCAGAGCTGTAGGACAGGTGGAGCCAGGGGGCGGGGCTACAAGGCTCCACTGAAGAGGAGCCTCATTGATCACAACTGTCCTGGTTACCCATAGCAACCAATCAGAGTGCTGCTTACATTTGCTAATCAGCTGTGAGGAAAATGAAAGCTGTGCTGTGATTGGTCGCTATGTGCAATAAGGACAGGCTTTCCATACGACAGCTTCTATACATGGGGGGTGAGGATGCACTACTTGTCACTGTGAAGGATTGAGTTGGTGGTGTTTGGGGGCGTAGCCTATGTAAATGAGCGCATATATTAAATTAATTTGTTTGCTGCTTATCACACCACTTGTCAGTCTCCTGTGTGTACATATATACACTGCTCAAAAAAATAAAGGGAACACTTAAACAACACAATGTAACTCCAAGTCAATCACACTTCTGTGAAATCAAACTGTCCACTTAGGAAGCAACACTGAGTGACAATCAATTTCACATGCTGTTGTGCAAATGGGATAGAAAACAGGTGGAAATTATAGGCAATTAGCAAGACACCCCCAATAAAGGAGTGGTTCTGCAGGTGGTGACCACAGACCACTTCTCAGTTCCTATGCTTCCTGGCTGATGTTTTGGTCACTTTTGAATGCTGGCGGTACTTTCACTCTAGTGGTAGCATGAGACGGAGTCTACAACCCACACAAGTGGCTCAGGTAGTGCAGCTTATCCAGGATGGCACATCAATGCGAGCTGTGGCAAGAAGGTTTGCTGTGTCTGTCAGCGTAGTGTCCAGAGCATGGAGACGCTACCAGGAGACATGCCAGTACATCAGGAGACGTGGAGGAGGCCGTAGGAGGGCAACAACCCAGCAGCAGGACCGCTACCTCCGCCTTTGTGCAAGGAGGAACAGGAGGAGCACTGCCAGAGCCCTGCAAAATGACCTCCAGCAGGCCACAAATGTGCATGTGTCTGCTCAAACGGTCAGAAACAGACTCCATGAGGGGGATATGAGGGCCTGACGTCCACAGGTGGGGGTTGTGCTTACAGCCCAACACCGTGCAGGACATTTGGCATTTGCTAGAGAACACCAAGATTGGCAAATTCGCCACTGGCGCCCTGTGCTCTTCACAGATGAAAGCAGGTTCACACTGAGCACATGTGACAGACGTGACAGAGTCTGGAGACGCCGTGGAGAACGTTCTGCTGCCTGCAACATCCTCCAGCATGACCGGTTTGGCATTGGGTCTGTAATGGTGTGCGGTGGCATTTCTTTGGAGGGCCGCACAGCCCTCCATGTGCTCGCCAGAGGTAGCCTGACTGCCATTAGGTACCGAGATGAGATCCTCAGACCCCTTGTGAGACCATATGCTGGTGCGGTTGGCCCTGGGTTCCTCCTAATGCAAGACAATGCTAGACCTCATGTGGCTGGAGTGTGTCAGCAGTTCCTGCAAGACGAAGGCATTGATGCTATGGACTGGCCCGCCCGTTCCCCAGACCTGAATCCAATTGAGCACATCTGGGACATCATGTCTCCACCAACGTCACGTTGCACCACAGACTGTCCAGGAGTTGGCAGATGCTTTAGTCCAGGTCTGGGAGGAGATCCCTCAGGAGACCGTCCGCCACCTCATCAGGAGCATGCACAGGCGTTGTAGGGAGGTCATACAGGCACGTGGAGGCCACACACACTACTGAGCCTCATTTTGACTTGTTTTAAGGACATTACATCAAAGTTGGATCAGCCTGTAGTGTGTTTTTCCACTTTAATTTTGAGTGTGACTCCAAATCTAGACCTCCATGGGTTGAAAAATTTGGTTTCCATTTTTAAATTTTTGTGTGATTTTGTTGTCAGCACATTCAACTATGTAAAGAACAAAGTATTTCAGAAGAATATTTAATTAATTCAGATCTAGGATGTGTTATTTTTGTGTTCCCTTTATTTTTTTGAGCAGTGTAGTATATATGAATAGCTGTGTATATATATATATATATATATATATATACACAGCATGTGTATTAGCTGTGTGCATATTGTTTATACTGTATATATAAGATGTCTGTATGTATTGTATATACTGTGTATAGTGCTGTATATGTGTATTAGCTGTATACATGTGTATAGTTCAGTATATACTTTGTATTTATTGTATATACTGTGTATAAGTATAAGGTTTGTACAGTACATTGTATATTTTATATACTGTATATAGTGCTGTATATGTGTATTTGCTGTATATACCTGTGTTTATTCTGTATATACACCAATCAGCCATAACAGTAAAAGTAAATTATTTTCTGGTGACAATGGCCCCTGTCAGTGCATAGGCTATAGAAGCCGTGCGTTCATTATTGCTGGACACCTGGAGAACTTTTCCTTACTATTTCTTGGTTTGGCAGTATTGATGTGATTACAATTACCTGACTCCCAAAATTATTTAACTTTTTTAGGGTCCTTCTGGGGTCTGGCCCTGCATACATCCTTTGTAATCTTCAAAGGAAGATCATCTACTTTATCTGGAGCTCCTCCTCACCCTGAACAGCCCAACATACCCTATAGACACAGAAGGAGGCCTTGGGATACCAGTTATCCAAAAATACTACCAGCGACCTATAGCCCAACTGTCTTCTCCTCCACCTTTTTGTCCTTCGAGAAATCCCTATATCTGGCTACCCCCACCATCTCATAACATGTGCCTCTCGGTCAAATATTTAGGCAATCATATCTCACCACAGATGCCCCCGCTTACAAGAAGTTAGGCATATTTGGGTTTCGGGTGAAATTTATGGAAAACGTAAAAACTTCGGGCAACAGTGATATTATATCATGAAAGTCGGGCATTTAAGTAGAAGCAGCAATGGTGATTTCCTCATCTCAAACAATTTATTGAAACAAAAGCCAACCCCAGTGCTGGGTATACCCCCACAAAAATGTCAGGGTCTCAATAACTTGTCATGTGGCCTTTACCATCAATTACAGCTTGACACCGACGTCTCCTGCTGTTCATGAGTCTGCTGAGTTATGGAATCCCACTCTTCTTGAAGGGCGGCCCTCAGGTCATTGAGGTTCTGGGGTACAGAGTTACGAGCCACTACACGGCGACTCAGCTGATCCCATAGGTTTTAAATGGGATTCAGGTCTGGAGAAAGTGCAGGCTACTCCATTTGAGGTCCCCCAGTCTCCAGCAGTCGTTCCCTAATGATGTGACCTCCATGAGCTGGTGCATTGTCCTCCATGAAGATGAAATTAGGCCTGTGTTGTTCATGCAGAGGCACAATGACTGGATTAATGATGTTCTTCAAGTAGTATGGGCTTGTCACTGTACCATTCACAAAGTGTAGGGCAGTTCTGTATTGACTAGATACACCTGCGCGCACTGTAACACCACCACCACCAAAGGCTCGTCTGGCGACAACAGTCTCCAACATCGTTGGCGGCCATAATTTCTGCTCAGCATAAATCGACTTTCATCAGTGAACAGCACTGAGGCCCACTGGTCCCTCATCCAGCGTAGATGCTCCCTGGCGCATATGCAAGACAATGACGCCTGTGGTCAGGTACCCTTGCAGGTTGTCTAGCACGCAGACCACAAGGATGTAAACGGTTTCGAATGGTCTGACGTGACACTTGTGTGCCTCTCACCTCCCTTAAATGTGCCTGGAGTTGTGTGACATTCATCATCCAGTTCCGCAGAGCATTGTTCACAATGAAGCCGTCAACAGTGTGGGATGTGGCCAAATGACGTCCACTTCTATGTCTTTCTGTGACTCTTCCAGTCTCTCTGTACCTCTGATACAACCTGCTGATGAGACTCTGTGACACTCTAAGCTCAGTGGCCACTTCCGTCTGAGAACATCCTGCTTGAAGCTTCGCAATGGAGAGGTACTGTTAGGTGTCGTCTTGGTCTCAAGATGACAAAATATGAACAGCATGATGAGGAGGACTGTTTAAATACCAATTCTAAATGAACCAGGAAATCTTTTGGGCGATTCATGGATCAAAAACCTGTTGTGAACTTTGCTGTTAAGCTCCTTGTTAGAGAACAGCAAGTTGGGTAAAAAGTACTTAAACACTGAACAGTTGGACATGTGCATGAAAATGTTTAGAGAAGGTCACATTAAGTTATCCTGTAAAGGAGTGAATTTTAGGTTCATCCTGAAATTTCACCCACAAGGCAAATATCCCTAACTTTTTGTGAGTAGTGTATATCTGGGGTAACCCCAACTTCCAACCAAGCCTGACCTCGCTCTCCTCATTTTGATAATGGCTTTCTGAATTCACATCAATAATTACTTCTCCCGCTCTAAAAACATCTCAGCACATCTAGGGTTTAAAGATTTTTTGCTCCCTTCAGCTTAAAGAGGACCTTTCACCTGTATAAACTATATGAACTGAGTATGCTGCCATATAGAGCGGCGCCCGGGGATCTCACTGCACTTACTATTATCCCCGGGCGCCGCTCCGTTCTCCCGTTATAGGCTCCGGTACCTTTGCTTCTTAAGTTATAGTAGGCGGTGTCCTCCCTTGTCCTGTGGGCGTCTCCTTCGCCTAGGCTGCAGCTCTGGCCATTCGCAGCGCACAGCTCACAGCCTGGGAGAAAAGAACCTCCCAGGCTGTGAGCTGTGCGCTGCGATTGGCCAGCGCTGCAGCCTAGGCGAAGGAGACGCCCACAGGACAAGGGAAGACACCGCCTACTATAACTTAAGAAGCAAAGGTACCGGAGCCTATAACGGGAGAACGGAGCGGCGCCCGGGGATAATAGTAAGTGCAGTGAGATCCCCGGGTGCCGCTCTCCATGTCAGCATACTCAGTTACCATAGTTTATACAGGTGAAAGGTCCTCTTTAATATCATTTGCAGTGATCCCTGGGTAGCCCTCTACTACACCACGAAGCCCCAGCCCACACTTGCACACCGTTTCACCTCTTAAAAACCAGAAAGACTACGGTCCACTCATGGATATAAAGCACTGTCCCACTACAGGAGGTTAGGACTAGAATGGATGGCTATAATAAATGAGAACCTTTCTAGGATTCTGCTAAACAAAACAAATTTAATTTAGCAATATGTGCAAACTGCAGTACTTAACGAGAAGGTCCACCTTCACAACCAATTGTTATTGTTCCCAAGTATTTCACCTGAAAAAAATAACGCCTACAAGGTTGTACCTACAGCTCCTATGCAGACCTATGTCACCATAATGATAGACTACAAGTAAACTCTGTGCAGTCTAATCCTGCTTTCTATATGTTTGCTACTCCTCACATAACATAAATTTGGTCGATGACTGAGAATTAGGAAATGAATGGATGCAATATGACTGCAGGATCAGACTACACAGGGTTAGTTTGCAGTCTGTTACCATGGAGACATATAGGCCTGTACAGGAGCTGTAGGCACAAAATGATATTTCATTTGGAATATTTGCACAGTTGCTTTATACATCATTTCACTGAACTGGAACGATAAACTATAAGTAGTTGACAAGTTCGATGTTTCCTTCAAGAGGTTTACCCGTCAACACCTTATGATATGCCCTACCGAGACATGTGGGGGATTTGTACCCCCTCCTTTAAGGCCCTTTTACATTTGCCAAGGATCTGTCTCGTTATCGGGAATGTATGTGCCTATAAACGTCACAATAACTGGCCTGTGTAAATGTGCCCCCGATCGCCTAATAAATGAGCAAACTGCTTGTTATCGGCAGTACATCGCTCTGTTTAAACAGGGATCTGTGCCCACAAAAAATTTATCTGTATGGGGATGAACGATTGCTGTAGAGATCATTCAGCCCCATGTAGAGGAGATGAACGCTGCATCTAAATGTAGCTTGAATGAGCAGGCAATGATCAGGAATTAAGGATTCTTTACTGATTATTGCCCGGTGTATCGGCACAATGTAAATATGCTCTTAGTTGAAGATGCAATGGTCAAAGCAAAGATTGATTTAGTCGAATTAAACAATGACAAATCCAGGAAACCTGAGAAAAAAATATTTTATAAAGACCATTTGGAGGCTCAGAATTACTCCCCTATTTCCACCACCACCTCAGTTACTGTGCTGAACTCAAGAGTCTGGGGGACCAGTAGTATACTGGAGCTATGGTCTCTTTGAAGAATCCCGTCCTCATGGTCCCTTTCTGAATGGACCTTCAAGAAAGTCTCTGAGTCAATGGGAAGCAATGGAGTGTGGGATTTACCCATCTCAGAGTCCTCTGTGCAACCAGCAACCAATATTTTTTCTGAGCTCCCATCGACTTGCACCAGCAGGAGGGTATGCTCCTGCTCAGTGTCCTCCATCGTTACTTCTTTGGTACCCACAACCACAGATTTATGCCCATCCTCTCTGTGGCTGTGAAGATGGCGGTTTAGGCTGTGCTGGAAAGAGTAGCCCATGCCGCACACATGGCAGCGGAATGGCTTCTCCTCCAGATGGGATTTAAGATGCCGCCGGAGCTTGGTGGCAATAGGGTAAGATTTGCCGCAGTACTTGCAAAGGAATGGACGATCGCCAGTGTGTAGCCGCTCATGGGCCCGTAAAGTATGAGGGTCTTTTAATGCTTTGCCGCAGACAGTACACAAATGCATTTCCCCTGTGTGCGTGATTAAATGGCGTTTGAGTTCAGGCTGCTGGGGAAATGCGTCTCCGCAGTACTGGCACTTATAGGGCTTCTCACCGGTGTGAAGTCGTTGGTGGATCCGCAAATTTCCTCTGTGGCGGAAAGAGTTTCCGCACTCCGAACACGTGTGTGGCTTTTCCCCCGTGTGTATAAGCATGTGGTTTCGGAGCGAGCAGACGTTGGCCAGTTGCTTTTCACAGATGCCGCACTGCAGAAGACTCTTCATCTCATTGGAGCGAGGTGAGCAGTAGTTCTTCCGGTGAATGCGCAGGGTCGGCCGCCGTGCAAAGCTCTTTCCACAGGCCTCGCAGCGATAAGGACGCTGTCCCGTGTGCAATACAGAGTGCTCCTTTAGGTCTCGCTGGGTGCCGTACGCCTTATCACACTGGGAACACTTGAAGGGACGTAGACCTCTGTGACCTAGCAGATGAGCTTTGAAGCTCTCCTCCGAGCAGTATTCTTTCCCGCACTCTGAGCACAAGAATGGCTTGATCCCACTGTGTATGAAGCTGTGTCTCTTTAAATGACCCAACTGGAAGAAGCTTTTATTACACTCTTTACAATGGAATTTGCGCTCTGACTCCTCTTTCGGTTTTGTCCCTTTTGTCTCATTCGCTTTCTTCACATTTTCCGGAGGATCTTTAAGTTCCTCCAGTCTGGGCACCTTACTTCGTCTTTCCTCTTTCCTTCCTGGATTGCCAGAGCATTTCCTCTTGGAGTTTCTCTTATCTTGGTCACTTGATGGTTTTGCATCTTGGATCTCTGTCTTGTCATCTCTCACTTTTTCACCTGCTGAAATATCTCCTGGTGTATTATTATTCTCCATATTCTTGGGGTTATTAGTGCTCTCGTGAACTTCCTTGGGTCCAGTTGTAGGGGCACTGGACACCTGGGGTTTCATTGGATGTATATGGATAGATCTCAATGGAAAGAAATTTTGGGACACTGTAGTACTGGGACTGCTGGTAGTCATCTCCTTCTTCACACTGTTCACATCATCTGAGAAATCTAAAAAGTGCAAAAAAATTGACAGAGGTAAGCTGCAATCTATAATTTACATCTAACTTATGATAGCTTAGCTCTAAAACATAACTCGAAACAAATCATGAATATTACACCTCTACGTAAAGGCTATGGACACCTTTGTATTGCTTTTTTTTGTATTATTGAATTGCATGTATTGAGTGTATTAAAAAAAAATTCTAATTGAGTTTGAATAAACATTTTCTTGGTTTGGCCTCTACAGTTGGCGTGTGTATGCACTACACAGCCGGCTGCAGAAAGCCATTCTGTGATAAATCCATGAGACAGGCTTTCTGACAGGTTGGACCTCCAGCCCCAACCAACCAAGCAAGATTTTTGATCAAACACTATAAGGCTACATGCACACGACCGTTGTGTGTTTTGCGGTCCGCAAATCGTGGATCCACAAAACACGGATGGAGTCCGTGCGCGTTCCGGAACGGCACGGACAGCCTTTAACATAACTGCCTATTCTTGTCCGCAAAGCGCGGACAAGAATAGGCCATGTTATATTTTTTTTGCGGGGGCCACGGAACACGGAGCCAAAACTGTGGCTCGGATGCGGACCACAACAACGGCCGTGTGCATGAGGCCTTAGAATTATTATTATTTTTTTTCATGCAGCTTTAATAATAATAAACAATTGATATAGGGGTCTATAACCTTTACAGGGCTCCTCTGTTTTGGAGAGTTTCCACTTGTTAAAAGTATCCCAACTTCAAATTGGTTTTTGTGGCCAGTCAATGGCTCCAGTGGCACTGACGACCTCCACCCTTGCTGGAAGTTTACATGTGGGAACCTCAGTGCAGCAAAGACAGCAGTGGAACCAAGGACCAGAGCGTCAGGGAATAGGTAACGTGTGCTTCCCTTGACAGGTCCCGCTGGGAGGTGGGGTTATTTAAAACATGCTTGGAAGCTGGACAACTCCTTTAAGACTCATGCACACCGCCGTATGTTTGGTCCGCATCCAATCCGTAGTTTTTGCGGGAACGGATGCGCACCCTTTCGTTTCAATGGGTCTGCAAAACATGTGCTGTCTGCATCCGCACGTCCGTTCCGCAGCCCTGCAAAAAAAGACAGAACATGGCCTATTTTTGTCCAGTTTTCAGACAAGGATAGGACATTTTTACACAAGTTAAAGGGGTGTTCCGAGATTTTGATACTGGTGGCCTATCCGACACTCGGGACCCCTGATGATCAGCTGTTTGAGAAGGCACTGGCGCTCATAGCCTTCTCTGTGCTTACCAAGCACGGCACCGTATATTGTATAGCGGCTGTGCTTGGTATCGAGCTCAGCCCCACTGAAGTGAATGGGGCTGAGCGCAATACCAAGCACAGCCGCGATACAATGTACAGCGATGTGCTTGGTAAGCACGAAGCAGGCCGTGGCGCTGACAAGAGCGCCGAAGCCTTCTAAAACAGCTGATCGGCGGGGGTTCTGAGTGTCGGACCCCCACCGATCAAATATTGGTGACCTATCCAGAGGATAAGTCATCAGTATCAAAATCTTGGAAAACCCCTTTAAAAAAATTTATAGTAGCATGCACTCGGCTAGGATCCGTGTTTTGTGGACCGTAAAACACTTACAGCCGTGTACATGAGCCCTTAAAGCTGATCACAAAGGTCCCCCCTGCTCGGGCCCCAGCGGTCAGCTGTGATCTGTCGGGACTAACTGTTCATTTGCAGCACTAAAGGACAAATGAAGAATTACACAATGGACAATCAATGGGCTGTTGGGGTAACAAAGGATAGGTCAGGTCCCCTAGACAGAGAAATGCTCTATGTAACTGCTTTCTAGTCTGACCAAGTGTTGAGCATCCAAAACAGGAATTTCAAAAGGGAATTGCATTTCTAGCAATTCCTTAAAAGCGTATCCACGCCCAGTTAACTCCCTCTTTTATGACAGCGCCAGGAGATTGCCGGAGCAGCAAGGAAACATGAACAGAGCAAAATCTGGCTCCAGGAGATGAATTAAAAGTCTTCAATATTTTATTAGTGCCTGTACACACATGGAAAACACTCCGGGTATGGTCTTAATCCTAACATATTATACAAAAAAAGTATTGAACAGTTTTAATTCATCTAGCGGAGCCAGTTTTTTTTTCTATCCACAGGATATGTCATAAATTCCTAACAGCTGAAGATCCCACCACTGGGTCTATCACCTTTCACTTGCTTGGGGCGAGATGTGACTGCTTTTCAATATGGAAAAGTGGAGGCCGACGTTCCTATATTATGTCACTGGAGAGAGACAAGGACGCGTCACACACAGCCTTCACTTCTCTCCACTGACAGAATGTAGGCGACGTAAGACTGGAAATATGTAGGACACACCTGTAGTTCGGGTGCACTCTGCCTCCTCTGTAGATGTACCCGGTGAGACTTCCCCGGTCATTTCTATATTGGCAGACAGCTTCGCTCCCTCTGGCTCTGGAATGAGCGCCAACATGGCTTCCTCTTGTTCCGCATTGACCGCTGTCGTCTCTAGTTCGGACCCTCCTGCTGAGGTGCAGCACTTTGGCCGAGGAGTCGCAACCAACACTTCAGGCTGCAGGGACGGTAATGGACATTCTGTTCTGCCCTTAATCTGCTGGGCCGGTCCGTCATATTCAGTCTCTGCTGCTACCTGCAGCGAGTCATTGACAGTAGTGTCGCTCACTGAATTTGGAGAAGGTGGGGTTGTGCCTTCATCATCCTGATCACAGACTACGTGCTCCTCTTGGGGAAGGAGCAGCTCAGAACCTGGCTGGACGGATGTGGTAACCTGGAGTTGGAGAACTCCTTTAAGTCTGTAGAATTTCACATTTTCCTTCCCTGCGCTTCTCCTTACAAACCTGCAAAACACCATAAGTTTCAGTGAAGTTCTCCAGAGCAAGACGTCTCAGTAACTGTCACAAATCATTTAGAATAAAACATACGGTAGATTTTCACTAAAGTTGCCATTTTTTTCAAATGCTCACAACAATGTAAATGAATAAAAATGACTCACACTCCCCTTACCGATCCCTCCTGTCACTTCCTGGTCCCCTGCCGGTCTCCCTGGCCCCTCTTGTCACATAGGAAATGACTGCTCAGCCAATCAGTGCATGAGGCGGGTCAATATTGTCGCTAGTGATTGGCTGAGCAGTCACTTACTGTGTGTTGAGGGGAACCGAGAAGTAGGGACTGACGGGGAGAAACGCTGGAATGGGAGTCGTGGGAAATTAGTACTACACGGCTGCTGGAGGAGAAAGCCCTGGCTGGCCGCGACTTCCCCCAGCAGAATCAGCTGTTCTCTGGGGGGGCCAGGAGCAGGGCTCGTGACATCTAGCTGATCGGTGTGGAAGCCACATTCTAAAAGGGTTAGTCTGTTATGAGACAACCCCTTTAAAGCAACACTCCGGGCAAAGACTGTGCTATGCCTAGTGCAGAACCGGAAAGGGCAGTACAAGACACAATGATTAAAAAAACACTGCACATTTATAATGCTGTGCGTCTCTACCCGACCAACGCTGAAATGACGGCATTATGTGAGTACAAATCATATCAGCGGAGGGCGGGCAGAAATCCACAGCATTATAAATCATTATGATGCCTGCGGTCTGTTACAGGAGAAGTGTCTATAAGGCTACTTTCACACTTGCGCTTTCCCTTTCCACTATTGAGATCCGTCATAGGATCTCAATAGTGGGGAAAAAAACGCTTCCGTTTTGTCACCATTCATTGTCAATGGGGACAAAACTGAACGAAACAGAGTCACCAGAATGCATTCCGTTCCGTTTGGTTGCGCTCCCATTGCGGACAGAATAACGCTGCGAGCAGCGTTTTTCTGTCCGTGACGTGGTGCGGAGCAAGGCTGACGCACAATGTAAATCAATGGGGACGGATGCGTTTTCTCCGATACAATAGAAAACGGATCCGCCCCCCATTGACTTTCAATGAAGTTCATGACGGATCCGTCTTGATTATTTCATAGATAATACAACTGAATCTGTTCATAACGGATGCAGACGGTTGTATTATCAGTAACGGAGGCGTTTTTGCTTCCATGACGGATCCAGCAAAAAACGCAGGTGTGAAAGTCACAATCCGACAAAGAGCAGAGGTTTCCCGCAGTAGACATCTGAAATTAGCCCAAAGGGATATTCCCCATATCCACAGGATATCCATAGTTGTCAGACAGGTGCCATTCAAACCTCGGACCTGCACCTATCTGGAGAAACCCCTTTTTTGCAGGTGCTGTGAACGGAGGGGCGTCCGCGCATGCGCAGCTCTCTCCGTTCACTTCTATGGCAGTTCTGAAAAAAGCCTGACTGCTTAGGCTACTTTCACACTCGCATGTTGTGCGGATACCTCATGGACGGATCCGTTCAGATAATACAACCATCCAGAACGGATCCATTTGTATTATCTTTAAATAGCCAAGACGGATCCGTCTTGAACACCATTGAAAGTCAATGGAGGACGGATCCGTTTTCTATTGTGTCAGTGAAAACGGATCCGTCCCCATTGACTTACATTGTGTGTCAGGACGGATCCGTTTGGCTCAGTTTAATCATACGGACACCAAAACGCTGCAAGTCAGTCTCCAAAGCGGAATGGAGGCTGAACTGATGCATTCTGAGCGGATCCTTTTCTATTCAGAATGCAAACTGATCCGTTTTGGACCGCTTGTGAGAGCCCTGAACGGATCTCACAAATGGAAAGCCAAAACGCGAGTGTTATACATACCTCAGCCAATGACACTCTCCGTGCTGTAACGATGACGTGGGACCTTCCTATGAGGAAATGAAAAGTGCATGAATGACTCACAGGACTGACCAGTGGTCCTGACCGATGCTTCTCACATACATTACACACCTCAGGTAGTGACAGTTCATCTTCAGGGACTGGACCGCAGGAAGCAATGAGAGCGCCACTGGGCAAAGTTCTGCCAACGCACCACAGTCCGATCCCATCCTGCGACAGAGAGGGTCCCAGGGCCAGGCCACAAGGGAGTTCGCGCAGCACCTTCTGAATGACATCCTGTGTGCGGTCCACGGGCGGGGATGTAACTGAAGAATTCATACCATCTGTGGAGAGACGAGAGCGATGGCCATGGATTTACATACGAAGCTGGACTGACACATCTACACTGGTGGCGAGACCTCCTGTTCCAGTATCATGAAGCACTGGCGCCAACACAGCTGATGTCTGTCATAAGGGGCGCACGTAGGCAGGCTTTGTTAAGGGAAGGGAGGGAAAGGACAACTCCTGTAGGATGCTACACGTCATACACTTAGCGCACAAGCATAAACTACCCTTAGCAGTAATGGGACGCAGAAAAGGCCTTCGACAGGGTCAATTGGGCCTTTATGGAGGCTACTCTGCGGAAGTTCAATTTCCCCCCTGAGTTAATTAAAGCCATATTCACGCTATACACGCAACCCACTGCTTGCTTTGTCACCCCCAAAACAAATTTTTTTTTTTGGGCTTGTTAAAATTCTTATTTAACGACTATTCCCTATATAGGGCTCTTACCTTTGTCTGTGGCTTCGTTTCCTTAAAAATCGATCTTTTAAAATATGCAAATGACTTCACTACCAGTAAGTAGGGCGTCTACTTGCTGGTAGCCGCCACAAAACCGCCCCCTCCTCCTGTTGATTGACAGGGCCAGCGAGCGCTCTCCTCTTCCGGCTGGCCCTGTCAGCATTTCAAATCGCGCGCCTGTCTTCATTCGGCGCAGGCGCTCTGAGAGAAGGACGCTCGCCTCCTCAGCACTCCCTCAGTGCGCCTGCACCGATGACGTCACCAAAAGAGAAGACGTCATCGGCGCAGGCGCACTGAGGGAGTGCTGAGGAGGCGAGCGTCCTTCTCTCAGAGCGCCTGCGCCGAATGAAGACAGGCGCGCGATTTGAAATGCTGACAGGGCCAGCCGGAAGAGGAGATCACTCGCTGGCCCTGTCAATCAACAGGAGGAGGGGGCGGATGACCCAGTATCAGAATTACCGATACTTAGTAAAATGCTAGACGACTTCGGCTCGCTTTTCCAACTTTAAGGTGAATGTCTCAAAAACAGAGATATTGAACATCCCACTCCCTCCTAAGAAGGTCTCCCTAGCAAAGAAACACTCACCCTACCCATGGGTGGCAGACACTCTAAAATATCTGGGCATTCAATTGCCTAGTCAACTCTCCAAATTGTATAGTTCCAATTTCCCCCCACTACTAACTGAGATCAAAAGTCTATTGCGAGACTAGGACTATCCTTTTATCTCGTGGACGGGGCGCAAGAACCTTCTAAAAACATACCCACTCATGTGCCAGTCAGCGTCTTCAGCTCTATTCCATCTATGTTCTCTAAATTCGTCTGGAAAAGACGCAGACCCAGATTACCCGAAACTGCGCTCAGAAAACAACAGATCTTATTATAAAGCTATACATTTAAACAGGTGGTTGGAGCTGATCAAGCCGAGCAAACAATTGGATTTGGAGATTCTCTAGGCTCCTCATTGCAGAAAATCCTATGGTGGCCGACAGCAGGTACTCCTAGACGCGCAGACCTTGACCCACTACTGAAAGACACATGTCAAGTCTGGTTATCCTTGAAGGATGCTCTGACGCCCTTCATGTCTCCATTGCTCCCCTCAAGCCTACTCCCTATTGTTGTAACTAATATTGACTTACCTTACGCAGATTTTTGGGAGCAGTTTAGAGATATCCCTGTAAGGCCTCATGCACCCGGCCGTTGTTTGGGTCCGCATCCGAGCCGCCATTTTTGCTGCTCGGATGCGGACCCATTTACTTCAATAGGGCCGCAAAAGATGCGGACAGCACTCCGTGTGCTGTCCGCATCCGTTGCTCTGCAAAAAAAATAGAACATGTCCCTATTCTTGTCCGTTTTGCGGACAAGAATAGGCATTTCTACAATGGGCTGCCCGTTCCGTTCATTGCGGAAGGCACATGGGCGGCTTCCGTTTTTTGCGAATCCGCGGTTTGCGGACCGCAAAAAACGGAGCGGTCGTGTGCATGAGGCCTAATGGATATCTTCCATTCTAATGTGGAAACACTACAGAAGTTGTTGCAGCATACACCCTCTAACCCGCTTCATATAGCGCATCTCAAGAGAGGAGCTGAGAGTTTCCTACAGGCCTTTTCTTTTAAAAGCCAACTCACACCTCTGGAAACCATTTTATCAGTAAGTCTCCCAGCACAGAGGAAAGTAAGCAAACTCTACTCTCTACTTATCGCCCCACAAGCTGGTTTTAAACCAGCATTTCTCTACTCCTGGGAAAGGGAGTAAGGCCTCTTCCACACGGGCGTTGCGGGAAAAGGTGCGGGTGCGTTGCGGGAACATGCGCGATTTTTCCGCGCGAGTGCAAAACATTGTAATGCGTTTTGCACTCGCGTGAGAAAAATCTGCATGTTTGGTACCCAAACCCGAACTTCTTCACAGAAGTTCGGGTTTGGGTTAGGTGCAGGGTAGATTGTATTATTTTCCCTTATAACATGGTTATAAAAAAAATTAAAAATAATTAAACTCACCTTAATCCACTTGATCGCGCAGCCCGGCATCTCTTCTGTCTTCTTTTTTGCTGTGTGCAGGAACAGGACCTGTGGTGACGTCACTCCGGTCATCACATGTGGTGTATTAAGAATGCTATTATTTTCCCTTATAACCATGTTATAAGGGAAAATAATAATGATCGGGTCCCCATCCTGATCGTTTCCTAGCAACCATGCGTGAAAATCGCACCGCATCCGCACTTGCTTGCGATTTTCACGCAACCCCATTCATTTGTATAGGGCCTGCGTTACGTGAAAAACGCACAAAGAGGAGCATGCTGCCATTTTCACGCAACGCACAAGTGATGCGTGAAAATCACCGCTCATGTGAACAGCCCCATAGAAATGAATGGGTCGGGATTCAGTGCGGGTGCAATGCGTTCAACTCACGCATCGCATCCGCGCGGAATACTCGCCCGTGTGAAAGGGGCCTTGAACATTACTCTAACAGAGGAGGGGATAAAAGCTATTCTTCGTACATTGCATGGTTTCTTCGACATGCACCAGGTTACAAAAGAACCATTACAAACTACTAACCCGGTGGTACAGAACCCCAGACTATCTCTATACACACGATCTATCGCAATCTAGGGAATGCTGGAGATGTGAGACACGCGTATATGGAACGAGTGCCCACTGATTACCGCATATTGGAAACGGATTGAGGAAACTATCCAAAAGGTCTGCTCAGCTTCCTTCACCCTCAAACTCGATCAAATTGTCTTAGCAAGGCCAAGCCCATCATACCTACCATCAAAGAAAAACCTAATCACTCATATACTAGCAGCAGCGAAAGCCCTCATACCTACGGTATTCACTGGCTCAGTAAAGAGCCTCCGTCATTTCAGGAATGGCTCTCAAAAATGAACCAAATATGTATTTTTGAAGAGCTAACTAGCCTAGCCAACAGAACCAATGATAGATATATTACGGTAAACTATGGGCACCATGGAAGAAGTTTCAGGCTCAAAGGCAACAGGAAAACTCCTAAAACACTTTATTTGTATGTAGAAGAAGATATATTAAATATGCTATGTCAAGAACTCATAGATAACTTATGGATATCCATCTATTTCCCCCCCACCCTTCTTTTTTCCCTCACCCTTCTTCGTGCCATGGCTCTTCCCCTCTGCGAGGAGGGGGATGACATGGAGACGCTAAGATAAGGTGCTTATATTATCTACATGTAAACTATGTACAACGTTTATACCTGTTTTTGTAACAAGGATTTGTAACAGTTTCACGTGTTTTTGTGACAAAATCGTACGCATGCTGCAAAATGGCACTAATTGTAAATGTGCATTATCTTAATAATGAAAAATAAAGGATTAATAAAAAAAATAAGGGGCACATGTAGGGGGCGGCTTCATTCATACAAGTTGTGGGGAGCTTAGGGAGAAAATGAAGTGGAAAGGTTTCCCAGCTTGTAGTTAAAGAGGCATTCCAGTTGTTTCAAGTTATCCGCTATCCACAGGTGGTTCTCCTATTAGATCAGTGGGGGTCCTACTGCTGGGACCCCCTTACCTATCAAAAGAACGGGGGCACCGTACCCTTGCAGCCCCCCTGAAATGAACAGAGCAGCTGGTCGCACATTTGTGTGGCCGCTCCATTCATTTCTATGGGAGATTTGGAGACAGCAGAGTACAGCACTTGGCTATCTGCCGGGGCACGGGACCCCCGTTCTCATGATTAGTGGGGGTCCGAGTGGTAGTACCGCCACCGATCTAATAGTTATCCCCTATCCTGTGGATAGGGGATAACTTGAAACAACTGGAATACCCTTTAAAGAGGGTTTGCCTATACAGTATAAATCAGTGATCTGTGGCTCTTCAGCTGTGATGAAACTACAACTCCCAACAAATACAATGAAACCAGAGTTCCCCTTTAAATGGGTTCTCTCATTAAGACAACGTATACCCTATCTACAAGATAAGTGTCTGATCGGCGGGGGGTCAGTGCTCCCCTTTAAATGGAGCGACAGGCAGCAGACTGCAAGCGCTTGGCTATCAGCCCCACAGAGCTGAATGGAGTGGCATGGCGCATTCATGACCGCGGCTTCATTGAAATGGGAGAGCATGCTGGGATTTGTAGTTTTACAACAGCTGGCGTGCCGAAGGTTGCTGGGCCACTGTGAGCCAAAAAGGCCAGTACGAGATACCTGCACTGACACACTGTAGCAAACAATTAAGACAGGGCGCTATTAGAACAGTGCTGCTGATGTAAATGTAGCCAATTCTCAGATGTAGCAGTTCTGTAGTTAAAAAACTGCTCGCATTCACTGACGGCAAGCAGAGATCTCAAAATGATTATAGTGAGGAACTGAACTCCTTATATGGTATTAAATGGCATCTGTCAGCGGTTTTGTACCTATGACCCCGGCTGACCTGTTACATGTGCTCTTGGCAGCTGAAGGCGTCTGTGTTGGTCGCATGTTCATATATGCCCACATTACTGAGAAAAATGAAGTTTTAATATATGCAAATGAGCCTCTAGGAGCAACGGGGGCGTTACCATTACACCTAGAGGCTCTGCTCTCTGTGCAACTGCCGCACCCTCTGCACTTTGACAGGACCAGACAGTGGAAACGTGATCACACCCGGTTAGGTCAATCAAAGTGCAGCAGTTGCAGAGAGAGCAGAGCCTCTAGGTGTAATGGTAACGCCCCGTTGCTCCTAGAGGCTCATTTGCATATATTAAAACATAATTTTTCTCAGTAATGCGGACACATATGAACACGGGACCAACACAGATGCCTTCAGCTGCCAAGTGCACATGTAACAGGTCAGCCGGTGTCATAGGGACAAAACTGCTGACAGGTCCCCTTTAAAGGCATGCTGGGATTTGTAGTCCCCGTCAGGGCAGGAGGATAAAATAAGCTGCACCCTTCAGACCAGTGTCAGGGGCCAATCTGAGGCTACTTCTGCTGGTGGTGAACTCACCTCCCTGTCCTGTGTTTACCTACATACCGAGCAGGAAAATCACTCAACCGGAAGTAAGCGTGCAGCGCTCACCGGAAGTGCTATCAAAAATAGTGTTCTATAGGAAACACCACACATGCATATTGGTTCCGAGACCCCAAAACCGTTACAAAAATTGCCGCTTCCCTTGTCATATGCCGGTGTATGTTACTGCACGTTACAGATAAGAGACTGTCACCGTCGTCTACGGCCGTCTGCTCGCTGCGTACCCAGACTATAATTCCCAGAAGGCAGTGCGAATCACGTGAGCGGCAGCAGGTAACCCCGCCCAAATGGGCGGAGAGAGAAGAGGAGGAAAAGTATTGACAGTGGGAGGAGCTAGTTGTTATGGCGACCTGGTTTCCCGTTCCGCCTAGGAGCCGGATATTTGTGTGTTGGTGAGGACCCGGGAGGAGCCGCGGGAGCGTCGTTGTCACAGAGCCCCGGCTGGAGTGGCGGGCAGAGGTGAGGGGGCGGGGACACATCGGGGGTCACATGACCAGGGGCAGCAGGGGGTCCTCATGTTTACCTGTCAGTAGTGAAATTTGGGTGACTGCCCTGGAGTTTAGTGGAACTTACTGCAGTGTAGTGTGGAGGACTACTCCCATCCGTCAGTGCACAGGTGCAGTCCACAGGTGCAGAACCTTTTCTGAGCAGGGACTCTGTGTGCCATCCCCTGGGCTGGTGTGCAGCCCCCCTTCCTGGTGGGGGGCCATCGATCAGTACCTCCCCGGGGGGGGGGGGGAAGCCGTTGATCAGGACCTTCCCGGGGGGGAAGCCGTTGATCAGGACCTCCCCGGGGGGGAAGCCGTTGATCAGGACCTCCCCGGTGGGGAAGCCGTTGATCAGTACCTCCCCCGTGGGGAAGCCGTTGATCAGTACCTCCCCCGTGGGGAAGCCGTTAATCAGTACCTCCCCCGTGGGGAAGCCGTTAATCAGTACCTCCCCCGTGGGGAAGCCGTTAATCAGTACCTCCCCCGTGGGGAAGCCGTTAATCAGTACCTCCCCCGTGGGGAAGCCGTTAATCAGTACCTCCCCCGTGGGGAAGCCGTTAATCAGTACCTCCCCGGTGGGGAAGCCGTTAATCAGTACCTCCCCCGTGGGGAAGCCGTTAATCAGTACCTCCCCCGTGGGGAAGCCGTTAATCAGTACCTCCCCCGTGGGGAAGCCGTTAATCAGTACCTCCCCCGTGGGGAAGCCGTTAATCAGTACCTCCCCCGTGGGGAAGCCGTTAATCAGTACCTCCCCCGTGGGGAAGCCGTTAATCAGTACCTCCCCCGTGGGGAAGCCGTTAATCAGTACCTCCCCCGTGGGGAAGCCGTTGATCAGTACCTCCCCCGTGGGGAAGCCGTTGATCAGTACCTCCCCCGTGGGGAAGCCGTTGATCAGTACCTCCCCCGTGGGGAAGCCGTTGATCAGTACCTCCCCCGTGGGGAAGCCGTTGATCAGTACCTCCCCCGTGGGGAAGCCGTTGATCAGTACCTCCCCCGTGGGGAAGCCGTTAATCAGTACCTCCCCCGTGGGGAAGCCGTTGATCAGTACCTCCCCCGTGGGGAAGCCGTTGATCAGTACCTCCCCCGTGGGGAAGCCGTTGATCAGTACCTCCCCCGTGGGGAAGCCGTTGATCAGGATCTCCCCGGGGGAAGCCGTTGATCAGGATCTCCCCGGGGGAAGCCGTTGATCAGGATCTCCCCGGGGGAAGCCGTTGATCAGGATCTCCCCGGGGGAAGCCGTTGATCAGGATCTCCCCGGTGGGGGGGCCGTTGATCAGTACCTCCCCGGTGGGGGGCCGTTGATCAGGATTACTGGCATCACTAGTCATTCAATGTAGGTTGCTCATTGGGGAGAAGTCGCCAGGAGAACCCTTGATGTTGGGCCAGACATGTTATTGTTGGCAATGGTCAAGTACTGCTCAATGTGCCATAGACGTGCCCTCTGGTTATGGCTTGGTTTTTGCTCATTACTGCCCCTGGTCTATCATTGGCATCACCCTCTGAAAAGTTGGCATTTTCTGTAGGGAGGCCCCAGTGTGGCGTGGATGTTCTGTGCCTTAGGACCTACCTATACACCAGGCTGGATATTTCTCCTCTGAGTGCCAGGTTTGGCGTTGCCCGATTTCCCCATTTTACATTCCGGGGTCCGTCTTTCGTCCATGTTCCAGGGATGGCGTTCTCTTCAGCAACTCCTCTGTGCCAGGCTTGTTTGCAGTGGTCTCTGTGTGCCAGGGTTGCATCCCCCCTGCAGCCATTCCTAGGTTCAGTGCTGCAGAGGCTGGCGTGGGTGGCACGAAATGTACTGTTACATACACCTGCCCAAAGCGGTGAAATTACTGGCGCATCCATAAAAGACAAAAAACAAAAACCTATGTATAGGGAATGGTCTGGAGCCAGAACCTCTGCGGCCGGGGTGAAGCTCCAACTCCTGTCACAGTTTGCAGATCTCTGGTCTGTTGCGAAACTACAGATCCCAGCATGATGTGGTTGACGGGCACGCTGGGAGTTGTAGTGTCACGAGAGCCGCAGGATTTATCTGTTACTCTTGGATTGGCGTTTGCTGTACTTCGCTATGTTTTCTTTAGGTAAGATACCCTCTCATCATGAGCGTCTCTACGTGACTGATTCTACCCCGAGTAGACAGTCCTCTGTCAGGTGAAACGGCTTCTTTGTTTTCGGGGATAGGGGGGGTAGTTACGACTTTCTATCCTTGGCTCATGTAATTGCCATTCTTCAAGAGGAAGAATAGGTTTGGCTCAGTCCTTAGTAAATACCCGTGACTTTATTCCATGTTCCTCTAAAGCAAGGATGCTCAACCTGCGGCCCTCCAGCTGTTGCAAAACTACAACTCCCACCATGCCCTTCTGTAGGATGATAGCTGTAGGCTGTCCGGGAATGATGGGAGTTGTAGTTTTGCAACAGCTGGTGGGCCGCAGGTTGAGCATGCCTGCTCTAAAGCATCCTGTACGCACAACGCTTACGCATTTTGAACCTTTCTGTTCTGCTACGAGTTAGAGCAGGCGTTTGAAACGCGCATGGTGAATCCGCAGCATTGTGCAATAGCAGCCAAGTGGGTGAGATGTTCAGAAATCGCGGAAAGAGAATGGAGCTGCAGCCTTTACCTCCGCACCGTGACGGTTTATGCTGCGGCTTTCGTCCTTTGCAGTGCGAGGGTCGACAGCGGCGAGAGATGCCCCGCGCTTCTGCCAGAGATGCCCCCACCAAGACCTGCCCATTTCAGGGGGGAAATCGGATTATCTTGCAACACCTTGATAGCCGTAGGTTGCAGACAGCGCGCCCTCTGAATGCTGCAGTCTGGCTAAGGGTACATTCACACGACAGTAGGGAGAAAAAAAAACGCCATTAATAAAAACGAATACACCGTCGGTTTTCCCATGTGTGCATCCGTTTTCCGGCTGTCAGTTTTTTGCATCCATTTTTAATGGACAAAAACAGATGAATTTCAATTGGCTTTTTTGTTTTTTTAAGACGCCAACCTTTGCAGTGCCCTCGATATATTATGCCCCCGCTATATGAATATGGTCCCCCCTGTAGTGCTCCCTGTATATAAAATGCCCCATAGTGCCCCCTGTATAAATATCTATATTGTACCCCCCTGTATATACAATGCCCTCAGACCCCATATCATCCCTCCCCACCCACGATACTGGCAGCAAATTAAAGGTGCCAGCTTGATATAAATCTAGCAGAGCAATGAATGGAGAGAACGGCGGTAAATCCGCAGCATTGCGCCACAATTCACGTTTTGGGCTGCTGAGGCGATCGCCACAAAAACGACTCCTTGGGGCTCACGCACACGAACGTATTTTGTTTCCGTGTCCGTTCCGTTTGTTTTGCGGACCCATTCATTCAAATGGGTCCTCAAAAAAAACGGAATTTACTCCGTGTGCATTCCGTTTCCGTATGTCCACAAGTCCGTTCCGCCAAAAAGTAGAACATATCCTATTATTGTCCACTTTTACGGACAAGGATGGGACTGTTCTATTAGGGGCCAGCTGTTCCTTTCCGCAAAATACAGAATGCACACGGACCACATCTTCCGTGTTTTGCGGACCACAAAATACATACGGTCGTGTGCATGAGCCCTGAACCTGTTTCCAAAATTAGAAAAAACATGGATGCCTCCAGGGGCAGCACCATTCCTGTAGATATTATAGCTCCGCTCCACTGAAGTGAATGAGGTCAAGCTGCAATACCACACACAACCTGCAGACTGGAGTGGTGCTGTTTTTGGAAGACGGCAGCCCTGTTTTTTCTAGAAGTCCTTGTGAAATGTGAAGTTTCTTTTGTACTTCTGTACAGCACGGCTTCTGATTAATGAATAGTTTTTAACCAGACTGATGGCTAAGCATTGGGTACGCTTTCTTAGCTGCAGAAGACATCTCAGCTTCTGACCGCACGGCCTGGTAAGATCTGTAGTATCATTCACACCACACGGGACATCCACAGGGGATGGGGAAAAAAATCCGTAGCGAATTTTCCCCCGATTCCGTGGTAAAAATCACAGAAAAAAAGACGCAAAACATCCTGCAGGATACGATAGTAAATATGCGGATGTGCACGGCTACGGTTATAAAGTCGCAGAAAATATGTGCGGGGTCTGCGCTCCTGAACATAAATGCATAACGGCATAGGTAGGTATAGCGTAGGACCTGCCCGAACTGAGACCACCTTGGCGCTGGTAGGTGGGCACAGATGTGTTTTGATCAAAATGTATTGGCTAAGAGTCTCCGATTTTATCATTAGAGTGAGGGCTTAGTCCATATGTTATGTTTGCATCTATTACTATAGGTCATTACTTTCTGTGAAATACTCTGCTGGATCCTGATGTTTTACATGCGGATTTTGTTGCCGATTCGGCGTGGATTTGACCCTGTGCGGTATAGAGGGTTAAAATCTGCAGAAAGAATGGACACACTGCGGATTTAAAATTTGCAGTTTTCATTGCATTTCCACACCAAAGCCCACATGTGTGACTTGCGGATTTAGATCTCGCCATTTGCATTATTTAAGGGGTTCTGCACTTTTGGTTGGGGGGGGGTTGACAACCCCCATCATTCCCGAGCAGACCCGCAAAGGGAAGCATACTTACCTAGATCCTATGCTCTGGTCTCTGTGGAGGTAAGCTCCCTGTTTGGTGCTCCCTTTGCATCATGACAAATAGACAGTGAATGGCTGCAGTAGTGTCAAACAGGAAGTTTACATCCAGAGAGCCCAGCCGAGGAGCCCGAAAGCCAGCGCCAGGAAGCAGGTAAGTGCTGTATGCTTCTCTTCGCAGGTCTGCTCAAGAGGATGCGCAGTCCCTTTAAGGCCACGTGTACACGCTGCGTATTACTTGTGGATTCTCGTGCAGGAAAGTCTGCAGCCTAATACAGTACCAGTTGACCTGGTGCGGTTTTCAAACTCTCATGGACACGACGCTGCGCAAGTTTTCTGTGCAGAAGTCGACCTGAAGTGTGGATTCGGAGTGTCCATTGTTTGTGTAGATTTTCAGTGCAGATTTGCAATGCAAAGGGTGAGATCTGGATCAAAATTCACAAGTAACGCATGCAGATTTTGGTGCGGAGACGCAGTGAAATTCTGTATGGATAAACTGCCCTAAAACCTCTTCCATGTTGCTGCTGCTGCCAGACCGTAGATCCTGACAGGAGAGCCGCTGCTTTTTCCTCTACTTGTGATCTATGCGATCGGTTGGGATCTCTGTGCCGAGATCACCATGGATCACTAGAATTCAGGGATACCGTGTTTCCCCGAAAATAAGACCTACCTCTAGTTTTGCCTATCGCTGTAATATAAGGCATCCCCCCGAAAATAAGGCCTCCCCGATTATAAAGCATCGGCCGAACATACCGTAATGCCTCCCCGATTATAAAGCATCCACCGAACATAATGACTCCCCGATTATAAAGCAAGCCACCCCAGAATGAAAGGAGCTCACTGATTGGCCGCAGCCCCCGCCAGGACAAGCTGCCGCCTTCTTCCGCCCGCTGCTCACAACTTGGCTGGCACGGACACACAGGGGACGGGGTGACAGGTAGGGGGGGGGGGGGAATATCTGATGGAAGGTGGGGGATGTCTGGTGAAGATGGGGGGGGGGGGGAGACTAAAGACGGTAATTAAAATGACACAGGGTGATCAGAGGGGGGAATCAAAATGACTCAGGGTGGGGAGGGGGATCATTTAAAATGACACAGGGGGATCAGAGGGGGGAATCAAAATGACACAGGGTGGGGAGGGGGATCATTTAAAATGACACAGGGGGATCAGAGGGGGGAATCAAAATGACACAGGAGGATCAGAAGGGGGTACTAAAATGCTATAGTAATCCCCCCCTCTGATTCTCCTGTACCATTTTGATTCCCCCTTCTGATCCCCCTGTGTCATTTTAAGTGATCCCCCTCCCCACCCTGATTTCCTTTTTTTTTGTTCAACAATAAATGTGTACCGTATTTTTCTTCATGGAAAAATAAGACATCCCCTGAAAATAAGACCGAGCGCATCTTTTGGAGCAAAAATTAATATAAGACACTGTCTCATTTTCGGGGAAACAGGATATGTTCTGATCTACATATGTGGATAAGAAATCTCAGCGTAGCGGCAAAGACGCTGGCTCACCAGAAGACCATAGGCCCGTGATGGCTATCCTCCATTACTCCAGCTGTAGTAAAACTACGACTCCCAAGATGCACACTTGCTTGGCTGTTCTCAGAACTCCATAGAAATGAATGGAGCATGCTGGGAGTCGTAGTTTCACTACAGCTGGAGCCTCTTTTTTGACATTATCCCGTTCCCATCCCTAAATCTTAAAGAACTCCAACTCCAGTTCCTTTAATGGGGTTGTCCCACAAAAAAAAAAAATTCTAAATTTTTTTTAAACCAGCTCCTGGATCTGAATACTTTTGTAATTGCGTGTACGGTTATTACAAATTTAGTATAGCCGCTGAGCTATTTGCTGAAATCTATCTGTATGGCGCCATTTGCTGTTTGCTCTTTTTCAAAATTCTTTGTCCAGCTCACTGAGAGGGTCGCACATGCTCAGTTCCATCCTTCAGCTGCAGTAGAAAGGACACGCCCCCTGAGCTGCCACCTTGATATAAATCTAGCAGAGCAATGAACGGGGAGATCTCTGGATCCATGTGAGGTCCAGGGCTGGTTCTAGCTTTGTTAGAGAGAGGTTGTCATGTACTGTATGATGTCTGATTTTCATTTTTTACATTCTTCATGGGATAACCCCTTTAAGTAGCCAAAGTATGCCGTCACTTTAAGATGCCCTGCTGTTCAGTGACCCAGGGCAGACCACCCTGGCACACCCAGCATGCCTCCGGCTGGGTTGGCATTTTGATCTTCTTCTTTTTTATAGCCTTCCTCTATGAGAACGCAGCAGGACGTTCCGGTTCTCATGTCTATTTCCAGTCTCTATGGAAACTGCAGCGCGGCGTAGTACAGTCCTGTCCTTAGAAGCGCAGGCCGTGGTTATTGAGTGACTCGCGGGAGTTAAAGTCCTCGATTGCATTTTCACGCCTATTATCAGCTGAGGGTTGTCTCACTACCTCGCTTTGTATAGACGCCAGCCCCGGGCATTGTGCCAGCGCTTCTCAAGGTATCTGTGTGCTGCGTCTGCTCATCTGTACTTGTCAGGATAAGATGGATCATCTACCCCGCCATTAGAGGAGACGACGACGAGGCAGGTTTCTCCACTGCTGCGCTACACTTGTGTAACTACAACTCCCAGCATGCTCTGCCAGACACAGGTTGGCAACCACTGACTTGGCACGTTGCAACGGTATTTACAGTCACACTTGACTTTTTTCTTTATTTGTCCAGGATTTTAAAAAAACAGTGCCTCACCGGTCTACAGGTTGGGAGTGGTATTGCAGCCGAGTCCCATATTCAGTTTAAAGGGGTTTTTGAAGGGTTCAATATTGGTGGATCATCAATATCGCATTGTCGGGGGGGGGGGGGGGGAGAGGGGTCCAACTCTTTGCACCCCTGCCATTCGGCTGTTTGAAGAGGCCGTAACTCTCCTCAGGCGTCACATTGAACAGTCCTATGTGCAGCTCAGTCCTATTCAAGTGAATGGGCTGCAATACCAAACACAGCCACTATACATGGACGGCGCTGTGCTTGGTAAACTGTGAGGAGACCACGTCACCCTCCAGAACGCCGTGGCCTCTTCAGATAGCTGATCGGCGGGGGTGCCGGGAGTTGGACTCCCGCTGATCAGATATTGATGACTTGTCCTGAGGATAGGCCATCAATGTACGCCCCCTATTAATGTAGATGAGCTGCATGGACAGCCATGTATTCTAAACCCATACAATCCCTTTAAGATGGGTGATATCAAAGTTATTGGAGGTGCTTGGTGTGGCTGCATGTACACGTCATTGGTACCGCTGCCATTTTTACTTTTGCTATTGGTGTTAACCTTAAGGCCTCTTTCACACGGGCGTTGCGGGAAAATGTGCGGGTGCGTTACGGGAACACCCGCGATTTTTCCGCGCGAGTGCAAAGCATTGTAATGCGTTTTGCACTCGCGTGAGAAAAATCACGCATGTTTGGTACCCAAACCCGAACTTCTTCACAGAAGTTCGGGCTTGGGTTAGGTGTTGTGTAGATGTTATTATTTTCCCTTATAACATGGTAAAATAAATAAAAATTAACTCACCTTCTCCTCTTGTTCGCGTAGTTCCCGTCTCTTCTTTACTTCTCAAAAGATGAACTATCGGCTAGGACCTGTGGTGACGTCAGATCACATGCTCCAATCACATGGTACATCACCGTGGTGATGGACCATGTGATTGGAGCATGTGATCTGACGTCACCACAGGTCCTAGCCGATAGTTCATCTTTTGAGAAGTAAAGAAGAGACGGGAACTACGCGAACAAGAGGAGAAGGTGAGTTAATTTTTTTATTTTTTTTAACCCTCAATTGATCACCTACTAAGCATTCTGTATTCAGAATGCTATTATTTTCCCTTATAACCATGTTATAAGGGAAAATAATACAGTGAATAGACTGTCACCTAGCAACCATGCGTGAAAATCGCACCGCATCCGCACTCACTTCTATGGGGCCTGCGTTGCGTGAAAAACGCAGAATATAGAGCATGCTGCGATTTTCACGCAACGCACAAGTGATGCGTGAAAATCACCGCTCATGTGAACAGCCCTATAGAAATGAATGGGTCCTGATTCAGTGCGGGTGCAATGCGTTCACCTCACGCATCGCATCCGCGCGGAATACTCGCCCGTGTGAAAGGGGCCTAAAGGGTTTGTCCCCGGAAAAATATTCTACATTTTTCAAACCAGCACCTGGATCTGAAGACTTTTGTAATTTCATGTAATTAAAAATGTATTATAGCCACCGAGTTATTCACCGAAATGTATCTGTACAGCGCCACCTACTGTTTGCTCTTTTTCTAATTTCTCCGTGATGTTCTATTCTTCAGCTGCAGTACAAAGGACACGCCCCCTAAGCTGCTAGCTTGTAATAAATCTAGCGGAGCAATAATTGTGGAGATCTCTGGATCCATGTGAGGTACCGGGCTGGTTCTAGCTGTGTTAAGTTGGATTTTTTTTTTGAATCAAATCGTTTTTATTAAACAATAAATACATATTATAACATAATACAATATGTTGACTTTTTCTTTCTTTAAATTATCCACGATGCAGATTCAGTGAACAACAATACTCATAAGTATATCACCACTCAGTATTATCATGAATCCATACACTACATATACCTTTGCTAAAACATATTATGGGCAAAAAAAAAAAATTTACCAGAAACTTGACCTTTCCAAACTCCCTCCCCCCCTAACCCTACCCTAACCCCCCAACCCTAACATTGGTCTTGACCATCACATGACTATATAACCACGTGGGTATGAGATAACCATTCAGTCCACATTTTTTCAAACTTCTGAGGGCACCCTCTCTTCACAAACACCCCTTTTTCGAGTACCAGCATGTCATGCACCTTCCGTTCAAACTCACTCAGTGTGGGCGGACTCCCCTGGATCCACCTCATAGCGATCAGTTTCCTGGCCACATATAGCAATCTCCCCGCAGCTACCCTAACCGGTTCATTTCCTCCAATTTCAGACACATACCCCAGAATACACACCTTAGGATCTTTTTGAATTCTTAATGTCAATTTACTATTAATCATCTCTACAACTTCCTCCCAATAATTAGCAACTACTGGACAAGACCACAACATATGTAATAAGTCTGCACCATCTTCCATACACTTTGGGCACTTGTCATCACCTCTTACTCCTATCTTTTTCAGGAACACCGGTGTTTTGTACACTCTGTGTATAATAAATAGTTGGGACAGTTTGCCCTGTTCACTTAGAGACACCTTGGGGACTGCTTCTAAAATATCTTCCCACATATCCTTAGACATATCCCCCACGTCAGCCTCCCACTTTTTCATTCTTGAAAGCGGATATCCCTCTAAGAATTTTTCCATTAGAAGAGCGTACACCTGTGATATTAACCCTCTTTTTCCCCCTCCCGACGGAAGAACAAGCTTATGGACCACCTCCATTTGAGCTATCACACGTCCCTTCCGCATCGTGACCCCAAGGGCATGTCTTATTTGAAGATATTTATAAAACCACTCCTTGGGGATATTAAATTCCTGCTGCAGGCTTTGAAATGACTTACATGTCTTGTCCTTAATTAATTGTCCAATTCTCGTCACTCCATAAGTTTCCCAGTTCCTAAGTCCTGGTATGGCCAATAGTTCTGGCAACAAGTGGTTCTTTCCAATAGGTGAAAGTTCACTAATACCTCCCACTCCTCTTAGCAGCTTCACTTTTGCCCAAACTTTTTTCATGAGTTCAATCAGAGGAAGTTTTTCCCTCCCTGCATGCATTCCTAAACCTTCCAGAATGCCCATGAGGTCACGACTGCCCAGCCAATGCTGCAATATCTGCCCAGTCATATCCGGTGCTTGTAGATCAATCCATCCCTTAAAATGCTGACATTGGGAAGCCAAAAAATAAATCCATGCGTTAGGGACAGCTAAGCCCCCTTCCGACTTAGAATACTGCAATGTCTCCAGTTTGATCCTAGCCTGTCCATACTTCCAAGTAAGATCTCTAAATATAGAGTGAATTTTCTTAAATCTATCCAGAGGGATCCAAACTGGAGCATTATTCAGTATATATAACAGTTGGGGCATCATAACCATTTTTAAAAGGTTAACTCTACCTACCACCGAAAGAAAGAGCCTACACCATGACCTCACTTTAAGCCTAAAAGTAGCTAGCAAAGGGGATAGATTTAGTTCTTCAAAATCCGCTAGTCTCGGTGTTATATGTAATCCCAGATATTTAAATTTATCCACCCAGGGCACCAAACTATCTACTTGTCTGCCTACCAGGGCCTGCCCGTCAATTGGCATCAAAGAGGATTTCTGCCAGTTTATCCGTAGTCCGGAAAAGCTACCAAATCTGTCAATCAATGCCATGGCCGCATCCAGGGACGCACCAGTATCGCCCAAGAAAAGTAGGGTATCATCAGCGTACATAGCCACTTTATTATGCAGTTCACCATATCTAAACCCCTCTATACTTGTAGATAAGCGAATATGCGCCGCCAACGGCTCTATTGCAAGAGCAAACAATAAGGGCGACAGTGGGCATCCCTGTCTGGAACCCCTGGCGAGGGGAAAACAGTCTGATAATCCTCCATTAGCTCTAATTCTCGCCTTAGGGCTAGAATACAGAACCTGTACCCACTGAATGAACCGTTCACCAAAGCCCATAATTCTCAGGACCCCCCACAAATACCTCCATTCCACACTATCAAACGCCTTAGCGGCGTCAAGCGCAAGCAAGGCCCTGTCACCACCATTATCCGCCGGAATATTTAAGCTAGTGTACAGCCTACGAAGGTTAATAGCCGTTGATTTTCCTGGCATAAATCCCGTCTGATCCGGATGTACTATGGTCAGAATTACCTTGGACAGCCTGTTCGCCAACACCTTCGCCAGTAGCTTAACATCAGCCGTGAGAAGTGAAATTGGCCTGTAGGAATCCGGTATTTTAGGATCCTTCCCAGGCTTAGGCAAAACCACAATTATAGCTTCCTGCATCGAATGTGGTAACGAACCTGCCTCCAATGAGTGCTCAAACACCTTAAGTAATTCAGGGAGTAATATCCCCTGTAGTTTTTTGTATATCTCTACTGGGAGACCATCAGCTCCAGGGGCCTTACCACTTGCCATGTCCCCAAGTGCAGCTTCCAGTTCCTCTAGTGTAATCGGCTCCTCTAGCCTCTCTCTATCTTCTTCTGACAGCACCGATAACTGCGCCTCCTCTAGGAAATCCTTCAGGGCCTCATCAGAACTAGATCCAGTGGAAGTATATAGAGATACATAGAAGCTTTTTAAAATTCCTAATATTCCTTTTGTGTCCTGACACCTGTTCCCCCTGTCATCTCTCAACTCCTGAATACAAGAGGAGCCTCTCTGAGCCTGCGAGACCACTGACAACAAATGACCCACCTTCTCTCCTTCCTCAAAAGATCTCTGACGGTAAAAGCTTCTCTTTCTATCTGCGGCCTGTACCAGATGACATCTCAGCTGCTCCTGAGCAACCTCCAGCGCCTCACTACTAACCATGGTGGGGGATCTACTAAACTCTCTCTCAGCCTCGGACACTAGTACATGCGCCTTGACATCCGCCTCTCTGGTCCTGGATTTATGTTTGTTGATTTCTTTCATCAGAACTCCCCTCAGAAATGCTTTCATGGCGTCCCATACACCTGGTATCGAAGCCGACCCTGTATTGATATCAAAAAATTCCTTAATTTCCATAGAAATCCCAGATAGGTCACCCAACACATTCAACCAATGAGGATTACACTTCCACAGCCTCGGTCCCTGTCTGAGCACCCCCAGGCACAAGTCAATCTGCACCAGAGAATGGTCAGACAACGACCGAGGATGATAAACAACATCCCTAACTAGTGGTAGCATTATGTCGTTAACAAGGGCCAGATCTATACGCGATAGTGAATGGTGCGTGGCGGATCTACATGAATATTCACGCTTATCCGGGTTACGCCGTCTCCATACATCTTGCACTCCTACCTCACCCAAAATATTCCTGAGAGCCGCACTCCCCGGTGAACCACCTGCTCCCTCCACCCGGCATCTATCTAGGGAGTCATTCATCGTGCAATTAAAGTCCCCAACCAACAGCCACGGCAGCCCAGGGAAGCCCGCCACAAAGCCCATGATCTCTCTTATTAATGGGGAAGCAAACGGTGGAGGCACATACACAGACACCAGCACCAGCTGTATTCCATCTACCTTACACACCACACACACATACCTGCCCTCAGCGTCCACACACTCCTGCATATGTTCATACCTGATACTCCTATGCACAATCATACTTACACCTCTAGAATGAGAGGAATGAGTTGAATGTAACGCATGGATCACCCAATTTTTATTCATCCAGTGTAAATTTTCTCCTGTCAAATGCGTTTCCTGAAGACAACATATAGCCGGCTGAAACCGCCCCAGATACTGAAAAATGCACTGTCTTTTCCGTGCTTCAGCCATCCCTCTCACATTCCAGCTTAAGATTCTAATCGCCTGTGACATGGTAAAATTTTAAACCATATTTGAATCTCACACCCCATTCAGATAACACTCGCTCATAGTTCAAGACCCTAACCTTCCCCCCCAACCTTTTCCCTACCCCCCCACCCCCCTCCCTCCCTCTCATACTCAGGTTACTGTAGCTGGGGAAACCTTTCCCTTTCTTATCCACTTCCCACATTAAAACAAGGCAATCCGAGAGCAACATGCCCTTCAACCTACCATAAGCATAACAATTTATAACACTTTTCCTCAGGTAGAGAATCCTCCCCACAACTGAGAAATACATTTTACTATCATTACCGCCTGCTCCCTCCTCAGGAACTACCATTTGGTAGCATTACATAATACACTCCCTAACTGGTGCAACATTTAAAGCAATCCTAGAGTGTAAATGCATATATAACTTGAACATAAGAAACGTATATCTGCCTCCTTCAAGTGTCCAGGGCCCCACTTCTCAATTGTCGCTCGTGGACGTCCAGCCACTGCGTCGCCTCCTCCGGATCTTCAAAAAATCTGGTGGATCCCAATGCCACCACACGCAGTTTAGCAGGAAACAGCATAGCGTACTGGACTTGTAGAGCTCTCAGCCTTTTCTTTATATCCATAAATCTGCTTCTCCTCCGCTGCACTTCGTTGGAATAATCCGGAAATATGGATACTTTCACCCCATTCAGGACCATCTCCTCATTGTCCCTAGATTGTCGCAGGATAGTGTCCCGGTCTTTAAAATGGAGTATCTTCGCCAGTATGGGACGGGGAGGTCTGCCAGGCGGAAGCGGCCGCATGGGGACTCTGTGCGCCCGCTCCACCGCATATAATGAGGATAGACCTTTTTCATGAAATAATTGGTGCAGCCATTTTTCCACAAATTCGGTGGCATTATCCCCCTCCGTCTTCTCTGGCACACCCACAATCCGCAGGTTATTCCTTCTGGACCTGTTCTCCAGGTCATCTGTTTTGGCGTATAACGCCGCTATATCTTTAGCAGATGATTTTGCCGCCATTTGCATAGGCTGGATAACGTCCTCAATAGTGGACACCCTCTTCTCCAATTCAGAGGTGCGTTCTGTGATTTTGTGTAGGTCATGCCTAATTAAAGACACATCCGACCTCAGGCTGCCAACCTGTACTGTAAGCACCTTCAGTGTGCTGTTACAACTGGCCACAGCGGCCATAATATCTTTTAGAGTAGGCTCTGCTCCATCCACAACTTTAGGGCCTACCGCGTCTTTTGCCGGCCGTGCAGGGGTTAATGGCGGCCAATTTACCGCGTCCAGGGTCTCCCCGTCGGTGGATTCATCCTCTTGTCCAGAGGAAACCTGAGCGTCCATCTCCTTCTCCTCAGCCCAGTCTCCCCCAGCACTCTCCGTGCGAGCAAACCTGCTCAGCTTTGCGGCAGCCGTCTGTCTCGTCTTGGGCTGTAAGGCCGGCCCCTCTTCTTCCTCGGCGCCATGCCGACTCTCCTCTGGCCTGTCACAGCGCGGCCCTTTACCGGACTTTCTAGGCATGTCGGGACTCAAAAGATCAGCACCACACTCTCCTGTCTCCTCTCAACCACCAGGTAGGCAAGGATCTGCGAAATAGGGGGTTGCTACCACTCTAAAATCAGGATGTCTGCAGGAGCTCAGTGCGGTGCGACCTACTCCATGCGCTCTCAGGCCACGCCCCCCCGTTAAGTTGGATTTACACAGGCCAAATGAGCGTCCGATTGTCGGGAAGGAAGCGTTCCTTCTCAACAGTCGGCTGCTCGTTCAGTGAAGAAGACCGTACATTTACATGCAGCGATCTCCTCCACAGTATGAGGACGAGGGGTGGCTATTGCTTATCCACATACAGAATCGTGGTTTCTGGGCAGCAGATCGCCGCTTAGACCGCGCAATCTGCTGCCCAGAAGCCCTGATCGGTGGTGCCCGCATGAACGACAGGATCGCCTGACCAGTGATCGTCGGCACATTTACATGGCCAGATTTCAGGAACGACCACTCGCAGGAACGGTCGTTCCCGATAATCCGCCCTATTCTCGGGCCATGTCAATGCACCTTTAGGCCTCTTTCACACGAACGTGTGCCCCCCATGGCCGTATTGCGGCCCGCATACGGCAGGTCTGCAATACACGGGACTCCGGCCGTGTGCATTCTGCATCACGGTTGCCGACCCATTCACTTGGAATGGGTCCGCAACTCCGGAGATGCGGTACGGAACGGAAGCACTACGGAGTGCTGTCGTGGGGTTCCGTTCCGCAAAAAGATAGAACTTGTCCTATCTTTTTGCGGAACGCGCAGAATGTGGACCCCATTCAAGTGAATGGGTCTGCGATCCGCATGCGGCTGGCCCATGGTCGGTGCCCGTGCACCACAGCACAGGCATGGCATCACATGTTCGCGTCAAAGAAACATAGAATGTGTCGGCAGATAAGAACCATTTGGCCCATCTAGTCTGCCCAATATACTGAGTACTATGGATAGCCCCTGCCCCTATCTTATATGAAGGATAGCCTTATGCCTATCCCATGCATGCTTAAACCCCTTCACTGTATTTGCAGCTAGCACTTCTGCAGGAAGGCTATTCCATGCATCCACTACTCTCTCAGTAAAGTAATACTTCCTTATATTACTTTTAAACCTTTGCCCCTCTAATTTAAAACTATGTCCTCTTGTGGTAGTTTTTCTTCTTTTAAATATTCTCTCCTCCTTTACCGAGTTGATTCCCTTTATGTATTTAAAAGTTTCTATCATATCCCCTCTGTCTCTTCTTTCTTCCAAGCTATACATGTTAAGGTCCTTTAACCTTTCCTGGTAAGTTTTGTCCTGCAATCCATGTACTAGTTTAGTAGCTCTTCTCTGAACTCTCTCTAGAGTATCTATATCCTTCTGGAGATATGGCCTCCAGTACTGCGCACAATACTCCAAGTGAGGTCTCACCAGTGTTCTGTACAGCGGCATAAGCACTTCACTCTTTCTACTGCTTATACCTCTCCCTATACATCCAAGCATTCTGCTGGCATTTCGTGCTGCTCTATTACATTGTCTTCCCACCTTTAAGTCTTCTGAAATAATTACTCCTAAATCCCTTTCCTCAGATACTGAGGTCAGGACTGTGTCAAATATTCTATATTCTGCTCTTGGGTTTTTACGCCCCAGGTGCATTATCTTGCACTTATCCACATAAAATTTCAGTTTCCAGAGTTCTGACCATTCTTCTAGTTTTCCTAAATCCTTTTCCATTTGGCGTTTCCCTCCAGGAACATCAACCCTGTTACATATCTTTGTGTCATCAGCAAAAAGACAAACCTTACCAGCGAGGCCTTTTGCAATATCACTTATGAAGATATTAAACAAAATCGGTCCCAGTACAGATCCCTGTGGAACCCCACTGGTAACATGACCTTGTTTTGAATGTTCTCCATTGACTACAACCCTCTGTTGTCTGTCACTCAGCCACTGCCTAATCCACTCAACAATATGGGAGTCCATGCTCAATGACTGCAGTTTATTGATAAGTCTTCTATGTGGGACAGTGTCAAAAGCCTTACTAAAATCTAGATATGCGATGTCTACTGCACCTCCACCGTCTATTAGAGGCCTTAGAAAGAGACGGTCATGTACTATATGATGTCGGACTTTCAATTTTTTACATGAATTATGGGATAACCCAAATTGACGGCTTGTCACAGGATAGCTGATAAGTGTCTGACCAGTGGGGTCTGATTGCTGGCACCCCCACCGTTTCTGATAATGGGGGTCCCGTGTCTACTGTTAGATGGTGTGGCGATCTTGTATGCATGTATTTGTATAGGGGGAAGGGGCATCAGGAGACGGCTATGTAATGTGTATGGCCGGCAGAGCAGACTAGAAAGGGAAAAGGTGATGTACGACTATGCATAGCTTGGGTGACCAAGATGGCGGTCGTAAGTAGAGGACGAACATCATAACACTTTTCACAAGAGGATGACCCATTATGTTTATAAGGGCTTGCACCCTTTATTATCTTTAGGGTAGGTCATCAGTACAAGATTAGCGGGGATCCGACACCAGGCACCCCGCCAATCAGGTGAGTGCCGGGGCCTCCTCACACAGCGCCGTCCATTGTATAGTGGCCGTGCTTGGTATTGCAGCTCAGACCGATTCACTTGAATGGGACTGAGCTGCATCGAGGCCACATGACCAATGAAGAGGTTGCATCGCTCACGAGAGAGCAGCTGTCTCTTCAGACAGCAGATCGTCCGGGGGTGCCAGAAGTCAGACTCTCGCCGTTCTGATATCGATGACCTATCCTGAGGATAGGCCATCAATACCAAAATCTTGGACAAGGGCACTACCCTTCTAGAGACCGGTGTGGGTGCCAGAGGTAGGACCTACCTTTTATAGCCTAACCATAGGACATCTGAGTGTCTAAGATGGGAATATGCCTTTAAGGCTCGAGTTATTGGAAGACATTTGATCGTGTAGTAAAATCATGGAATGACCACAAAGCGGCCTCAGCGCTGCCCTATTGGAAGCAGACGACCTTATGTCGCCACCGAATGATCTTTCTTCAGTAGTTGTCAGGACCTTGTAACCTTGATTCCCTTTTGGAAACACATTGCTGTTGTCCTGCCATCCGTGCGTGCAGTCCCGGCCTCATAGATCTGAGCGGAGAACTTCTGCAGCCATTTACTTTTCAGAATCCTGAAAATGCAGGGGACACGTGTCCTAGGAGGGTTTCGCTTTGTCTTACGCCTTTTTGTTGTGAGCCATTGTTAGAGCCTGTGCAGGATTGCACGTGGACCGCATCCGTATTTTGCGGTTCCACAGTTTGCTGACTGCAAAATGGATACGGTCGTGTACAGGAGTCCTTAGTCAGGAGGAAGAATCCTGTTTCATTGGAGCAGAATGACCCTAGGAGATCCACGTCGCAGGCTGCCAGGGCATGATAGGAGTTGTAGTTTTGCAACTACTGAAGAGTTACAATGCTGCTGTTGCCAACCTACAACTCGTAGCCTGTATGCTACCGCGGTGGTGGTGGTGGTCATGATGATTGAGAGCAATGTTTTTGCGTCATTAAGATGTCTGGTTTCTTGCAGAGCACATGATGACTTCAGAAGCTTTGTCAGATCTTCAGGACGACTTGGAAAGAGATGAAACGACGCAGTCCCTGGACCAGCTGAAGCTGGCGTCCCTGGAGAACATGAACTGGCCTTCTGACGACGTGCAGGACTTCCCCAAGTCAGGTGAAGGTGAGGGCGTCTTGTCCGCCTATGGGGTGCAGGCGGCACCCTTGACATTAAGCTGATCACAAAGTGTCTTTCTGTTGGGGTGCCCAGCGATCGGCTGCGATCTATGGGGTAACCTGGCAGTAAGGCCTTATTCACACAGTCAGTGAATGTGAGCACAGAACTGGAGCAAACCTTACACAGTGCCCATCCCAATCAGTGGGTGTCTGTGTCCTACAGAGTGAGAGACGCGTGCTCTGGTACCACTTGGAACCGAACCCGAGTTCGGGAAATTGTTTTTTTTACAGTAAAAATCAATTTATGAAGTTATTATGCGAAGTCTCGCGAGTAATAACTTCGCGCTCATCGGAGCCAATACATTCTAATACTGTATGGAGCGCTCGCTCCGTACAGTATTAAAACAAAGTTTTATGCGAATCGACTTCGGATGTTTCATCCGAAGTTGATTCGCTCATCCCTAGTCATCAGTATCTGATGGGTGGGGGTCCAACAAGCAGGGCCCCTGCTGATCAGCTATTTGAGAAGGTACCGGTGCTCGTGTGAACGCTGCGTTCTTTTAACAGCTTAGCCTTGGCCAGTGACGTCCCATTTGTCGGTCATATGGCTGCAATACCGAGCACAGCCACTATACAATGTACGGCGCTGTGCTTGGTGAGCTGCCAGAAGGCTGCAGTGCTCACAAGTGCGCCGGTGCCTTCTCAAACAGCTGATGGTCGGGGGTCCTGACTGTCGGACACTACCAATCAGATACCGATGACCTATCCTCTGGAAAGGTCATCAGTTAAAAAAGTCTCAGAAAACCCCTTTAACTCAGTATCCCCTAATAGTGTATGAAAGTGGGTTTTATGAGCTAAATAAAAACTATTTAAAGGGATACTATTCCTAGGGAGGAATGAAGTATTAAAAAAAAAAGTGAATCTTCTCAACTTTCTATAAAGAAATCCCCTTGAAGTGTTGAAAGGGTTAGCTGTCCATAGGCAGATAAAGGTCTTGCCAAGGAGATTAATGAAATAAATCCCTGGATCACCATCCCACCTATGACTATTTAAAGGGGTTTTCCGAAATTAACAGATCACCTATGCTCCGGATATGTAATTGGTATCTGATCGTGGGGGTTTGACACCCGGGACCGCCGCTGATCAGCTGTTTGAGAAGGCAGCAGCACTCGCAGTAGAGCTGCTGCCTTCTCTCAATTTTCCCTAGGCCTGTGATGTCATGTTCAATGGTCACGTGGCCTGGGCGTGGCTCAGCCCCAAAGAAGTGAATGGGTGAGCTGAGGAAGGCCGCGGCGCTACTGCGGGTGCTGGTGCCTTCTCACACAGCTGATCAGTGGGGGTCCCGGGTGTCAGACCCGGCTATCAGTATCTGAGGATAGGTTATCCATAAAAAAAAAAAATCTCTGAAAACCCCTTTAACTGTTGAAAAACGACTACTCCCAGCATGCCTCGTGAGCTCAAGCTTGTAGAATAGTCTCAGGGTTAACTTCTCCATTTCCCCCAGGGCTGGACTAATTCCAGGCACCAGGCATTCCCATTGCACATACTAAATAGCTACTGCCCCCACAATTTTGGATGGCGTGTTCACTGTTGGATTTGCCGTTTCTTAAAGGAACGATGGTAAACCTTTCTCCTTTGGTGACCGCTGGATTTGCACTCTGTACAGGAGACCTCCTAAGACTAGAGACAAGGAGGTGGCCCCTTTTCTGTATTGCAGGTTTTATGAAATTCCGCTTTTTCCTCCCTCCACTCTTATGTCTAGATTGTGCCTGGTATTGCAGCTCCGCTGATATTACTCGCGAGGCCTTGAGCTGAAATACCAACCAGGCACAGCCCTTAGTAAGAGTGGCGCCGTTTTCTGGAAGAAAGCAACCCTTTTAATATAATTAGAATGAATCCATTAGTATTAATATTATCATAGTTGTGTATGGAGCAGGGCGGACTGTATTTTATCTACATCATTTTTTTATATTTTTTTACCTAAATGCAGAGGACGTCAAAGTTTCTCCCGGCCCCGTCGCAGACCAGCTCTTGGAGGACCTTAAAAACGACATCGGCAGACACCACATTGTGGAAGTGGCTGGTAAGACCCTCTACTGGGCTATATTGGTGGCTTCACTCAGCGGTATTAGTATTTATTACATGAGTCTATGGCGTTATGTTTCTTGTAGAGTCCGTTCACGCTTGCGTCAGGGTTTGCGGTATTAAGGCCTCATGCACACGATCAACAAAATAAGGATATCATCCGTGTTGCATGCGCATTTTTCCGGACCCATTGACTTGAACGTGTCCATTTTTTTTTGCAAGTATAGGACGTGTATAATTTTTACGGAAAGGACATACGGATGCGGAATGCACACGGATCATTCGTGCTCTTTCCGCATCCCTATGTCCGTTCTGCAGAAAGGGAGAATATGTCCTCAAAGTGTGAACCACCGACCCATTGAAGTCAAAGGGTCTGCAAAAAAATGCGGGAGGCGTACTGACTGCATCCATATGTTGCGGATCCATGGTTTGCGGACCAGTAGACAGTCGGAGCTTCTTCACCCGTGGGTCAGCCCCTCACAGGTGAAGGTCTGGCTAATGAGACGAATCGATTCACTCATCCTCACTTTGGAGCAGTAAAGGAACGCACCAGATAACGCTGATCCGCTGCTATGTCTCATGCAGGGATTAGAGCGGTGGAACATGACACGGGGATTCTCTAATTGCCCCACCCTTACTCAAGCTCTGCGCTAGGCATAACAGCGGATGAGTGCTGCATGGAGTGTCGCTTTAAAGGGGTTGTCCCCCAAAACAGTGTCACGTGGCGTATACAGCCTCGTCAACAAGCCCAGAAGAGAGGACCAAATCGGCAGGGGCTTAAACTGGAGAACTTCTTTTGTGCGGTTTAACCATACACGCTGAAGAAATCCAAACAGAAAGCGAACATCCAGCTCAGTCTCTCAAAGGTTCAACGCTACTTTATTTCCGCGTTTAAAAATATACATCCAGTACAACTGGTTGTATTTTTAACCGCGTACATAAAATGGCATTGAACCTTTGCGAGACTGAGCTGGATGTTCGCTTTCTGTTTGGATTTCAAGTTATCCGTACCCAAGTGCGGTTTACCTTCCGTGCTCACAGCAGAGAAGGGGCAGGTGAGAACCGTATCATTAACCTGTTTTGTGTGACGCTGAAGAAATGTATGGGAAGAACGTAAAGAGGACCTGTCTCTTGATACGCCCGTTTTAGTAACTGCTTGCATTCTCCGCGCAATAACAGTTGTGGATAATTTCCTACATCTCTCATGTGCTGTTCCTCTCATATTAATACTAGAAGTACATGATGGAATTGCTATAGCAGTCTGCATTAAATGTCCCACTGGGTTTTGTCAGTTGGGGATGTGTCCCTGGACAGTCTGATACTATCCAATCACTGCTGCCAGTGTCAGACTGTGCAGGGGCACACCTCCAACTGTTAACACCCGTCTGGACCTTTCTTACAGACTACTTGCCATTCATTCATAAACTCCTAATAGGAATAATAGAGGAATGACACCCCATAGAGTTATATGAAAAGATGCTCCAGAATTGTTATTACATGTGGAGTGCAAGTAGTTACTAAAACAGACATGTCAAGGAAGGACAGCGCCTCTTAAAACCTCCATGCAAATGTCGTGTTTCAACTCGAGTGTTGCAGGACATGACCCGCTTTAAAGGGGGACAACCCCTTTAAAGCGACACTCCATGCAGAACTCATCCGCTGTTATGCCTAGTGCAGAGCTTGAGTAAGGGTGGGGCAATTAGAGAATCCCCGTGTCATGTTCCACCGCTCTAATCCCTGCATTAGACATAGCAGCGGATCAGCATTATCTGGTGCGTTCCTTTACTGCTCCAAAGTGAGGATGAGTGAATCGATTTGTCTCATTAGCCAGACACGGGCATGCATCAGGAAATTCTCACAGCTGCCCTGGCTTCTAGTAATTCCTGTAATAATACTAAGGCCTCTTTCACACGGGCGTCATGTTTTTTGCCCGGATAAGATGTGGGTGCGTTGCGGGAAAATGCGCGATTTTTCCGCGCGAGTGCAAAACATTGTAATGCGTTTTGCACGCGCGTGAGAAAACTCGGCATGTTTGGTACCCAGAGCCGAACCCGGACTTCTTCACAGAAGTTCGGGTTCGGGTTTGGGTTTGGTGTTCTGTAGTTTGTATTATTTTCCCTTATAACATGGTTATAAGGGAATATAATAGCATTCCTAATACAGAATGCTTAGTACAATAAGGCTGGAGGGGTTAAAAAATAATAATAATTTAACTCACCTTCATCCACTTGATCGCGCAGCCCGGCTTCTCTTCTGTCTTCATCTTTGAGGAATAGGACCTTTGATGACGTCACTGCGCTCATTACATGGTCCATCACATGATCCATCACCATGGTGATGGATCATGTGATGGACCATGTGATGAGCGCAGTGACGTCATCACAGGTCCTATTCCTGTGCACAGCAAAGAAAAAGACAGAAGAGAAGCCGGGCTGCGCGATCAAGTGGATGAAGGTGAGTTAAATAATCTTTTCTTTTTTTTTAACCCCTCCAGCCCTATTGTACTATGCATTCTATATTCAGAATGCTATTATTTTCCCTTATAACCATGTTCTAATGGAAAATAATAATGATCGGGTCTCCATCCCGATCGTCACCTAGCAACCATGTGTGAAAATCGCACCGCATCCACACTTGCTTGCGGATGCTTGCGATTTTCACGCAGCCCCATTCACTTCTATGGGGCCTGCGTTGCGTGATAAACGCACAATATAGAGCTTGCTGCGATTTTTCACGCAACGCACAAGTGATGCGTGAGAATCACCGCTCATCTGCACAGCCCCATAGAAATGAATGGGTCCGGATTCAGTGCGGGTGCAATACGTTCACCTCGCGCATTGCACCCGCGCGGAAAACTCGCCCGTGTGAAAGGGGCCTAAGGGTCCATTCACACGATTGTATCCGTTTTGAGGATCCACAAAACGCGGATACTGGCCGCATGCATCCCGCATTTTGTGGTCTGCAAAACGGACAAGAATAGGACATGTTCTATCTTTTTGGCGGGGCCGCAGAACAGATATATGAATGAGGCCAGGACACAATGAGCTGTCCACATCTTTTGGTGCTTCATTGAAATGAATGGGTCCACATCCCATCCGCAAGTGCGGACCGAAAATATGGTCCTGTGAATGGACCCTAAATCTTGTAATTGCTGTTTTTGCGTTTCTGTGGTGTTATGTCTGTGCGCTGCAGAGATTACTGCGTCTATGTGATGGAGAACATATATCGGCTGGATATCACATTAGGATAACCATAACTAAAGCATTTTTCCTTTCTGGTAGTATTTGAGGCTGTATATTGAGGCTGTGTTTAGCTTTAATCGCTATCTGTACGAAATTAGACTATGGGCTGATCCACGCAATCGAGCTCGGTCCAGGACACACAGCCCATGTGTTGGCCGCGTCTCTTGGACCAACCGCGGCTGACCCAAAGTGACTACATCATAGGAACTGATTGTTTCATAAATTACTATCTGACAGCAGGTCTGTTGTATTGTGCTCATCTCATTGTGTGAATCAGCCCTAATGGCTAGGGCTGTCCGGCTGCAAGAGAGTCACTAGCATAGGGCACAGAGGGCGGCACATTGGGCACTGCCTCCCTGACCGCACTGTACTCTCCGTAGTCCTCAGCCCTGTCATTATCAATGGCGTCATTCCACTGTCAGGTTTTTGCAGAATGCACTGGGGAAGGCTCCAGGTGTTCAGCAGGGAGAGCAATGTACATGAGCATTGTCAACTTGTTAAAACACGTCTGCAGTGCCACACGCAGCTCAAGGGCAAAAGTGGTGCGCGTTATGGCCCATTTATATATTTGTATAGGTTAATCAGGTCTCCCCTTAGACGTCTCTTCTCAAGACTAAATAAATTAAATTCTTTTAGTCTTTCTTTATAACTAAGGCTACTTTCACACTTGCGGCAGTGTGATCCGGCGGGCATTTCCGTCGTCGGAACTGCCTGCCGGATCCGCCGATCTGCCGCTGACTGAAAGCATTTGTGAGAAAGATCCGGGTGCGGATACGTCTCACAAATGCATTGCAAGGACGGATCCGTCTCTCCGCTTGTCATGCGGACCGACGGATCCGTTTTGTACATTTTTTCACATTTTTACCGATATGCGCATGCCGGAGCGACGGATCCGGCATTCCGGTATTCTGAATGCCGGATCCGGCGCTAATTCATTCCTATGGGAAAAAATGCCGGATCCGGCGTTCAGGCAAGTCTTCAGTTTTTTTCGCCGGAGAGAAAACCGTAGCATGCTGCGGTTTTCTCTTTTGCCTGATCAGTCAAAACAACTGAACTGAAGACATCCTGATGCAAACTTAACGGATTACTCTCCATTCAGAATGCATGGGGATAAAACTGATCAGTTCTTTTCCGGTATAGAGCCCCTAGGACGGAACTCTATGCCGGAAAAGAACAACGCAAGTGTGAAAGTAGCCTAAGGCCTCTTTCACACTTGCGTTGTCCGGATCCGTCGTGCACTCCATTTGCCGGAGGTGCCCGCCGGATCCGTAACAACGCAAGTGAACTGAAAGCATTTGAAGACGGATCCGTCTTCAAAATGCGTTCAGTGTTACTATGGCACCCAGGACGCTATTAAAGTCCTGGTTGCCATAGTAGTAGTGGGGAGCGGGGGAGCCGTATACTTACAGTCCGTGCGGCTCCCGGGGCGCTCCGGAATGACGTCAGAGCGCCCCATGCGCATGGATGACGTGATCCATGCGATCACGTCATCCATGCGCGTGGGGCGCCCTGACGTCATTCTGGAGCGCCCCGGGAGCCGCACGGACTGCAAGTACGCACGGACTGTAAGTATACCGCTCCCCCGCTCCCCACTACTACTATGGCACCCAGGACTTTAATAGCGTCCTGGGTGCCATAGTAACCATTCAGAAAAAGCTAAACGTCGGATCCGGTAATGTGCCGAAACGACGTTTAGCTTAAGGCCGGATCCGGATTAATGCCTTTTCAATGGGCATTAATTCCGGATCCGGCCTTGCGGCAAGTGTTCCGGATTTTTGACCGGAGCAAAAAGCGCAGCATGCTGCGGTATTTTCTCCGGCCAAAAAACGTTCCGTTCCGGAACTGAAGACATCCTGATGCATCCTGAACGGATTTCTCTCCATTCAGAATGCATGGGGATAATCCTGATCAGGATTCTTCCGGCATAGAGCCCCGACGACGGAACTCTATGCCGGAAGAAAAGAACGCAAGTGTGAAAGAGCCCTAAGACCCTCCATACTACTTATCAGTTTAGTCGCTCTCCTCTGTACTTTTTCCAGCTCCAGGGCGTCCTTTCTATGGACTGGTGCCCAGAACTGGACTGCATATTACAGATGAGGCCGCACCAACGCTTTGTAAAGTGGTCATATTACATCCCTGCCCCGCGAGTCCATGCCTCTTCTAATGCATGACAATATCCTGGTGGCCTTAGAAGCAGCTGATTGATATTGTGTGCTGTAATTTAACCTACCATCCACAAGGACACCCAAATCCTTCTCTATAAGTGACTCTCCCAGTGCTACATCACCTAGGACATATGAAGCACAGAGATTATTACTACCAAGTTGATGCCCAATCACTCAGAGTGTTCAAGTCAGCTTGTAGTTTATGGACATCTTCCATAGACTGTACAGTTCTACACAGCTTAGTGTCATCTGCAAAAATAGAAATGGTGCCATTAATCCCGTCCTCGATATCACTAATAAATAAATTAAATAATAGAGGACCCAGCACTGAACCTTGGGGTCACCACTTATAACCCGGGACCATTTTGAATAGGAATCATTGATCACAACTCTCTGGACTATACTTTCCAAGCCTATAGACCTTACTTTACTTATTAAGTGTCTGAGGGACCGTATCAAAAACCTTCGCAAAATCCAGAAACACTACGTCCACAGCCGCCCCTCTGTCCAGGCTACTGCTCACCTCCTCATAAAAACAACTTCTGTCCCTAGTAAACCCATGTTGGTTATCACTTATAATATTATTTATAGTCACATACTCCTGTATATAGTCCCTTAAGAGTCCTTCAAACATTTTTCCCACAACAGAAGTTAAACTAACTGGTCTATAATTACCTGTGGAGGACCTAGATCCTTTTTGGAATATGGGCACCACATTTGCCTTGTGCCAATCACTTGGCACTGTACCAGTACCTAGAGAATCTTTGTAAATTATAAACAGGGGCACAGCAATGACTGAACTGAGCTCTTTAAGCACTCTTGGGTGTAATCCATCTGGATCCGTTCACATTTACCCTATTCAACTTGTCTTGGACCATATCTACAGTTAGTTAAATGAGTATATTACTGGATGTACTAACAGCCCCGTCTCCTTTCTCTTCTTTTGTATATACAGAGCTAAAAAAAAACATTTAGTAACTCTGCCTTTTCCTTATCTTCAGTGACTACCCCCCTTTACCATTATTTAGGGGACCTATCTGCTCAGACCTTGGTTTTTTAGCATTTATATATTTAAAGAATTTTTGGGGATTTGTTTTACTCTCTTTTGCCACCTGCTGTTCGTTTTGTATTTTTGCTAATTTTATCTCCTTTTTACAGATTTTATTAAGCCTTTTGTAATCTTCAAACACTACAGCTGACTCCTCAGATTTGTATTTTTTAAATGCCTTTTTTTTGTCTTTTATTGCCCTTTTTACAGTAGCTGTAAGCCATGGCGGGTTTAATTTTAGCCGTTTATACTTGTTACCTAAAGGAATACATTTTTGAGTGCAATTGCTCAATGTGGAGTTGAAGCTCTCCCATTTATCCTCAGTATTATAATGTGACAGTAGCTGCTCCCAGTCTATGCCCTGAAATGCTGCCCTCAACCCATGGATATTAGCCTTTTTGAAATTCAGTGTCTTTGCTCTGCCTGACAGAGTTTGCTTCTTATAGTGTAGGGGGAATATAATTATATTGTGGTCACTATTATCTAGTGTTTCTCGAACAGTAACATTTCCAACAAGCTCTGCATCATTAGAAATGACCAGATCTAACAGAGCATCACCCCTAGTGGGGGCTTCTACAAACTGGCCCATAAACTGGTCCTGCAGCAAGTTGAGGAATCTTCTCCCCTTTGCGGTTGAGGCAGAACCATGGCCCCAGTCAATGTCTGGGAAGTTAAAATCTCCCATTATGACCACTGTACCAGCCTGTGCCGCCCGCTCTATTTGGTTATACAGTTGCGTTTCTATCTCCTCTGTGATGTTACGGGGTCTATAAATTACACCAAGAATTATTTTTCCAGTGTTTATATCCCTTTTGTATCATGCAATTATGGGGTGGATTTATAGTAAGAAAAGTGATGTAATATCTAGGAAACTCACTTTGCTGCAGGGGGTGCCCACCCGTCATGAGTTTGCCTAAGGAAACAATTGTGCTGCATATAATTTAATGTCACATGCACAAGTTTTATGGTATTCTGCCAGTTTTACACATGCACTGCTGTAAGTTTCCTATCTACGAAGCATTCGGAAAGTCTTCAGACCCTTTCACTTTTTCACAATTTTGTAAAATGTTCTGGCCTTGTGCTAGAATAAAATAAAAAGTTGAGGTTTTTCCCCCGCTTCAGTGTGCACTCAATACTCCATAAGGAGAAAGTGAAAACAGAATTTTAGAAATTTTTGCAATTTTATTAAAAAGTTGAAGCTAAAATTTTGCATTGACATAGCTCTGTGCCCTCCCATTTCTCTTGATCGTTTTGGAGATGTTTTTACACCTTGATGGGAGTCACCTGTGTCAATTCAGCTGATTGGATGTGATTTGGAAAGACACAGCCCTGTCTATATAAGGTCTCACAGCTGACAATGCATTTCAGAGCAAAAACCAAGCCATGAGGAGGAAAGAACTGCCTGTAGAGCTCAGAGACGGGACTGTGTGGAGGCACAGATCTGGAGAAGGGGACAAAAACATTTCTGCTGCACTGAAAGTTCCCAAGAACACAGTGGCCTCCATAATTCTTAAATGGAAGTCGTTTGAAAAAACCAAGACCTTTCCTAGGGCTGGCCGCCCCACCAGCCTTAGTAATTGGGATAAAAGGGCTTTGGTAAGAGAGATGACAAGAATCCAATGGTCACTCTGGCTGAGCGCCAAAGATCCTGTGTGCAGATGGGAGAAACTTCAAGAAGGTTAACAGCCTCCACCAATCTGGGCTTAATGGCCTCCTCAGTAAGAGACACATAAAAGCTGCCTGGAGATTACAAAAAAAAACACCTAAAGGACTCTCAGACTGTGAGAAACAAGATTCTCTGGTCTGATTAAACCAAGATCCACCTTTTTGGCCTCAATTCTAAGCATCATATCTGGAGGGAACCAGGCACTGCCCCTCAGCTGGCCAATACCATCCCTACAGTGAAGAATGGTGATGGCAGCATCATGCTGGGGTTGGGGTATCAGCGACCGGGACTGAGAGACTGGTCAGGGTTGAGTGAAAACTGATTGGAGCAAAGTACAGAGATGTTCTTAATGAAAACCTGATCCAGAGTGCTCTGGTCCTCAGACTAGGCAGAAGGTTCACCTTCCAACAAGACATTGACCCTAAACACAGGAGGGACTTAGGGACAACACTATGAATGTACTTGAGTTGCCCAGCCAGAGCCCTGAACCCAATGGAACATCTTTGGAGAGAGCTGAAAATGTCTGTCCACCGACGGTCCCTATCCAACCTGACAGAGCTTGAGAGGATCTGCAAAGAAGAATGGCAGAAAATCTCCAAATCCAGGTGTGCAAACCTGCCGCTGGGTTCCAGGTCCATCGCTCACCCATGTCAACATTCTGTTTGGCACGGGTCACGTGAGCGCTCCAGCCGATGACTGGCCGGAACAGTCATGTGTCGCCCATATTACGGGTTGAAGACCCAGATGACCGCAGTTCTACTAAACCAATCTACTGTTCTAGGGTGATCTAAGTTTCCACAGAACCATGGTGGTCCGGTTCTTGCGCTTTAAAACAAATATATCAAGATGACCATCTTCCAGCTATCTGAAACTGCCCATAGGGTGTCATTTGCCATCTCAAAGAATCATACATTTGTTAGAAATGTGGCAGGTGCCACCTGTGCCCATGTTAGGACCCCGTTATTCCAGTATTGCCTCTCCTCTGTGTTTAAGGCATCATTTTCAGCAGTTGTCTGGCTTTCTGTCTAAACCTGCCCTCCAGACCAAAACATTTCTGGCATAGTTTGCATATCACGTCATGATGGCTCCGGCCGCACACTACAGGAATCCAAGTTCTTTTCACAAGGAGCCTGATGATGAGGAAAACAGCCCCCCCCCCTTCTTTTTTTTTTTTTTTTTTTTAACCCAAAAGATGGTTGCCTTTGGTTTTAGGGAGATTATAAAATGCAGACTATCATTCACGTTGAGCTAGTTTTTGCATTTTTTGTATATGCTTGTGATTATAGTTTCAGGTTTAAAATTTAAAACAGGATTCGTTCATGGAGGAACATCCTAGAGGTATGACTGTACTTCCCCTCAGTGGCTCACATACCAGAAAGGCAGGCCACGGCTATCGGACATGTGGGGAGAAGAGTCTGCTCTCCCTGCTTGCCTTAAAGAGGAAGTGTTGGAGCTTCTGACACATCTGTTTGAATAAATACTTCCATACTACATGAATGTGCAATGGGTTCTTCAGCTATCCTCTCTGTTATTCCACCTGGAATTAACAGAACAAATTGACATTACCACCCTTCTTGTCAGTAGGGTGAGTCCCTACAGAACTGCTGTCTGCACTGATTGTCAGAGCTGACAGATCCTCTATACTACACCACACAGGAGAGCCGACAGATCCTCTATACTACACCACACAGGAGAGCCGACAGATCCTCTATACTACACCACACAGGAGAGCTGACAGATCCTCTATACTACACCACACCGGAGAGCTGACAGATCCTCTATACTACACCACACAGGAGAGCTGACAGATCCTCTATACTACACCGCACAGGAGAGCTGACAGATCCTCTATACTACACCACACAGGAGAGCTGACAGATCCTCTATACTACAGCACACAGGAGAGCTGACAGATCCTCTATACTACAGCACACAGGAGAGCTGACAGATCCTCTATACTACACCACACAGGAGAGCTAACAGATCTTCTATACTACACTACACAGGAGAGCCGACGGATCCTCTATACTACACCACACAGGAGAGCTGACAGATCCTCTATACTACACCACACAGGAGAGCCGACAGATCCTCTATACTACACCACACAGGAGAGCTGACAGATCCTCTATACTACACCACACAGGAGAGCTGACAGATCCTCTATACTACACCACACAGGAGAGCTGACAGATCCTCTATACTACAGCACACAGGAGAGCTGACAGATCCTCTATACTACACCACACAGGAGAGCTAACAGATCTTCTATACTACACTACACAGGAGAGCCGACGGATCCTCTATACTACACCACACAGGAGAGCTGACAGATCCTCTATACTACACCACACAGGAGAGCCGACAGATCCTCTATACTACACCACACAGGAGAGCTGACAGATCCTCTATACTACACCACACAGGAGAGCTGACAGATCCTCTATACTACACCACACAGGAGAGCTGACAGATCCTCTATACTACACCACACAGGAGAGCTGACAGATCCTCTATACTACACCACACAGGAGAGCCGACAGATCCTCTATACTACACTACACAGGAGAGCTGACAGATCCTCTATACTACACCACACAGGAGAGCTGACAGATCCTCTATACTACACCACACAGGAGAGCCGACAGATCCTCTATACTACACTACACAGGAGAGCCGACAGATCCTCTATACTACACCACACAGGAGAGCTGACAGATCCTCTATACTACACCACACAGGAGAGCTGACAGATCCTCTATACTACACCACACAGGAGAGCCGACAGATCCTCTATACTACACCACACAGGAGAGCTGACAGATCCTCTATACTACACCACACAGGAGAGCTGACAGATCCTCTATACTACACCACACAGGAGAGCTGACAGATCCTCTATACTACACCACACAGGAGAGCCGACAGATCCTCTATACTACACTACACAGGAGAGCTGACAGATCCTCTATACTACACCACACAGGAGAGCTGACAGATCCTCTATACTACACCACACAGGAGGAGAGCTGACAGATACTATGGGCATACTGTGTCAAAATCGCTAACTGTGTGATGCGATATGTGATTTTATTATGGACGACATGCTGTTGTATATGGTGGCATATAAAAGTTTTAAGCAATATGAAGGGGCACACTCAGAAGGGAAACACGAATGGTAAGAAAGATAGTGGACTTTTAATAGTCTAAAAACATACCCCTAAAATTAATTAAAACATACATAAGGCACACCTATAACCCATACACAATCAATAATACTCGATATATGACTATAATGGGGATAAGATCAAATCGCTGTGGGCGTACTGGTGAAACATAAAGCCACAATGTCCCTATTTAAATGTGTGACAGCGTACCAGCAATGTCCCAATAATCCTATTGTAGTTAGGCGTAGATACTGCTAATATAGCCGAAACCAAGCTGAGCAGTATTTATATTGCAGTAAAGTTCCAGTGTCCAATAGCGTACATCAAGCATAAGCAGTGCCAAATATCAATGAAGCTCGATATGGACTTCACAATGAGACTGGTAGTCTCGTTACTTACAGTCTCTTCATGTATCTTGTAGTGCTCATATAAGAGCCCGGTCTTACCCCTCTTCACTGCCTCTCCGCAGCGTTGTTCCCAGGTGGCCGTACACTCGCAGCGTCCCACGTCCCTCCTTACTTTGTTCTATATAAAAGTTTTAGCACCCCTGGTCAAAATTACTGTTACTGTGAACAGTTAAGCAAGTGAAATTATCTCCAAAAGGCATAAAGTTCCAACAAGAGCACCTTTCAAGTATGGGAACACAAGGAGATTTTAGTGCTCAGATAACTTTGACCGACGATTTAGACCTTAAATAGTTTGAGGATTAAGCCTTGTTCACCATCATCGTTAGAAAAGTGATGCAAATGTCAAAGCTTTATAAATACCCAGACTCCTCTAACCTTGTCCCAAAAAACAGCAGCCATAGTTTCTTCTAACACTCTGAAAATGAAAATGGTTGAGACTCAAAAACAGGTGAAGGCTATAAGAAAATAGCAAAGCGTTTTCAGGCTGCCATTTCCTTCAGTTTGAAATGTTATTACAAAATAGCAGTTAACAAGAACAGTGGAGGTCTAGAGAAGGTCTGGAAGACCAAGAACATTTTTGAAAACGGCTGCTTGTAGAATTGCTAGAAAGGCAAATCACAACCCCCGCTCGACTGCAGACTGCAAAAGACCTTTAGGAAGATTTAACAGACTGGAGTTGTGGTACATTGTTCAGCCCTCATGGAAGAGTCACCTCTCCAACCATTAAGCATGTGGTGGATCAATCATGCTTTGAGGTTCTGTTGCAGCCAATGGCACGGTGAACATTTCACTGGTACAGAGAAGAATGGATTCAATGAAATTCCAGCAAATTCAGGAACCAAACATAACACAAACTGTAAAAAAGCTGAAGCTGAAAAGAGGATGGCTTCTACAAATGGACGATGACTCTGCACACCTCAAAATCTACAGTAAACTAGCTGAAAAGGCACAAGGTTAAAGGGCTTCTGTCACCCGACTAAACTGTGTTTGTTTTTTGGTTACTTATAATCCCTATACTGCGATTTATGCATACATACTGTAATTAATCATTTTGGTTCAGCAGATTCTGTTAAAAACGCACTTTTAAAATATGCAAATTACCTGTCTACCAGCAAGTAGGGCGGCTACTTGCTGGTAGCAGCTGCATCCTCCTATCCTAAAGACGCCCCCTCCGCATGTTGATTGACAGGGCCAGCGAACGGGATCTTTCTCTGCTGGCCCTGTTTGCATTCAAAATCTGGCGCCTGCGCCGTACCTGTCTTCAGTCGGCGCAGGCGCACTGAGAGGAGGACGCTCGCTCGGCCGCTCCATCCTCAATGCGCCTTCGCCGATGACGTCACATCTACACCCGGCGCAGGCGCATTGAGGAAGGAGCGTCCGAGCGAGCGTCCTCCTCTCAGTGCGCCTGCGCCGACTGAAGACAGGTACGGCGCAGGCGCCAGATTTTGAATGCAAACAGGGCCAGCAGAGAAAGATCCCGTTCGCTGGCCCTGTCAATCAACATGCGGAGGGGGCGTCTTTAGGATAGAAGGATGCAGCTGCTACCAGCAAGTAGCCGCCCTACTTGCTGGTAGACAGGTAATTTGCATATTTTAAAAGTGCGTTTTTAACAGAATCTGCTGAACCAAAATGATTAATTACAGTATGTATGCATAAATCGCAGTATAGGGATTATAAGTAACCAAAAAAGAAAAAAACAGTTTAGTGGGGTGACAGAAGCCCTTTAAGGTTTTACCATGTCCCTCAAATAATTGAAAATCTGTGGATAAACCTCAAAAGAGCAGCATATACAAGATAGCCCAGCAATGTCACAGAACTGGAACGGGCTGCAAGAAAGAAAAATCTCTCAAACTAGAATTGAAAGACTCTTGACTGGATACAAAAAGCGTTTACAAGCCAAAGGTGGTTCTACTAGGTACTAATCATGCAGGGTGCCCAAACTTTTGCTTTGGGCCCTTTTCCTTTTTTGTTATTTTGAAAATTATAAACAATAAAAATATATGTTTTGCTTAAAATACAAAGAGAAATTGTCATCTTTGACTTTATGCCTTTTGAAGATCATTTCATCTTCACCTTTTCATAACTGTTCACAGTAACAGTCCTTTTGACCAGGGACGCCAAAACCTTTGCATGCCATTGTAGAGGCGTAAGCAGATCTGTGGCGTGCAGCAGGGAACAGTACACAATATTCTTATATCATGCCAGTACGAACTTGCATAATAACAGGAACTGCACATCGTGACGTTCTCCTCTGCGATATTAATAGCTGCTCTCCGGGGATGGATGATAAGAGTCGTTTCTCACAACCTCGGGCCGCTGTCAGTCTGTGATAGGAGAGACTGGTTTTCCCAAGTAGGGGAGCTATATTGACCATCCCTATAAAACACTTTCCTCCGTTCAGCCTCATGGGCTTTTATGGCTGCCCCGTGTCGTCTTACATAATTCTTCCTCTATGTATCCGGAACTCTCCTGCTCTTCCTTCCTTATTTTACATGTCCTTCCAGTGGAGCTAGAGAGTCAACGCCCTTCTGGTGTATAATTACCCTATGGGCGGCCATTGCGGTTGGACAGCATTCTCGAACAGGGGTCTGCAACCTCCATGTATTGATCAGCGGGTGCACGTGACCAACCTCCTCAGAGGGCAATGTCTAAGTGCACCCCTCATTCTTCACGATACCTCTGATGGTGAGGATAGACTTTCCCGAGGGGTACACCAGGTGCTACCTCTGAGGAGCGCTGGAACACGAACCTGGGTGTGGACCCACTGGACTGACCTCCAGATGGTTTGGTACACCCAGAGGGCGCTGGGATGCCAGAGGCTGATCAGGCGGTGGCAAGCTGATCAGGCGGTAGCAAGGCAAGGTAAGAGTACAAGGTCTGAGGTCAGTGCTGGCAGCAGTATGGCGTAGTCCGTAAACGAGATACAAGGTCAGGGGCAGACTGACAGAGTTCGTTAAACAAGATGCAAGGTTCGGTACACAGTAATGGTAAGAATCGCAGAAACACCTTCGCTAAACCGGTACTAGGCTAGGAACCAAAGTTGCTCAGGCGCCTTCCTGTAGAAGGAGGCGTCTTTAAATGCATCCTGCAGACCAGCGCGTGCTGCCTCACATAAGGAGGAGAGACATGCCCACATACACCCTATATGCACACAAGGAACTCTGAGCCAGAGAGCAAGCCCTGCCCAGAGCCAGGAGGGAGATGCCAGCGGCAGGAGCGCAGACCACAGCTAAGAACCCCGCTGCCCGCGCCTGGCGAGGCGTGCAGCAGCGGGGCTAATTGAGGAATCTCGGTGCCCATACCTGCATGTGGGAACAGAATGGCAGGCATGGGGAGCTGGGCTAACACTCCAGCACGCCAGCTGTTGTAAAACTACAACTTGCTTGGATGTGCCCGAAACTCCCATAAAAATGAATGGAGCATGCTGGGAGTTGTAGTTACCCAATAGCTGGAGTGCTGAAGGTTGGTGATCCCATTTCTAGAATATGTAGGTTGATCAATTATTATTATTATTTTTTTTTACATTGTTATCTTTTCCTTTTTACAGGTGATGACAAATTCGGGCGCAAGATTGTCGTGTTCAACGCCTGCCGCATGCCCCCCTGCCACGAGCTCAATCACTTCAAGCTCCTACAGTAAGTGGCCGCAGTAATCCCGGCGTATTGTGTGGTCTGCATGTCCTCCGTGTTTCCTGCTACCGTCGTTAATCTGCCTCCTTAATGCAGGGTTAAGGGACGGCCGGGGAACGTAAGCACAGGCAGGCGGCCCACTCAGTCTGATGTTTTCCTCCACGTGGTGAGCGCTCGTCTCGCCCCATATTTGGTGCTCGGCCGTCTGCATTCCATATAGTTTTATTGCTATTTCCAGTTGCATTTAAACCCCCTTCTGTGTTGGCTCCAGTGCCAGACTAATCCAAATTGTAAGTTTTATGGGATGGATGTTCATCCTGCTTGTTTCCCTCTAATGACTTTTTTTATGTAATGTTTTTTTTTCCCCCCTCCCAAATGGCACAGAGGAAAAGAGTTTGCAATCAATCCTAGTTCATGTATACATAGTGATTCTTGTATATACTTCTCTAACTGTAATTGCTGTTATATTGAGATGGACTGATCTTATAATGGAGTGGGGGATCCAGTACACCCCCCTTCCGCTTTCCCTGTACACTCATCGGCATGCACATGAAGTCTACAGCCTCTATCTGCCGCAACCAAAGGTGGTTTACAGTCTGACCTGAATGGGTTAACTTTATTTTTATTTTTTTACACAGCTCCACTTGTCCATGGCTTCGGTTTGGTATTGGAGCCGAGCTGCAATACCAGATACAACCTGTGCACTCAGGTGGCGCTGTTTCTGCAAAAAAAAACTGCCATTTTCCATAAATTTTAGGCAACCCCTTTAAAGTGGACCTGTCACCTCTACATAACTTTGGGGAATCCACCGCCAACGCAGGGCCTTATTAAGACTAAAGGCCACACAGGCAGAATTTTTGCTGCCGTGGTTCAGCTGTGGATTATGATGCAATTCCATCCGTGTATTACATGCAGATTTGTCACAAATTGTATGGTTGATTTCACCCTATGCATTCCAAAGGGTCAAATCCACGGTGGAGGCCCACAGCATGAATTAACCTGCTCTGCACCGCTCGTCAGTTTCTGCTGTGGTTTTCTTTTACAGCCCGTGGAAGAGATTTGGTAACATCTCATCCACGTTTCTGAGTCCTGTAAAACACTGCGGATTTTTCAGCCGCGGAACGGTTCAGCAAAGTGCATGAGTTTTTAGCAAATTTCATCCACACTGCAGAAAAAAAATATGCAGCTTGGGACGGACCGGGAAATTAAAGTGGCCCTGGAAAAAAAATCCTAAAAGTGGCTCCATGTTTTAGAAGGGTCCAAATTGACAGAAGGTGGGGCAACATAAATAGGTGGGGTGAGCAATACCACAGCACAAAATACCATCCCTTCTGACCCATCCACCACAATATATTGCCCCAAAAGCTGTCCCTCTGTGGAGGCCATCAATAGCTGCCATTTTCTGACCTCCTCCAGTTCTCCCTGATTAGGATTTGGAGAAGGGGGCTTTACGCTGGGTTCAGACCTGAGCGTACGAAGGAGCGCTCTGTATGCGCGATTATTTCGGGTGTCTCACATACGCGGCTCCGGAAATGCAAACGCCCATTGTCGCGCGTTCCCGGAAGTCTATGTACGGGAACGCGCGACCATACGCCCCAAAGAAGCTCCTGTACTTCTTGGGGCGTAGGGCGTTTTACAGCGCGTTCGTACGCGCTGTAAAACGCTCAGGTGAGAACCATGCCCATAGGGAAGCATTGGTTCTTGCCTGTTGAGCATTTTACAGCATGTAGGAACGCGCTGTAAAACGCTCAGGTGTGAACCCAGCCTAAGAGGTGAGATGTGGGCCACAGCCGTTGAACTCAGGAGGGCAGGTGGGTCGCAGCAGAGAGGAGGGCTTGGGCAGCCCTCTGGGCATTGGCCCACCAGGAAAATTCCCTGTAGGGTCTATGGCCCCTCTGCCCCTGTAATGCAACGTTAAATAGGCTTCGGTGCAGATTTTAAATCCTTATTGTGCCTTTGCAATGCATAGGGTGAAATCCACGGTAAAGCCTTATGCACACTTCCATGGAACACGGACCTTGAGATACCGGCCTGGATTCCTGCTGAGTGCAGGAGCACACGGCGTCATTGGTTGCTATGACACTGTGCGCCCGCTGCTGTACAGTAATACACTCGTATTATCTATACGAGTGCATTACTGTACAGCAGCGGCGGCACGAAGCGCACGGCGTCATAGCAACCAATGACTCCGTGCGCTCCTGCACTCAGTAGGAATCCAGGCCGGTATCTCACGGTCCGTGTGCATGAGGCTTAAGTCCTGTGCAAAACTTGCAACAGATATCCCTGTACTGATGCAATTTGGCAGATTTGTGCCGAATTGCATCAGTATCTACACCCGACCTTCAGCTGGAGAACTCTGCCCCTGTGGCCAGACCCCCATAGATCTTGATTTTTAAATTTAAAACAAATCTGACCACCGTGTTTTTTTTTTAATCTTTCCTGCAGGTATCTGAAGCACACATTGGACCAGTTCGTTGAGAGCGATTACACATTGGTTTACCTGCACCATGGCCTGACCAGTGAAAACAAGCCGTCTCTGGGCTGGCTGAGAGATGCCTATAGAGAGTTTGATCGCAAGTAAGTATTTGCTATTACTGTGTCCTGGTACAAACCCTACAGACCCTACAAACCCTAGGACGCCGGTGCATTGTAGTTACACATTCTTTGCTCTGGGGAGAAGGGATAGGGTCTAAATCCAAGAAGAACAGGAAACAGAGCAGAATTGTGTATGTGTGCCTGCTCGTCTTTGAGGGTTGTATTATTATAGTGTTGCAATCTGGAGATGGGGTTGACGATGTCAGAGTCCACCGGGTTAAAAGTCGAAATATTGTTTAGTAATCTTCTGTGCTGCACAGTGGCATCCAAGTTCAGCATTCACCTGGTTGAACCCATGGCAACCTAAACCATAACAGTACCAAAAAAAAAAAACACCTCCCTGTCTGGGCGCTAACTATACTGTACCAACATTAGATCAGGCTTTGCACAACAAGCAGGTCATGCAGCTTCCAGGCACTGAGACTGAATGAACATCTCAGCCCTGTATTTATTCCTCTAGTAATGAGACCAGCAGCTATACCTGGGTTTGCCTCAGGCTAGGGTAAAGTGGTGTACTGGAGTGGGGAGGGAATGGCAAGTCTCACTACTTACACCTATCTGCTACTACATAAAAATCCAGCCCATAATACAGTTTGAACAAAGTCCCAGAAGCAAATAGTACAACTCGGCTATCTGGATTCTTTTTACCTCGCCCATCTGAACATTCACTCCCCTTCCAGTAGTTTACCATACACCATGTGTTAGTAGGTAGAACTGTATCAAATGTTTATGAAATTTCTTCTTCTGGGTAAAACGTGTAAAGCTGTATATGGATGGAATCTATGCTTGAAGTGCAGTATTCTGTTTTTCCCATGCATTTGAAAGGAGAGGGGCGACGCTTATGTGGTGCGCTCTCCTTCGTCCGTTCTGGAGACAGGAGTGGGTTCCAGAGGTGGGACCCACTCCTATGGGACATTGATGGCATATCCTAGCGATACGTCATCAGTGTCTGAGATGGAAATAACCCCTTAAAAGCTTTGGACTTGTTGCATGCAAATTCCATCCTAAGTGCAAAATCAATGCCCTACCGTTTTGATTCTGCACAGTGTGTGTAGGTCCTTCATCTACCTGCTGGTGCTGCTGAATCAAGCATAAAGCCATCAGAGCTCCGCTCATGTTTTTCCCTTCTCTCAGTGTTAGGCCTCATGCACACGGCCGTTGTGCGGCTGTTCCGTGCATTGGGGACTGCAATTTGCGGTCCCCAATGCACAGGCAACATCCATGCGGAGGCCAGGACGGATCGAGACCCATTCAACTTGAATGGGTCTGTGATCCGTCCGCACCGCAAAATATCAAGTGAATGGGTCCGCATTCGCAATACGGCCACGGCTGGGCAATGCCCGTGTGCATGAGGCCTTAGCTTTGGCAGCAGGGAGTGGGAGGAGCTTGTACATGGCAGATCAGAGTGTGAAGAGGTAGTTAACTGTCTAAGGACGTCAGCTCACACGGGCTGTAGATAAATGGGATATCGCACACAAGACCGTTTTCAGGAGAGACTCGCATAGACTGTGCACTAGTTTAGAGAGATAGAAAAGCAGCCACAGTAAACTCTGCAGGAGGAGATGGACCACACTCTTCTCACATCAGCTGTAGAAGGAGAAATCAGTCCAGGAGTGAAGCTGTGAAGATACATAAGAGAGAGCTAGTAAGGGCAGCAGCATCTTGGACACACATGCTTCCCATGTAGCAGGTATTACTGGGAGGTTACTCCCACTTTAGGTTGTAAATTGAATATCAGGGGGTCTGAAAATGAATGAAGGAATGAAGATTGCTAGAACCCCCTCTGATCTCCAGAATGGGGATCCCCGTTCCACCACACCCAAGTCTATGACACTGATGGAAGCTGCTGATCGCTCATATCCCAGATACTCCCATCATTTGCACCTTTCATTATTCCTTGAGCCCACTCGCTACAGGAGCAGGGTGTTGAGGATGTTTTCTATGGTTCATCTTCATATTTTAAGCTGGAAAGTGACCCCCGATAAGCAGCAGATATAGTGCATGCAGCCGTCCATGATCTGTATGGCGGAGATATGACCGAGAACACTGCCAGTAGCTTTGCCTTTGATCCTGTCTGTGTCCACGGAGAAAGCACAGGCAGGACTCCAAGTGCTCTGCTGTATATATCCCACTGACATCTGCTTAAGGGAAAGTATTGAAGCAGAGGAGATGAGTGCTGGACTGTCTACCGGTAACCTCCTGCCGCAGCCTAAAATAATAATATATATGTACAATACAATTCAGTGTGTCCAGACGCACACCCATAATATGACGGTGTACTGTATGCCTTGTCATGGTCTGGGATGGCTACACTGGTCTGACCAGGGCAATATCTGCAAGAAGTGTGGGTTTATTCTGGGTTCTTTGGCCCCAAGAACCCCACAGCATCATTATGGATGACCTAGCATATCCATGCATTGCTTGGAGAGGCCATTCATAGTAATTGTACCTATGTAATGCTTCAATTCTCCTGTGTTGGCGCTGCAGAGGAATTGAACACGTGCTGCTGGGTTCTCCCTAAAGATTACCGCCGATCGCAGTGTAAAACCTTGTATTGAGCTTTTTGGCAGAAGTCTTAGGGGTCTGCTTTCTTCCCTTGCCTGTCCACCTGTCAAGTATGGTATTGCAGCTGTATTGAAGTGAATGGGGCTGATTAGCAACACTAGACTCAACCCATAGACAGGTGCAGCATGTTTTTTGGAAGAAGAAGGCGGCAGGTACTCTATGGTCAGTGGATCTTTACCTCTCTGACTCACTGTGTGTCTTCCCATGTTTTTTTCAGGTACAAAAAGAACATCAAGGCTTTGTACATTGTCCATCCTACAATGTTCATCAAGACCTTACTGATCCTGTTCAAACCTATAATAAGGTAAGCCCCCTGAGGCGCAAAGTGAAGCCCTAAAGGGTTAATCCCACCTGGACATTTAAAGGGGATGTCTCGCTTCAGTAAGTGGCATTTAACATGTGGAGAAAGTTAATACAAGGCACTTACTAATGTACTGTGATTGTCCATCTTGCTTCCTTTGCTGGCTGGATTCATTTTTCCATCACATCATACACTGCTCGTTTCCATGGCCACAGACCCCCCTGCAATCCATTAGCGGTGGCCGTGCTTGCACATTATAGGAAAAAGCATCAGCCTCTCTGGTGGCCGGGACCGTGGGAGCGCACATAGGCTGGTGCTTTTTCTTATAGTGTGCAAGCACGACCACCATTGATAGATTGCAGGGGGGCCTGTAACCATGGAAACAAGCAGTGTATAATGTGATGGAAAAATGAATCCAGCCAGCAAAGGAAGCAATATGGATAATAACAATATATTAGTAAGTGCCTTGTATTAACTTTCTCTACATGTTAAATGCCACTAAATTGAGAAAGCCGCCCGTGCACAGCCGCCTCTCCGCTTTCAGTTGTACAAGGGCGCTGTTCTTGAAATAGGTGCAGGTTCTGCACTAGTCGGACACATGGCATATCCTGTGGTTGTGTTACAATTATCCACAGGGACATTTAGGGCATATCCACAGATTATACCATAAATGTGCGAAATCTGCACCTATCTGATGAACAGGGCCTATTCTTGGTCAGCCGGAAGTGGCGGGGTGGCTGCACTCGTGTGGTTCTCTCCATTCACCTCTATGGGAATGAAGAGAATAGCTTAGTAAGTGCTACCCCACAAAGCTCTGGAATACCCCTTTAAAGATGAGCTGCCTGTTTTATTGAATACTTGTATTTTGCGCATGAAATTCTGGAACATCTTTTCTTAGACATTTTGAATTGTGATGTTCTTCTGGTATTGCTCCTGGAAATGTATGAATAAACTGACAACTGGGCGTTACCCTTCCATTTATTAATAGGGCGTGACTCTGGCGCTGCCAACACCGATAAGATCAAGTGCGCAGGAATATAACCCGTTGACATGGGAATGGTAATGCACAGTTGTCATTTTATTTATCATTCCAGGAAGAGTAACAGAGGAACATAACCGAGTTCTAAGAAAAGATGCTCCAGAATAGTAGTTTTTTATGGGAATGTGATTATTCTAGTATAATAGACTCGTTGTTTTTTTTTGTTTAGTTTTTTTTTTACTTTTTTTTGGGCAGAAATCAATTTAGAAGATTATTCAGGAGAGGGGATAAGGAGAAGGAGCCATCAGACAGAAACTTGTGATACTGTATATAGTTAAGGCTCCATTCACACGAACGTATGTGTTTTGTAAGCAAATTGCGGATCCACAAAAAAAAAAAAAAAAGGGATGACGTCCTTATGGACGATCCATTGTTACAAAGTGGACAAGAATAGGACATGTTCTATCTTTTTTGCGGGGCTACGGAACGGACATACGGATGTGGATAGCACACGGTGTGCTGTCTGCATTTTTTGCGGACCCATTGAAATGAATGGGTCCTCATCCAATCCGCCAAAAAAACAAAACGGAACAGACACGGAAACTAAATACGTTCGTGTGAATGTAGCCTAATGTATATCCTGTGAGGTGAAGAGCACATTGACAGTCCAGTCTCCTTCTTTTACCTTTAGCTTCAAGTTTGGTCGGAAGATTTTCTACGCAAATTATCTGAGTGAATTGGAGGAGATTGTGAAGTTGGATCAACTGGGGATCCCCGAAGCAGTCCTCAAGTAATCGCTATTGTAATCTGCATTGATATGAATTACATAACCGTGTATATAGAACGAACACAACACATACAGACCGACCCAACTTCTGCCAGCCAGGGCATTTCTGTCCCGCCGTTACAACTGAGCATGTGCGAAATTCAGACAAAATACCTTACTATCATATCCGTAATGCTCATTAAAAAGGTTCTTCTCGTTGGATCCAGGAGCTGATGACTAGGTGCCAAGCTCCTGGGACACCCATGGATCGGTTATAGTCTGTGGTGGCAGTAAGTGTTTAATTCCTGCAGTGCCCCACCAGGCGAAATAAAGTATTACACATGTCTCATTGAAATCATTGTAATGCACGGGTTCGCCCGGTCCTCCAGCGTGACACTGGAGTATTTATCAGACCGCCCCATATAAAAGCCTGTCCTGTCATTCCTAACATCTCCTCTCTGAATAACTACTCTGTAGATACGACGAGCACATCCGCTCTACATTGAAGACCACGCCGACCAGCCAGAAAACGACTCCACCTCGGCCGCCACTGCCAAACCAGCAGTTTGGGGTCTCCCTTCAGCAGTGAGTATCTTGGGATAACTCCAACCTGTTTTTGCTCCTTCCCCTCTTTGTTTCTGTGTCTTTTATACTTTTGTGTTATCTGCAGGTTGAAAGACAAGCGCCCCGACAGCAGTCAGAAGATCCCCCACGTTGTGCAAGAGACTGTGGCTTATCTGAAGCAGAATGGTCAGTGTCCTGGCTAAGGCTACTTTCACACTTGCGGCAGGACGGATCCGACAGGCTGTTCACCTTGTCGGATCCGTCCTTCTGCTATTTCGCCGTGCCGCCGCTCCGTCCCTATTGACTATAATGGGGACGGGGGCGGCGCTCCGGCGCAGTTCGCGGTGAGAGGCCGCCGGACTAAAAAGTCAGACATGCAGGACTTTTAGTCCGGCGGCCTTTCGCCGTGCACTACCGTGCTGCTCCGAAGCTCCGCCCCTGTCCCCATTATAGTCAATGGGGACGGAGCGGCGGCACGGCAAAATAGCGGAAGGAAGAATCCGACAGGGTGAACAGCCTGTCGGATCCGTCCTGCCGCAAGTGTGAAAGTAGCCTTATTGAATAATGTCTATCAGTTTTTTATAATGCTGTCGACGGATCCATCACCTTTAGCACTCCAGCTGCTGTGAAACTACAACTCCCAGCGTGCACACGTACTTGGCTGTTCTTGTAACTCCCATAGAAGTGAAAGGAGGGTTCTGGGAGTTGTAGTTTCAGAACAGCTGGGGCGCCGGAGGTTGCTGATCCTTGCTGTAGACCAGGGGTAGGCAACCTCCGGCACTCCAGCTGCTGTAAAACTACAACTCTCAGCGTTCATACTGGCTCTGCTCTTCTAAGAACTCTTATAGAAATGAATGGAGCATGCTGGGAGTTGTAGTTTCAGAACAGGTTGCTGATTCCTGTTGTAGACTATCTGCTGATTCTAGTCTTTCAGTGGTCAGCTGACATCCTCGGATGACTTTATCTCTGTCATAGGGTTTTGTTCAGGCCAATGCTTGTCACCTCAACAGCTACAAAATCAAGCCAAGGTGACGAGGTTTGCTTTCTTCATGCAGTCAGTGGATGCCAAGTGCATGGAGCTGGCACTGGCAGCACCCAACTCGGTCTCTCCCTGCATATGACAGTGCTGTGTGCTCCTTCTGCATCAGTCTCTGTTAGTGGAGGACAGACTGCTTGCATGTAGCATAAAGCTTGCAAGGGGTGCATCGCAGTAGGTGAGTACGAGGGATAAGGCTACTGAGAGGAAGGAGAAAATCTGGGGTCCTACTATGATGGAGAGGTGGGGCTTGCTATGACGTGTGGTGCAGCTGTGTGACTACCAATAGTAGGGGCTCTGTTCTGACTACCAGGGGAGAGGCACATCTTCAAGTGATGTGTCAGGTCCACATATCCTGCTGGATATTTCAACAGAGGCTCTGGGCCGGTGGTGTGAGAACCTGACCCTGGTCTATGCCTCCTGCAGGGGCGTAGCTATAGGGGGTGCAGAGGTAGCAGTTGCTACGGGCCCAGGAGCCTGAGGGGGCCCAAAGACCCTTGTGCCGCATAAGAAAACACTGGTATTATAGAAAGTGCATGCTGGTCGAGTTAGGTCAAGAATTTTGGGGTGGGGGTGGGGGTGCTGTTTCAATTTTTGCTTCAGGCAGCACGAATGCTAAGTGCTTCCCTGGCCACAAAGCACTGAGGGAAGGGGGGCCCCAAGCTAAACTCTTGCACCAGGGCCCATGAGGCATTAGCTAGCTTAGATTCCTTAAGCCTGGCAGGAGTGGAGGCGCGCCGTTAAGAACTTCTTCTAGTGCCTGTTTTATGGTTGGATGAAGAATGGGAAGTCTTTGATATAAATATTTTTTATGAGCCTCTTACCTTGGAATTTCCACTGCTAGTCCATAAGTGTTATCCGATAGCTAGGAATTCCAGTTATGCTGTTGTGTACGGTTACTGGTGAGGGGGCTCCCAGAACTTCTGGAACTTAACCCTCTAGTCTTCAGTTTTGTAAGATAAGGTCAGAGCTTATTGGTTACTTCCAAAGGATGCAAATCTGTCCTGGTCATGTGAGGATCACAATGGTGCGTGACCCGTTACATGACGCATTTAAAAGGGTTTTACGGAGATTTTGATCTTGTCGACCTATCCCCAGGATAGGACATCAATATCAGGTCAGCGGGGGTCCAGCACCCCACTGATCGGCTGTTTGAGAAGGCTACCTTGAGCAGCCTGGCCTCCTCGCAGGTCACCATGCACAGAGTTGTCCATTGGATAGCGGCTGTGCTTGATGGGACCGAGCTGTAGCTATGCTGTGTGACCGATTAGCATGACGTCACTGGTCTAGGAAGTCACGTCCTCTTCAAACAGCAAATCAGTGGGGGTGCTGGGAGTCGGACCTCCACCAGTCTGATATTGATGACGAGATGAGCGAATTATAAAAAAAAAATCAATTTGGCTGCTTCACTGAATAAAAAATATATATATATATTCGGTTTGTGACGAATTACTTCGTCACAAAGCGCATTTCTTTGTAAGTAGTGGGTGCAATGACAGGGAGCGGCGATTGCGCCACTCCCTGTCATTGTAACCCTCAGATGCTGCGTTCATACATGATCGCCGCATTTGATATAAATAACAGTGTAAAATAAATAAATAAATATATTACATACATACATACATACATACATACCTGATCCATTTGCTCGCAACAGGCCGGCCACCGCCATCTTGCTTGAAGATCTGGCGTGGAATCTCTCGCGGCCTGTGATGACGTCATCACGCTGGGCTCCGTGGTGATGTCATACGTCAACAGAGTGTTGTCGTGTCAGTCATCTTGGCCAATCTCTCAAGTGTCTTTTCCAGCTGCACACCAGGCATAGACACTTCCCTCTCAGAATCTCTGAAGCTGATGTTACAAGGTGCGGGCTGTTAGGGGATGCTGGGAGTTTTAGGCCTCTTTCACACGAGCGTAACGGATTAGGTCCGGATGCGTCTAGGGTGCGTTCAGTGAAACTCTAACCATTTTTTAAGCAAGTTTAGTCAGTTTTGTCTGCGATTGCGTTCAGTTGTTCCGTTTTTTTTCTGCGCGGGTGCAATGCGTTTTGATGCGTTTTTCACGTGTGTGATAAAAAACTGAAGGTTTACAAACAACATCTCTTAGCAACCATCAGTAAAAAACGCATCGCATCCGCACTTGTTTCCAGATGCGATGCGTTTTTTCACTGAAGCTCCATTCACTTCTATGGGGCCAGGGCTGCGTGAAAAACGCAGAATATAATAGAACATGCTGCGTTTTTCACGCAATGCAGAACTGATGCGTGAAAAAAAACGCTCATGTACGCAGACCCATTAAAATGAATGGGTCAGTATTCAGTGCGGGTGCTAGGCGTTCACGTCACTGATTGCACCCGCGCGGAAAACTCGCTCGTGTGAAAGGGGCCTTACTTTCACAACAGCCAGAGAGCTAATGGTTAGAGGGAAACAGATACTCTGTAGATAAAAGCATTTAAAGCATGGATAGGAAGATGGACCGCATGGAGCCAGATACGAAAGAGATGCTAAATATGTCGGCGGGATCGGATCAGTTGATGAAGCAGGGAAGGCAACCGTAGTATTTCCGCATGCCCATATGTGCCAATGAATCTGAATGGGAAGGCTCTTAATATATTCAAAAGCGAAAACCCCTTTCCCTGATTCGTTCTGATGACATCACTTGTTTGGTCATTGGGACATAAGAGGAGTTCAAGTTAGGCTGTCCATATTGTTTGTTGGCAGAGTCAGTGTCGCGTAGTCAAAGCCATTTTGGAAGATGTATTCGCTTTCATCCGGATCGTCCCGCTCTCATCTTCTGCACGAGTAGCGCCTTCTTTGTGATGCTCCTGGAGCGCGACCTATGCACAGGAATCCGTTGAATTCTGTGTTATGTTGCGCTGACTGTGACAAGTCCTTTGAGTAATAACAGGAAAGAGGAACGGACTTGTGTACAGATCCTGACCTTTCATCTCTTTCATCTTGCAGCTCTAAGCACGGAGGGGATTTTCCGGCGGTCGGCCAGCACTCAAGTGGTACGAGAAGTTCAGCAGAAATATAACATCGGTAAGTATTTGAAAGTTACACCAAAGAGGTTGTTCACTATCGACATTAGAAGGTTGCCCTAATAATAAGCTGACGACAGACCGTCCCACTGCTGAAATACTAGCAATCGGCTGTGGAACCTGGTCGCAAGTGTTCAGTTTCCCTGCAGCGCCACCACAGGGGAAATGAAGCATTACACAGCACCCAAACAAAACAATGAGAGACTAGTGCGGTGATGGCTAACCTCCGGCAAACTACGACTCCCAGCATGCTCCATTCATTTCTATGGCGTTCTGAGAACCGCCAAGCAAGGGGACATCTCGGGAGTCGTTTTTTTTTTTAATCACAGCTGGAGGAGGTTAGCCATCACAGTACTAGTGTAACACCTGGATGTATTGGGTAAAGGTGTGTCCAGCTGCTTTCTGTTCTGGTTAATACATGGGGATACCGGGGGTGGTAACCCACCTAGCGGCCTCCAACCAAAAGCAGAAGGTCCACACGGATTGCTTATAAGGGCTTCTAGGCAAACCGTGAAGCCTACCCCACTCCAGAAATGGTAAGTACTAATGACGCTGTACCCTTTCTATGTATCTGTGTCCAGGGGCACTTGTTGACTTCAAGCAGTATGACGATGTCCACTTGACTGCAGTCATCCTCAAGACCTTCCTCCGGGAGCTCCCCGAGCCGCTGCTGACATTCAACCTTTACAATTACGTTGTGGAATTTTTCAGTAAGTGGAATTTTCTTTCTAACACCAAGGTTTTGCAGGGTAGGCCGGGTCTCCACACAGGGGCTATCCACATTGTAAATCAGTGGGACTAATCGGAAGCTTTTCTGTGCAGAAAAGAATATGAACTTAGTAGCAGGCTGCATAGAGCGGGGCGCCCAGGGATCTAAGTGCACTTACTATTATTCCTGGGCGCCGCTCCGTTCGTCCGCTGTGGCACCCGGTATATTCTCAGCATTCGGTGCAAGTAGGAGGAGACGCCAGTGTCCAATCACAGCGCAGAGCTCAGAGCCAGGGAGTTCTTTTTCCTCCCAGGCTCTGAGCTCTGCGCTGTGATTGGACAGCGCTGCTGTCGGGGAGAAGGAGAGACTCTGGCTGATTATTTACAGTTGGTCACGAGGACCAGAAGTTGTCTCTAGGTTTACATCAAAATCCGCTTTAGGCTCCATTCACACGTCCGCAAAATGGGTCCACATCCTTTCCGCAATTTTGCGGAATGGGTGCGGACCCATTCATTCTCTATGGGGACGGAATGGATGCGGACAGCACACAGTGTGCTGTCTGCAGCCGCAATTGCGGAGCGCGGACCCGATTTTGGGTCCGCAGCTCTGCAAAAAGATAGAGCATGTCCTATTCTTGTCCGCAGCTTGCGGACAAGAATAGGCATTTCTATGGGGGTGACGGGCTGGTGTGTTGCGGACCCGCAATTTGCGGGTCCGCAACACACCACGGACATGTGAATGTAGCCTTATTCGCCAAACACGACACAGTCGATCGTTCTCGGAATTACATGTGTTACTTATCCCTATATATAAAATATAACATTTATTTCTTTATCACTAAAACTCCTTATCTATTACTGACATTTAAAATTATCCGCTGTGTCTGCAGATCCCGCTATATTATTACCTTATTGTTTGCCTTATTGTTTGCAAAGGGGCTGCCTATAGGGCCCTAGCTTAATTCTGCCTGCCGGCTCCTTTATTTTCCCACGGTATCTACCGTGCTGTTATGGGCTCACACGGTTTGTGTCACAGTGCGCTGCACCTGTACGTTTTTGGGTTCCCTATTAGCGCTCCCTGTTTGCTCATACAAGCTGCTGGTCTGTTACTTTAGAGTCCCTATTAGCTCATTCTGCATGTCTTTTGGACTGCCCAAACCCCTGAGGACGCCAAGTGTTTGGCGAAACATGTCGGGGGGCAGAGTGTGAATGTTACATGTGTTTTAAACAGCGAGTGTCTGCATAGCAAAAGACCTGCAGAATGAGCTAATAGGGACTGCAAAGTAACAGACCCGCAGCTTGTATGAGCAAACAGGGAGCGCTAATAGGGAACCCATAAACGTACAGGTGCAGCGCACTGTGACACAAACCGTGTGAGCCCATAACAGCACGGTAGATACCGTGGGAAAATAAAGGAGCCGGCAGGCAGAATTAAGCTAGGGCCCTATAGGCAGCCCCTTTGCAAACAATAAGGCAAACAATAAGGTAATAATATAGCGGGATCTGCAGACACAGCTGATAATAGAGAAGGAGTTTTAGTGATAAAGAAAGAAATATTATATTTTATATATAGGGATAAGTAACACATGTAATTCCGAGCACGATCGACTGTGTCGTGTTTGGCGAATAAAGCGGATTCCGATGTAAACCTAGAGACAACTTCTGGTCCTAGTGACCAACTGTAAATAATCAGCCAGAGTCTCCTCTTCTCCCTGACAGCAGCGCTGTCCAATCACAGCGCAGAGCTCAGAGCCAGGGAGAAAAAAACAACTCCCTGGCTCTGAGCTCTGCGCTGTGATTGGACAGCGCTGCTGTCAGGGAGAAGGAAGAGACACTGGCGTCTCCTCCTACTTGCACCGAATGCTGAGAATATACCGGGGGCCACAGCGGACGAACGGAGCAGCGCCCAGGAATAATAGTAAGTGCACTTAGATCCCTGGGCGCCGCTCTATGCAGCCTGCTACTAAGTTCATATTCTTTGGACCAATGAAAGGTCCTCTTTAATACACATGCGTATTCATCATTCCATGACGACTTTCAGTTACGTGTCAATGGAGTAATCTGGAACATGTGAACATCTCTTTAAAGGGGTTATCTCATGTGAGACATTGGTGGCATATGGCTAGGGATATGCCAGCAATGTCAGCTAGGTGTGGGTCCCACCTCTGAGATTGGCAGATATCTCCAGGACTGGACCCCCGAAGTAAGTTCAGAGCAGCCGCACTCACTCGACTCTCTCCAGCAGTCCCATAGAAGTGAATGGAACGGTGCATTATCCATTCATGTCTATGAGACTTCCAAAAATAGCCGAGGATGTTGACTCGGCTTTTTTCAGAACTCCCATAGCTCCCATTTGCTCTTTCACTTTTGGGGGCACATTCTGGAGATGAGGGTCCCAGAGGTGGGACCAGCACTTATCTGACATTGGTGGCCTTCCATGGGCTTCCGATCCGTGCTTCCGCCACACACTGCACCATATCCTAAAGATTGCGGACCCATTTAAGTCAATGGGTCCGCATCTGTGATACGGAATTCATACGACCGGTGCCCGTATATTGCGGACCGGCTGTTTGTGGTCCGCAATACGGGCACGGGGCACACACACGTTTATGTGCATTAGCCCTTAATGTATCCTAGCACCGTACTTGGCTGTCTTAGAGTCGAATGGAGCACGGTGTAGGCATGAGCATTTAAAAGGGGCAACACTGGGCCTCCATGATTGGCGGTTGCCCCAGCAATGAGTTTCCCTGTCCATAAGATACTGATAGGGGGTAATTGTTTGTCGTGGGACTGCCCCTTTAAATTTCCCTGAGATATAATCCAATCTGACTTGCACCCATATACCAGTCTGTAACATAACCTATTCTTTCCCTATAAATCTCTTGCAGATCTAGAGCCAGAGAAGAAGGTGGAATCTGCTAGAGAGACTCTTAAGACTTTGCCTGAAGAGAATTATGAAGTTCTCCGGTTCCTCACTGGTTTTCTTGTTGAGGTAAGAAAAGGGTTCAGCCGCGGCGAGCAGGGATGTGTGCGTTCCACCCTCCAACTCATGATTGTTCTTTGACTCTCCTCAAGGTGTCCTCTCGGAGCAGAGAGAATAAGATGACAAACGCCAACCTGGCTGTGGTGTTTGGCCCAAACCTCCTTTGGGCAAACGATGTGGCCATGACCCTCAAAGCCATAAATCCCATCAACACCTTCACCATGTTCCTGCTTGACAACCAGAAGGAGCTGTTTGAGGACGTGAATTTGTAAACGGGAATTTTTCGCCCTGCAACACTGCGCCACTGCCATCCTTATGCTGCACGACCACCTCCACCGCATCACTGTACCGTCCTGTTGTCTGTGTGTGTGTGTGTGTGTGTGTGTGTGCGCAGACCTCTGTGTGACACGTTGGAGCTGGCATCTCCAATGCAGCTTGCAGCAAAAGGAAACACAAAGCCATCCATGTGTCTACCCGAATCTTGGCCACCGCTGATGCCTCTGGTAGGCAGCACTTTTCCTTTGTGACAGTTGTGGTAATGTTGGGTGTGAGGTGGCATATTATAAAAGATTGAGGGATTCTTCCCGTATGACTTAACTCCATTCATTTCTTCTCTTTGACATTCCTTCGCACTCCCACCTTTGTTTTACGTCCCACACATCTAGGCCATACTTTGTATACTGCCCAGAGAGGTACTGCCCCGAGTCCAAATCCGCACTGTTCATATGGTGCAAACAAGTCTCCAAACTTTTTGAATTTTTTTAGGATGACTGACAGCTTATGGCTATCTGGTCTTTTAAATCTGGTTGACATTTTGTACCACTATCTACCACGACCACCACATGGGAGGGGGGGGGTTTCTACATTTCGGGATCTCCATTTCAGCTGCTTACTTTTATATAGTTTGGTGTTTTTGTTTTTTCAATTCTTTTAACAATATTTTATAATTGTAGCAGGCTCCAGGCGACAAAAAAAGTTGGTAGAAAACAAATAAAACCTGCTGCGTTCATATATATTTACACTGGTGATTGTCCTATAGGAATACAGGCAGGTAAGGCTCAAAAATATGAACTGTAGAGTAGAAATACCTTTCATTAAATGGAGTGCATTCCCATGATGCATTGCTCACAGTTGCCACTTGGGTTGCCCTAGATTAGAAAAACACAGCTGCTTTTAAAAAAATATAAAACAGCCCCCCCCCCGTCCACAGGTTGTGTCTGGTATTGCAGCTGAGCTCTATTCAAATCGGTACAACCAGTGGACACATGCAGTGCTATTTTTTGCAAGAAGGCAGCCATGTTTTGTAATGGTGTACAACCCCTTTAATATAATTATTATATTTTTTTTTTACTGTGGGTGGAACTTGGCAGTTATGTGACAACTAAGGCAAGCGGCATATAGGAGTGGAGTCTAAAAATGCAATGTAGAAACCATACTGCAACAGAGTATACAGGGAATACAAGGCATTTCCAGGTAGTATGCAATATAAACTCTTCTTGAGAGACACATTTTTCCAGAATTTTACTATTAATGGCCTGTCCTTGGGATAGGCTATCAATAGTGGATCAGCGGGGGTGGGGTCTGACACGCCGCACCCCTGCAGATCAGCTGTTTAAAGAGGCCACAGCTTTCCGATGAGCAATGTGGCCTCCTCACAGCTTACCAAGCCCAGCGCAGCACATTGTATAGTGGCCATGCTTGAGCCATGACCCATCCCATGACTGAGCTGCACCTAGGCCATGTGACCGATGAACGTGACGTCACTGCCCTAGGAAGAGGTCGCAGCACTCACCAGAGCATCGCGGCTTCTTCAAACAGCTGATCGGCGGAGATGCCAGGAATCGGAGCCCCCACGCATTATATGAGCCTGGAAACCCCTTTAAGCCTATAGCACTCATTTATTATGGTCTTTTTTTTTTTTATAACCACCAGTATAGACATAATTAAATTCAAAAAATTCTGCCTGTCTGCAACTACCACTGTACGGAGCTAGAGAGATGACTGAGATAACTGTCTAAACAGTATGTAGAGAGCTCCCCCTAGTGGTGGCTGCAGGAAGCTAGATTTGTTTATCTCTAAGCAGGTATCAGCGCTGTATATACACTATATAGGTAGATCCTAAAATCACATTACAAAAACAGCTCTCTGAGGCACAGCAGCTACAACATGCGCTGGGCAATGCCACCTCTGTCTGTTTCGGCTTTGTGTAGTTCTGTATGTGTGCCATACATGTTGTTTGGTAGTGAGGACCTAAGAGTCTACTAATGCCACCAGACTTATCGGCGTTCATGTGGTCACAGTAATGCTGATATCTGCTGGAAATCCTCAGTGCGGCTCGGTGTTATATGGTCTGCGATCCAGTTGTAGTCCTTTTGAGAAGTGCATTTATGAATACGGTTTTGTAATTTTTCATGATATTTTATTGCCAAATGTTTGCCTTGGATGTATTGTTTTTAAGTGCTTAATGTATGTTTAAGGCTTTGCCTCTGAGTGAGCGAGTGAGTTCCTTTATTGGGAGGTTTAAACTAATGGGCGCCTTAAATTGTAGATTCCTCCCTTTACATACATATTATCTAAACCAGGCATGCTTAACCTGCGGCCCTCCAGCTGTTGCAAAACTACAACTCCCAGCATGCCCGAACAGCCTACAGCAGGGCATTGTGGGAGTTGTAGTTTTACAACAGCTGGAGGGCCGCAGGTTGAGCATGCCCGATCTAAACCTATGTGGGAACTATATACACCCTGTAGTGTGGTCAGTACCGTTGCATGCTGGGTGCCATATTGCAGTGTTCCAGCCTACAAGAAGTGCTTGGAGAGGGGAACATGCCCTGATATGTGCCACTACATCCAGTATGCATGCAACAATTAAAAGAAGTTACCAGATCCGAAATGTGGTTGTGTCCGTGAGCTCCTAGCCCCAACTTGATCAATGCAGGCCTATGTGTCTCTATGGTTACAGACTACAAACAAAGCATGTGTGTAGTCTGATCTTACAGGCTTGGGTTATTCCTTTCCACCTGCCCCTTACACTTTGTTGACTTGCATTCGGCAGGGGATCATGACTGCAGAATCGGACTACACAAGAGTTGTTTGTAGTCTGTTGCCAAGGAGACAGATACGTCTGGATAGGAGTTACACAAAACGGTACAAGAGTTTTAATATATATTCCAAGTTGCACCATTTTTATTTTTTTTATTCACTGAACCCACAGTCATGTATGTGTGTGCTCGTTACTGTTCAGTCCCACGGAATTTGACAGCCTCGATGATGGAGGATATTAAATCCTGACCTGTGTATGGTGAATGCAATGGCTGTATGCTCCACTGTTTCCGTAACGCGTGCGCCCTGTGGCCGTGCTGCATGAACACTCCCCGCGGGGCAGCCGCAGCGGATCGTGGACCCAAACATGTTCTATCTTTTTGCGGAATGGAAGTACGGGACGAAACCCCATGGAAGCACTCCGTAGTGTTCCGTACCATTCCGCATCTCCGGATTTAGCCACGGAGCGCACACACACGTTCGTGTGCAATAAGCCTAACATTTCTTCCCATAAATGTCCGATAGGTGCAGGTCCCACCTCAGGCACCCACACATTCCTCAAAAACGGGACTTGGGTGTGAGAGGCAAACTGGGAAGTTAAAATGGCCCTGGACAAAAAATAATAATTAAGTGACCCCATTTTGTAGTCGGGTTCAAACTGACAGAAGTCAGGGCGAACACAAGTAGGCAGAGCCAGCAATATCGTAGTGCAGAACTAAATAGCACAATATACCGCACCAGCAGCACAAAATACATGCCCAACAACTGCCACTGGCCGGCCATGAGGAGGACTCAGGCAGCCCCCCCCCCCCTGGGCATCGGCCCACCGGGAAACTTCCCTGTAGGGTCTGTGCCCAGTCTGCCCCTGTCGGGTAAGCTGTTGATGCAAGTGGTGGCTCGGCTATTTTCAGAAGTCCCCTAGCAGTAGACGCCATGCTCTGCATTCAGGGGCCCCCTTCTTGAGATAGGTGTGGGGCCTGCTCCTATCACTATGCCATAAGTGTCCAAAGGCGACAACCCCTTTAAAAGCACTGTGACCAATACCAGACCTAGTCCGCCCCCCCAGTCCCTGCACTGGGCAGATCACAATTCCTTTAAGTCTACCTCTCATAATCAAAAGGGAACCATAGCTTTCCATCAGCGCAGGCTTTGTGTGGGTGAATGGACGAGGCCTACCCTATCAGACATGACTTATGCCCCCTCACCCCTTCTTCAGGACGTGAGCGGCCAGTAGGATCGACCACATGAGCGGATCTCGGCGTATTGTAACGTGTAAATGTGTTTGAGGCTGCGGTGCGGGCGTACCTGAGGGTCTGCCTCTCTTTCTGCTTTATAGTTAGTTCCTATCTGTTGCGGTTCCGATCCGGTATAAATATGGTTCCTGCCTCGCCTCCCACATTTTTATTCTGCTTGTGATTTCACGTTTTGTATTTCAAAGAGAAGGAAAAAATAAATCAGTTGATGAAATGTAACCCGAGTCCATGTGTTATTTATGTACAGCATGGGAAAATTCGCCATGTTCTTGCCCATATGCGGGCAGTATTAGCGCTGTTCTAACTGGTGAATTAATGGGGATCTCCTGATATTGATAAAATATCCTCAGGATAGGTCATCATTATCCAATCAGTGGGGTCTGACACTCCCCAACCTCACCGATCAGATGCTCCCTCTGTCCCTGGAACTAACACTGAGAAAGTACAGCGCCGTTCAAAGTGTAGTGGCCATGCTGGGTTACTGCAGCGCAGCTGGCATTCACGTCAATGGAAAATAAGCTGCAGTAACCCAACATGGCCACTACACTTGAAACGGCGCTGTCTGCTTCCTGCTCCATTCAAGAACTAATTGCAGCTGGAGGCTGCAGGGAACAGATGATTGGTGTCGGCCCCTCACCATTTGGTATCCCAGGACGGAAAGCAAAAGACTGCAGGCAGCGTTTTGGTGTCAGCCTCCAGAGCGGAATGAAGACTGAACGGAGGCATTCTGAGCGGATCTTTTTCCATTCAGAATGCATTAGGGCAAAACGGATCTGTTTTGGACCGCTTGTGAGTGCCCTGAACGGATCTCACCAACTGAAAGCCGAAACGCCAGTGTGAAAGTAGCCTTACTCAGCAGAGGGCGACAGTGAGCTGAGGAGAAACCAGTATTACAGTGTAGGGAAGTAAGTGATGTACGAAAGGCCGTACACATAAGATAGAAATTGGCTGAAACCACCAAGATTAGCTGACAGTCTCACGTGTACGGGGGTCTACGGACTCTCTCCATAATGGTAGATATGTGGGCATGGATTGCAACATGCCCAATCCTTTGTTCCGGCTCAAGATAAGCTGTTGCCAGACATCTCTCCCAGGGGCTTATCTTCAGCGGGAACAAAGGATCGACTGTCCGCCATTACATGTGAACGGCAAGTTGTCGCTCTGGATACAATTGCATACGTGACACCCCTTTGCCAGGTTGGAGAGCGGACGGCTACAGATGACACCAGGAGTGTGCAACCTCTGGCAGTCTAGCTGTTGCAAAACTAACACTCCCAACATGCTTCGTGTTCACTTCTGTGCAAGTTTTGAGAACAGCTGAGCAAGTGTGCATGCTGGGAGTTGTAGTTTCACAACAGCTAGAGTGCCAGAGGTTGCTGACCCCTGCATTACACAGATAGCTCATGGATACTGTGCAATGCTTTCACCTGTGGTAGTGCTGCCAGGTTCCTCCACAGACACTGAGGACAACAGCCTTTAAAGGCTATGGACACCTTTTTTTTTTTTTTTAGCTTTTTTTTATTATTATTGCCGTGACCGCATTATTAGAAAAATATTTTTTGTATTAAATCTTTTTGTCTTCTGCAACTTGCATTTCTTATCATACGTTGCAGGCTGCTTAGTCCCATCCAGTGTGAAATCGGACGTGCTTTCGGGCAGCTCATGTAGCCCCTCTCTCTGCTCTCCTGAATGCAAATCTAAGCAGATATTTATGTACTTCCAATTAAGATAAACTTTCATCAAAAAGGGATGTAAAAACCGCGAGGAGAGGACTGAGCTGCCTGACGCATTTCACACTGAATGCGACCAAGCAGCCCGCAATGTATGGGAACGCATGCAGGCTACAGAAGACAATCCCAGCAACATTTTTAATAAAAAAAATAAAAAAAACATTCTTAAATATGTTTTTCATCCTATAATACAACCAATGCAATAAAAAAAATACTCCAAAAGATGGACATGACGCTTGTCACTCAGGCCCCTCTCATTTACACAGAAGTGTGAAAGTTTGTTTACATCCAGACAAACTTCTTCGGGACTAAGTATCTGCCTCGCCCGGGGTGTTGTCACGCGCGACTGGTTCAGCAGGGATCCACATGCAAAGTTCACAAGTCACAAAACAGGTCGTTCTGCGCAGTGTTTGCCTCCAGAGTACATGGATGGCGTGTTTACACCAGGTACAATCCCCACCTATCAATAACATGTTTGTGCCATCTTCTCAGTCTGGTGACACGGCCGTCCGGCCACATGTGATCACATGACCGCACAGCCACTAGTGTTGAGCGAACTTGTGTTTTAAGTTCGGCGTCTAAAGTTCGGGTTATCGAAGAATCGCGTTATGGATTCCGCTACCACAGACCATAACGGAATTTAGAATCCATAACGGGATTCTTTGACAACCCGAACTTGGATCAGGCTTTGGGAAAATCTTTCCTAAACTCCCCCCAAAGGGATCCTGGCCCAACGTACAGCCGTGTGCATGAGGCGATAGGCTAGATCAGGGATCAGCAACCTTCAGCACTCCAGCTGCTGTGAAACTACAACTCCCAGCATGCACACGTACTTGGCTGTTCTTGTAACTCCCATAGAAGTGAAAGGAGGATTCTGGGAGTTGTAGTTTCAGAACTGCTGATGTTGCTGATCCCTGGGCTAGATTATCACATACGTTTTCACACCAAATTTCCTGAAGTTGTGCCCATTGCGACCAATCACAGCGCAGCCTTCATTTTTTTTTTTCAGATCATTTTAAAATGCAAGCTGAGCCCTGATTGGTTGCTGCACACAACAAAGCTGGATCTTCCGTAAGGCTACATTCACACTGTGTTTTGCAGTGTCACTTTTGCTACATGTGCCAGGAATCCTCCTGGTGCATATGTCACACATATATAACAATATAATAACATTTTCACTCTGCGGTCGTACTAAACCCTCACACTGGTATTGAGAGATTAGCCAACATATCCTACTGTGGAGGACCTGCCTGAGCACCGCGCCAAGGTTTCTCAAGAAGCTCGGGACCTAACACTCACCTACCTGTGCCGTATGGGCAATACCAGGAGCCAGTGGGCGAATTACAGGAGTGTACGGTCCGACTCATAGCCACCTCTCCAGTTACCTCCAGCATGTAGCCATGCTAGCAATGGGAGGAGCCTGCGAGTGTTAGGTCCCGAGCTACTTGAGAAACCTTGGCGCGGTGCTCGGGCTCAGACATGTCCACCACAGTAGCATATGTTGGCTAATCTCTCAATTTTAACATCAGTATGAGGATTTAGTAAGACCGCAGAGTGCACCTGTCTTTGTAAATGTTATTATATTGGTTATCACATCCACATAATTGCTATCCTGTGTGGGATGTCTATTGTGGTCCGCTGGGGGCATCCTCCATTGTATGCATTTTTACTGGGGATAGTCATTAGCAACGGGCCACAAGTGCCGGATTTGCTCCCCTGTATATATGCACAACTGCATGTGGGTTGGAGCAATTCTTGCCTGTTTAAAACCACGCTATTTTTTCAGTTAGTTTGTATATGTCACACATAGCCGTAAGCCCCCATTTCCCTGACGGACCACAAAAGAAGGTCCGTAAAAGGTTAGTATACTGAATGTACAGGCATCCCAAAAGAGAAAAAATATATAAATGTATACCGTGCTGTGGCTATACATGGTATCTGTTGGAGGCACCATGTTAGCCAGTTGCATTGCTCTCAATAAGAGTCTAGGGCACTCCAGCTGCTGTGAAACTACAACTCCCAGCATGCATACTTTCTTGGCTGTTCGTGTAACTTACATGGAAGGGATAGGAGGATTCTGGGAGTTGTAGTTTCAGAACACCTGGCGTGCCGGAGGTTGCTGATCCAGTGGTATGTTCACACGATTGTAAATCTGACGGATTTGTCATGGAATCCACAACAACAATCCAAGGCGGCCCCGCAGATTTCCGCCACTGACAATCCGACTGTATTAGGCCCGTTCACAGTTGTATTGCCATTTTGGCAGGGTATTCCGCTAGCTGTTGGCTGGACAAAGAACACTGCATGCAGCGGCGGTACTCGTCTGGCCGAAACCCAACATTTATGCTGGAATACGATGAGCTCCAGTAGCCTGATCAGACTCCCGGATTACCAACGCAACTGAGAACAAAGCCATAGCGGAAACTGCATCGCGACATGCCAATTCTTAAAGGGGTTGTCCGGGCTTTTACTATTGACCTATCCTCAGGATAGCTTATTGGTATTGTCAACAGTCAGGAAAGGCACCTTTTTCTTGTTTAAGCTGCATCCATTGTTCCAGCACAATAAAAGGCCCCTACATCTCACATCCACACACTGGGGAACAAATCCCAATAAAGGGACACTTCACCTGCAATAGCACTTTCATTGTATACTTGTTGAAATGTCCATGCGGCCTTTGCTACGTAGGTGAGACTACGATGCGCATGAAGGATCGCTTTGCAAAGCGTAAATCAACAATTCGCAATGAAAATCTTCTATTGCCTATCCCGCTGCATTTTCATCAACAGAGACACAATGTGTCTCAACTTCGCTTTCAAATTATCGAAGAAGTATCGCCACCTCGAAGGGGAGGTAATAGAGTTGAGCTGTTACTTAAACGTGAGGCCTACTGGATCCACCGCCTACAAACGATGACACCTAAAGGGTTAAATCAAGAGTATGCGGTGACCAGTTTTTTGTAATGTTTCACACTCTAATATAAGAGTATTATTGCTTGATACATTTTATCTTCTTTGCCCGATTTATGTAACTTATATTCCGAAATGTGTCTCCGCAGTGTAATTGATGTACTTATCGTGATCATCGAGGAAACCGAAGGATCGTAACTATTAATTGTATTTTACATGAGATTAGATGTTTGTAAACCACTTTAGTTACCTTGCCAACATGATGTCAGAATCACATGACTTGAATGTGTAACATCCCAGAGTTTCCCCGCTACTATTTGTTGGTAACATGTGCTTTGTCATCTAATGTGATTTTATTTAATATCCCTCAGAAATGGGCATTTTCTAAGCCTGTTACATGTATTTGCTGTAATTTTCATGTACACCAGCAGGTGGCAGCAATGTTTAGCAAAGTCTTAGTACAGTTTAGCATATCTAGACTGGAATAGTACATTCCAGTTTAGCTCCCCCCCCCTCTTTGAGGAGGTGTGGAATGTTCCGACATCCTGCCTCATGGGGAGGAAAGGAAGTTTCAGTGAGTGTGCCAGTCACCCCTGCTAGGGAAAGGCTGTGCAAGTAGGAGCTCCCAGTTCTAGGGATCCCAAACCAGGATCTCGTCTCGGTTGAGACCAAAGATCACCCTTCCCAGTCTGAGCCCTTCAGCCTCAACTGGTGACCAGCAAGCAGCCACCTCCAGATCTCCAGGACAAACCATTCCCTGTGAGCATAACTGTGAGTAACATCCAGAGACCAGGAGAAGCCAAATTCCTCCTCAGCTAGTCAGTCCCATACACAGCAGAAGATAGACAGAGCAGAAGATACAGATTCCTGCCATATTCTCCAGGCACATGATAGGAGCAGAAAAGATACTGATCCCTGCCATACATTGCCAATACCTGCTGGGACCCAAGACTATTGCTGTATCTCATATGGATTAATGCTGCCTCCAGTAAAGACAAGTTGAATAATATTTCAAGTCTGGATCTCATTCATTACTACCAAAATCCCTCAATTACTCCTACTAGCAACACACTCATTTATTGCAAGTGATCCAGGAGACCAGCCGTACCAAGGTAGGAGACACCGTTGACACTATTACTACTACCACACAGAGACATTACACCACTCTGGCATTCCTCACCTGGTACGTGAGTTGCAACACCTTAAAGGGCCCTGAGACTGTACCCTGCGCACGCTGCAATTGGCATCACAAACAAAAACTATAGACTTCTATACCTATATCCGGACCCACTGCATAATTTGGCGTCCGCCTAACCGTACTACGCCCCGGCTCATTGCATAAGTGGCATCACAAACAGGATCGTGCTGTGTGCCAACAGGATCGAGCTGTGTGCCAACAGGATCAAGCTGTGTGCCAACAGAATCGGATCAAATTGCATGTTTCACAGTACTGCAAAATCTACAGATTGTGAAAATTGACTTTATTGCCTTATTGCCGTGCCAGAAAGCACCATGCGGTGCCCACGAGCACTCAAAGGGTGAATTCGTCATATTCGGAAAATGGCGCTGCCTCTCCTGCTTGTCGGAAGCGGGAAAAGACAAGAACGCCCTCTCAAGAGAGCGAAAATGCCGAATATGCCCCCCTAAAAGCGGGAACTCTAAAGCCTGCCCACCAAGAGCTTTGCATTGTGAGCCAAGGGAGTGAAGACTCCTCCCTCTGGGCTCCTCCCTCACTTCCTGAACGCACCCCGACAAAGCAGCCAAGGAAGATGGCGCTCCCTTCGCCGAAATGGAACCAAATGGTTATCGGAGGAGAGCCTGTTTATGAAGACCACCCGCCAGAGATTCAAGTCTCTCAACTGGTGAAGAGAAGTGGTCCCTCCGTTTTTGCCGCAAGCCCGGAGGCAGTGGATCCCTCCGCGGCTATGGAGCCTGCAACCCAGATTGCTGCCAGCACTGAAGAAAAGATGGCCACCGCACTCCAGCCCGCTCCCGCGGAAGCAGATGTCAACCCCCTCAAGACACAGGAGGAGATGACTGTGCCAACCATCTTACCGGCTGCCCCAGCGACTGACGTCCCGGACCAGAGGCAAGCCGCGATACCTGCCAAGTGGACTACAGCTTCGGAGATGGCCCTGATGACGTCACCTACCACGGAGGTCCCCGCGCACCACCAGGAGGCATCGGAACTGGCCGCCCGGCCGCGACATCAGGTAGGAGCAGACGCGCTCCCTGAGGCCCAGGCCCGGTCCGTAGCTGCCCCTGCACCGCTCCCTGTGGGTCCCAATACCTCTATCAGGCCTAGGTCTGCTCCGCTAAGGACACCTACTGGTGCGGCGGAGGCGGCCGGAACTTCCACTCCGCCGCCCAGAACCAACACCTCCAGAGCAGGATGTTTCAATCCGGAGGTCCCCATAGTGAGCCCTGAAATCCCTGCGGCTCCAACTCTACAGGTGGGGCAAATAAATAACTCTGTCCTGATTTTCAATCCCAGAGTGCAACCCTACGTACTGCCCTGGAAGCTGCCACAGGCACCCTCAGTTTGCCTACCAGAGCCCCTTAAGCCAGAGGTTTTGTCCACCTCTGCACCGGCTAGGGATCCCGGCTTGCAGCATGTCAAAGCTGCATTCACCAGGCTTACTGCTCAGCCAGTTCCAAAAGACACCACAGGAGGGCAGTGGTGCACCATTACAGCTGCAGAGAGCACCAGACAGCTTAAAGAAGAACTTTTGCCTCCTCAAACATGGGATCCAGGAGGAAGATTTACAGACTTTCCTGTGAGGAAAACTACCCATTGTGGAAATTACCCACTACCTTGTGTGGATTATAATTAACTTTACTGTTCCATTGGATTACAATTGACTATGGTGATAATATTGATTGCACTGATATTTGCATAATATTTTTGCACTAATTACCAGTTTACATGTTATGCAACATTCAAGATAACATGCCCATTGTGTGTATTCTCTTTCACGTGCCGCAATGTGAATTTATGCACTATTTGACAATTGCACTTACCATTGCACTTAACAAAAAATGTAGCAACTTACTCTTGTATGCCTTATTTGACAGCTCTTATTCTCTCCTTCCTTTATACGGACTGCCTTCATGCGGATGCTTAAAACTAATGGCCTACACCCGGTGATATATACCCATAGGTACCCAGGGTAGGACCAAGTGGTAAGTCCAGGCAGGTCTAGTAACTACACGGGTAACCCCGCTGCTTCGGGAATCGTTAGAAGTCATAGACTTCTCCTTCCTGCTTGTTTCATGTTCAGGATTGCTCCCATCCTGAGGTGTCTTATTTCCAGGAGATCCATGGGATCGTCATACCCTCCTCCTGTGACATTGCCAGAAGTATACAGAGACGATAAATACCTCCCCTTCTGAGCCTTTTTGCCTAAGGTAAGGCGCCTCAAACCTTAGAGCCATAATTTAGCTACCCCTTAGTCACCATAGTGATCGTGCTTTAAGCCAAATTTCTCAGGCTTTGGTGCAGGAAAGGGAATACAGGATAAAGCCACCCTTTCATTTGCGGGCATTTCATTACACCATGGTGGGACTACAGAGTAAAGACACCCCCATGCTTTGTTTGGTGTTTACAGAGCTCATAACACTTCAAGGTCAGTCAGTAATGTTTGCTTTGTGCAGTATTTAGGTTACCTGGTTATACCAAGAGAAGGAAACTGTGTGTTGGACACCTTACTTTAGCGGGCAGGAACCTGGGGATAGCCGTTACATGTTTGTCTTTGTATGTCATATATGTAATTCATGCAGCACTTTGTACTTTATTGGGTACCCCAGAGCTGATTCTTCTCCCTCCTAAGCATAAGCCGAGGGCGGCTTAACTCAAAGTAAAGGGGAATGTAACATCCCAGAGTTATGTTACTAAACTCTTTTTCCCCGCCACTATTTGTTGGTAACATGTGCTTTGTCATCTAATGTGATTTTATTTAATATCCCTCACAAATGTGCATTTTCTAAGCCTGTTACATGTATTTGCTGTAATTTCCATGTACACCAGCAGGTGGCAGCAATGTTTAGCAAGGTCTTAGTTCAGTTTAGCATATCTAGACTGGAATAGTACATTCCAGTTTAGCTCCCTCCTCTTTGAGGAGGTGTGGAATGTTCCCACATCCTGCCTCATGGGGAGGAAAGGAAGTTTCAGTGAGTGTGCCAGTCACCCCTGCTAGGGGAAGGCTGTGCTGGTAGGAGCTCCCAGAAATAGGGATCCCAACCCAGGATCTCGTCTCGGTTGAGACCAAAGATCACCCTTCCCAGTCTGAGCCCTTCAGCCTCAACTGGTGACCAGCAAGCAGCCATCTCCAGATCTCCAGGACAAACCATTCCCTGTGAGCATAACTGTGAGTAACATCCAGAGACCAGGAGAAGCCAAATTCCTCCTCAGCTAGTCAGTCCCTAACACAGCAGAAGATAGTCAGAGCAGAATATACAGATTCCTGCCATATTCTCCAGGCACATGATAGGAGCAGAAGAGATACTGATTCCTGCCATACATTGCCAATACCTGCTGGGACCCAAGACTATTGCTGTAACTCATATGGATTAATGCTGCCTCCAGTAAAGACAAGTTGAATTATATTTCAAGTCTGGATCTCATTCATTACTACAAAAATCCCTCAATTAAATAAATTCACCATTAAAAGTGTCCTGTCTGACCCAGGAAGAAGTACAACAGCGACTTAAAAAGATCAAAATAGACAAATCGCCAGGACCGGATGGCATACACCCCCGTATCCTAAGGGAATTAAGTAATGTCATAGCCAGACCCTTATTTCTGATATTTGCAGACTCTATACTGACAGGGAATGTTCCACAGGATTGGCGCATGGCAAATATTTGTGCCAATATTCAAAAAGGGTCCAAAAACAGAGCCCGGAAGCTATAGGCCGGTAAGTTTAACATCTGTTGTGGGTAAACTGTTTGAAGGTTTTCTGAGAGATGCTATCTTAGAGCATCTTAACGGAAATAAGCAAATAACGCCATATCAGCATGGCTTCATGAGGGATCGGTCATGTCAAACTAATTTAATCAGTTTCTATGAGGAGGTAAGTTCTAGACTTGAACGCAGCGAATGGATGTCATATATATCTGGACTTCTCCAAAGCATTTGACACTGTACCACATAAAAGGTTAGTATATAAAATGAGAATGCTCGGACTGGGAGAAAATGTCTGTATGTGGGTAAGTAACTGGCTCAATGATAGAAAACAGAGGGTGGTTATTAATGGTACACACTCAGATTGGGTCACTGTCACTAGCGGAGTACCTCAGGGGTCAGTATTGGGCCCTATTCTCTTCAATATATTTATTAATGATCTTGTAGAAGGCTTGCACAGTAAAATATCAATTTTCGCAGATGACACTAAACTGTGTAAAGTAATTAACGCTGCAGAGGACAGTATACTGTATATATATATATATGTATATATATATATATATATATATATATACACACACTGCAGAGGACAGTATACTGTATATATATATATATATATATATACATACATACATACACACTGCAGAGGACAGTATACTGTATATATATATATGTATATATATATATATATATATATATATATATATATACATACACACTGCAGAAGACAGTATACTGCTACAGAGGGATCTGCATAGATTGGAGGCTTGGGCAGATAAGTGGCAGATGAGGTTTAAACACTGACAAATGTAAGGTTATGCACATGGGAAGGAATAATGCAAGTCACCAGTACATACTAAATGGTAAAACACTCGGTAACACTGACATGCAAAAGGATCTAGGAATTTTAATAAACAGCAAACTAAGCTGCAAAAAACAGAGTCAGGCAGCTGCTGCCAAGGCCAATAAGATAATGGGTTGCATCAAAAGGGGCATAGATGCCCGTGATGAGAACATAGTCCTACTACTTTACAAATCACTAGTCAGGCCACACATGGAGTACTGTGTACAGTTCTGGGCTCCAGTGAACAAGGCAGACATAGCAGAGCTGGAGAGGGTCCAGAGGAGGGCAACTAAAGTAATAACTGGAATGGGGCAACTACAGTACCCTGAAAGATTATCAACATTAGGGTTATTCACTTTAGAAAAAAGACGACTGAGGGGAGATCTGATAACTATGTATAAATATATCAGAGGTCAGTACAGAGATCACTCCCATCATCTATTTATCCCCAGGACTGTGACTGTGACGAGGGGACATCCTCTGCGTCTGGAGGAAGGAAGGTTTGTAGACAAACATAGAAGAGGATTCTTTACGGTAAGAGCAGTGATACTATGGAGCTCTCTGCCTGAGGAGGTGGTGATGGTGAGTACAATAAAGGAATTCAAGAGGGGCCTGGATGTGTTTCTGGAGTGTAATAATATTACAGGCTATAGCTACTAGAGAGGGGTCGTTGATCCAGGGAGTTATTCTGATGCCTGATTAGAGTCGGGAAGGAATTTTTTATTCCCCTAAAGTGAGGAAAATTGGCTTCTACCTCACAGTTTTTTTTTTGCCTTCCTCTGGATCAACTTGCAGGATAACAGGCCGAACTGGATGGACGGATGTCTTTTTTCGGCCTTATGTACTATGTTACTAATTACTCCTACTAGCAACACACTCATTTATTGCAAGTGAGCAAGCATCCAGGAGTCCAGCCGTACCAAGGTAGGAGACACCGTTGACACTATTACTACTACCACACAGAGACATTACCCCACTCTGGCATTCCTCACCTGGTACGTGAGTTGCAACACCTTAAAGGGCCCCGAGACTGTACCCTGCGCACGCTGCAATTGGCATCACAAACAAAAACTATAGACTTCTATACCCATATCCGGACCCACTGCATAATTTGGTGTCCGCCTAACCGTACCACGCCCCGGATCATTACAAATGCTTCTATCATGTGATCGAGGGCGGGCTATTTAAATACATGTCTATGTTCATTTCTATGCAACCTGCTGCTCAATTGTGTTTGACAAAGGCACTTGCATGTCAAACGCGCGTCACTTTTTCTTATGAGTGGAGAATAAAGAATTCACTATTGCATCGCAATGAGTGCCGGTTCTGTTTTTCTATCAAACTATCCTCAGGATAGGTCATCAATATCCGATCAGCAGGGGTCCGACATCCGGAACCCCTGCCGATCAGCTGTATGAGGAGAAGGCGCGCTCAGTGCGCACGTGCCGTCTCCCTGCGGACAGGAAGAGAGCATGGAGAAGGCATGCATGCACTGAGGATAGGTCATTAATAGTAAAAGCCCGGACAACCCCTTTAAAAGGATATGGATTTGCAGTTTCTGCACAGATTTTGGTATGGAATATGCACCAAATTCCACATTGAATTTAACATGTTCTTGTGGTGTCTTTTTGCTGCCGGTTTAAATTCACGACAGGACGTTCAACGGCATTGAGGGCTCATGCACACAACCATGGTTTTTTTCGGACTGCAAGTCGCAGATCCCAGCCAAATGCATGCCACTATATATATATTTTTTTTTTACTTCTGACAAAAATAAAAAAATGTATTTTTTTTGCGGTACAGACAGACGCACGCGAACAGCACACTTTTTTACAACCATTGAAATGAATGAAGAAGAGAAATCCGGCTCACTTCAGGTGAAGTATAATAGCTTTTTATTCCAGCGAAGTAAAATCCGTAAACAAGTGTACATAAATCAATCTACGCGTTTCAGACCTCTTAGGTATGTGGTCATGAGGAAGGACCCACATACCTAAGAGGTCTGAAACGTGTAGATTAATTTATGTACACTTGTTTACGGATTTTACTTCGCTGGAATAAAAAGCTATTATACTTCACCTGAAGTGAGCCGGATTTCTCTTCTTTGTTCTTTGGATTTTCACCGCATCCAGGTGCGGCATCCGTGCACCACAGGTGATTCAACCACTGCAGGTGAGAGCTGCCTTACAATTTTCTATATTGAAATGAAAAGGGTCCACATCCAATCGGATGCAGACAGAAACAACGGTCGCGTGCATGAGAGCCAAGACTGAGAAACCGCAGAACTGGTGTATTTTCTTTCCGTGTCCGTTTTTTTGTGGACCGTATGTGGAACCATTCATTTCAATGAGAGGCGCTGGTTGGAGGACATTAAGGCCTCTTTCACACGAGCGAGTTTTCCGTGAATGCACAGCATCCGGACTGAATCCTGACCCATTCATTTCAATAGGTCTGTGCACATGAGTGTCGTTTATTACTGATCTTCTCTGCATTCAGGGAAAAATAAAATCAAATCACAGCATGTTCTATATTGTACGTTTTTTCACATAGAAGGGGACGATCACAGAAGGGGCGAGAGCGGTCCGCGGTAGCCCAGAGTGTGCTGACCGGGGCTCAAAGCTCTTCACGTCCAGTGATTACTCTATACAGAGGCCTTTAGACGGCTCCAGTAGGTGCGAGAGACGATGCGACAGTACGCAAGGGTTCTTCCTTGATGTATTGTGGTTTATTGTTTTTAATGTGCGACCCTTTGTAACGGAAACACAGACTGATAGAAACCCAAAGGTCTTCTAAAGTGCCTGTGTCAATCGGTCACCCCGGTGTTGTGACCGAGAGACGACAGAAGGGAGGAGACCGGCCAGTGTCTACCAAGAGTGTGTGGGACATTAGGCTCAACGTGTTATATCGGGTTTCTGTGTTGTCCAGAACAAGGTGAAGGATCCAGAAGATGGGAAATGAGGAAAGTGCCCCGAAGGGCTACTGTTCACCCGAACAGTACGTGGCGGATCGGAGAAGCAAACACCTTCAATTGCTTTTCAATGGCTTTTGTTTCAAGATAACATGATGATTTAAGAAATTTAAGTTAAGCGTTTGAGTGCTAACCCTGCTACATCTGTATAACATACCAAAAGGTGGCACACTGCCCTGTTACGTGGCAGACTTTGTTGAATGAGAAAAGAGAGAAGTTAGAGGATGATAAATTGACAGACATGGTCCGTGTGGGGTTGGACTGTAGTAAAGAATTTGAACAGACGGGGGGAGAACAAAATTTTGATGAGAAAAGACAGAGATATTTCTGTAAACCTGGTGTTGCATTGATACATGACTTGCCACCGCCCTATAATGGCGCCGGGAAGAAAGCAGGTGGGTGGACCTGCAAAACATGTGGTCAACAGAATCCCTCCTCCCGTGATACGTGCCTTGCCTGTGGGGCTCCCCACCCACAAAACCACACCTTGGTAACTACTCCCCGGCACGTCCCATCACTTCCCGTGTTAGCTGCAGCGCCATCTTGTCCCCAGCCAACGCCCATGAACGGACCTTTAATATCATTCGGTCCGGACCCCCCCGTCACTCCTATGTCACCCCTAGTGTCCCGGTGATCTCTATGCTGTACCCGATGATAAACCCGGATGGTACTTTTATGACTCCCCGTTAGATCATGACCCCCACACCCATAATGGCGGGAGGTCAAACAGAAGAGCCCGATCAAACGCAGTCTGACGAGGCGGTAGAATCTGTGTCGGGCACAAGGACTCCCACCCTTCCCCAATTGGCACCATGGAACAGGGGGATAGTTGCACTGATGCACAGAACCCAAACACCGCCAGTCTCAGATTACTGCATTGCAAAGAAACATGCAAGATCTAGAGAGGGGCAATTACAAAACCCTTAGGGAAGCCCTGGCACTAACACATCCCCAGGGCCTGCCCAAATATGTGTCTTTCACTCCACAACACCATAGTGAATTTACTGCCTGAGACCCACCCAATGCCATTTTACAAGAAATTGTCTCAAGTGCACCAACGGTGATTACTGCTCACTGATAATTTATTTATTTATTTTATGCACTTATATAGCGCTACTATATTCCGCAGCGCTTTACAGACATTAGCATCACACTATCCCCAATGGGCCTCACAATCTAAGGTCCCGATCAGTATGTCTTTGGAGTGTGGGAGGAAACCCAGGCAAACACGGGGAGAACATACAAACTCCATGCAGATGTTGTCCTTGGTCGGATTCAAACCTAGGACCCCAGTGCTGCAAGGCACCAGTGCTAACCACTGACCCACCATGCTGCCTACTATAATGGACCACATTCCCATCCGGGTCAGAACTTTGACCCCTGGGATCATGAGTCTGTAAAAATACTTTATAGAGAAATGGGCAAAAGCAAAATTAGCAGATCATTCCACCACATTGCAGGACAGATACGGGGGATCAGTTGACCCCCACCTTTTTTCTTTTCACAGAAATGTTAGTTTAAGATCCTCTTTCTGATAAGAAACTGTCTCGCTTCTTGGTCTTTGTGGTTTTCGCTCAAATTATGTGACGCCCACGGCTGCTGGATGTCTGACAATAAAATTCTGCACTGATTCATATGAGCAAGGGGATTCGCTGCAAACCATTTTGCACCTCATCCCAGATACTCTCTGGGCCAGAGGACCCCAGGATATCGGATGCCTCAATGTCCCACCAGTCACTGTGACCCTGAAGGACCCCAAAGTCCTACCATACAAAGAGACTGGACCCAGTAGCCAGGGCAGCCCCTTCCTGTGCCAGAGCTGTACATGCAGCCAGTGCCCTGCTGGCCACCACTTCTGATATGGTACTAGGCCACCCCCTCACTATCCTAGCACCACATGACATTTCTGCCATTCTCCAACAAACACAGCCTAGGCATCTGACTAATCAACGTCACCTATGGTTGAACGGTAGCCTGCTCCTACCTGATAATGTGACTATTCAAAGATGTCACATCCTCAATCCTGCTGCTCTTCTCCCTCTTCCAAGGGGGGAGTATACTGGAGAATCTGAACATTTTATTGATCTACAGGAACACTCGAGCTGACACCTCTGAAGTCAGAGGAAAAGCCCTACCTGATCAAGCAACAAAGCAAGCAGCAGTGAAAGAGGAAGAAGAACAGACCTCACAAGTCTTGATGGCAACAACAGAGTCCACAACAGACCTAACACAGAAACCAAAAGAGGTCTCCTGGGACCTGCTAGTCCAGTTACAGAAGCAGGCCACGCCACAAGAAAAATGGGATTGGCTAAAAGAGTCAGCCCAAGAAGAGAAAGAATCTGGACTGTGGACCCAAGAAAAGAGAGTATCTCTGCCCAAAGCTCTCTATCCTCTGATAGCTTCAATAGCTCATGGGCCCACCCACCAATCTAAGACCATCATGAAAGAACTAATTGACAAAATATGGGTGGCCCCAGGGATAAAACCCCTGTCCTGGTGAGGCATACTCAGTCTTGCCTCGTCTGTGCACAGTGCAACCCGGGAAGAACTGAGCCTACACCAACCAAATGTCTCCCCAAAGCCCAGTACCCGTTCCAACGGATTTAAATTGACCACATCCAGATGCCGATGTGCCAAGGGTTTAAATATGTGCTAGTAGTGGTAGACTTGTTCTCTGGGTGGCCAGAAGCCACAACAACTGCTAAGAATTTAATGCAGGAAACTGTAGGTTCGGAGTACCTGAGGTCATTGAGGGTGATCAGGGCCCAGCATTCACTGCTAGCTTAACCCAAGAAGTCTGGAAGATGGTAGGGTCACACTTAGCCTATCACACACCCTACAGACCCCAAAGCAGCGACAAAGTCAAACGACTGAACGGGGTACTGAAGTCCAAGATGCTGAAAATGACTAGGGAGACAGGGCTCAGTTGGGTACAATGCCTGCCAATAGCACTGTTTTCAGTTAGATACACCCCTAGGCCTCCACGCCAAATTTTGTTTAGGACAGGGCCTAGGATGGGGCAGTACTTCCCACAGCAATTGCAAATGCATTTTGAATCTGTTGCAAAATATGTGATTCCCCTGAGTAAACAATTGTCTAACATACGTGCACAAGTTTTCTCTTCCATTCAAGATCCTGACTCCCTAGAGGGAAGCCACACTCTGAAACCTGGAGAGTGGTTGGTGGTCAAGAAACACGTCAGAAACACCCTCGAACCACGATACAAGGGGCCTTACCAGGTGTTGCTGACTACCCCGACCTCTGTGAAACTCGAAGGGAGGCCTACCTGGATCCACGCCTCACATTGTAAAAAAGAGTAATGGCTGTCCCGACAACCCTGGAACAATAAGCCATCAGGGTCCATCTATTTATCTTGACTTTGACTGTAGGCATATCAGCAGTGTTCACGCCACTGGGTGATGAATGGGACAATTCTCTGACACGGCACCATCAAATTCTAGTCCAGGGGTTGAATGAGACTCTGAGAGATTGTTGGATCTGTACCCACAGTCCCGTGAGTTCAACCAGTATGCCTTATTTTGCAATACCCCTGGAACTTTCTGAACTGATTGACCTGTCTAACTCGAATATCTTTCTCACTAGCATATACCGAGTTAAATCCAGTACACACAAGGACAGGGAAGTGGCCTTACCTGTCGCAGGGTGGGCAGATACCCCTTGGCTTATGATAAACAGATCGGGACCCTCGATAGATTATAGCTCTACTCCTTGGCAAGAGGGACACTGGGCTAATGTCACATGTTTTCCTGTTATTGTCTCCAAGTACAAACCAAAGGTATGACATTTAGTCCGCACATACACTCAGGTTGCAATGACTCAAAAACAGCCACGTGCAGTGTATTGGTGTAGATGCTGTGAACGGAAAAGACCTAACCTGTAACAACCATACTGTACAAGACCTTAGCACAGGTATATTAGCTAACAACACCGAAGGTCAGTTAAAAGTTTATGAGCCGGTGAAAGGGATACAATTAGCCAAATTAATTACCCAATTATTCAATAGCACAGCAGTGGCAGTTTCAGAAGACATATACTTAGTTTGTGGACACAAAGCATACAAATGGTTATCCAAGAATGTCACAGGACTGTGCACCATCGCCAGGCTTACTCCTGCTACCTTTATAGTACCACACTCTGAAATTGACATAAATGCTATTCCTACACACACCTTGTACCGCAGGGCCAAAGATAACACACCCAGACCAAACGGTAAGCCACATGTTGTAGAAATGAGCATTTCCAATAAAATTCTTAGTAGCCTTTTCATATATCCCATGAGAGTGCAGATGTGGGATCATTTGGTGGTGGCAACTGATTATCTAGATGATCAAATATGGGAAGTGATGAGACTTATGAATACCTTGAACATTGTGCAGAACCAGTGGATCGTTGTCACCAACCAACACACATTAGTTCTAGACTATGTTACAGCTAAAGATGGAGGTATGTGCCAGGTTGTGGGACCCTCTTGCTGCCATTACATAGACCTGCAGGGTAATTTGCAAGTTAAGGTGGGTCTAGAGAAAATGGCGGATCTAAGGGATAAATGGCTGGACGCACATAAAGCTGATAAAGATACATGGTGGTCTGATACCTTCTCCTTCCTTAACCCCGACAACTGGTTTAAAGGTATTGGGGGTTGGCTCATGGGAATTGTCCAAGTAATACACTCACCTAAAGAATTATTAGGAACACCTGTTCTATTTCTCATTAATGCGATTATCTAGTCAACCAATCACATGGCAGTTGCTTCAATGCATTTAGGGGGGTGCTCCTGGTCAAGACAATCTCCTGAACTCCAAACTGAATGTCAGAATGGGAAAGAAAGGTGATTTAAGCAATTTTGAGCGTGGCATGGTTGTTGGTGCCAGAAGGTCTGGTCTGAGTATTTCCCAATCTGCTCAGTTACTGGGATTTTCACGCACAACCATTTCTAGGGTTTACATAGAATGGTGTGAAAAGGGAAAAACATCCAGTATGCGGCAGTCCTGTGGGCAAAAATGCCTTGTGGATGCTAGAGGTCAGAGGAGAATGGGCCGACTGATTCCAGCTGATAGAAGAGCAACGTTGACTGAAATAACCACTCGTTACAACCGAGGTATGCAGCAAAGCATTTGTGAAGCCACAACACGCACAACCTTGAGGCGGATGGGCTACAACAGCAGAAGACCCCACCGGGTACCACTCATCTCCACTACAAATAGGAAAAAGAGGCTACAATTTGCACAAGCTCACCAAAATTGGACTGTTGAAGACTGGAAAAATGTTGCCTGGTCTGATGAGTCTCGATTTCTGTTGAGACATTCAAATGGTAGAGTCCGAATTTGGCGTAAACAGAATGAGAACATGTATCCATCCTCTGATGGCTACTTCCAGCAGGATAATGCACCATGTCACAAAGCTCCAATCATTTCAAATTGGTTTCTTGAACATGACAATGAGTTCACTGTACTAAAATGGCCCCCACAGTCACCAGATCTCAACCCAATAGAACATCTTTGGGATGTGGTGGAACGGGAGCTTCGTGCCCTGGATGTGCATCCCTCAAATCTCCATCAACTGCAAGATGCTATCCTATCAATATGGGCCAACATTTCTAAAGAATGCTATCAGCACCTTGTGGAATCAATGCCACGTAGAATTAAGGCAGTTCTGAAGGCAAAAGGGGGTCCAACACCGTATTAGTATGGGGGCACTAATAATTCTTTAGGTGAGTGTATGTAGTGATTAAGCTTGTTCTTACTTGTGTGACCCGCCTTTTAAAAAAGAATGAAGAAAACTGATGAACGACCTATCATGCTTCTCTACGATGAGGAAGAACAGAAGGAAACATCGCTCAACACAGCTCCCCCTCCTCACTAAGATGCCTGGCTGAGATAGGGCGAGATGAAGGGTACTACCACAAGTCTGATTAACCGGGAACTTATCCATTAGGGATAGGTTGTCGCCACTGTGGGTGAAGAGGTTACGAATGGTATGCCAGGGGATTCATTAGGTAAGGGAAAGTCTACAATAAAGTTTCCAAGGGGGGACTGTTATGGACTATTGATACAAAATGGATAATTGCTTGTTGAGAACTATACTGTATTCAAAATGGCGGTCATGTACCCAGCCAATGCCTATAACAAGAATCTTGCTCTTTTCTTTATCATGTGTCACAAGACGGTTTCCGTTCAGCTCAAGCAAGCAGCTTCAAAGAAAGAAGAAGTAACGGCTTCACCCACCAGCAAGGGGGGAGGGGGGGGGGACTTCCTCTTGTCATCGATGTGACAGAAAATACAGAGTTTATAGCCAATAGAAAAAGATACACGCCACCTTACACCCCCCACTCCTTTCCGTCCTATATACTGTCTGCTGTTCCGCAATAAACCAGAGATCCTGTTATGGCCCCCAGCTGTGTGTTGTCTCAGTATTGATCTCTCAGTATACGTATACTTTAACATTCATTAATTTGGAGCAGTACATCAACCGAACTGGCAGCTTGGCCAGAACCAGAAGAGTAGCTCTGGACCTATAGAAACTAATGTGGCTTGCGCGAAAAACTGAAGACATCCTGATGCAATGTGTTTTTCACTGATGGTTGCCAGGAGATGTTGAGTTCTCCTTCAGTTTTTCTTTACGCATCAAAAACAGATTGCATCCGCGCGGGACAAAACTGTAACTCTGAAAGCAACTGCATCCAAAACTTGCGTGCAAAACCATCAGTTTTTCCCTGAACAGAGCCTGACTCATTCCGTATCGCTCATGCGAAATAAGCCTAAGGCCTCATGCACATGACCGTTGTTTTGGTCTGCATCCGAGCCGCCGTTTTGGCGGCTCGGATGCGGACCCATTCACTTCAATGGGGCCGCAAAAGATGTGGACAGCACTCAGTGTGCTGTCCGCATCCGTTGCTCCGTTACGTAGCTCCGCAAAAAAAATATAACATGTCCTATTCTTGTCCGTTTAGCGGACAAGAATAGGCAATTCTACAATGGGCCGCCCGTTCCGTAAATTGCGGAAGGCACATGGGCAGCTTCCGTTTTTTTGCGAACCGTTGTGTGCATGAGGCCTAAGGCTAATTTAATGCGAACAAGTTTTCCATCTGGATGCGTTCCATTTTGTGAAGACTTAGCATCCAGAATGAATCCTAACCCAATAATTTCAATGGACCTGTGTACATGAGCGTCCTTTTTTCACTGATCATCTCTGCGTTCAGGATCAATCACAGCGTGTTCTATAGTGTCTGTTTTTGTTGCAGCCCTAACTCCATACAAATCAATGAGGCTGCGTGAAAATGATCATTACAATCACTGGTAATTTAGTTTTTCCAGAATCCATGACAGCACCAGGAGAGCGGAGAGGAGCCGCTGCATCCCTCAGTGGTCCTCAGTAGTGTTGAGCGAAGCGAGCTTCGGTTGCTTGATTCTAAACTTCGTTATAATACTGTACGGAGATTAGTCTACATACAGTATTAGAATGTATCGGCTCCGATGAGCCAAAGTAAGTTATTCGCGAAGTAGCGTGTGACTTTGTTGAATAACTTCGGTAGTTGATTTTTAAAGTGGAAAACCACTTTAAAACTTGAAACTAACTCGGCTTCGGTTTCCGAGGTACTAGTCGGAACCAAAGCTGAGTTTGGATTTAAGTTTTAAAGTGGTCTTCCACTTTAAAAATCAAATACCAAAGTTATTCAACAAAGTCACGTGCTACTTCGCGAATAACTTCAGATAATCTTCAGGGTGTGTGGAGCGGGGAACTCACCCGGCACACACCCCAGCCCGGCCAGTGCACTAACCAGGGAGAAACTACTTCCCTCTTCTTTGTGTATGCACTAAGTTCCTGCAGGTTCTCCTCTTCCTCGGACAGGAAACCTCCTGCAGGTCATCCTCTTCCTCGGACAGGAAACCTCCTGCAGGTCATCCTCTTCCTCGGACAGGAAACCTCCTGCAGGTCATCCTCTTCCTCAGACAGGAAACCTCCTGCAGGTCATCCTCTTCCTCCGACAGGAAACCTCCTGCAGGTCATCCTCTTCCTCCGACAGGAAACCTCCTGCAGGTCATCCTCTTCCTCCGACAGGAAACCTCCTGCAGGTCCACCTCTTCCTCCGACAGGAAACCTCCTGCAGGTCATCCTCTTCCTCCGACAGGAAACCTCCTGCAGGTCATCCTCTTCCTCCGACAGGAAACCTCCTGCAGGTCATCCTCTTCCTCCGACAGGAAACCTCCTGCAGGTCATCCTCTTCCTCCGACAGGAAACCTCCTGCAGGTCATCCTCTTCCTCCGACAGGAAACCTCCTGCAGGTCATCCTCTTCCTCCGACAGGAAACCTCCTGCAGGTCATCCTCTTCCTCCGACAGGAAACCTCCTGCAGGTCATCCTCTTCCTCCGACAGGAAACCTCCTGCAGGTCATCCTCTTCCTCCGACAGGAAACCACTGAAGGATGGAGAGGCTCCAAAATGTTTATTTTTTCATACCTGCAGGTTTCCTGTCCTGGGAGGCCGACCCTCTCTCCTGGTGCTGTCATAGGACGAAGGAGAAAAAAAGCAGAGGGCATCTGGATGCGTTTTTCAAGGAAGGTTGCTAGGAGATGTAGCTTTTTATTCTTCACGTGCATGAAAGACAGATGCAATGTGGATGGGAAAAACTGAAACGCTGAATGCAATTGCAGACAAAACGGATTGAACTTGAAGGAGAAACCATGTGTTTTTCACTGAACTAACCCAGAGTCCTCATCCACATTTCCGTGTCAGTGTCACGCCAGTGGAACAAAAAGCGTACATGTATCATCCGTGAAGATGTCTGAGAAGGATCCGTGCGTCCGTTTTTATCCTCCGAGTGTCATCCGTAATCCACGGACGTTGCTCAGCTGAAAATTAATATCAAGAGCATCTCCTATCTGTCTTCCCTGAAAAACAGACGCACCACGGTTACTATCTGTGTTGTGTCCGTGATTTTCACGGACCCATAGACTTCAATAGGCGTGCTTGGTCTGCATCATGGACCAAAGTAGTCTCCGTGATTTTTTTTACTGACCCATGGTGTGGACGAGGCCTGAATCATTCCTTATCGCTTGTGTGAAAGAGACCTAATACCTGACTATCTGAACTTCTATAAACCGCCACCAAGCTACTTGTATTGGAATTAGTGAGACCAACGCGTAGAACAGCAACATATTAAAAATCACATTTAATATACAAGTGCAGAAATGTACAGCGATATAAATGTCACAAGCTTATATGGCACATTATTAATAATCTCCAGTCTCCTAATCCCTGGGACCAATTACCAAGGTGGAAAGTAGTCGTTAATAGAAGGACCCACCAGGATCTGCAGAGGTTGGTTCTACAATTAAAGCTGAACCCAATTTGGTGCACAACCTTTGCAAATGTGCTGTAAAGAGGATATACAGCTTCAACCCCAATGTCCCCCACCGAGCAGTGGCACCCCGTTGTTTACAGTCCGCTCCTTTGTATTTACTGCACTTTGGTCCCATCATGGCTGCAGATGAGGGGGTCGTGTGACCAGACTTGTCCATCAAGGGTCTTCACTGAATAACTCTCCTCATTCAACTGATAGAAGGGTCTGGTAATGTGCCCCTCCATCAAAAGTAAGTTCATTTCAATATTGACGGCCTATCCCCAGGATGGGTCATTCGCATCTGATGACCACACCAAAATCTCCAGGTAAATCTCTTGGAATGTCCTGGTGTTCAATCATCTCATGAAGCCAACCAGTGGCATACACCAAGATGAAGGGGCCACCAAACCCTGAGGGCCGTTAACAGTTATTTCTTTTTATCATGCCCCACCATCTCAAGACACTCTCTTTCCCATGCCTAGCAGAAGAAAAGGGCAGCTCTGGGGTCACCTCTATGGGCTGTACTCCCCTGGTGACTGATATTGACCGTTGTGTCCTTCACTGCCATGTTGTGGAAGAAGACAATCCATGGGCAGCATTTCCCTTGAACCCCGCTTTGAATGTTCTGAGTCTTCTTGGCTCTGTCGTTGTGATCCATAGGCTTTGCCCTGGTATCCAGCAGGCACCAACTATTCCAGAACGAGTCAACCAAGGATATTCTCACCAGTACCCTGTGGGCATTCAGTGCTATTGGCATAAATTCTCTACCATCAGCTCCTTACGTTGCAGTTCGTGGCCCGGAACATCTCAGTTCTTCCAGTTTTTCAGCTTCCATCTGACAACTGCTGGTAGAGGGAGCAGATCAGCGGAGTCCCTTTGTGTCAGATTCCGAGCCAGCGTACTGAGGCATCGCTCCTCTAGAGTTGGTAAAGTGCCACAGCGTAATCCCAGGGCTAACTCTGTGCCAGGGCTGGTGGAAGAAACCATGGGAAACAGTGGCAGCTGCACCTGAGTGGAAGGGAGAATGGTCAGACACCGTAATCCAGTCACGCAGAAAGAGAAATAAAAGTTTCTGGTGTATGGTTAGATGATAAAATTCTGGCTGTCTGCAGTCCCCACTAGAGGGAGCTCAGGAGCTTACTACAGTTCATACATTGAACTCAGTAATAAAGTAGTATGCAGTCAACTCCACCTAGTGGCAGCAGGCAGAGTTTTATCATTTGACTCCATCATTCACCGTTCTTTTCAAAGGGGTTATCCAACCCCTTTAATGCCCCCCAAAATGCCCAGGCCCCTCACACAGGTTATACTTACCCTGCTCCCTGGCACCTGCTTCGCTTCTGATGCCTGCATGGCATCTCCCCCCGGCGACGGGAGGGGGCAGCCAATAGCAGGCCGCGACGGGAACGAGCCTTCCTAGCATCGCCCGGGCATTTTGGGGGGCATTATAGGGGTCAGATAGCCACTTTAAGGATCAAGTTTTTTTGCTGTTTTTAAAAAGGACCCGCTGACGTGTTGGTTTTAATGACTACTTGCATTTAATAACAATTCTGTAGCATCTATTCTTGTGTCTCTGTGTTGTGCAATTCCTATATTATTCCTGCTAGAAGCTTATGACTGAATTGCTTCTGGTTGTTACCAGTTGGGGGAGTGTCCCTGCACAGTCTGACACTGGCAGCACTAATTGGATACTGTCAGACTGTGCAGGGACACACCCACAACTGGTAACACCCATCTGGACCTTCATTGCAAATTGCTGGAAATTCATTCATAACTTCTAACAATAATATTAATAATAATAATAATAATAATAGAGAAATGGCACATCATAGAGTCATAAGAATAGATGCTCCAGAATTGTTATTACAAGGAGAATGCAAGTAGTTACTAAAAAGACATATCAGGAGAGGCGAGAGGTCCCCATTAAGAAAGTCAAGCAAAAGCTACAATCCAATGTGTAAACCAACCTACTGCTGTCTACATCTATTTAGTAGATAACTGATGTAAGTAATTAAAATTCGTCCACAACATCTAAATGGCGGCCATAAAGGTGCTATCTGAAGTTGCAAATAGGGGACTGTTTCCCAGAAACAGCGCCACTGTTGTCTATGGGATGTGTCTGGTATTGCAGCTTGGCCATATTCAAGGTAATAGAGCTGATGCTGAGCAAGATGTTGGCACAGCAGCCTCTCCGTTGTATACATAAGCAACGTCTTGCTCAGCATCAACCCTATTACCTTGAATATGGCCAAGCTGCAAACTCTCCTGGAGGCTCTCGGAAAAAAAGGTGAAACCTCCGGACAAGTTATCAAATCTCCCGAGTGCCGCAGGAGCTTCCAGCCCTGTGTGACGCTGGGATTAAGCTCAAAGACGCAGCGACCCTCGCAAAACCCAGAGGTCACTTCATGAACACGATGAACGCCTCTGACAATACCTTGTGCAGTCCTGTGAAGGCAAGTCCCAAGCTCTGCCTGTCTTTGTAAAACGTCAGCGTCCCCTCCTCCATGTTGAGATGCACGCCGATCAGCGTCCCCTCCTCGTAGAATGGCTCCGCGTATTGCTGGCTGCTGCCTCCATGCCAGATTTTGCCTTTATAGGACAGACCCCAGCTCTCTGCATCCAGGCCTGGAAAAAGTCGCAAAAAGCATTGGTAGTCATGTCACCCTAAATTTAGGTAGACCGTCCAGTGCATGGACCCCAACTTACCCAGTAAGTTGACATACTGGAAATTTCCGGCACACAGTGGGGCTCTGCTGGTGCCAACACCAACCATAACGGATAGTCCAGAGGGGGGTTCCAGGAATTCGATCTCCCAGTAATGTTCTCCTTGTAGGAAACCTGGAAGAAGAAAGCCGTATCAAATATATAAAATAATCAAAATAAAGGTCAAAGATAAAAAATATTAGACATGGGAAGGAGATGTTATGACTGGGTGTTAATTGGTTAATAATCAAGTGAATGTATAAATCATTTAATGGAATCCTTCTGTGATACCTTAAAAAACGATAAATCAGCCATGCAAAGTCAATAATAATAAAAGAAAAAAGGCAATGGCCGCCCTGGAACATCATTTTTATTATCCTTATAGCTCAGGGATGGCCAACCTGAGGCTCTCCAGCTGTTGAAAAACTACAACTCCCATCATGCCCGGACAGTCTACAGCTATCAGCCTACAGCAGGGCATGGTGGGAGTTGTAGTTTTACAACAGCTGGAGAGCCGCAGGTTGGCCATGCTTGTTATAGCTGATACAGCCCCAAAGCCCCTGCATTGGTGTAGAGTTAGATGCTAACATTCTGCCTGCATTCAGTCAGTCACCACTAGAGGGAGCCGCCTCTCGGCTTGTTTGTTTATAGTGAATGGGGCCGGAGCAGACTTCCAGTGGCACGGTAGACTAGCGTCATCATGGATCCGGAACAGCCTGCCAGACCCTGCTGCCACAAGTGTGACGGTAGCCTTAGGCCCCTTTCACACGAGCGGGTTTTCCCCACGGGTACAATGCGTGAAGTGAACGTATAGCACCCGCATCCTGACCCATTCATTTCAATGGGTCTGTGTACATGAGTTTTTTTTTTTTCACGCATCAGTTCTGCGTTGTGTGAGAATCGCAGCATGTTCTGTATTCTGCGTTTTTCACGCAGCCCTGGCCCCATAGAAGTGAATGGGGCTTCAGTGAAAAACGTATTGCGTCCGGATGTAATCTGGATGCAATGCGTTTTTTAACTGATGGTTGCTAAGAGATGTTGTTTGTAAACTGTTGCTTCAGTTTTTTTTCATGCATGTGAAAAAACGCATCAAAACGCATTGCTCCCGCAACGCAATCGCAGACAAAACTGCGAGTTTCACTGAACACATCCGGAGCCGATCCGTATCGTTCGTGTGAATGAGGCCTTAAAGGTTTTAATTCTAAAAGGGAATTTTAAGAATGATAGAGACAGAAAAACTTGGGAATTTTAAATGATGACTACATTCCAGTCATTAAAGGGGTTGTCTCATCTCAGACAATGGGGACATATCACTAGGACCCGCATCTATATCAAGAACGGAGGACTCCGGTCCGGCCACCACCAAGCCGGCTTCCCATAGACGTGAATGGGAGCACACCGCGCATGACCGACCGCCGCTCCCATTCACTTCTCTGGACCCGAGCCCACACTCGGCTATTTTGGCCGGCCCCATAGAAAGTGAATGGAGGGCGGCAGCGCATGAGCAGTGCGCCCTCCACTACTTTCGGGGCTCTGTTCTCGATATAGGTCAGGTGGGACCTGCACCTTTAAGACAATAGGGGCATATCCTAGCGATATGACCCTATTGTCTGTCATGAGACAACCCCTTTAGGCCTCATGCACACGACAGTATTTTTTCACGGTCCGCAAAACGGGGTTCCGTTGTCCCGTGATCCGTTTCCGTTTTTGTTTCCGTTTTTGTTTCCGTGTGTCTTCCTTGATTTTTGGAGGATCACCAGACATGAAGGAAAGTGAAAAAAAATCGAAGTCAAGTTTGCCTTGCAAATGATAGGAAAAAACTTACGCGGACGACAACCGTGTTTTTTCACGGACCCATTGCTAGTGCACGTGTGCCCCCGGACTGCCGCTCCATCCCCATCCATTGACTATAATGGGGGCGGGGGTGGATTTCCCGGAATGAATGCTGCCGGAATGAATGTCGGACATGTCGTAGTTTTATTCCGTGCCTCGCCGGGAACTCCGCCCCCGCCCCCATTATAGTCAATGGGGACGGAGCGGCAGTCCGGGGGCACACATGCACTAGCGGCAGGACAGATCCGACAGGCTGTTCACCCGACGGAACAGTGTGCCGGAGGTCCGTGTCGCTAGTGTGAAAGTAGCCTTAGTCACCACTAGATGGAGCTCAGGAGCTGAATGCTGACTGTTATACATTGAACACAATAATAATGCAGTGAGTTCCCTCTAGTGGCGGCTGCTGACAGAAGTATCACTTAAGTGTATATATGCAGGGAATCTGGAGCTCCCCATCTATGACATTGTATGTTTCCACCTAGAAGAGGGTCAATTTTAGTTTATTTTTTCTCTTTTGGGAGCTTTTTTTTGGCATAGGGTTAGATGCTAACATTGTGCCAGCATTCGGTCACCACTAGATGGAGCTCAGGTGCTGAATGCAGACTGTTATACATTGAACACAATAATAAAGCAGTATGCAGTGAGGTCCCTCCAGAAGTATCACTTAAAGGGATTGTCTCATCACAGACAATGGGGCCATATCGATATATCGAGAACGTAACCCCGAAAGTGGTGGAGGGTGCACTGCGCATGCACAGCCGCCCTCCATTCACTTTCTATGGGGTGGGACCCTCACCTATAAGACAATGAGGGGATATCCTAGCGATAAGATAAGATGCCTTTATTGTCACTGTACAATACAATGAAATGTTGTTTGGAGCAATCCTAGATGCCATGGACAGAGGAACAAGAACTGACATGTCCCCATTGTCTGAAATGAGACAATCCCTTTAAGTGTATGTCTATGCAGGGTATCTCGAGCTCTTTATGATATTGTACGTTTCCTCCACTTTAGTTTCTCTTTCTTTTTTGGAAGCAGTTTTTTTTATTTTTTTATCAGTTCTGCCTCCATCTACAGAGGACTGGACATCTTGAGTCCCTCAGGCGATGGCTGAAAAGGTCACAACTCCTGCTCCTAGCAAAAATAAAAAGAATCTTGAGGGTGTTGGCTGAAATCCTCCATGGTCTTGCCCCAATATTCGTACATCATGGACCAAATAATCAGGTTGATACCTGTGGTAACGGACAATATTTGAGAGGCTCCCCTCACCTGTATCCCCCCGCACTCCAGCCGTACCGCAGCTCTCCAGGACAGGATCTGTGTGGAAATAAACCTCTTGCCGACCATGGCACAGCTCCACCGACGGACACCGCTCATTTGCTTCCCACAGCCAGTTTTCCTTCACGTAGCCACATGGCATGGGGGGCATCAATGGTCCTAGCCTAAATTTACAGTCAAAACATGGCCCGTAAGTATCAAACTGATGGCACAGATCCGAGCTGGACAGGACAGAAAGGCATGGCTGCTTTCTTCGGAAAACAGCGCCACCTCTGCTGATGGGTTTTGTCTGGTATTCCAGCTCAGAAATGGAGATTAGCTGCCATACCGCACACAACCTGTGGACAGGGGCGGCGCTGTTTTAGATAGAAAGCAACCATCTAATTGCAGTTAACCTCTTTAAAGGGATCCTTCCATAATATAGAGATAATTAGTCTTGGGATACATAGGGTTATACAGGATATGACGATGATGTTTGTACAGTCCACATTCCTTAGGGTTATTATCACTACTGTAAATAACCCTTTATCTTTTTTGCGGGGGCCGCGGGACGGACATGTGGATGCGGACAGCAAGCGGTGTGTGCTGTTTGCATCTTTAGCGGCCCCATTGAAATGAATGGGTCTGCAAAAAAATGCGGATTGGAGGCAGAACAAACATACGGTCGTGTGCATGAGGCCTTAAAGGGATCATCCAGGATTAGAAAAACATGCCAGAGTTTTCTTGAAGCAATAGCGCCACACCTGTCCACAGGTTGTAAGTGGTACAGCAGCTCAGCTCCAAAGGAGCTGACCTGCAATACCAGACACAACCCACGGACAGGTGTGGTGCTGTATTTGGAAGAAAGCGGCCAAGTGTTGGATGACCCCATTAACTCTGCAGTTAACCTCAATAACCCCACTTTGGTCCAGGAAGCTGAGATACGAGGTGCTGTTAGAGGTTTCTTAGACTATACAGAAGTGTTAGCTGCCCCCACATAAGGCTGCATTCACACGAATGTATTTTGTTTCCATGTCCGTTCCTTTTTTTGTTTTGCGGATTGAATGAGGACCCATTCATTTCAATGGGTCAGCAAAAAATGCGTGTGCTATCCGCATCCGTATGTCCATTCCGTAGCCCGGCAAAAAAGATAGAACATGTCCTATTCTTGCCCGTCCGTATGGCATCCGTTTTTTTGTGGCTCCATTGTAACAACGCCTATCCTTGTCCGCAAAACGGACAAGAACAGGACATGTTCTATCTTTTTTGCGGGGCTACGGAACGGACATATGGATGCTGACAGCACACAGTGTGCTGTCCGCATTTTTTGGGTCCTCATCCTATCCGCAAATTTTTTTTTAACGGATACAGAAACAAAATACGTTCGTGTGCATGTAGCCTTAGTGGGGAGCGAAATACCTGCAGTCACCTGTGAAATATGTGCTGAAAAAGTACACCCTGGTATCACTATGGAGATGCCGTTTTTTTGCAGCCCCCCACCCATCATGGCAGCGCTGTCGTTGGGGGTCTCAGTGTGGCTGCTACAGTTACAGGGAAGTCTGTGAAATTCTATTGTAAAGGGGTTGTCCCATCATAACAAGTTCGGATGGAGAACAAGCATCTGATCGGTGGGGTTCTCCCACTTATCCACGGGGTGGTCACGCATGTGCCCTGATGGTCCATCCAACATCATGGGACAACCAAAGGGAAGACGAGTGTAGTGCCCGGTCGCCTCCAGCCGTCCTAGAGTTCAGTGGAGCGGCAGTACGCACGCATGTCCTCCACGCTGTTTATTCCGCCACCTCATCCTTGTGAGTGGTTAAAAATGTGTGACTATACCCAAAAAATGAGATATTCCCATGGAGTGGCAAAAGAGATACAGAGGAGGGCTACCTGTAAATGGCCACATGGGAAAAACCTTTACGTCTTTTCGGTACAATCTGACAATGTTGCCCAGGTTTTGGGGGACGATATAGGCTTACCCGGTGTCAGTGTGCTGCTGTCCTCGTCTGCCTCCCATCTCTGCTGATAGTCTTCTGCTTGTGTTTTTATCGAAAGTAGCGCCTAGCCCTCGTGAAGAATCTTCTGACTCTGCCAATAGGATCCAGAGAGAGGACTCCGGCCTCCAGAAGGCAGCCTCTGATTGGAGGCTGCTGTTATCTACACACAACACGTAGACACACTCCCTGGGGCATCGTCCAATTAACCCTTGAAGCACCACCCATATGGTCACCAGATAATCCACTTGTCATTATTAACCCTGCTGGATTACACACACACAGAGCTGGTTTAGCCCCCCCCCCCCTCCTCCTCCTGGTTACCCCATCAGGTCACACGAGTACACGCTGCTTTCTGCACATTCTGTTCTATAGGACAAACACCATCCGCCTCAAATTACAGACCGCAGGCTAGTAGGACGGGAAACGGTGTGAATATACCACCATCTACTGCCGCAGGAATATGCATTAGCCTCAGGAGGTGGCGGAGGCGATAGGGCTCATTCACACTTGCTATGCAATTACGGATCCGATACAGATGCGAAATTTATTTTATTTTTTTACAATTTGTTCTGAGTTGCCTGTTTTTCACCCATATTTGTTCCATTTCTTGTTATTTTTTTTGTTTGATGTTTTTTGCAATGTTGTAGAAATACAGACAATGGAACAAACAAACAAACATTCACGAGAACTGCACAAATGAATTTTTAAAGACAACCCATTGTTTTCTATGGGCTAAAAAGGCAGTCAGGAGGATCCAATAGGGCATGCCCCGTCATGAAAAAAAAAAAAAAAAAAAAAAAAAAAAAGTGAATAAAAAGAAATGTATGAGCGACAATGGTTGAACCTTACACACGTGTAGAGAACACTCGTAAGCCACGTGTAAGGCTACATGCACACGACCGTATGTGTTTTGCGGATCCGCAAAAAAAAAACGGATGACTTTCCGTATGGCATCCGTTTTTTTTGCGGATCCGTTGTAATAATGCCTATCCTTGTCCGCAAACTAGAAAAAAATAGGACATGCACTATTTTTTTTTGCGGAGCAACGGAACGGACATACTGATGCCCGGTACCAGACGGTGACATATCCCATTAAAGGGCATCTGCACTGCTGAGAAAAATTATGTTTTAATAGATGCAAATGAGCCTCTAGGAGCAACGGGGGCGTTGTCATTTCACCTAGAGGCTCTGCTCTCTCTGCAATTGCTGTGCCCTCTGCACTTTGATTGACAGGACCAGGCATGATGATGTTTTCAATGCCTGGTCATGTCATTCAAAGTCCACAGGGCGCGGCAGGTGCAGAGAGAGCAGAGCCTCTAGGAGTAACGGCAACGCCCCCGTTGCTCCTAGAGGCTCATTTGCATTTACTGAAGTAAAACATCATGTTTCTCAGCAATGCGGGCACATATCAACATGGGACCAACACAGACGCCTTCAGCTGCCAAGTACATTCACACCACGGTCCGCAAAACATACGGATGACGTCCGTGTGGCATCTGTTTTTTTTTTATGGGATCCATTGTAACAATGCCTATCCTTGTCTGCAAAACGGACATGAATAGGACATGTTCTATCTTTTTGTGGGGTTACAGAATGGACACGGTGTGCTGTCCCCATTTTTTGTGGACACATTGAAATGAATGGGTCCGCATTCTATCCGCAAAAAAACAAACAAATACGAAACGGAGGCAGTGTCTGATCTATGGGAGCCGATATACACACATTTATATTAGTTATTACATTACATGGTAGGACTGGCACAGGCCCTCCTGAAGACATACACTTCTTTGCAGCCATCCATCCATATATCATGCTCCCCCCCTCCCCCTCCAGTACAACCAGCAGCAAGTTTATCTAGTTGTCTGCAGGTCTAATACAGCCTTTAGTTTATGTGCAAGACAGCCACAGATAAACTTTGTGAAGGCTCAGGTAACAGCCCCTCTCCAACAAACAATTAAGAACTGGATGATCAGGCTAGGGCTACACGCCTGAGCAGCAGTGATCCCATAGAGATGAATGGGATGGCCGTAGCAGTCGCAAGAAATCCAAGACCATCCTGGCCACGACAGGTGTCGCAGTGTAGCCCTAGGGGATTGTGTGTAACCACACTGATAGTCGTGACTTAATCCCCAGGGAAGAGTCGCTAGATTATACAGTCAGAGCCCCTATAGAACACCAGACCCCAGCCTGCTGCGGTGCGCAGTATTCACCATGCTGCCTGCGCTATGCTTTAAATGAAATGGTACCTAGTGATGGCTGCGAATCTAGCTACTATTCAGAGTCTTGTGACACCAGATGGATCCTCCTGTCCCCAGGAGCATTAAGAGCCAGTACTAAGGTAAGGATACAAGAAGCCTAGTAGCAGCAGCCACATTGGTGGTATGTGGTAGCATCTCCGGCACTAGTACGGCTGAACGTGGTGGCTGCTATTAGTATGAATGTGTTTTATCGTAGGCATACCTGCACTGTTTAGACAGGGCTACTGGGCTGTGCAACTACCTGTGTTTTATATGAATACAGTGGGCAGAAATATACAATCTGGCAACCCAACTTCCCCGCATACTGCCTTTAGGGGCTCTGTTCCAGCTTCCCCGTATACTGCCTTTAGGGGCTCTGTTCCAGCTTCCCCGCATACTGCCTTTAGGGGCTCTGCTCCAGCTTCCCCGCATACTGCCTTTAGGGGCTCTGTTCCATCCTCCCCGCATACTGCCTTTAGGGGCTCTGCTCCAGCTTCCCCGCATACTGCCTTTAGGGGCTCTGTTCCAGATTCCCCGCATACTGCCTCTAGGGGCTCTGTTCCATCCTCCCCGCATACTGCCTTTAGGGGCTCTGTTCCAGATTCCCCGCATACTGCCTTTAGGGGCTCTGCTCCAGCTTCCCTGCATACTGCCTCTAGGGGCTCTGTTCCAGCTTCCCCGCATACTGCCTTTAGGGGCTCTGCTCCAGCTTCCCCGTATACTGCCTTTAGGGGCTCTGTTCCAGATTCCCCGCATACTGCCTTTAGGGGCTCTGTTCCAGATTCCCCGCATACTGCCTTTAGGGGCTCTGTTCCAGCTTCCCCGTATACTGCCTTTAGGGGCTCTGTTCCAGCTTCCCCGCATACTGCCTCTAGGGGCTCTGTTCCAGCTTCCCCGTATACTGCCTTTAGGGGCTCTGTTCCAGCTTCCCCGCATACTTCCTCTAGGGGCTCTGTTCCAGCTTCCCCGCATACTGCCTTTAGGGGCTCTGTTCCAGCTTCCCCGTATACTGCCTTTAGAGGGCTCTGTTCCAGCTTCCCCGCATACTGCCTTTAGGGGCTCTGTTCCAGATTCCCCGCATACTGCCTTTAGGGGCTCTGTTCCAGCTTCCCCGTATACTGCCTTTAGGGGCTCTGTTCCAGCTTCCCCGTATACTGCCTTTAGGGGCTCTGCTCCAGCTTCCCTGCATACTGCCTCTAGGGGCTCTGTTCCAGCTTCCCCGCATACTGCCTTTAGGGGCTCTGTTCCAGCTTCCCCGTATACTGCCTTTAGGGGCTCTGTTCCATCTTCCCCGCATACTGCCTTTAGGGGCTCTGTTCCAGCTTCCCCGTATACTGCCTTTAGGGGCTCTGTTCCAGCTTCCCTGCATACTGCCTTTAGGGGCTCTGTTCCAGCTTCCCCGCATTATGCCTTTAGGGGCTCTGTTCCATCTTCCCCGCATTATGCCTTTAGGGGCTCTGTTCCAGATTCCCTGCATACTGCCTTTAGGGGCTCTGCTCCAGCTTCCCCGTATACTGCCTTTAGGGGCTCTGTTCCAGATTCCCCGCATACTGCCTCTAGGGGCTCTGTTCCAGATTCCCCGCATACTGCCTCTAGGGGCTCTGTTCCAGATTCCCCGCATACTGCCTTTAGGGGCTCTGTTCCAGCTTCCCCGTATACTGCCTCTAGGGGCTCTGTTCCAGCTTCCCCGCATACTGCCTTTAGGGGCTCTGTTCCAGCTTCCCCGTATACTGCCTTTAGGGGCTCTGTTCCAGCTTCCCTGCATACTGCCTTTAGGGGCTCTGTTCCAGCTTCCCCGCATTATGCCTTTAGGGGCTCTGTTCCATCTTCCCCGTATACTGCCTTTAGGGGCTCTGTTCCAGCTTCCCCGCATACTGCCTTTAGGGGCTCTGTTCCAACTTCCCCGTATACTGCCTTTAGGGGCTCTGTTCCAGATTCCCCGCATACTGCCTCTAGGGGCTCTGTTCCAGATTCCCCGCATACTGCCTTTAGGGGCTCTGTTCCAGCTTCCCCGCATACTGCCTTTAGGGGCTCTGCTCCAGCTTCCCTGCATACTGCCTTTAGGGGCTCTGTTCCAGATTCCCCGCATACTGCCTTTAGGGGCTCTGTTCCAGATTCCCCGCATACTGCCTTTAGGGGCTCTGTTCCAGCTTCCCCGTATACTGCCTTTAGGGGCTCTGTTCCAGCTTCCCCGTATACTGCCTTTAGGGGCTCTGTTCCAGCTTCCCCGTATACTGCCTTTAGGGGCTCTGTTCCAGCTTCCCCGTATACTGCCTTTAGGGGCTCTGTTCCAGATTCCCTGTATACTGTCTTTAGGGACTCTGTTCCAGCTTCCCTGTATACTGTCTTTAGGGACTCTGTTCCAGCTTCCCCGCATACTGCCTTTAGGGGCTCTGTTCCAGATTCCCTGTATACTGCCTTTAGGGGCTCTGTTCCAGCTTCCCCGTATACTGCCTTTAGGGACTCTGTTCCAGCTTCCCCGCATACTGCCTTTAGGGGCTCTGTTCCAGATTCCCTGTATACTGCCTTTAGGGGCTCTGCTCCAGCTTCCCCGTATACTGCCTTTAGGGGCTCTGTTCCAGATTCCCTGTATACTGCCTTTAGGGGCTCTGCTCCAGCTTCCCCGTATACTGCCTTTAGGGACTCTATTCCCTACCCCCTTGTTTTTCTCTATTATTAATTATAAAAAATGAAACCTTTTGGTTTAGTTTTAACGTTTCCTAACAAGTCAGTGAATTCTATTCAGCATCAGAAGCGTTACTTATATACCTAATGGCTGTGAAAAAAATGATACAGACAAGAATAGGACATGTTCTATTCTTTTGCAGGGCGGACATGCGGTAACTAAATGCACACGGAGTCATTTCCGTTTTTTGTGGACCCATTGAAGCGAATGGTTCCGCATACGGACCTGTAAAAAAACAGAACGGAAAAGGAAGAAAAATACGTTTGTGTGCATGAGCCCTTAAAGGGGTCTTTAGAGTATTTTCTCAGGATAGGTCATCAATATCTGACTGGTGGGGGTCTGACACCCGGGACCCCCATGCCGATCAACTGTTTGGGGAGTCCAGTGAGCTCAGAGGCATCCTCGCAGCTTACCCTTGGCCAGTGACGTTACGTTCATCGGTCACGTGGCCAAGGCGCAGCTCAGTCCCATTCAAGTGAATGAAGCTGAACTGCAACCCCAAGCACAGCCTCTATCCAATGGACGGCACTGTGCTTGGTGAGCTGTCAGAAAGCTGTGGCCTCCGGTAGGGGTCCAGGGTGTCAGATCACCAATGATCCAGAGGATAGCTCATCAGTATAAAAACACTCAAGAAGAAATTGCTACTGCATCTTAAAGGGGTTTTCTATTTACAATCTTTTCCTATTGAGTTTCCTAACAGTTTCTACTACTTTAAAACACCTACCTCAGGTCACCACACTTCAGTATTGGGATTTTTTTTTACATCATTCTGTCCCTTTAAAGAATATTTAAACTTGAGCATGACTGGCCTGCTTTGCCGCTAACAAGGAGGCAACATGAAACTTCCTCTACTGCTTGCACTGCCATTCACACTGAGCTGGAGAGTTGTCTCTCTTGGCCGACAGCTATTCCTTCCTCCCCATACACACGCACGCTAGGCTTGGCAGAGTGTGCATGTGTTCTCCATAGGCAGATGGGAAGCAGCAGCTGCCAGACCCCGAGATCTGCAACTGGTGGAGAATTAGGAAAACCTTATAAACACAGTCGGCTGTTTCTGCCAAAATTGGCGGGTTCAGCCAACATTCCCCTAATTAGCCACCTTAACTCACAACCTTCTAGTTACAGGGGTATTCCCATCTCAAAATTTGTGGCATTTCGCTACAATATGCCATCAGTGTCAAATACGAGTGGGTCCCAGAGGTGGAACCTGCACCCAACTCCAGAACAGGACCCCCGAAGTGAAGGGGGAGCAGCCGTTCATGTGCAGCGTCCTCTCCAGTCACTGCTATGATACTTCCAAAAATAGCTGTAGATGGAGAGATGGAGTGTGGCCGCGAATGCGCAACTGTTCTCCCTTCACTTTGGGAGCCCCTTTGTGGAGATAGCAGGTCCCAGAGGTGGGACCCACATCTCTTATCTGACACTGATGGCATATTCTAGCGATATGTCGCAAATGCTGAGATGGGAATACCCCTTTAAGACTGACACCAAACACCAGTCCCAACAATATAAAACAAAGCTGTGAAAGATCCCTTAGAGCCAGGGTTACTCCTTCTCCTCCGCCAAGAACCTCAATGAGGTTAAGGCTACATTCAGACGACTGTGTTTTGTGCTCCACAAAACACTGATACCAGCCGTGTGTGTTCCGCATTTTGCGGAACGCACAGGGCCAGATCTATATAGAAAGGCCTATTCTTGTCTGCAATTGCAGACAAGAATAGGACATGCTTTATATTTTTTTGCGGGGCCGTAGAACGGAACTAAGGGTGCAGACAGCACACGGTGTGCTGTCCGAGTCTTTTGCGGCCCCATTGAAATAAATGGGTCTGTACCCATTCCGCAAAATTGTGGAATGGATGCGGACCCAGAAATTCGGTCGTCTGAATGCACCCTAACTGGGGAAAATCCTTGTTACTTGTATTCCCATCAAGGCCAAAACGGAAAAGGGTGGAGGCCACCTACCAGAGTGACATACAAAACGGCACAAATCTTGTAAATACATAGATTTATTTTATAATACATATCTGAATTACATCTTTCATTATAACAGTGCTGGGTTTCCTCCTTCTGGATGCAATGGAAGTACTGGGAGGGGGTGGGGTAGCAGCAATAAACCCTCCACAGATTCCTACTAAACACTAGACATCAGAATGTATGTGACGAAGCCCGCAGTAATCTAACTCCTGCAGACACAACTACCCTAAGGAGTACCTGAGAGCCTCCTAATAAACTGATATAAAGTGTTCTGCTGTGCGCCAACACTTACCTATTAAGCCTCATGCGCACACGTCCGTGGAACACGGACCGCGAGATACCGGCTTGGATTCCTGCTGAGTGCAGGAGCGCACGTCGTCATTGGTTGCTATGACGCTGCGCCCCCGCTGCTGTACAGTAATACACTCGTATAGATAATATGAGTGTATTACTGTACAACAGCGGGCGCACGCGTCATAGCAACCAATGACGACGTGCGCTCCTGCACTCAGCAGGAATCCAAGCCGGTATCTCGCGGTCCGTGTTCCACGGACGTGTGCATGAGGCTTTAGTGTTCTAATGTACAATGTTCTACATTTGCTGACTGGTAGATAAATCAGACGGGGAGAAAGCAGATAGTTGGTGCTAGCTCGGAGCAGTCTGCAGAACCCCTTTAGATAGATGTGGATGATAGTGCTGCTGTAATTACACCTTTTCAACATTCGGGGCAGCAGTGAGTTACAGCAAAAGGGCTCGCTGGACATAAAAATTAAAGGGGTTGTCCGAGATACCGCAATAAAAAATCTGACATAGCCTAAGATTTAAAAAAAAAAATCTTCTTATACTCACCCATTACTACAGTGGCGTTCTCTAGTCCGGTCCTTACATACTGCAGTGGGGACGTGCTAGTATATGGAACATGTTTACTGCAACCAATCACGATAGGCTGCAGCAGTCACACTCTGCACACCTGCATGTCACATGTGGGCACGTCATGGACACTGTGACATGCAAGTATACAGAATGTTACCGTTGCAGCCAATCTCTGCCCTCAGTGTTAGACCGCCGAGGACAGAGACTGGCTGCAGTCGTCATGTGGCGAGTACAAACATCAGGCAACGGTAGGGGGTGTCCAAAATTTAAAATGATCTTGGACAACCCATTACACACGGCCAGCGTCAGCGGAGACGCTGTCAAATAAGGAAACCCCTTCTTAGGACAGTTTTAGACGACAGTGTTCAGTCCGGGGAACACACTTTTTGCTCATCTGACGTGGATTTGCAGCATCATCATAATTGATGATGTCGTGAATTCCTTCATCGTCGTCAGTTTGCTGAACTGCAGTCACATAATGCCGTGACTACAGTCCAGTAGGTCTGCAGTGCGATGGGACATGCTGCAAATCTGCTTCAGATGAGCGGTGTTCATTCCACTCACAGCGCGTTTCCCGGACTGAATGCTCGTCCAAAATTAGTCTTGAGATGCACACAGGCAAGACAAGCTGGGGCAACCATATAATGGTAGTGCTGTATTTACAAGCGCATTTACCCCGCGTGGGGCATGTAATCTGCAGTGCAACCTGGCAGTCTGTGCCCTGGCATTATATTTACAGTAACTGGCTGTAAAGTCACAAGAGTATAGAGTTATTCTCCATGCCTTGCCTTCTGATCCTTCCTCTGGACTTAAAGAAACCAGGTTCCTGGTGGTAAGATTACCACGCTCATCATCAGCAAGTCCTGTACAGTTAGCAGCTGTGCTACAAGAATGCCTTATAGAAGTCCACAAAGTGCTTCTGGAAATCAGAATTACAAGTAGGGGCACAACAAAAAAACTAATGGCCTGAGTTTGAAGAGCAGGACTGGGCAATTGGAGGCACTCCGAATCCTGCAGGAGGTGGCCTCCAGCATAAGTTCTCCTCATCTTACTGCAGGGAATCAACAAAGGCATCAAACTCCTCCATGTTTTTTTCATGCATGGCCAACTTTTCCGGCAGCGAATCCTATGGAGAGGCGAAAGAGAGTGAATTTAGGGAAGTAGACAATGTGGGTATGAATAAAGGGAAAGAATCTGTGCTGGTGGGATGACTCCCCCATATATTCCAGGCCAATGTTCAACAAAAAAGTGTACCAAAATATATTCTATGCTTTCATGGTCCTGTGTCATTAAAGGGGTTGTCCAGGCTACAAACGTTGACGACCTATAGTCAGGATAAGGGTCCATTCACACATCCGTATGAATGGGTCCGCATCTGTTCCGCAATTTTGCGGAATGGGTGCGAACCTATTCATCTCAATGGGGCCACAAAAGATGCGGACAGCACACCGTGTGCTGTCCGCATCCGTAGTTCCGTTCCGCGGCCCCAAGAAAAAGATAGAGCATGTCCTATTCTTGTCTGCAGCCACGGACAAGAATAGGCATTTCTATCACAGGGCTGGCCATGTGCGGTCTACAAAATGCGGAACGCACATGGCCGGTGTCTGTGTTTTGCAGATTTGCGGACGTGTGAATGGACCCCAAGTCTTCAATATCGGATCTGTGGTGGCTTAACCCCAGCACTCCCACTGATATACTGTATATATGGCTGCTCAAAACAGCATAGGAGCTGGAAGCAGACACCTCCATACACTGTGTAGTGGCTGTGCTGGGGTACTGCAGCTTGGCTCCTATTCAAGGGAATGGGAGCTGCAGTATACCGGCGTCATCTGCTTTCACCCCATCCACTGTATAGTTAAAAGAGAAAAGAGAAAAAGGTCCTGCTCGGTTAAAATGTTACCTTTATTTTTCAGTGCAGATAAAAGCCAGTTACAGTCCAGTCTACATGTTTCGGATCAGAGACAGTAGCGATCCTTACTCATGACATGTCATGAGTAAGGATCGCTACGGTCTCTGATCCGAAACATGTAGACTGGACTGTAACTGGCTTTTATCTGCACTGAAAAATAAAGGTAACATTTTAACCGAGCAGGACCTTTTTCTCTTTTTACTCAAGTAACGCTGTGGTTCTTGGCGTGGTCCGTGCTTGGTGTGACAGGGTTTGAGCACGCCTACACTTTTTCTTTGCCATCCACTGTATAGCTACCAGAGCCACAGCTACTCGGAACAGCTGATCAGTGGGGGTGCTGGACCCCCACCGGTCTGATACTGATGACCTATCCTAAGGAGAGGCCATCAATGTCTGTAGCCCTGACAACCCTTCTAAAGTGACACTCTACCTCTATTCTTCGGGTGGTGCAGCAGACAGTAGCCCCCACCTGTAAAAGGATTGATTGAGGTAATTTGTGAAGGTAATTTACTAATATAGGTGGAGTATTATTTTAAACGGGAACTCCTTCCACAGTGGAACCCCCTAATACTTTACTAATCTTATACCCAATTTAGGCTAATTTCCCCATTACATTTTTGCGCAAGGTAAAAAAATAAAAATTTAATTTAATTTTATATATATATTTGTAATTTGGCTCCATTTTACCATTCCTATTAGGGACTGCTCTTAGGTCATCATAAAACCCTATGGTGATCACTTGAAGCAGGGGCGGTCCAGCTGCCAAATGCCACAGATGCTAAAAAGCAGCCACAATGCAGCTGCCTGAATACGGCCTAAAAGGGATTACAATTTACTGCTAAAATAAAGAGTATATCACTGGATCACAATATATACCGGGTACATATACTCCTATGTGGTACTGAACACTGTAGTTTGCTGTTTTCTAACATACTTTTGGTGTAGGACTGTCCCATAGGAACCTATGGGGACTGCTTATGATTGATGTTGGGTAAAAATGCGGTTATGAACAGAGCCTTACTTGTTCAGGAGTATTAATCAGTTGCTGGTGAGGTCTGCCCTATAGTAAAAGCAACACCATTTATTAAAATCACGAGGGGGACTGTCAAAGACCCCCACTGTAAGTAAAACACGCACCACTGAATAATAGTACCTAAAACTAGTATGTGATGACATTTACTAATATAAGCTGCTTTGCCATGCACTTCATTACAGAACGGTGCCTCTTATGGGTAATAATCGGCACTGGAGACCCTAATTGTGAGATGCTCTCTATCACATAAGCTTTCCTGCAATGCAGTGACCCCCGATTAGATACGGGTGCCTAGAGGATATACCCCGCCAACCCACACCATGTTTCAAGGGGAAACCGAGCTGTTAATGCAGGCGGGCAAGCAGGGGGTGGCTGGTAGCATTAATGAATGGAGGCGCAGTCCTCCAGCAACCTTTAAAAATAAAATTCTCACCAGGTCTTCTGCCATTGACTGGATAGCGATATCAATAGAAAGGCTGCTCAGCTGAGGCGGGTTCTGAAATTCCCGATAGAAAGTCCCCACGTCCATAGGAAGGTCATCTTTAGAAAAAGCCGGTCGCTAAAAAAGAAAGAGAAAAAAAATGAAATAGTTACTTTTTTCTTAAAATCAGATGTTTATTAAAGTTTTTTGGGGGGGGGATTTTCATACTGATGACGTATCCTCAGAATCCTTATTGCTAATCTTACACAAGCTCTTTGAATATTTATCTCACATGTTATTTTTTACTACGTAATAATGTACAGAGAGAAGGGAGCAGCACATGGCAGCGAGCCCATTTAAAGAGATCGGCCAGGAGTGATATAGTCTAAAACCACTCTGTGTAAATGGACATCCTTGAAGGTGTGAGCGGGCAGTATTATGCCATAAATGTGACTTGCATTAATGCCCCTTTACACTGCTCAGTTGAGGAGACGATTGTCGGGAAGGAACCGCCTACTTGTCAAAGAGACGCTGTATTTACATGCGAGGATCTCCTCCACAGTATGGGGAGGAGTGATCACTAATGCCATCTCTCACCCCCATACAAAATCATTGTTTACCAGCAGCATAGTACCGTTTAGACAGAACGATCTGCTGCCGGCAAACGAGGATTTAAGTGACCACACCAATGATCTGTTACCCGATAAACGAGCGTTTGGCTTGTTCATCATATAAATCGGCAGCACCTTTATACCGGCAGATCATCGCTAACGAGCGTCCGCGAGTTAACAACAATCTGCACGACCATCGGGCAGTGTAAAGCGCCCTGTGTGCTTGATGTGGCGATCTTGTTTTGAAAAGATAAATGTAATTAGAAGGGTGGGGGCACTTACAAAGTCCACCATAACAAAGTCATCCTGGGGCACTTCACTGCTTGAGCAGGAGCTCTGCAGGCTGCGGGCATCTGGTGTCACCTCCTCTGGAGTCTCGGGACAAACCAACTGAAGCAGAAGAGGAAACAGAGACATTGATCGTACCTTTACGTTAGGTGAAGTGGCATATTGGTAGCACTAAGGTACTAATGTGACTAGGATCAGGGGTAAGGACATACCATGGGGTCGGTGTTCTCCACCTCAATTAGTTTGGGTGCAAACACTGCGAATGGTATATCTGTGCTAGCGTAAGTGACCTGTGAAGAGACGAAAAACGGTTCACGTTGGTGGCTTACAGGGGTTGCCCACTATCTATGACTGGCTGCACATGTGCTGCGAACACCACACATACAGCTAGTAACAGGCACTGATAAACCATTGGTGCCGATGTCTGATGGCTTAATATGCCTAATTTATGTTCATCTGCTTTTCTAGAGCTTTGCTCCCAAAATGTCTGTTCATGGAGGGTTTTGGGACTAGTCCAGTCCATCAGCGGCCTCCATTTACTTACACTAGAGACACACGGGGGAACTAGCGCCTGGGCAGTCTGCCCCCAGTCGGATTGTAACAGATAGTGGCCAGCCCCTTTAATAGGACTCGTACATTCTTACATACTCTAAGGGCTCGCTAACATGGATCAAGTATTGGGAGTCGGACAATTATCAGGGATGAACGTTCATACGAATGCACGTTCCCGATAACTTCCCAGTGTAAGAAGTGTCACCAATCATCTGACATAGGAGCATACGCAGGGGTCGAGTCGAGGGGGAACGCGTGGGAACGGCGTTCCTGCACTTTTTTCATGGCAGGAACGCCGTTCCCTTTCAGGGCAAAAGGACCAGGAGGGGAAGCGGTGAAATCAGATTCACAGGGGGCGGAGCGGAGACGAGGCCCTGCGTGACTCGCTCTGTACAGTGCAGGCTAAGTGAGGAGGGAAGGGGAGCGGCTTCAGTTGAGGACGGAAGACTCACTGACTCACTGACTGACTCTCCCCCCCCCGGCTGAGAGCTCCCCTCCTCCTATCCTGAGCCTGCGACTGCCTGGCGTACCTACCATATAGGCAGACCACGCAGCTGCTATGGGGCCCGTGAGGAAGGGGGGGCCCTGCAGTGGAGGAGAGTCCCCGCCCCTGTCTATCTTCCTAACTGTCTCCGGTCTTCTAGCCCCGCCTCCTAGCTCCGCCTCCTGCCTGTTAGCTCCGCCCCCGCCTGATTCCTCTGGATTGCCACAACCAGTAATGAAGTGAGTGAGGACTTGTAGGTGAGGACAGTGCAGAGGTGTGTGTGTGTGGAGGGGGGTCACTCAGCTTTCCCAGGCTATTCCTCTGCACATATGCCATTCAGAACAGGAGGGAAGCTGGGTGTCACTACATTATGTGACATAATGTGACTCAGCTTTCCTGATGTCCTGCATGGCACAAGTGCAGAGGCAGGAGAAGATATGAGGGTTGTGTTACTCAGCTTTCTCATGTCTCTCCACATGTGCCATGCAGGAGAGCAGAAAAGCTGGGTGCTATTACATCATGTGATGTCACTCAGATTTCCTGCTATCCTGCAAGGCATAAAAGCTATGGGGCCCAATGATTTCTGTGTATGCCCCTGCCTGACTGTCTGCTGAGGTGAGCGTGGCTGGACCATCCGAACGGACCGGGGTCCTGGTGGTCCGGTCCAGACCAGTCTAAGTGTCTGTGACTGTCCCTGAGTGAGTCCGGGGGCCCTAACCCGCCTGGTGGGAGCGCCGGTGGCCAGCAGCCCCAGACCAGACCAGTCAATACCCCCTCTTTTATCTCAGTCAGTACTCTCATCAGATGTGACTGCAGGCAGCACAGCAGTAGGCCAGAAGAGATCGATCAGCCAGGATTAATGTGCACAGCCTGGGTGGGAGGCCCCCCTTACCCTGGCCTTAGGCAAGTGAAAAACTGCCCCCCCCCCTCAATCTTAGGCAAGTGACAAACCCAGCTCTGCTACATCTACAATGAGCAACTACAACAAATGTAATGCCAAACTGCAGTTCCTCTATGCGATTGTGATGCCTCAGATAGCTTCCACTGGACCCACAGCCTGTGGGTCCAGTGGAAGCTATCCAAGGCATCACATAGAGGAACTGCAGTTTGGCATTACATTTGTTGTAGTTGCTCATTGTAGATGTAGCAGAGCTGAGTTTGTCACTTGCCTAAGAATGAGGGGGGCAGTTTGTCACTTGCCTAAGCGAGGCCTCCCACTGTGCACATTAATCCTGGCTGATCGATCGCTGCTGCTCTCACATCTGATGAGAGATTTCCTAAGGGGGTATTGACTGGCATTAGGGACGGGCTGGTGGATGAGGGCAGCCACCCAGTCCTGCCTATGGATCACCCAGTTTGCACTTAGCTATGCCCAGGCCCCATGCCAGGGGGTCCCTGATGTATTAACTGACCAATAACATGGAGATCCCAGTGCCAGCTGCCTTGCTGGTGGACGATTGGCATATACTTATGCTGTGGGCCACAGCAGAAGTATATGCCAATCGTCCACCAGCAAGGCAGCTGGCACTGGGATCTCCATGTTTATTTCATGTTAATTTTGCAGTTGTTTGTGTAAACTGGCACTTTACAATAAATTTTGCACTGAATTTTCAGCGAAATATATATATATTTTTTTTTGGGGGAAGGGGGGGGGGGGGGGGGGTTGCAGTGGATCTTGGGTAAGTTCCCACACTTTTTTCCCCAGGACTTGACCCCTGAGCATACGCTTGTTCGTTAAGAGATCACATCTTTCAGGCTCAACCTAAAATCATTGTTTGCGGGCAGCACATCATCTTATGAAAACAGGGATGTACTGGACACAAATCATAAAATCTGCATGAGGATTACAGATCGTAGCAGCGATCATTCTTCCCAACACAGAGGGGACGACTGCTGGATACATAGGCAGCACTACCCCAGGGCAACGATCAAAAGCCAATAGTTTATTCCCAATCATTGCCCTATGTAAAACGGCCCTAAGGCAGTACTCACCTGAGGGGAAGGTTTGTCCACAAAGGCCCCAACTTTACGGGTGAAAAGGATATGAGGAGACTTATTGGGGGAAGAGCTCCTCCCTGCAGTGCTGCTGCCAGACGGGATATCCGCTTCCTCACTGCATAGAAAAGCAAGGACACATGAATCCAGTGCAGCATTCAGACTGGAAGGAGTATAGACAGGCTGAGGGCCTACCTGCTGGAAGCAGTGCCAGTTACATGTAATGGTGAAGTCAGAACCGCTCTGTCATGATCTGCTTGAGTACCATGTGCTGGTTGGGCTGTAATATTGGGCAACCCCCCTTCCTTTCCTGGTACCATCATCTATTAACATAACCAACATTAGGGTTAGCCCAAAAAAGAAGTTTTCTTGGAGAGTGTAACTCCAAAAGCTTATTTCATAGTCATTTCCTTACACACAAGCATGGGCGTACACAGACCTCCTACTGTAGTATAAGCCCCCTGCCCCACGTCGTTTCCAAGTATGCAACAATTATTCCCAGGCAATGCAGAATTTCAGATTTTTTTATATATTTTTTTTTTTAAGTGGATGAAATTATAATGAAAAAAGTCACCACTTATCCCACATCTATGTCAGCAAAGTGAAACAGGAGCATCGTAAATATGGCTTTCGTTCTGAACACCATATTTGCCAATGTATTCACGCCAGACAACAAAAATACACTGATAAGTCTCCTGCTCCACCTTTTATTACAAAGCTGGCTGCTTGCAGCCACCACTAGGGGGAGTTCAGTGCACAGGGAGTTATGGAATTACCGTTAACGGAAATAGAAGCCGTAACAATCTGTTTGCACTGTGCTCCCGCTAGTAGTGGCTAAACGAAAATGCAGGATTTTCACATTGGGGAAAAAAAAAAAAAAAAAAAGTTCAGCGCCGACAAATCCCCCGTCCCCTCCTTCCATAATCCCTATGTAACTTCTGTTTCAAGTTCCATTCTATAACTATGGCTATTCTTAAAAGTAGTGTTCCCATCGACCCATGGACATTTTGTATCCCTCAGGACGATTTGGATTTACTGGCGCATTGGTGTTATATATATCTGCACAATGCATATGTAATACCGCTATTCACACATACAGTCACCGATGACGTTTATCAGATTCACCACCTCCCTATAAACCTGTGCATTCAGCCCGTCTCCTCATCCCGAGGAGTACCTGATGTGGAAGGGTAGCACTCACTCCAGCAGCCAAGGCCACAGGGTAGCCCAGGTCTGAGGATCCAGCTCCAAGGACAGCTGGCTGGTAAGAAAGGCGAGAGCTGTACAGCTGGAAAGCGAGCGAGAGAAAGGAAAAATAATGAAAAAGAGATGGAGGAAAGGATATGCAAGATTAATAAGCAATTATCACACTCCCTTATGCTTTTCTCAGTGCACTGAGCCGTATGGAGAGACTGTGGGAAGGACTTGAGATCCAACGCCCACATTAAAGGAGCTGTACGGCAGATGAAAAGGGCCATAATGGGTTAAAAACTCAAATAAAACCAGCAATACTCATGTCACCCATTCCCCACCACTGCTGTTTTGATGCTTACCGGGGGGACCCTAGTCTTTGCCTCCCGGTCCCAGTGGTGCATAACCTTTTCTGGTTGGGGGGAGGGCGGCACATTGTCAAACTGAAGGAATCCCAAGGGTCAAAAATAAAAGTTAAAGGGGTATTACAAACTGAAATACTGTATTTATGGCATCATGTACATACAGTATATACTATACCGGTAAATGTTCTGTTACACGTCCAGAATACATAAAAAATGCATGTGAGCAGTAGGGATGAGCGATTCGCATAAAACTTCGTTCCAAGGCTAGGTCTACACGACGACATTTGTCACGCGACATTTTGTTGCACCAATGTCGCGCAACAATTTTTATAATGGCAGTCTATGGTGTCGCGCTGCAACATGCGACATTCGAGATGGATTTTTCTGCGACTGTCGTGTCACTGTCGCAGCATGTCGCATGTTGCAGTGCGACACCGTAGACTGCCATTATAAAAACTGTCGCGCGACATTGGTGCGACAAATGTTGCAGTGTAGTCATGCCCTATCTGTCGCGCGACAAATGTCGTCGTGTAGCCCTAGCCTAATACTGTACGGAGCAGGAACTCCGTACAGTATCAGAATGTATTGGCTCAGATGAGCCGAAGTTATTGCTTTGCGAAGTAATAACTTCAGAAATTAATTTTTACTATAAAAAAGCATTCACCAAACTCGCAATAACTTTGGCTCATCGGAGCCAATACATTCTAATACTGTACGGAGCTCCTGCTCCGTACAGTATTAGAATGAAGTTTTAAGCAAATTGACTTCGGATGTTTCATCCGAAGTCAATTCGCTCATCCCTAGTGAGCAGCCAAAAGACAGACATACATGCACAGAATGGTACTGAGGGCTGCATGTGGCCCCCGGAACGCAGGTTGTGCACCCCTGCTCTAGACCCACAGGGAATAACTGCTCAGCCAATCACAGGCAGCTGTGGTGACCTGACTCGGACAATGATTGGCTGTGTGGGCATTTCCTGTGTGTTGAGAAGGACAGGAAGCAGACACCGGTGGGGGACCTGGTAATCATCAGAACAGCAGTGGCGAAAGGGGGGGGGGGGGGGAATCAGCGAGTATTGCCTGTTTTATTTTGAACCCATTTTGACCCTTTTCTAAAAATGTTTTTTCATCTGTTGGGCAACCCCTTTAAATTAATATTTATCTATATTTAAAGGGGGTTTCTGGTAGTTGATTCGTTCTAAAAAACGGTACCGAAAAGGAAACCATTTGGCTACGAGAAATGGCCCTCCTCAGGAAGCCACGTTTATGCAGTCACATGACCTAACACACATGATCCGTGGGCATCTACATATGTATTAAAACAAATATTCACTGCAAGGGCGGTCACGTAATTGTGTCATCTGACTTCACAGTCATGACATGTTCACAAGGATATTTTCTTAAGACGACAACTTTGGAGAAGGGGGGGAAACAGAAGAACCCCCTGTAAAGTGCCCTTCTGCCCACCAGATCTAGCAGCTGGGAATGCCTACTGTGTGCCAAGTGTTTGTTAATAGGGGAGAGGCCAAGTAGTTTCCACTTCTGCATTTCCCTTATTCTCGCTAGGCATTACACGGATACATAGGCTCACACAATACACATGCCTATTTTGGACTCACTTGGTGAGGGAAGGTCAGTCCCATCGTCAGGACCCTGTGGGAGTCCGTAACCACAGGAGTGGCTGTCTGACACTGGGCCTTACTGAGAGTGAACACACACTACACACAATAAGCCAGAGAGAAACAGACAGACAGAAAGAGAGAGCAGACAGGTAAGATATGGCTGCAGATACCCAAGTTTCATCTTCCTGAACCCCTAAAGTAACTCTAATTTTTACGAGTGACTTCTTAACATATCGGTGCTCCATTTTTCTGACACAGATCTCCAAAACCCTGCCCAAAGGGGATGTCCAGGTTGTTGTATTTTTTTTAATTTAAACTGCACCCTTCCCCTCCGGCAGGACCTGTAGATCCATGCTCACCTGCGCCCTGATCCCCGGTTTGGGCTCCCTGCTCTCTTCATTCTTCATGGACTTTTGGTACCAGTCGTCAACTTCTGCACAGAAAGGGTCAGGTACGCCTCTGAAGCTGATGGCTGGTCTCAGTGGTGATGTGTCACTGCTGGATCACGTGCCGCTTGGGGACGCATCTCCGCCAACACGAGTCATTGACTGCAGTGGTGCACATGAGCCCATCTGTATGGAAGTATACGGTGAACACAGCCTGGGAGCTGGAACCAAGGACCAGGTGAGTATAGATTTCTCCACATGTCCCACACACTCTAGCTAGCACTAGAGGGAGCTCACTGCACACAGTGTTAGGGCTCATTCAGACGGCCGTATGCTGTCCGCAAAAATGCGGATCTGTTTTTTTGGCGGACAGTTCAGCATGTCCGCAAAAAAACCGGATTGCATTCCGTTTTTTTGCTGATCTATAGACTTTAACAGGGCCATGTCCTGATTTTCACTGACAAGTAAAGAACGTTACATTTTTTTGCCGAGCCGTGCAGTGGAAGAAAAGGGCCCCATAGAAGTGAATGGGGCAGCATCTAATCCGCAAAAAAACGGATCCGCATTTTTGCGGACAGCATACGGCCGTCTTAATGAGCCCTTATACAGTAAATATGCTCTTGTGGTGGAGCGGACATAGGTATACATATGGAGCCTGGTTCCCCTGAAGTAAGAGGTCAGATGGCACAGAGAGAGGGGTATCAGTGTAGGTTCCCATCCAGATTGTGGTCACCTTGCCTTGGTGGATGGGCACAAATGATTTTGATTAAAATTTATTTTCTAAGTACCTCACAATTATTTTCTATAGTGACTATAGTTTTAGTCCATGTATTCTATGTTTGCACAGCGCTGCTGCATTGTGTTTGCTTTTACTCTAGTGGTGGCAACAGGCAGACAGAACTGCAGCTTTTAAATCAATATTTCTGCAGAGGGTTTGTATCTCTGTATCATAGAAAAATGAACTTCAGCTGCAATCAAGATACATTAGGAAATGAATCAGTGCGGATTCTGCACCTATTTGGATAATAAACTGTAAAGAAGGGTGGACATTCACTTTGACACCTCGTGCTGGTATAAAACGCTTCCCTGTATAAATGGCGAAGGCACCAACTTTATACCTGGAAAAGACGCTGTCCACCTCACCTGTGTCTTGTGGCAGTAATTAAATGGGTTATCCCACGAAATGTGTTTATCACCTTTCCACAGAACAGGTGATAAATATCCAGATTCAGAGAACGAGGTGCCCCCCCCAGTCCCTCTTTAAATGGTGTGTGCATGTGGATCCACTGCTCCATTCACTTCTATGGGGTTAACAGACAGGATTCCCACAGAAGTGAATGAAGAAATGGACCAACATGTGAACTACCGCTCCATTCAGACAGGGAATCTCTAGTTCTATGGATTCCTGGGAGTCCAGGTGGTTGGACCTCCCACAACCTGATATATTTTGAAGTTATCCTGGTGAAAAGTGATACATACTTTATGTGGGATAACCCTTTTAATAAAATATGCTAGAATGAGCGTGTGAACATGGCAGTACGGCGAGTTGTGTTACACAATACGGAGCAAATTTACCTGTGACGGAGGAGATGTAGAAAAGGATGTGGCACAGACATCCTGAGAATCCTCCACAGACGGGTATACAGCTCCTGGCTCCTCGGGTGCCCTGTTAGGAAACATTAAAACAAACCCCATGCAAAAGAATGATCCCAGACTATTACAGAAGTGCTTCACGTGCAATATAGGCTATCAAGAAATGTGCAAAGGCAACTGCAAGCTCTACCCGATGGAGCAAGGTTCTCTGTATACAGCTACAGGAGCATGACAAACACAGCACTGCTACATAACGGACTCGTGCAAAGATCTGGTAAGACTGGCCAGCTTTATGGCTTTAGTAACCACAGAGACCGATAATTATTCAGGTCATTTACAATATAAAAAACTGCATAGAAACAAAGCACATACTCCTGTTACATAGGCCGAACTGCCTGATAAGAGTCATTTGGCTCCATACAGGAAACCTTTCCCAAGGTTCAGTTTCCCTGCTTTCTCCTGCAGACCTCTGATCCCATTCTTGCCACTATATATTTATACGGCTCTGAGCCAAGTCTTCTTATAGCCGCTAGAGAGCGGCCTTATTCTTATCGGGTAAGTAGCCTATGGGCCATCGAACGGGTCAATTATCAGTAGGAACGCTCAATCTCAATAATTTCCCTGAGTAAAGGTATTTGCCAGTTAAATCACATCTTTTATGTGGCACCTAATATTGCCATTTGCAGGCAGCACAGTGCCCTGTGTATGTGCTTTCGACAAACAATGAATCTATATGGGGACAAGTGATCACAGTAGCGATCATTTGTCCCCATATAGGGAAGATGACTGCTGCACGTAAATGCCGCTATTACTGAATGTTCAGGCAATTAGCAGGAACATCTTGTTAATTCCCTATAATTGCCTATGCATTGGACTGTGTAAAAGAACCCTTACATGGCAGTCATCATGGTCACTACTAAGCAGGGACTAGGCCTCTGTCTAATGTGCAGGCCTGTTCTAGAATGGTAGTCAAGATCTTTAAGTCCTGATTATAAAGGAGACCCACGCTTATTACCACCAGAAAACAAACAGGGATTTTTGCATGTGCCAGTGGAGATAGTGCCTTGACTTAAATAGGAGGCCAGGAAGCTTGCTGAGAGTTAGAACGTATGTCCTGCTGGGTAATGAAGTGTTTTAGATGTGTGTTATATGGGAAAACTCTGAGCTGATGTCCTCTGTGGCTATAGACCGTGTGTGCATGCTGCCTGTGTCCTCACCTGTAGTTGCAGGGATGCATGTGTGAGGTGCTGGGGAAAGGTCGGTCAACAAAATGATCAATAATAATCCCCATGATGGGCTGGGTCCTTTCATACTGCCTGAAATGCAACAAACACATTGATATTATTAAGCTGCTGGGCCCTGGTGTCCTATAGACTGCTTATCTTTTATGCAAACGTCTCCTTCTGTGTAGGGGCATTAGCATACATAATTAATAGAAGTGAGGTGTGTGATAATGCACTGTGCTAGTCTATACGTCTCTGCAGTGAATAATGCTGTAGACATCATGTTATTGGGAGTCTACTGGATAACTGCATATGTGTGGTGACCAGGCTTACTGGGTAGACATGAAGGCCAGATTGGTTCTATAGGCGCAGGTCAAGGTGAGCGTTCCAATGGGTGTCCCTACTGTCCCGACACGTACTGCTTGGAACCCTGAAAAAGAGAAACGGGGATGAGGACTGATTGTAGTGATCCCTATATACTCTGATGATTGCATTTAAATCACATACAGGTGAAACTCGAAAAATTAGAATATCGTGCAAAACTCCATTTATTTCAGTAATGCAAATTAAAAGGAATTGCATTAAAATTAGAATTTTGTGAAAAGGTTCAATATTCTAGGCTCAAAGTGTCACACTCTAGTCAGATAATTAATCCATACCCCCTGAGCAAAGGGGACCTCAAAATTGAGACTTTGGGGGTTTCATAAGCTGTAAGCCGTAATCATCCAAATTATAGCAAATAAAGGCTTGAAATATCTCGCTTTGCATGTAATGAGTCTCATGTGTTAGTTTCACCTTTTAAGTTGCATTACTGAAATAACTGAACTTTGCACCATATTCTAATTTTTTCGAGTTTCACCTGTAAACTGCAATAAAAATGAAGGCTAATCATGCCCAAGGCTTCATGTCACAGACTGGCAGCCATTTACACTGAGATTTGCACAAAAGATTATACTGCAACAAAAAAAAAAAAAAAATGAAGTTTGCATTTAAAGTGTTTCAGGGGATAATCCAGAATGGTTTCACACGAGGCTTTATATCTAGAACGCTGCATGCATAAACCAATGAGCCTGATGCTGTTCACTGTGACATACCAAAAGGATTTCTAAAAATCCCATTCACTTCAATAGTAAAAGGCACACACAAGTTTCGTTAAGTCAAGCTGCAGCATGACCTAATTGTTGCATTTTTGGACAATTTCCCCCATATACAGGAGTTTTTTTTCGTATTTTACTTTCAGTCCTTTCCAGATTTTGTGTCCGTTTAATTTCCAGCTCTTAACGATAGTACTATGGAACATATTGAGTGTGTAAAGCAAAATAATACAGGGGTATTCCCATCTGAGACAATGGGGGCATATTGAGAACGGAGCGAGGAAAGTGGTGGCTGGAGGACCCTGGTTTCCCCAGGTCCGGCCACCACCAGGTGCTCTACCCATAGAGGTGAATGGGAGTGCACCGCTCATGAGCGGCCACTGCTCCCATTCACTTCTATGGGCCCGACGGAAATAGCCGAGCCACTGCTCATCTATTTTCGGCGCCTCATAGAAATGAATGGAGGGCGGCTGCGCATGCATAGTGCGCCCTCCGCCATTTTCAGGGCTCAGTTCTCGGTGTAGGTGCGGGTCCCGCACCTATCAGACAATGGGTGCATATGTTAAGGATATGCCGCCATTTTCTGAGATGGGAAAACCTCTATAATGATTCATCATTGCAGAACGCAGTAACCTGGACCTGATACTTGGATACCAGAAAATTTGTTAAAAGAACACTCTAAGTAAAACTGATGCATTATGTTATGCCTATCGCAGGGCTTGAGGGGGCGGGGCACGACACAGATTCTCTCTTTGGTCATAAAATGCTCTGCCCCGGCCCAGCACTAGGTTAACAAAATGTGTTTTGCCTAAAGTACTCCTTTCAACGGGGTGTCCTATTGCAACAACTAACACCCTACCTACAGGATAGGGAATACGTGTGATCGGCAGGGGGTCCAACCACTGGGGCCCATGTCCCCCCCCCCATTTCAATGGAGTGGTGAACACGCACAAGTTCTGTCACTCCATTCAGCATTATTGGGCTACTGGACATAGCCGTGTGGCTTGTACTGCAGTCCTGTAGACTGTAATGGAGAGGTGGACAGGCATGTTTGCCGTTACTTTCAAACGGGGAAAACACAGGCCCCTGTTATTGTGATTGGAGAAGTGCACCAGTGGTCGGACCCTCACTGATCAATTATCCCCTATCCTGGGGATAAGTTGCTGTAATGGGACAACTCTTTTAAATGAATTGTACCAGTGTGAATGAAAGACTTATACATAAAAAGAGTAAATGCTTGATCAAATCCAGTTTTGTCAGTGGGTCAAAAAGCTACATAACTTTTTTCGACAATACCTTCTTTAAGTCCCAAGAGCTGGACATCTCCAAAATAAATCCTATAAAAAAAAGGGGGAAAAAAAAAAAAAGTATATTACATGCTTTAAACATAGGAAGAGGCCAAAAAACACCTCTGCCACATACGGGGACACTGGTATTATATATGGCACATGGTAGGGGAGAGGCCCTATTACAGACTTTGCATTGGGGCCCAAAAGATTTAAGTGACACCTCTGCAGTCTAAGAGATGCTCTGCGAGCCAAATACATAAGGGGAAGCTGCACAAATCTCAGTGCGAGTTTGCGACAGTGTACCAGTCCAGGCTGTTTAGCTCACAGGGCACTGGGTTTCCCGGTAGAGCTAGATGGTTAGGTCAAAGACATGACAGTGTGGCGGAGCAGAACGTTGAATGCAGCTTTTAATGTAAATGGAGGGAAAAGAAATATAAAAAAAGGGGTTGTCTGCGAGTTCAATATTGATAGTCTATCCTCAAGATAGGTGTTCAATATCTGATCATTGTGGGTCTGACTCCCAGCACCCCCGCCAATCAGCTGCTTGAAGAGGCCGCAGGGCTCACCTCAACTCTGCCTAAGCCGGTGACATCACATTCTTCAGTCACATGGCCTATTTGCAGCTCAGTCCCATTCAACTGAATGGGCCTGGACAGCAGGACCAAGCACAGTTGCTATACAATGTATGGCGCTGGGCTTGGTAAGCTTTGCGAAGGCTGCAGCTCTCACCAGAGTGCTGCGCACCTCTTCAAACAGCTGATCGGTGGTGGGTACCGGGTGACGGACCCCAATAATCAGATACTGACGATCTATCCTATGGACAGGCCATCAATAATGAATGCCTGGAAGCATAAAGTATCTGCAAAGTGATTCAACCTAGTGCACAGACCTGTAGAGAATGACGTATTCATGCCCTTGCTTCCTGGACAGCCTGTAGGCTGGGGTCACCCGGGTGACAGCAAGTAATGATTTCAGTAGTAACGACAGACGATTATATACAGTATAGGAGACTTTAATGTCCCGGTCACATCTGCAATGCAGATAGAGAAACAAGAAAAACGTACTAATTACAAAAAAACACATAACTACAGCTAAAGCTGGATACATGTATCTTATGAGAATTTCATACTGGGAGGAAATCCTCGACTTCATCTATGTGCCCACATCTATGCTACACTCAGCTACTCCTAGATGAATCAGATCTCAGGGAGCCCCTTCAATCATGAGAATGGGGGTCCTGCAAGCTCAGTTTCTTCTCAATGCAGGACCACGGTGAGGAGGAGATTACATGGAGCAGTGGTCAAGCGTGAACCCTGCCACTCCATTGAAAGCCTATGAGACTGAAGAAAATAGTTCAGCCCTGTACTCTGCAGCCTCCATCAGCTCCATAAACTTAAATGAAGTGGTGGGGGTTCAAGCTTGACCAGCGCTTCAGTTAATCGTCCTCACTGTGGTTGTGCGGTGAAGAGGAACGGGGGCAGAGGATCCATGTTTGCATGATTGTTTGGGGCCTACAGTGATCAGACACTTATCTATCCTGTGGATAGGTGAAAGATGTTAATTCTGGGGAAAAAACTAAAAGATAAATAAAGTTTTGGCTCATTGACACAGAGACATTTGTGTGAATGTACCCCTCACTGAACTAAGAGCGTCCATGTCGTCACTTCCTAAGAATAAAAAGGCACACTAACTTTTCATTCATTTCCAAACACCAGACTTCAAGCTCCATGGAGTCTCCCTGCAAAATAAAAGAAGAAAATGAGGCTTTTACAGAAGAGAGAAATCACTGCTGTGCGCGCACGCTGTTGAGGGTTAGCTATAATGGTGTTCAGCCTCGACAATCCTCTGTGAGCTAAACAATCTGGACTCTGCTTACCCGAGCTGATACATTGTAACAAACGTGTATTTAGCTTACAGAGGAATTTCTTTACTAGATACACTGTCTCGAATATCGAGACCTGGAAAGTCACAGGGTGACACCTAAGCTCCCAATAAAGATGAAATAAAAGAGCATCTGTCACCATGTAATAAACCAAATAATCCGGTACATTCATCATGGTCTGATTTAAAAGTTGTTGTCCCTTAGTTGCTGAGAAATTAAACCTTTTCTATTATGCAAATGAGCTGTTTGGTGCAACTAGGGAGTCCCCGTTGCACCTCCTCCCACCAATAGCTCCCCTTCCTATCATGCTTAGCTCCGCCTCCCCAGGGCTAAGTGACAGGGTCAGGCCAGGCCCTGCATTCTAGCCCATGCACCAGCAATACTGCCCTGATGCTTGGTGCACAGTATTGACGTCAGCCCAGGCAAGCATCAAGGCTGTTCTGCGCTTGCATCAACCTCTGAATCGCCGGCGCACGGGCGAGAACACAGGGCAAGGTGAGATTACATTGCCACTGCCTGGCCTTGTCACTCAGAGCTGGTGGGCAGAGCCAAGCACGATACAGAAGGGAGCTGTTGATGAAGAGGTGCAATGGTGACACCCTCATTGCACCAAACAGCTCATTTGAATACAAAAGGATTAATTTCTTAGCAACGGAGGCACTGATCTGCAGGGGGACAACAATGTTTGAATCAGCAGACCGCGATGAGTCTATTTGGTTTATTACATGGTGAGGATGTAAACATATCCTCTACCCACAGGATAGTGGATAAGTATCAGATCGGTGGGTCCAGAGTGTCCTGGATCGGTTCATGAGATTGTGGGTCCAGAGTGTCCTGGATAAAGGGAATGACGATCAGGCCTGTGCGCTGCCACTCCATTTATTTTCCATGGGACTGTCAGAGACAGGCGACTATGCCATGATAAAAAGGAGCCACAAAGCAAATGTGAACACAGACTAAAGCTATATCCACATGCAGCAAAAATACTGTCGATTTTTCATCTGCAACTGAGGGCAAAAAATTTGCGCTGTATCAGAAGAGATGTCCACATGATGCAGAAAAATATCGTCATGTAAACTGATATTTGGTGCGGATCTTAAACGAGCAACATCTTTTTGCATAGTGTCACAGCGGATTTCACCCTTGCAATGCTTAGGGTATAATCCGCATCAGATCCGTGACAAAATCTGCATCTAATACACACAAATTCTGCAGCAGGATTTGTGGCAAAATCCATAATAGATGTTTTCCTTCCCGTGAGGATGTACAATAAAAGTGAGTTAATGGCAGGTTTTTTTCCCCCTTCCACAGCTCTGGTCAATATAAAATGGTATTTGGGGGCACAACAACCTCAGTTTTGATTATTATTTTGTCGTCGTACTTGCTATAATCCCTACCTCTGAGGTCTTCAGGGAGATCTCCACGCACATGGAGCGCCCCACGGCTGGCAGCTGGCCTGAAAGAGCTTTCTTGGCTTCTTGAGTCACCTCGGGGATGTCTTTTATCGCTAAATTAAACTGCAGAAAAACATGACAGTTAATAGACATGCACCTATAAAATATGTATGCGACAAATCTGCAAAATCACTTACCCAGTCTGACCCTGTCGGAGAGGAAGAGGAGCGAGTGCATATCTTATCTCCAAGCCGAGCTTGTACGATGACCTGGACTGCCTGTTAAATGAAGACATTTCTAGTGAAGGTTATGAACGCAAGAAACATGAACAACTCTATATTAGATTAGAAATTATATGTTACAGGCATCATAATTGCATCGTTTGTCTGTTCTCGTTGTGAAAATGTACATTATGCATCAAGGCTAGTTCACATCTGCGTTGTTAATTCCGGTTTTGATATCCCGCAGAGGATCTTGAAATCGGAATTAAATGGATCCGTGCCATTTAAAACATCCGGATGCATCAGTTTCGTCTGGATCCGGTTGTATTAAATCAAAACTGAACAAACCGGATCTGGTATGAATATGATTGGAAGTCAATCGGCGTCGGATCCGTTTTTTTTTCGCGAACAGAAAAAAATAAATGGATCAGGCTCCATTGACGTACAATGATTTTCATGCCGGATCCGGTTTGTTCCGTTTCGTAAACCGGACACAAAACTGCAGCTTGCAGCGGTTCTGTGTTCAGCACCAAAATGGAGCGGATGCATACTTATCCATCCTGATCAGTTTTGTCTCCATTGACAATGAATTGGGACAAATCTGAACAGTTTTAAGGATACTTTCAGATAATACAACCGCATGCATCCGTTCAGAACGGATCCGTTTGTATTATCTTTAACATAGCCAAGACGGATCTGTCTTGAACACCATTGAAAGTCAAAGGAGGACGGATTCGTTTTCTATTGTGCAAGAATGTGTCATAGAAAACGGATCCTTCCCCATTGACTTACATTGTGTGCCAGGACGGATCCGTTTGGCTCAGTTTCATCAGACGGACACCAAAACGCTGCAAGTGGCTTTTTGGTGTCCGCCTCCAAAGCGGAATTGGAGACGGAACTGAGGCAAACTGATGCATTCTGAGCGGATCCTTTTCCATTCAGAATGCATTAGAATGCAAACTGATCCGTTCTGGACCGCTTGTGAGAGCCCTGAACGGATCTCACAAACTGAAAGCCAAAACGCCAGTGTGAAAGTAGCCCAATTCTGGTTTTAAGATCCTCTGCCGGATCTCAAAACTGGAATTGAAAACGCAGATAAGAAATGTAAGGCTACTTTCACATGTCCTTTCCTGATGTAGAAATGTGGCATCAAAGCTGCATCACAACAAGGGATGCAAAAAGCCCATGGCCCAGATTTACTAACCCCAAAGATGGCGTAAGCTTAGACCGGCTGTCTAAACCTGCACCAGATTTATCACAGGGGCTCAGGCTGGATGATAAATCTGGTCCCGCAGGGACAGACACTTTACCCTGACTCTATACTCGTTCGGTTTACTTTGAGATACAATTTTACACCAGAACTGGGGCGCAATATTGGTGCAAAACGGCGTATCTTAGGTCACACCCTTTCCAGTAAGTCCTACTTCCTTGTCAAGCATGTCCGAAAAAATCGCAGAAACCCTACATGCATCAAATTGTGCCACATTTTTGGTGCAGATATATTAGCAAATCTGGGCCCATGTGCTCAGCAAACAAAGTGTTAGAACATATCAAAATATATGGAATAATATAAAATATACATGGTTTTGTTTCTACCTTTAATGCAAAGAATTTGACAAATTTGTCCAAGTCCTTTCGGTCCTGTGGGCTGAGGTCGGCGTCCATTGTGGCTGTAAACCTGAACAAATGAGAGGTTATGGTTTATAATGGGTCAGAACCAAGGGCAGCACCTCTATAGTGACAGCACACAACATATTCTGAATCCCCTCTACAGCCTCAGCAACGTGGCATCGAGGTAACTAAATATACACAATGCAATTTTGATAAATTTGTCACAATCCCACAATAGGTTGTATTCTTGCATGAGTCTGATTGATGAGAAAGAGAATAACAAATCTGTCATTGACTTAAAGGGCATCTGTCAGCAGTTTTGTACCTATGACACTGGCTGAGCTGTTACATGTGCACTTGGCAGCTGAAGGCGTCTGTGTTGGTACCAGGTTCATCTGTGCCTGCATTGCTGAGAAAAATTATGTTTTAATATATGCAAATGAACCTCTAGGAGCAACGGGGGCGTTACCATTACACCTAGAGACTCTGCTCTCTGTGCAACTACCACAACCTCTGCACTTTGATTCAGGGGGCCAGGTGTGATGATGTTTTCCCAGCCTGGTCCTCTCATTCAAAGTGGAGAAGGCACAGCAGTTGCAGAGAGAGCAGAGCCTCTAGGTGTAATGGTAACGCCCCCGTTGCTCCTAGAGGCTCATTTGCATATATTAGAACTTCATTTTTCTCAGCAATGCGGGCACATAGGAACACGGGACCAACACAGACGCCTTCAGCTGCCAAGCGCACATGTAACAGGTCAGCCAGTGTCATAGGGACAAAACTGCTGACGGATGTCCATTACAAGTAATCTCATAGAGATGAATGGAGTGGCAGTGTGCATGTTCAACCGCTAAGCCATTCATATGGGGAAACCCAGATCTCCTGTTCATGGGTGGGGTCCCAGTGGTCAGACCCCCACCAATCGGATACTTATCTCCTACCAGTAAAAAGAAGATCTTGAATCTTGAAATAATTGCATTCTGTATGACACAGATCCTGAATATACCCAGCAAGTCATTTCACCATTTTTGGGTACTATACATTAACCCTGAGGATTTGACTAATTCTGATTTTTAAGAATTCTACATAAATCCGGATGATTCAAAAAGTGGTTAATAAAACCCGCTGGTGGTTGGAGATTAGGACGACGAGGTAGGAGAATAAGCAGAACGGAGTGGCGCCTGGGGGTCACCTTTAAGGATACGCGCTAACTAGGGCATTACACACAGGGACTGATAACAAGACATCAGCTCTCGGGCAGCCGCTTTCCTTCCGAGGAGGGGGTGTTTGATGCCACGATCAGCTTTTTGAAGCCAACTGTGCCATGCTCAGCAGTTTCAGCCAGTACATCCCTGGGGAACAGCAGAATCTGAATATTCAGTTATATAAGCTCAAAGTGATCTCCCGGAAGGTACCTGAGAAATTCATTAATCCTTATGATTTCTCCGCACTCCTACCACCTACAACTCCGCTTATTTCAGGATAATCACATTTGCGTTATTTTTTTCCAATTAAAATAAGTTTTTTTCTGCTTCTCCTAGGTTTGATGCAAAGCCGTCACTCCCGTCCGGATATGACCTGTAGCACTGTTCATCCTGGTCTTCCTGGTTCACAAGGCTGACAGTACGGCTATGGAGCAGGAGGAATGTAATTCAGCATGACAATGCAGACTTATATCCCGCTTAGGGTTGTGGAAGGGTGGGCACTAGAGCTAGGGCCGCTAGAGTGGGTGGAACATTGGCAAGTTCTGCTCTTGGTATCTGCCCCGGAGGCCAAGAGGATGTGATAGCTTCCTTTTAAGGGGTACTCTCCTCTTAGAAAGCGATGGCATTTCACTAGGATATGTCATCACTTTATGATCGGTGCAGGTCCAACCTCTGGGACACCCGTGGATCATGAAAACAAAAGAGTCCGCAGCTGCAGTTCCCTGGGCAGTGGGTGGCCAGGGTGCTGCTGTGCAGGGGAAACAAAAGGGGCACAGCACCTTCATTCTCAGGATCAACAGGGGTCCCAGAGGCCAGAAATGATGGCATATCCTAGCGACAAGCCATACAACCTTAAACATGAAAAGATCACCCAGCTAATTCTAGGGGGCATGCGAATTACACAATTCACTGCAAAAAATGCACCAAAATGATACGCAACTGACAATGCGTGCTGAGACACCGTGACGTGGTGCATGAGGGGCTCCGATATGTTCCTGACTGGAAGATATTGGCAAAGTTCTCAGCTTTTAACATCGGCCTGAGGAATTAGCTAGTATTGTCAGTTGCGTATCATTTTGGTGAATTTTTTGCTGGGGATTGCCGTTGTCTGCGGACCGCATGCGGAGGAATTGCTTACTCGGTTATAGACACGCTAGTGTCTGGGTTTGGAGCATTTCCACTTGTTTAGGCCACTTTTTTCAGTGAGTTTTTGTCAGCATGTGAATTACAGCCAATAGCTTGCCAGCACCTGTACTTGCAACTTAAAGGGGATTGTCTGGCCAAGGTGGCATCTGTGTGCTGTCCTTGGTTTTCACAGACCCAAGACTAATCAGCAGGATTAGTCCAAAAAATGGACCTAGAGTATGCTGCAGAAAAAAAACGACGTGCGAGTATACCCATTGAATCCAATGGATCTATGCGCTGTTCATTGAGAACAGTAGCCTCCTAGGCATTGCTCCCGGTTAGCCAGAATCCTACTTCACACTGATGAGGGGCAACACCCTGAAACAGCCTTCTGTGGATAGATAACTGGCTTACGTTTTTTCCCTTGTCACATCCTTAAAGCGGTTGTCCCGTGAAAAATATTCTACAGCTTTCAATGCAGCACTTGGATCTGAATATTTTTATAATAGCATGTAATTAAAAATTTTGCATAGCCACTGAGATATTCAATAAAGTGTATCTGTATAGCGCCAGCTGCTGTTTTTTTTCTTATTTCTTTGTCCTGCTCACTGAGATGGTCGCACATGCTCAGTTTCATCCTTCAACTGCCTCCTGAGCTGTGATAGGGAGACACGCCCCCTGAGCTGTGATAGGGAGAGCATAGACAAGCCTCCTGAGCTGTGATAGGGAGAGCAGAGACACGCCTCCTGAGCTGTGATAGGGAGAGCAGAGACAAGCCTCCTGAGCTGTGATAGGGAGAGCAGAGACACGCCTCCTGAGCTGTGATGGGGAGAGCATAGACAAGTCTCCTGAGCTGTGATAGGGAGAGCAGAGACACGCCTCCTGAGTTATGATAGGGAGAGCAGAGACACGCCTCCTGAGCTGTGATAGGGAGAGCATAGACAAGCCTCCTGAGCTGTGATAGGGAGAGCAGAGACAAGCCTCCTGAGCTGTGATAGGGAGAGCAGAGACACGCCTCCTGAGCTGTGATAGGGAGAGCAGAGACACGCCTCCTGAGCTGTGATAGGGAGAGCAGAGACACGCCTCCTGAGCTGTGATAGGGAGAGCAGAGACACGCCTCCTGAGCTGTGATAGGGAGAGCAGAGACACGCCTCCTGAGCTGTGATAGGGAGAGCAGAGACAAGCCTCCTGAGCTGTGATAGGGAGAGCAGAGACAAGCCTCCTGAGCTGTGATAGGGAGAGCAGAGACACGCCTCCTGAGCTGTGATAGGGAGAGCTGAGACACGCCTCCTGAGCTGTGATAGGGAGAGCTGAGACACGCCTCCTGAGGTGTGATAGGGAGAGCTGAGACACGCCTCCTGAGCTGTGATAGGGAGAGCTGAGACACGCCTCCTGAGCTGTGATCGGGAGAGCAGAGACACGCCTCCTGAGCTGTGATCGGGAGAGCAGAGACACGCCTCCTGAGCTGTGATCGGGAGAGCAGAGACACGCCTCCTGAGCTGTGATAGGGAGAGCAGAGACACGCCTCCTGAGCTGTGATAGGGAGAGCTGAGACACGCCTCCTGAGCTGTGATAGGGAGAGCTGAGACACGCCTCCTGAGCTGTGATAGGGAGAGCTGAGACACGCCTCCTGAGCTGTGATAGGGAGAGCTGAGACACGCCTCCTGAGCTTCAGCAGAAAGGACACGCCCCCTCAGCTGTCAGCTTGATATAAATCTAGCAGAGCAATGAATGTGGAGATCTCTGGATCCATGTGAGGTACAGGGCTGGTTCTAGCTTTGTTAGAGAGAGGTTGTCATGTCCGATTTTTGACATTAGTCATGGGATAACCCCTTTAAGGCTTGGAACAGAGCTGGATCTTGACATAGGGGCCACTTAGGCCTCTTGCACAAGGCCGTTGCCCCGCCGTGGACATTTTGAGGCCCGCATATGGTGGGTCCGCAACACACGGGGCACCGGCCGTGTGCATTCCACATCACGGATGCGGACCCATTTACTTGAATGTATCTGCAAATCCAGAGATGCGGAACGGAAGCACTACGGAGTGCTTCCATGGGGTTCCGTAAAAAAATAGAACTTATTTTCTTTGCAGAACGGACGGATCGCGCAATTTGCGGTCCGCAGCATGGGCCCGGCCAGCACACGGTCGTGTGCAAGAGACCTTAATATGGTGGATCTGGTGATCTCTAAAAACAGAGCTTGGTTTTCCTTCCCTGGAGGCTTTCACTGTGTTGAAGACCCATAACTGGGGCTCTGCGGTTATTTTGCATATCATCGAGAACATGGACAGAAAACGTCTGTGATTCACCGATGTGTGAATAAGGACTTAGGGTCATAAATGACATAATGAAACTCAGCGCGACACAAGACAAACAGGTGAATGACTTTTGAGCCAATGTACGTCTCATTAGTTCTAAAAGCACATGGCTAATGAGCGGATCTCTGCACCATTGTACTTGATCATTTGATTTTCCAATGGATTTCTGAAAGATGAAATCCTGATTGGTTGCTAGGGGCAACTCAGCCAGTTTTCCCGTGCACCAGTTTTGATAAACCTACCCTCATGTGTTTAGGACAAGGAGCACTTTGAGAGACAACGAGTAAGCCCTCATGCACACAAACCTATTTTTTGTCTGAATCCATTCCAAAAACGGAAATGACTCTGTATGCATTCTGTATCTGCATGTCCGCAAGTCCGTTGAACATATCCTATTCTTGTCCGTTTTGTGGACAAGGACAGGCATTGTTACAATGGGTCCACACAAAAAAATACATACGGTCGTGCGCATGAGCCCTAGCGCTTGGTTTACACGTTCAGGATTACCGATGCAGTTTCTGAAGCCAAAATCAAATGTGGATCATAAAGGGACAGTAAATATTAAGGACAGGTTCTGCCTGACCTCATCTTAAATCCAATCCTGGTTTTGGCCTCAAAAACAGCACCAGAAAAGCTGACAGCATAAGCTCACCCCACTAGGCGGTTCAGACAGAGGACTTTGACGGCGGAATCTGGTGCTAATCTAGCGCCAAGAAACACGGGGTGACAGCACGGAAACCGCCTCCCGCTGTTTTCAAAAGACATGTAGGTGCCATCCACCTGTGAAGGCATACGTTTTAGGCTTCATGCCCGTGACCGCGTCAGTTTTGCGGTCCGCAAACTGCAGATATACGAAAAATACAGATGCAGTCCATATATATTTTTTGCAGACCCACTGACAGGGTCCGTGGTCTGCATTTTGCAGACATGTTCTGTATTTTTGGGGAATGGACACACAGATACAGAATGCACACAGAAGATCCATGTGCTCTCCGCATCCGTATGTTCGTTCCGCAAAAAAAAAAGATAGAACATGTCCCATACTTGGCAGAAAAGCGTGGACGACACCATAGGTCGGCAAAAAACGCGGATGCAACACAAACTGTATTCATATTTTGCTGGTCCTCAATTTGCAGACCGCAAGAGACGGTGGTGACTGTGAATGAGGCCTTATAGAGAGTGATCTGATGCTCGGACAATGAATACGAGTGTTCGGTTTAGGGTTGTAAGGCATCAGTTCTCAGAGTCATTTGGTGGCAGGGCAAAATTCTCAGAGGAGCCCACACAGCCTAGCCACAACCCCACTCGGACAGTTGGCGTCCTCGCTGGATCTGCGCATCTACAAATTCTCTTGTTGCAGATTTACGTAATCCTAATCTTAAGGGACGGGCAATGTACCCTCTCTCTTTCCCCCCCACTGATAATGGTATGGAGGGGCTACGGAGCCACAGTGAGAGCCACAACCCCTTCTTTCATTAGTTATCCATGCGGCTTTCGGGAATGTGGGACGGCAACCCTTGGGCCCGATTCAGATGGCATTTCGATTTATGTCTGCAAAAAATGAGGTACGTCAATCCGTGTGGGCGTCCGTAAAGGCATCTGTTTTTTTGCGCACTTAACACCTTAATGGATGGATCTTGGATGAAAAACAGAGACTAGTGAAAGCTGCGAGTTTCTCTATACCTAAGCCTTTTCAGCACAGACCGTCGGTCCGTATAGAGCAGGCATCCTCAAACTGCGGCCCTCCAGCTGTTGCAAAACTACAATTCCCAGCATGCCCGAACAGCCTACAGTTATCAGCCTACAGCAGGGCATTGTGGGAGTTGTAGTTTTACAACAGCTGGAGGGCCGCAGTTTGAGGATGCCTGCTCTATACGGACCGACGGTCTGTGCGGAAAAGGCTTAGGGCTCTTTCATACGAGCGGATGCCATGCGGGTAATCCGCTGCGTGAAAGAGTGCCAAGCCGCGCTCTGGACAGCAGAGACATGATTGATAATGCTCTTTGTCTCTCTGTGACCTTTTTACTACAAAATCACAGTGAGATAAAGATCACAGAGAGGCACAGAGCATTATCAATCATGTCTCTGCTGTCCAGAGCGCGGCTTGGCACTCTTTCACGCAGCGGATTACCGGCATGGCATCCGCTCGTGTGAAAGAGCCTTTAAAGAGGACCTTTCATCTGTTTTACTAATAGGAGCTAAATACTTGTACTTGCGGGGTACCCCCCGCTGATGCTGCCACACGTTTTTTTTTTTTTTTTAAACATCGCTCCTACGCTCTGCTGCGCCCTCCTGAAGTATTCGCATCATATTAGCATACCCGCAAGTACAGGTATTTAGTTCCTATAAGTAAAACAGATGAAAGGTCCTCTTTAATGGGCATCTCTCAGCAGTTTTGTCCCTATGACACTGGCTGACCTGTTACATGTGCACTTGGCAGCTGAAGGCATCTGTGTTGATCCCATGTTCATATGTGCCCGCATTGCTGAGAAAAATGATGTTTTAATATATGCAAATGAGCCTCTAGGAGCAACAGGGGCGTTACCATTACACCTAGAGGGTCTGCTCTCTCTGCAACTACCGCATCCTCTGCACTTTGTTTTAGTCCACTTTCACACTCACGTTTTGGCTTTCCGTTTGTGAGATCTGTTCAATTTTTTCCCCCTAATGCATTCTGAATGTAAAAGGATCGGCTCAGAATGCATCAGTTTGCCTCTGTTCCGTCTCCATTCCGCTCTGGAGGCGGACACCAAAGCTCTGCCTGCATCGTTTTGGTGTCCGCTTGAAGAAACTGAGCCAAACGGATCCGTCCTGGCACACAATGTAAGTCAATGGGGACGGATCTGTTTTCTCTGACACAATCTGGCACAATAGAAAACGGATCCGTCTCCCATTGACTTTTAATGGAGTTCATGACGGATCCGTCTTGGCTATGTTACAGATAACACAAACGGATCTGCCCAAAACGCGAGTGTGAAAGTAGCGTAACATGGTCAGGTGTGATGATGATGTTCACACTGCCGGCCCTGTCGATTAAAGTGCAGAGGGCACCACAGATGCAGAGAGAGCAGAGCCTCTGGGTGTAATGGCAACGCCCCCGTTACTCCTAGAGGCTCATTTGCATATAATAAAACAGCAATATGGACACATATGAACATGGGACCAACACAGATGCCTTCAGCTGCCAAGTGCACATGTAACAGGTCAGCCAGTGTCATAGGGACAAATCTGCTGACAGATGCCCTCTAATGAGTCCATGCGCTGGCCAATGTGCACACGGGTGGAAAAGACACCAAGTGAATGGGCCTGAGATGTAATATCCAGCGCAGCCGCAGAGCTGTGCCTGCTAAACAATGAAGGAGAAGCAACACTCGCCCAAGTGACATGGCCCTTACAGATCAGACAAGTGCCGAAAGTTAGATCCCATGCTGATCTAGTACTGACGGCTAGTGTTGAGCGAACTTGTGTTTTAAGTTCGGCGTCATCGAAGAATCGCATTATGGATTCAAAATTTCGTTAGGGTCCGTGGTAGCGGAATCCATAACGCGATTCTTCGATAACCCAAACTTTAGACGCCGAACTTAAAACACAAGTTTGCTCAACACCACTGACGGTGAATGGAGTGGTGGCTGCACTTCCACGGTGTTCTCTCTATTCAATGCAATGAGACTTCCAAAAATAGCCAAGGGCACTCGATTTCACTTTAGGGGCCCTGTTCTGGAGATAGGAGCAGGTCCCTCCCCTGGGCTGAGATTTGATGGCATATTATTATTATTACCGTATTTATTTTCCTAGCCATGTGCCATGAATGTGTGAGTAGGCCCAACCCCTGAAGGGGACAGGACAAAAACAAAACAAAAAAAAAAGTTTTGCCGTCCTGATGCCCCTCCATTCTGGCCATGACATGTTTCAGCTGTGGCGATGATGTGCCTGTATACCGCAGGTCACCACTGCAGCCATCCAATGGCATCAGTGGTATATGGCGGTATACAGCAGGCATGCTCGCTCAACCTGTGGCCCTCCAGCTGTTGTAAAACCACAACTCCCACAATGCCCTGCTGTAGGCTGATACCTGTAGGCTGTTCGGGCATGCCGGGAGTTGTAGTTTTGCAACAGCTGGAGGGCCACAGGTTGAGCATGCCTGGTATCCAGGGTAATGTCTGGAGGATCAACTTGGGATGATGGAGAGCTGCTGTGCAGGTGAAGTGTTGCTAGGCGACAGACTTACTTGGAGTATCCCTTTAAAAACCATTATGGGTTATATCCCCTTTAACATATTATAACAATCCTCCTAATAACGAGGGGGCTCAGTCTCCAGGACCCCCGCTCACCTCTTCTCTCCTCAGGCAGACGCCGCTCCCTGCCCGGCAGGTCCAGTCTCCGCACCTCCCCTCGGTCACGGCTCCGGTGGTCTCTCACGTCCCCCGTACAGCGCTCGCAGCCGCCATTACTGTTTGTGTTTTGCTGTCTGTCTACAGGGAAAACTCATTTGTGGTTTATTAACCGCACATTCCACACACATAAAAATATTCCCGGACACGCCAGTTCCTCACACAACCCGGGAGTCCATTCTTCGTGCCTTCTCATGTCAATCCGCGGGGAGATGTATTTTTCCCCATTTTTCGTGCTCGGCAGGTGCGGAATCTGCAGATGCCAATCGCAAGCCTGACAGCGGGGTGCGCGCCGAGCGCTCGGGTCTGGAGAGGCGCTGAGGAGGTAAACTGCTTATTATTTGGTTGGGGGTTATGGGGGGGCCTCAGGAGCACGGGGGCTACCTGTATGTAACCTCATTTTCAGTTATTCCTGAAAAAAAAAATTCGCCACCGATTTTTTTCATAGGATTTGCCCCCCACCATAATGCCCTTGAACCCACAATAGTGCAGGACCCCCAAATTATAGGAGGCTATCTCACTGTGACCACCCCTATAAAGGTGTACAAGCATCACAGAAGGTGATAGGCCTCTTGCACGCGAACGTATGTATTTTGCAGTCCGCAAAAAATACGGATGATATCCTTGTGCATTCCATATTTTGCGTAACGGAACAGCTGGCCCTTCATAGAACTGTACTATCCTTGTCCGTCATGCGGACTAGAATAGGACATGTTATATATTTTTTGCAAAATGGAAATACGGAAACGGAATGCACACGGAAAACCTTCCATTTTTTTTTTGCGGACCCATTGAAATGAATGGTTCCGTATACGGTCCGCAAAAAAAAAAATCAGAGCGGACACGGAAAGAAAATACGTTCGTGTGCAAGAGGCCTTATAAGCATGGCTGTCCACTTCAGCGGCTGCTACTGTGGAAATTTCCACTGGAAGTGGTTACATCCTGTCAAAATTGCGCTATTTTCAGCGTCAGCTGATCCCCCCCCCCCCCCCGCGGTTGCGTTCTGAAAGAGGTTGTCGCTGATGAGACACCCCCTTTAAATCAGAATTAAAGGGCTTGTCCCAAGCTTTTGGCCAGTACTGCGCTATACCTAAGGGCTCATGCACACAAACGTATTTTGTTTCCGTGTCCATTCCGTTTTTTTTTGCGGACCATATGCGGAACCATTCATTTCAATGGGTCTGCAAAAAAACTAACAGAAGTTACTCCGTGTGCATTCCGTTTCTGTATGTCCGTTCAGCAAAAAAATGGAACATGTCCTACTATTGTCCGCATGTCACGGTCCCTCCCGTGACAGAGGTGAGAAGATCGGATAGACTTGCGGCACGTGAGGCTATCTGACAGGATCTCACCTCTCCTCAGGTGCCGCTTGTTATCAGTGAGGAGGCTCTATTTAGGTCCGCCTCACACCGCTGACCATGCGGTTGATATTTCCTCTTGGAGGTGCTCGCGCTGGTTTGTATTGGATCTTCTGCTTCTCCATTCATCTCTAAGCTAAGTACTAGTTGCCTGTTCAGTTTGTTGTGTTCAGTTTGTTGTTCTCTGGTGCGTTTTGGTTCTAGGTCTCAGGGAGATGCGGGTTTCTTCATTTGGGAAGGAACCAGCTGTCTCATCTCCTGCTGCCTATCCTAAGGCTCGTCAGTTTTGGCAGGGCCTAGGTATCTGGCGTATGAGCATTTCCACCATCAGGATCTGCTCATAATGGCAGGAGTTAGGGAAAGGCCTAGGGATTACTAGGAGGTCACCAGCCCTCTTCTTAGCTTTTGAGGCCTAGACTGTTGTCTATTTCTTTTGTGTGTATCTGGTTTTCCCCATTACCCGTAACACCACATTACGGACAAGGATAGGACTGTTCTATTAGGGGCCGGCTGTTCTGCTCTGCAGAATACGGAATGCACGCGGCCGTCATCCGTATTTTTTGCAGGTACGTTTTTATGGGCTGCAAATTACATACGGTAGTGTGCATGAGCCCTAAATCTACTCACCTGCTCCCCTGCTGCTCGGCTCCAGAGCGGTGGCTTCTCTCAGCAATTCTTCCGGTCCCTGGCCTGTGCACATCTGGACAGGGTCATGTGTGCTGCTGCAGCCAATCTCTGGTCTCAGTAGTGATCACGTATTTTTAATGCCTCATTCACACATCAGTGTTTAGTCAGTGATTTCCATCAGTGATTTTGAGCCAAAACCAGGTGCGGCTCTAAACACAGAACAGGAGCAGATCTTTCCCTTGTACCTTTATGTCTGTTGAGGCTCCACTACTGGTTTTGGCTCACAATCTCACTGATGCAAATCACTGACATGTGAATGAGGCTTAATCCATAAAGAAATGAGCAGTTAAAGGCTGTGTACACCTTTAGGGACACATTTTTTTTATTAGTGCATTGTACTCATGAGCTAAAAATAATTTTTTCAGTTGGTCTTTATTCAAAATGTGGAGCCCTTTTCTCTGTACAGGGCTGAGATGCTCTAGCAGCAGGATCTGAATTTTCTCTCTGCTCCGTCAGCCAACCTGACGGGCTCCTTATCTCTGCTCTTAGACTTTATAAATACTCATCATTAAAGATCAATCCTTACCTCACTGCTAAGAATGTGGTTTAAAGGGGTTGTCCGGGTTCAGAGCTGAACCCGGACATACCTCCATTTTCACCCAGGCAGCCCCCCTGACTTGAGCATCGGAGCAGTTCATGCTCCTTTGCCCTGCGCTAAATCGCGCAGGGCAAAGGCATTTTCAAGAGTTCCGGTGACGTACTGTGCTCTCCATTGGGCTGCCCGGAGATGTCACCGGCAGTGATGGGAGGGCTTTAGCGCTGCCCTAGCCAGTAAAACGGCTAGGGCAGAGTTAAAGCACGCCCATCAGAGCCGGTGACATCACCGAACACACTGCCGGGCGGAAGCTTCCGCCCGGCAGTGTGTTATTGTAAACAAAAGAGCCTGATGCCGACATCAGGGGGGCTGCCTGGGTGAAAATAAGGGTATGTCCGGGTTCAGCTCTGAACCCGGACAACCCCTTTAAATAAGTGTTTATGACCTCTCCGTAATTTAGAGATAAGGGTTATTATATGACCACAAAGTGAAAGTAGGATACACACAGCTAGAAAAACAGTTAACCCTTTGTGACAGAACGGCTTAATATTTTTAATAAAGTCCAATTGAAAAAAATGATTTTTAGCCCCAAATCAGTAAAATGCAATCATAAAATAAAATTGCCCCCAAAGGTGTAAATTAGCCTTTAACCCCTTAAGGACCGGGTCATTTTTCACCTTAAGACTGATTTTTGCAAATCTTACATGTGTTACTTATCCAGGCCATTCTGAGATTGTTTTCTCGTCACATATTGTACTTCATGACAGTGGCAAATTTGAATCAAAATATTTCATTTTTATTTAAAAAAAAAAAAAACCAAATTTACCCAAAATTTGCAACTTTCTAAATTTCAATTTCTCTGCTTTTAAAACAGATAGTAATGCCTCATATAATAGTTATTACTTTACATTCCCCATATGTTTACTACATGTTTGGATCATTTTGTAAATGACATTTAATTTTTTGGGATGTTACGAAGGCTTAGAAGTTTAGAAGCAAATCTTGAAATTTTTCAGAAAATTTCCAAAACCCATTTTTTAAGGACCAGTTCAGGTCTGAAGTCACTTTGTGAGGCTTACATAATAGAAACCGCCCAAAAATGACCCCATTTTAGAAACTACACTCAAGGTATTAAAAACTGATTTTTTTCAAACGTTGTTAACCCTTTAGGTGTTCCACAAGAAGTAATGGAAAATGGAGATGAAATTTCAGAATTTCACTTTTTTGGCAGATTTTCAATTTTAATATATATAAAAATTGAAAACACACATCTCACACAGGCAGTATCCTTATTTAGCAGATCTTGGAGAAAGCAGAACGGACACGGTCCTGTGCATGAGGCCTAATTTTATCTTTTTTGGTCCTGACTGCTGAACGGTTTATCTTGGGCCAACATGTGTGATACATGTGAGATTAGGCCATGATCAGCCTGGGTCCGCGTGTCGCCACACCTCCCAGGCCGACCGAACTGACTATGTGACAGTAATGTATGATACAGCCAGTCTCTTATCTGGTCGGGGGAGCCGAGGTTGACCTGGAAATTGTGGCTGACACATGTACTGAGCCATGGATTCCTGGGCCGGTCACAGAAGTTTGCATGATCCCTATCACTCATACTGAGCCACCTTAACGGTGTCATCCACGGTGCCCCCATCACGGTGACATCCACGGTGCCCCCATCACGGTGACATCCATGTGCCATCCACAGCTCCTCCAATGACCTCCACAGCATAGCGATCGGCCTCTGATCGCTATGCTGTCACTCCTGGTGGTGGAAATTTGCATTTGGCACTAGTATATTATAAATGTAAATTATAAATGAATAAAGCCCTTAGTTGGTAGTCAATTTATAATATACTAGTGCCAAATGCCAATTTCCACACCATCCCCCCTCCTCGCTGACTTTATTAACCCCTATCAGACCTCAGATCAGCCCTTTATTAAACCCTATCAGACCTCAGATGAATAAAATAAAATAAAACTCCTCTCCTGCGCCGCGGCTCCTCTTCATCTCTGGGTCCGGCGTCTTGCTCCCCTGTTTTCTCCGGCCCGCGCGCACTACGCCCTGACGCTGTACGGGGTCAGGACAGTGCAGCGCGGGCCCCATCAAAGACGACCAGGGAGGGTGAGTATTGGAAGCGATTGCTGCGCTTCTTCCCCGCTCCCGGCACCCGATGCATACTAGTGAGCGCTTCCATAATGGAAGCGCTCCCTAGTATTCGCTTCATACGCATTATCGGTATATTGGCAAGGTTAGATACCGATAATGTACAAAATCCTGAATATTGGACGATAATATCGGCACTTCCGATAATCGGTCGATACCTACTCGGCGCATTGGTGGATAAAAAAGAAAAAAGGGCATCAAAATCTGCATCTGCGATTCCAGCCCTGAAGGAGTTGACCCATGGATGTACTGTATAATCGCTGGGGGTCTGACTGCTGGGACCCTGACTGATCATGAGAACAGGGGTCCCCGAGTCCCCTGTGTGCATGCCTGACCATCACTGCTTTTACTGTCTATGGTACAGCACTCGGCTATCTCTACTAGACCCATAGAAGTCAATGGAGTCATAATAGTGCATGTGTATAATTGCTCCACACATGGGAATTGGAGAGCCTAGCTTTCATGATTGGTGCATGTCCTGTTACAGAAGCAGTCTACCATAGGAGCATTGCTTGTAGGGGAAAATATCTCCCACATACAGCCCTGTGATGGACCCGACGGGCATGACCATATACTAGGCCTCATTCACACAGTCGGTGATTGTGAGCCAAGACCAAGTGCGGGTCAAAAAACACTGAACGGGAGCAAATCTTATTATACTTTATCTCGGTGTAGCTTCCATTCCTGGTTTTGGCTGACCATCACGAATGGAAATGAGTAACCAAACGCTGACTGTGTGAATAAGGCCTTATACAGGTCATGGTGGAAAGGTGGTGGGCTCCCTGGCAGATTGCAGACATCGAGCGATGAAGAGCAATAAACCCTGGACGGGTCTCCATAAATTGCCTATTATATTTCTTGCCTTTTCTGTCTTTCCAGAGATCTCGTCTTTATTTAGATGTCAATAACTGGCGCTGAGGGAGAACAGATATAAAGCCCGTCCGCTGCACTTGACCTAACGCTTGACAATATGTCTACAAAGATCAATGAATTTTAATGCATCCATTCAAACTGGAGACGATACAGGAGCAAAAATGTTTGAGTGTCTCCTATGGTTCGCCCAGATAGTTCCTAGTATTGTAGTTGCTTTTGCAGTGGCCTAATTCTGATGTCCTATTATCAGGATGGGTCATCAGTATCTGATCGGTGGGGGTCCGACTCCTGGCACCCCCGCCGATCAGCTGTTTGAAGGCATCGTGGCACTTGTGCGAGGGCTGCTACCTTTTCTAAGGCTACTTTCCCACTTGCGTTGTTAATTCCGGTATTGAGATCCGGCAGAGGATCTCAATACTGGAATTAAACGGATCCGTTTTGATTTTGCACATCAGGAGGCACCCGTTCTGTTGGGATGCGGCTGTGTAAAATCAGAAAGGGGAAAAAAAACGGATCCGGCACTAAATACATTAAAAAGTCAATGGGTGATGGTTTTTTAGGCTCCTTAAAAAAAAAAACGGATCCATCACCATTGACTTGCATTGTTTTCAGTGCCGGATCTGTTTTTATGACCGGACACAAAACGGCAACCTGCTGCGGTTATATGTCCGGTCACAAAACGGAATGCTGCCGGAACGGAAGACATCCTGATCGGATCTCTTTCCATTCAGAATGCATGAGGACTAAACGGAAAAGTTTTTTTTTTTTTCTGGTATTGAGTTCCTCTGCCGGATCTCAATACCGGAAAACAACAACGCAAGTGTGAAAGTAGCCTAAGTTTACCTGCGTTGGCGCAGTGTAATTATAACTACTCCATCCGGTTCAAGTGAATGGGAGAAGAAAGTGCAATTACACCGCACAAAGGAGACGACGTGCAGGTAAACTTTGAAGAGAATGCAGCGCTCGCACGAGCGTCTTGACCCCTTCAAAAAGCTGATCGGCAGGGGGGGGTGCCCCATAGATTTGTCCCATTCACCGGGACTAATCCAAACGTGGCCGCTCGCCGCACATTCCACGCGGAAACCGTCTCAAATAATGGAGATGCCACTTATGGAACAATAGTGCCGAGTCGGATTTTAAGCCTACGCCACAAGGATTCTACTGCGGAATACATGCGGAAATCCAGGTGGAAAAAATTCCATGTGAGCGCAGCCTTAAGCCTCATTCACACGTCCTTGTCCATGCTTAAATCCATGAAAAGGTCGTCAGTATTGCCTCCGTGATGGGTCTGTTTGTCCGTTTTTTGCTGTCCGTGTGTCATCTGTGTTTCACTGACACTGAACAGCTGAAAAATAATTTTCAAAGCATCTCTTCCTAGTGATCCATCAAACACGGATGAAACGCAGATGGCATCCGCGGTTTTCACGGACACATAGACTAAGCTTTAGGGTTGGTTCACATTTGCATCATAGGAGCGGAAAACCGAAAATTGCAGACGTCACATGGCGGACTGACCTATAACAGGGTATGTCGCCTTTTGCCATGGTCTTCGTCACTTAACCGTAAAATCTGACAATCTGCGACAGAGCTTCCGATGCACATGTGAATTCAGCCTTATTGCGTTCATCTGCAAATGGTGCCTCAGGGGGTCTTCCTGCTGGACCCCACCACTCTTAGGCCTCTTTCCCCCGGGCGTGTGCTGCAAAATGTGGGCCGCAATGCACGAGCACAGTCCGTGGGGCAGCCGCAGTGGATCGCGGACCCATTCACTTAAATGGGTCCACGATCCGGCCGTTCCGCAAAAGATAGAACATGTTCTATCTTTTTGCGGAACGGAAGTACGGGACGAAACCCCACGGTAGCACTCCTTAGTGGTTCCGTTCTGGGGTTCCGTTCCGCACCATTCCGCATCTCCGGATTTGCGGACCCATTGAAGTGAATGGGTCCGCATCCGTGATGCGCAATGCCCACAGAACGGCACCCGTGTATTGCGGATCCGCGGAAAGAGGCCTTAAATGGTAAATGGTCAAAGTGATGCTGAAGGCAACCATTGAAAACGGTAGCTATTTGACTATTGTAGTAAGGGTAGCTATCCTCCAGCATGAGAGACGCCATCTGCTCTGGCTCGTAAAGTGATTTTTGAGTAATGACTATTGCCTTTCACTTCTTACTTTCAGATAACCCTCCTAGGATGTAGCCCAAGACACTCGGAACATCTGAAGAATATAGATTGCAGATTTCCCAATGGCTATCCCTATAACTATCCTTGATTGTGACCTCCTGCTCTACGGCCGAGGACACCGCACACTTGACCGGTTTCGCCTGGATGACGTTTCCGATGAGTATTTGGTTTCTACTTATGGCTTTCCCCGACCATTTATTGACTACCTGGTTGAACTTTTGGGTGGCAGCCTATCCCGGCCAACTCAGCGATCCCGTGCAATCAGCCCTGAGACCCAGATCATGGCGGCTCTTGGATTTTACACCTCCGGTTCCTTCCAGACACGTATGGGCGATACGATTGGAATCAGCCAAGCCTCGATGAGCCGCTGTGTGACCAATGTCACCGACGCTCTGGTGGAGAGAGCCTCGCAGTTCATTTGTTTCCCGCAGGAGGACGCTTCAGTACAGAAGCTGAAGGATGACTTTTACAGCTTGGCTGGGGTCCCTGGTGTGCTGGGAGTAGTAGACTGCTTGCAGATATCCATTAAAGCCCCCAATGCAGAAGACCTGTCGTATGTGAACAGGAAGGGCTTGCATTCTTTAAACTGCCTTCTTGTGTGTGACAGTCAGGGGGTTCTTCTATGGGCTGAAACCCACCGACCCGGCAGCACTCAGGACAATATAGTTCTCCACCAGTCCAACCTTTCTTGTCTATTTGAGACAAAAATGCACAAAGAGGGCTGGTTGCTGGGTATGTACAGATTTTCGGGAGGCTTGGAACAACTGTTTCGAAGGGTTTAAGCATGTACCTAGATCTAGTTCACCTCTTCTGTATTTTTTATTTTTTAACAATTTAGCTATACAATATATATCTTAGGTTATCTTCCCACATGGTGGATACGCTGCAGATTTTTGCATCCAGATTTTGCAGGCGGGGCGCCCTCCATTCATTTTCTATGGGGCCGCTGAAAATAGCCAAGCATTGGCTCGGCTGCTTCCGTCGGGCCCATAGAAGCGGATGGGAGCGGTGGCTGATCATGCGGGTCCCACTGCACCTATAAGACAATGGGGGCATATCCTAACCATATGCCCCTATTGTCTGACATGAGACAACCCCTTTAAAATGGCCAGTATCCATGTTTTGCCGATCTGCGGTTTGCGGACCGCAAAACACGGTTATGTAAATGCTCCCTTAGGCCTCATGCACACGACCGTTGTTTTAGTCCGCATCCGAGCCGCAGTTTTTGCAGCTTGGATGCGGACCCATTCGCTTCAATGGGGCCGCAAAAGATGCGGACAGCACTCCGTGTGCTGTCCGCATCCGTTGCTCCGTTCCGTGGTCCGCAAAAAAAATATAACCTGTCCTATTCTTGTCTGTTTTGCGGACAAGAATAGGCAGTTATATCAATGGTTGTCCGTGCCGTTCCAAAATTTGCGGAACGCACGTGGACGCCATCCGTGTTTTGCGGATTCTGCAATTTGCGGACCGCAAAACGCAACGGTCGTGTGCATGAGGCCTTACAGTGAGTACATTTGCTGATGCTAATGTAGTAGACCCATTGCCAGACAGGAAACTTCTCTTGCTATATGTAGGGTCTGTCTGGCCCATCCGAGGACAGGAGGAACCTCCACTGGACCTGGGCTCCTATATTATCATTGGCCCCAGAATTTACAATGCATTTTTATAGGGAACATGTACCTGTTCTGTATAGCTGGGTGGCGGGCCCTCAGTCTTACCTTCTCTGGTGGGCTCCAGACAGGCCTGTTTGACTTTTAGTCCTCTGCTGACTACAGTATGTAGTATGTATATTCCATTATTGATGTGTTCTAGTCGGCCACTTCTAGGAGGAGGCGCTAAAGAGATGGTTCTCTTTCTTTGGGCTATACTTCTTTGCATATTATTTTTCCATGGCGTCTTACCACATTTTGCATACGCGGCTGGTCTCTGTGCCCCCCAAGATCATATGCAGTATGACCGCTACTGTGATATCATCGGTAGCAGCTATGGTTATGTGGCACGTCATCAAAATGGACATCACGTATTGCTCTAAACATGGGGCTGGTCAGGAAAAAAAAGAAAGGAAATTGCAATGTAATAAGCACATCAAAGGAAAAGTGGAATAGTGGCCACAGTTCAGTTTGCAGACTTAGGGGGTTATTTACTAACAGAAATAAGTCTATATTAGGTGTATTTCTGGTGCAGATTGCTGCGCAAAGATTCTTTGCGCCGCAATCTGCAACTTTTCCCCACCCCAGGCCTAAAAAAAAAAGGGTGAGGGGCCAGCAGGCCCGTCTTATTCATCATTTAAATCTACAACAGCAAGGGACCTGGCATAGATTTAGAAGCGGCGGTGGATCCGCCGAAGTTATGTAGAGGCTGGCGTCTCTACATAACTTTGGCGGATCCGCAGCAAGGCCTTGTTAAGATCGGCATCTAAAACACCGGTCTTAATAAATGACCCCCCCCCCCCAGTTTCCCTTGTAGTGGCATGCTACATATGAAATCATTGGTCTAACATTCTTCTGCCATTTTTGTGTTTTGTCTAGCGGACAGCGCTTTCCATCTTCGGCCTTGGCTTATGACACCAGTGCAAATCCCAGAGACCCCTCAAGAGTATCGATACAATATGGCGCACTCTGCTACTCATAACGTCATGGAGCGCGCCCTGCAGGCACTGCGCCATCGCTTTCGTTGTCTGGATGGATCTCGCGCCACCTTGCAGTACTCGCCTGAGAAATCGGGGCAGATCATCTTGGCCTGCTGCATACTGCACAACATCGCGCTTCAGCATGGCCTGGATATTTGGTGTGACCCTGGACCTTCCTCCATGGAGACGGAAGAGGACTGTAATAACATGGAAGTGGTCGAAACGGAGGCTTACAGTATGAGACAGGAACTAATCCTAAATCATTTCAGCTAATGTCTTGCAAAATTAAAAAAAGACGTTCCACGCTTCGCTCATGACCCCGATGTGTGCTGTAAATACAGAAAGCAATCTACACCTTTTACTGCCTGTTCAATATGTGAAAACGTTTCATCAGTACAGACCTACAGCTCCTCCTCTTCTTTAATGTCCCTCTGACAACCCTTCCTGTTCTATCAGGCATTTGTCTTGTCTTATGGACACTGGGAGGATCTGTATCCCCATCTGTACGCGTGGATATTGATAGGAATAGTGATTTGTAGAGATGAGCGAAGCGAATGCTTCATTCAAAACTGCAGATTAATACTGTACAGGATCAGAATGTATGGGCTCTGATGAGCCGCAGTTAGTTATTCATAAAGTCGCTCATGACTTCGTTGAGTAACTTTGGTAATTGCTTTTTAATGTGGAAAACCACTTAAAAACTTGAAACCAAACTCTGCTTTGGTTCCGGCTGGTACATCAGAACCGAAGCAGAGTTCGGTTTTAAAGTGGTTTTCCTTTACAAATCACTATTCCTATCAAAAACTGATTTGGATGTAAATGCCCTCAAATTAAAGCTGACAGTCTGCAGGTAAAGCACATCTTGTTTGTTTCATTCGATGTCGATATCCTAATATTTATGGACCTGACTGTACACTTAGGACAGTAAATAAGAATGATTTAGGGAGGGGGAGTCGAAGCTGGACCACCCAGAGCACGCAGCTATTTAGTGGAGAGCTACACAATATAAGTAAAGCCTACACTGAAGGAGGTACACATAGACGTAGGCACTGACCAGTGTAGAGGGGTTATTGAGCCCCTAGAAATTTTTACCAAAAGCTAGTAAGAATGTTCTAAAATAACAAAATGAATAATACCTAAGGGTAGGTTCACAGTTGCATGAGCGTATGCGGCAGGCTGTTCTGGCAGAGAACAGCTTGCTGGATTTTGCCTAATCTGCCATTGCCGGCTACTACCATTCACTGCTGGATCCCCATTGACTATAATTGGGTCCGGCAGTGATCTGGCAAAAATGCTGGGCTTTAGCAGGACAACAACCGTTGCATTCAATGGTTTTTGTTTGGTAAGCATTTGTGGCGGATCAGGCATGCGCAGATGTAAACGTACCCCTAGGCCTCTTTCACACGAGCGTGACGAATTAGGTCCGGATGCGTTCAGGGAAACTCGCACCATTTTGCAAGCAGGTTCAGTTAGTTTTGTCTGCGATTGTGTTCAGTTTTTTCCTCGCGGGTTAATGCGTTTTTCACGCGAGTGATAAAAAACTGAAGGTTTAAAAACAACATCTGCTAGCAACCATCAGTGAAAAACGCATTGCATCCGCACTTGCTTCCGAATGCGATGCGCTTTCACCGAAGCCCCATTTACTTCTATGGGGCCTGGGCTGCGTAAAAAAAAAACGCAGAATACAGAACATGCTACGTTTTTCACGCAACGCAGAACTGATGCGTGAAAAAAAAAAAAAAACACTCGTACACAGACCCATTGAAATGAATGGGTCAGGATTCAGTGCGGGTTCTATGCGTTCCCTTCGTGCATCGCACCCCTGCAGAAAACTCGCTCGTGGGAAAGAGGCCTTACTGATCCCTGCCACTGCTTCCTGGGCCCCTGTATCAGGACCTCCGGTGATGGACAGACATGTGACCTCAGTGGTGTCTGCAGCAGCTGTCAAATAGCCATTTCAAAAATGTCGTCGCTGGAGATCAGGATACAGAGACAGGTGGAGGAAGCGAAGGGATGGGAGCAGCGGGGGGTCGGATAGGCTGGTATTACTCAGCTTGTTGTTTCATAGCAGGGATAAGCAGCCTCCGGCACTCCAGCTGTTCTAAGACTACAACTCCCAGAATCCTCTTCACTTCTATGGGAGTTACAAGAACAGCCAGGTAACTGTGCATGCTGGGAGTTGTAGTTTTATGTAGATTGTATTATTTTCCCTTATAACATGGTTATAAGGGAAAATAATAGCATTCTGAATACAGAATGCATAGTACAATAGCGCTGGAGGGGTTAAAAAAATAATAATAATAATTTAACTCGCCTTAATCCACTTGTTCGCGCAGCCGGCATCTTTTCTGTCTTTAACTGTGAGCAATAGGACCTTTGATGTCACTGCGTTCATCACATGGTCCATCACCATGCTCACAGATGAAGACAGAAGAGATGCCGGCTGCGCGTACAAGTGGATTAAGGTGAGTTAAATTATTTTTATTTATTTTTTAACCCCTCCAGCGCTATTTTACTTAGCATTCTGTATTCAGAATGCTATTATTTTCCCTTATAACCATGTTATAAGAGAAAATAATAATGATCGGGTCCCCATCCATGACGCTCATGTGAACAGCCCTATAGAAATTAATGGGTCGGGATTCAGTGCGGATGCAATGCGTTCAACTCACGCATCGCATCCGCGCGGAATACTCGCCCTTGTGAAAGGGGCCTAAGGGGCACATTTATTAAGACTGGCATTTTAGACGCCAGTCATAATAAGACCCTGCACTGGCGGTGGATCCGTCGCAGTTATGTTGAAGCGCAGGCCTCTCCACTGCTGCGTCTAAATGTATGGTTTTTCTAGCTGTCTTACATTTAGAGCATGGTTTGCGCCCCCCCCCTTCCCTTTCCTGCTGGGCAGAAACACAGCTGATCCTGCAATCCTCCGCACAGCAGATGGATCACAGGTTTGTAGCAGGAGCAGAAAGGGTCCCCGGCTATAAGTGAGAGCGGGGAAGCCGAGGAGAAGACAGAAGCGCTTTATTAGCGCTTCTGCCTTCTCCTCTATGAGCGCTCTGCAGTGTAGATCCAGCGATCACGTGATCGCTGGGTGTCTCGGGAACAGAGGAGCGCTGCCCTGGTACAAAGCCTCCGCAGCAGGCTGGTTTCCCTGTAACTGGGGCTCCTTTGGATGCTCCAGTTACAGTGGATATAGTACAAAAAAAAGTCACTTATTGCCTCCCAAAGGTCTTTCAGTGACCTCTTGGGGACAAATTATGTGGTAAAAATATATTTTAAAAAATGATTTAAAAAAAATTTGTAAACTAAATAAATTTAAAAATAAAATTAAATAAAAAGGAAAAAGTGCTTAATAAAAGAGTGTTCACTGTCCCACCACAGTCTTTTTGTGAAAAAGTGCAAAATTTTAAAAAGTGACAGTGTCCCCCAAGGTCTTTTTATGACCACTTGGGGGACATATTATGTAGCAGAAATATATTAAGTTAAAAAAAAAATTCAGACATAAAAGAAAAGAAACCCACACCAATCAAAACCGTCACCATTACCGCCCCATTCACGTGAAACTTTTCATATTATATAGCAAAATACACAAAATAGAGAACTAATTATAATTAATTTTGGTGTCAGTTTTCATATTTAAAGAATAAGGAGCTATAGTTTGAAAAAATATCTACTTTTTAAAAACGTTTTGTACAGTTTCCCCCAAATAAAAATTGTTGCAAAAATTATCTTGGTAGTCCAACAAATAAGATAGTTACAACCATTTGAACCACCACGCGCGCTAAATCACAAAAAAGTGTCTGGTCATTAAGGCCTTTTCGGGCCTGGTCATTCAAGCGTTAACCAATAGGCGCCTTCCCCACTAGCAAGGTAATGTGCTTACTGGTTACTGCAGGACGCCTGTAACTGGATTGGCAGGAGATGGTGATAACCAGTGAGCTCCGTCCTCTGCAGTGAAGGAAACCGCTGATTTATAAATAGGAGGCAGGATGGAAGGAAATGTCGCCACTTTTCTGGTAAAAATGTTTTTTTTTTTAACAAGTTCCTGCAGCATGGCCTCTGAAATAGAAAATTCATAATTACCTGCTCCACTCCGCTCTGGTCCTCTGCACTGCCCCCGCTGCCTCCATCTTCCGGTTCCTGCTCTGTTTACACCTGACAATGCATAACCATGGCCTCTTGCACGGCTCCAGTCAATGACCGGCTTCAGCAGTGACACGCTGCTTGTGGCCACACACAGTCATTGTCTGGAGTGGTGTATGACCATGCCCATGCACTGCCAGGTGTAAACAGCGGAGGCAGTTCGAAGAACCGGAGAGGCAGGGAGCAGGTAAGTATAACTCTTCGGTTTCAGGGGCTATGCTGCAGCACGATATTTGGGACAATTACTGGGAACAAGTGTTCATAGGAGCGCTCATATCTTATATCTGGCCGGTATAATCGTGCAGCTGATCAGTCGATAAACAAGGTATTGCTCATTTGTCGGCTGATTTGCATATTTTATCAGGATGAAAAATTTCCGATTATCTGCAGCACGACTGTGGCAGCGATCGCTCCTCCCCAGTCACTTTGCACTGGCTTGTGTAATAGGCAGATGAGCGCCGATCAACATTTTTTTTATTTGCGGCCCCTTGAAATAGAGCGATGTGACAATGCGGCCCCCAGACCAAATAAAAGGTTGTGCACCCCTGGTTGAGAGGCTGCAGTGGTGATGTAGCCGTATACTGCACGTGACCAGTCACTGGCCTCAGCGGTCCAACAGGGTTCAAAATAAGGATCTGACAGAACACTGTACGATATTTTTTGAATTTGAGTTTCATTTATGTGGAATCAAACAGAACGGTCTAACGCTATACCTTCTAGAATTCTGCGTGACAGACGCTTTTTTAACGGCCGTGACCCGCCCATTTTTAGAACAATGATAGTGTATGGAGTTATCTACACGGCCGTTTTTTGGCGGGTCCTATTTTGTTGGTTTTCGTGGACCGACAGCCGCCATACAATTGTAGTGGACCGTTTTTTAACAGACGTCCTTTTTTCACCTGTGAATGTAGCATAAATCCGGAGCGTGTCAATTTTTGTGCGTTTTACCTTTTGCCATCCGCATGACTTGGTGCATTTTTTTCCCCAGGCAGAACTATACAGAAGACCAGCCACACGTGGCCGTACCCTAATGGGTGTTGCAAAGCCTAAATCGCATCGGATTTGCAGCCGCACTGGCCTCGTGATCCGTGCTTCATCCCTGATCGTGTTTCACGGACACTGATAGGCTGAAAATTGGCTTCCGGAGCATCTTCTACTAACGATCTGTGAAAACCACAGACCAAACACAGATGGCATCCGTGTTTTTTTAATGGACCTATAGATTACAATGTGCGTGAGGGATCACAGATAAAATGGGGCGTGCTTCCGGGGGTGTCACCACGGAAAACCGTTGATATATGAATACACCTATTAAAAAGGTTTTCATAGATTTAATCCTGTGGATAGTTCATCAGTATCTGATCGTGGGGGTCTGACACCTGGGACCCCTGCCGATCGGCTGTTTGAGAAGGCAGTGACGCTCCTGTGAGCGCCGCGGCCTTCTTCGTGCTCACCAAGCACAACGCCGGACATTGTATAGCGGCTGTGCTTGGTCCCATTCCCTTCTATGCGGCTGAGCTGCTCCTAGGCCACGTGACACATAAACACGTATCGTCACTGGCGTAGGAAAAGCACAGAGAGGGCCGCAGCGCTACTATGAGTGTTGTTCCTTCTCAAACAGCTGAGCGCGGGGGGTCCCAGGTGTCGGACCCCCACCAATCAGATACTGATAACCTGTCCTGAGGATAGTTCATCAATATTAAAATCTCGGAAAACCCCTTTCAAGTCGATGGACATGTGAGTGGTCCGTGAATCACCGACGTGTAAAAATAGTGGTTCGACATCAGTCGTGTGACGCGAACTTCGCCTTCCGACATTGCATCCAATGATCGTATCATGTCCATGTGGTCACAGAGAAACCGCAACTGTCGCCAAAAATCCAACATTGCTGTTTTTTGTTAAAAGCAACATTCCCATCCTACAAAAGTTACCCTTTGGTGAGAGCAAAGTTCACTTTTAGCCTCTCATGACCAAAGGCATCCAGTCTTAGCTGCCCTAGAAACCAATCAGATTCCACCTTTCATTTTCCAAAGGAGCCCTGAAAGATATGATCTGATTGGTTGCTATGGGCAACTAAGCCTGTTCTCCTTTACATCAGTTTTGATAAATGTCCCCCACCCTGTGGCCCCGGCCTTATGGTAAGAGAAATGAGTCTAACGTCTCAGAAGCTTTAGTGGAAGAACGGCAGCCGCTAGCGAAGCCAAAACTTCCCCGGCCCCGCTCCGTGATCCATTAACCAGCCTGCAACTGCTGACATCTCTCTCGGCGTTCGATTGCTCCCGCCTGCGCCAGAGTCGCCGCCCTCTGATTGGCTCAGTTTGATCCTAGTTGGCTCCTTCATCGATTCGCTCGGGTATCCGGTGCTTTCGGCTGGCAGCTACTTCGGTCTGGCGGCCGCCATTGTCCCGGATGGTCGCTGTTAACGGTATCTGTCTGTAGCTAACGATTTTCTTTCGCTCTCCTCCGCCCGTACGAAACCACAGGATTCCTTCCATAACGTGGTCCGGGACAGAAAGCGGCCTGCCAGGCCCAGGACTCACCGCGATCACTCAGGCCGGAGCCAGTAAGGCCTGCAACGCCCGAGAGGTGAATAATCCCGGGGCTTTTCACCGGGCAGGGATGACATGTGTGGCTGCCTGTGGCCCCGTGCTGCTGTGGACGTGTGTGCCTGGGGCGAGCTGTGTGCACATACGTGTGTGTGTACATGGGTGATGACATGTTGTTCTTGGCACAGGTACACGTCCAGTCAGTGGCGGTTTATGTGTCGCTGACGCGTATATTCGCGAAGAGATCGCCATATTCACGTAACCGCTGTGACCGTTTTATGCAATCGTTACGGCGACTGTTGCGGTTTCCTTAGTTGTATGTGCGATTTCCAGTCCGTCATTCGCCGTTATTTCATTTTGCGAGTCACAGACTGATGAATGGCAGTAAAATCAGTGTTTTTACCGCAGTTGTGGCGCATCGCTCTGTTAATTGTTCTTGTATGTGTGACGGGCCGGAATTTTATAATTTTTTAAAATTTATTTAATTAAAAAAATTTATTTTTGAGGAAGGAGATCGTGTATGGTGGTAATAACAAATAAAAGGGGACACGTCTGCAAATAGACCGTAATATTACTCTGATCTAGAATCAATTATAGAGGGGACACTCCTGCCGACGGGGTCTGGAATCTGGGGACACTCCTGCCGACGGGGTCTGGAATCTGGGGACACTCCTGCCGACGGGGTCTGGAATCTGGGGACACTCCTGCCGACGGGGTCTGGAATCTGGGGACACTCCTGCCGACGGGGTCTGGAATCTGGGGACACTCCTGCCGACGGGGTCTGGAATCTGGGGACACTCCTGCCGACGGGGTCTGGAATCTGGGGACACTCCTGCCGACGGGGTCTGGAATCTGGGGACACTCCTGCCGACGGGGTCTGGAATCTGGGGACACTCCTGCCGACGGGGTCTGGAATCTGGGGACACTCCTGCCGACGGGGTCTGGAATCTGGGGACACTTGAGCCGACGGGGTCTGGAATCTGGGGACACTTGAGCCGATGGGGTGCGGAATTGGGGGGACACTCGAGAGCCGATGGGGTGCGGAATCGGGGGGACACTCGAGTGCCGATGGGGTGCGGAATCGGGGGGACACTCGAGTGCCGATGGGGTGCGGAATCGGGGGGACACTCGAGAGCCGATGGGGTGCGGAATCTGGGGACACTCGAGCCGATGGGGCGCGGAATCGGGGGGACACTCGAGAGCCGATGGGGTGCGGAATTGGGGGGACACTCGAGAGCCGATGGGGTGCGGAATTGGGGGGACACTCGAGAGCCGATGGGGTGCGGAATCGGGGGGACACTCGAGAGCCGATGGGGTGCGGAATCGGGGGGACACTCGAGAGCCGATGGGGTGCGGAATCGGGGGGACACTCGAGAGCCGATGGGGTGCGGAATCTGGGGACACTCGAGCCGATGGGGTGCGGAATTGGGGGGACACTCGAGAGCCGATGGGGTGCGGAATTGGGGGGACACTCGAGAGCCGATGGGGTGCGGAATTGGGGGGACACTCGAGAGCCGATGGGGTGCGGAATTGGGGGGACACTCGAGAGCCGATGGGGTGCGGAATCGGGGGAACACTCGAGTCGATAAAACTTATTGTTTTTTGAAATTGCTGTTATAACGCGGTTTTTAAGCCTGGGTTCACATATTTTTTCCCATCCATTTAACACATACACAAAACGTATACGTTAAATGGATGCCTCAGGCTGATGCTGTACAGTGACATCCGTTCACTATAGAGTTCCATTGTAAAAAATAAAGGATGCATTTTTTTTTTTTTAATTAATTTTTTTAACCAAAATATGCAGAATGCAAGAACATGGTGGGCTTCGATTTTGTATCTTTTTTTTTTTTTTTAAACGTATACATCAAACGGAGGCAGAAAACGGTGTCCATGACAGCAGGATGCATATTGTGTCACTGCTGTGGACAGTGATTGTCTGCCGCTGGTATGTGTTTTGGTGCACCTCACCATGCAAAGGCTGAGGACACCTCTGTATGGTGACTGCCACCTCTCTGCATTGGTTTCCCTGTCTCCTCCTGTAGATGATGGGAGGCACAGGTAGTGCTGCCTCCCTGTAGATGACGGGAGGCACAGGTAGTGCTGCCTCCCTGTAGATGACGGGAGGCACAGGTAGTGCTGCCTCCCTGTAGATGACGGGAGGCACAGGTAGCGCTGCCTCCCTGTACATCACGGGAGGCACAGGTAGTGCTGCCTCCCTGTAGATCACGGGAGGCACAGGTAGTGCTGCCTCCCTGTAGATGACGGGAGGCACAGGTAGTGCTGCCTCCCTGTAGATGACGGGAGGCACAGGTAGTGCTGCCTCCCTGTAGATGACGGGAGGCACAGGTAGTGCTGCCTCCCTGTAGATGACGGGAGGCACAGGTAGTGCTGCCTCCCTGTAGATGACGGGAGGCACAGGTAGTGCTGCCTCCCTGTAGATGACGGGAGGCACAGGTAGTGCTGCCTCCCTGTAGATGACGGGAGGCACAGGTAGTGCTGTCTCCCTGTAGATGACGGGAGGCACAGGTAGTGCTGCCTCCCTGTAGATGACGGGAGGCACAGACAGTGCGGCCTCCCTGTAGATGACGGGAGGCACAGGTAGTCTTGCATTTTACATTTTAGCAGTGGGATTTGTCAGATTTCTCCGGACTTTTCGGCTCATTGCTTGGTTAGGAGCAGCTTTGTGCAAAGAAAAGGCCAGGTGAAGCAAGAACCCCATGTTATAGAAGTTGGTGGGGGTCTCGTTGGGTGGGGTGTCACAGATCAGTAAATGGCGCATCCCGCTTACACCAGAGCTTACCGTGGCAGCGCCCTTCTATTTGTACAGAATTGCAAAATAAACGCCTTCCATCAGCGTAGACTTTATTTTATGTTCGATGGAGCAAAAGTCAACATTTGTGTAAGAAGTAACTATTGTGTAACGAGCCTGGCGTCTGCCCCATGTGACCTCGTTACACCGGGTCGGAACCAATCAGATTGCAGATGATGTTTTAGGGAATGAGGTTAGACGCCGTGCTGCGCTGCGTGCTAATTTATGTCATTGAGTGATGATATCTTATAGAAATGCTGATTAGGTAGATTTACCGGGTTGTGCCAGAAGTTAGAAACCAGCGATGTCATGATGTGCGACTGATTCTGCGCCGAAACTGGCGATGCCCCATCTATCATGTCATTTCAAGGCTGTACCCTCACCCCCCAGTAGTCGGAATACAGCCCCCCTTGCTAGTTTCAGTAGCGGTGTCTCCCTTATTTCCCCCATTTGTCAGAGCAGACCCTCTCCACGTCCCCAGTAGTCACAGCAGACTTTTTTCCTGTAGTCAACGCCGGACCCCCTTTCTCCTTAATGATCACATGATTGCTACCCTTTCCTCAGGAGGGAGTAACACCCCCCACCCAGGTTGTCCTCTTACCCGGAAGTCACAACAGGACTTTTCACCCACCACCCAGTGGTCACGGCAGACACCCCCCCCCCCCCCCCTTAACATGCAGTAATGGTGATGCCTTCTCCATTAACTTACCTATTGATTTACAGCCAAAAGATCAGATGTTTGTGCCCTGGTAGAACCTTTTTGAAGTTTCTAGGGTGCAATCAGGTGGGTTCATAAAATGCGCTGGTTTATTGGGGTAGACAATGGTGCCAAGTTACACCAACCTTGAGCTGGTATCAGTCATGGAAAGTGTCTTCCTAGCAGTGCCAAATCCATTAGGCAGCATGCGCCACTGTGGGGGTCTTAGAAGGGTTGGTCCATCTCAGACATTGATGTCATTTCTCTAGGATATGCCATCCATGTCAGATAGGTGGAACCCGCTGCTGTCCCCAAAGTGAAGGAGAGCGCATGCGCAGTGCACTCTCCAATTATCGCTATGGGAGCGAGCGAGACTCGGCTGTTTTTGGATGTCCCATAGCAGTGAATGGAGAGCGCGCAGCTAAACGAATGCCGGAAATGATCCAAACCAGTGCTCCTCTATTTTCCGAACCCCCCCCCCCCCCCCTATAGTGGTGAACTGAGGATAGCCGAACATGCGCAGTGTCCTCTCTGTTTACTTTGTGGGCTCCGTTCTGGAGATAGGAGAAGGTCCCGGTGGTGGAACCCGTTCCTTATCCTAGCAATGTGCCATCCATGTTTGAGATGGGCAAACCTCTTCAAGTATCATAGCGGTAGGCAACCTGCGGCACACCAGCTGTTGTGAAACTACAACTCCCAGCATGCTCCATTCATTTCTACGAGAATTGTAGTTTCACAGCAGCTGGTTTCCGACCTCTGCTCTATCAGATAGCGTTAGTAAATGCGCCCCATTGTGTGTAGAAGGAAGCGGCGATATCGCTACTGCCAACAGAGCTTTGCTCTATCCGGTCCATTGGCTTTTTTTCACAGAAAGGTTGATTTTTGGCAGGATGGAGGCTGAATGGAGCGGCTTTTCCCTTTTTTATTAAGAAATTATTCTGTACTAAGATAGCCTGGTGTCCCCGGGTGTGCAGCACAATTAGTAGGGTAGTAGTGCCATGCCACCCTGGGGGCAGACCGGGGATCCGCTGATTCATTTTCTGCTACTTAATGCAACTCCAGACCTAGCGCCTAGAAGTGGCATGGTTGCCCCATTTACTTGAACTTAGCGGTGTTGCATTTCCAGGCGTGTGGCGCCTGGTCTGTCCCTTTCTAGAAATCTGTGGTCCTGCTTCTTTTCCCTCTGCCAATCAGCCGCCTATGATTGTACCATGACGTGCCAGCCGTTTATAGTGCATTGACTGGTATTTCAAAGAGACCGTGGCCGACCCTTGGGTCCATCTTCGCCTTTAGCCACACTCAGTGGAGAAAACCTGTGTGGGGAAACTGCGCCAGTAAGGGTCGGGTCTCGGGGCGACCGCGTACAAATCATCATCCACGGCCAGTTGAACCGCGGTGCAGATTCCCATTGACCGTTCCGCACGATTTTTGGTTTGGAATCTGCTGTGTGAACAAGCCCTTAGATTACAGACGCGTTAATCTAGCCTCTAGTTTTCCCAAATAAGACACCTCTGCAAAAAACAAGATGGTCAGGCATGTTGAAATCCCAATATGCCCGATCCTTGTTTTCCCTGACATACACATCAGATGATCGGCCAGCCCTGGCTTTAATGTGTACAGGCACTTTAAAGGGCATCTGTCAGCAGATTTGTCCCTATGACACCGGCTGACCTGTTACATGTGCTCTTGGCAGCTGAAGGCGTCTGTGTTGGTCCCATGTTCATATGAGCCCGCATTGCTGAGAAAAATGATGTTGTAATATATGCAAATGAGACTCTAAGAGCAACGGGGGCGTTACCATTACACCTAGAGGCTCTGCTCTCTCTGCAACTCCTGCGTCCTCTGCACAGGGCCAAGCATGATGACCTTTTCACTGCCTGGCCCTGTCAATCAAAGTGAAGAGGGGTGCGGCAGTTGTAGAGAGAGCGGAGCCTCCAGGTGTAATGGTAACGCCCCCGTTGCTCCTGGAAGCTCATTTGCATATATGAAAGCCTCATTTTTCTCAGCAATGCGGGCACATATAAACCTGGGACCAACACAGACGCCTTCAGCTGCCAAGTGCACATGTAACAGGTCAGATACAAAACTGCTGACAGATGCCCTTTAATATGGAAGTTGTGCTCAGAGGTGGAGCGTAAGATGGTTGCATGCGAGATGTGTAAATTCGGGAAATCTTCTCGTCTGGCCCGGCTGACATGTTCTCTCCCTGTAAGGATCTCATGATTTGACTTGTCTAGTTCCGTGTTGAGATATCGAGCCTCTTCTCCTCTTCGGTTTCGTTGCAGACTGGGTCACGTGCACCTGGCAGTCGCCCAGTACAGGAAATCGACCGCGGTGCTTAAGGAGACAGAAACTTGCTGTGCAGCATGCTGAATGTGATCTATTATTCCCGGTTATCAGACAGTTTCTAAGGTTTTAGAACTTGGGCACTTGTATTTTCTTATTACTTTTGTATGATACACAGTGTTGATTACTAAAGGGGTCTTCTGGCTCGGAGCAGGGAGCTGTATAACATAAAGGAAAACCTCCTTAGTCACTTCTTATATATCCTGCCGCTCCAGTCCCTGCTGGTCCTGCAGCGATGACATCCCATCCATCCTTCGTGTGACTGCTGCTGCCATTCACTGGCCTCAGTGGTCACGTGTGCATCAACAGCACATGTCCCACTGGGAGCAATGGTCGTATGAGCCAGTGGATCTGATGTCATTGCTGCGGGACCAGCAAGGACTGGAATGGTGAGAGATATAAAAGGTGAATAAGGGGATTTTCTTTGTATACAGCCACCTGCAGTAGGTCAATTTTTTGAAAATATTATCCAGCAAGTCATTGAGAACTGAAATACCTTTTTAAAGGGGTTATCAACCCCCCAAAACAATTTTAGTAATGACCATGAAAGCATTTGGCATAAAAAATAATCCATTGACTTATTCACTGGCTCTCGATTCCAGTGCCGAGGGTACTGTCTCCACTGCTTCTAGTCCCATACAGAAGGCTAGCCAAGGCAGTACTGCCTGTACCTACATCATTTACAGCGAGAGACACGGAGGCAGTACTGTCTGTACCTACATCATGTACAGAGAGAGACAGAGAGGAATTACTATTTGTACCTACATCATTTACAGGTAGAGACTGGGAGGCAGTACTATCTGTACCTACATCATGTACAGAGAGAGACAGGGAGGCAGTACTGTCTGTACCTACATCATGTACAGGGAGGCAGTACTATCTACCTACATCATGTACAGAGAGAGACAGGGAGGCAGTACTGTCTGTACCTACATCATTTACAGGGAGAGACTGGGAGGCAGTACTGTCTGTACCTACATCATTTACAGAGAGAGACAGGGAGGCAGTACTGTCTGTACCTACATCATTTACAGAGAGAGACAGGGAGGCAGTGCTATCTGTACCTACATCATGTACAGGTAGAGACTGGGAGGCAGTACTATCTGTACCTACATCCTGTACAGGTAGAGACTGGGAGGCAGTACTATCTGTACCTACATCATGTACAGAGAGAGACAGGGAGGCAGTACTGTCTGTACCTACATCATGTACAGGGAGGCAGTACTATCTACCTACATCATGTACAGAGAGAGACAGGGAGGCAGTACTGTCTGTACCTACATCATTTACAACGAAAGAGAGGGAGGCAGTACTATCTGTACCTACATCATGTACAGGCAGGCAGCACTACAGTATATGTACCTACACCATTTACAGTGTGATAAGAGAATACTGTCTGTACCTACATCATGTACAGGGAGAGACTGGGAGGCAGTACTATCTGTACCTACATCATGTACAGGGAGAGACTGGGAGGCAGTACTATCTCTACCTACATCATGTACAGGGAGAGACTGGGAGGCAGTACTATCTCTACCTACATCATATACAGGGAGAGACTGGGAGGCAGTACTATCTGTACCTACATCATGTACAGGTAGAGACAGAAAGGCAGTACTATCTGTACCTCCATCATTTACAGGGAGAGACAGGGAGGCAGTACTATCTGTACCTACATCATTCACAGGGAAAGACAGGGAGGCAGCACTATCTGTACCTACATCATTTACAGGGAGAGACAGGGAGGCAGTACTGTCTGTACCTACATCATGTACAGAGAGAGACAGGGAGGCAGTACTGTCTGTACCTACATCATGTACAGAGAGAGACAGGGAGGCAGTGCTGTCTGTACCTACATCATGTACAGAGAGAGACAGGGAGGCAGTGCTGTCTGTACCTACATCATATACAGGGAGAGACTGGGAGGCAGTACTATCTGTACCTACATCATTTACAACGAAAGAGAGGGAGGCAGTACTATCTGTACCTACATCATGTACAGGCAGGCAGCACTACAGTATATGTACCTACACCATTTACAGTGTGATAAGAGAATACTGTCTGTACCTACATCATGTACAGGGAGAGACTGAGAGGCAGTACTATCTGTACCTACATAATTTACATTATGGTGAGACAACCCAATGGAGGCTTAGAATAAAGCCACCAATGAAATGTTCATCCTCACCTGCTCTTTCCACTGACAGTGGTTGCATTCTGGTATTTATTTCTAGGCTCCCATGAAGTCTGTCTGTCTGCATCTGGATGTCAGCTCTTTCGTTCTGTTCTGAGAAGCTGTTGTGACGGCGCCGGCGGTGCCATGAGGGTTGTGCCTGAAAAGAATGCGGTCCGGATTCTTTCGGGCAGAGAGAGGGGTACACAGGCGCAGGGAGCCCAGCGACTGTTACAGTGCTTGGTGGAGGACAAAACCCGGTTTATGAAATGGGAAGGCAAGGTGAGTGACCCTGTAAATGTATGTCTGTGGGGTAACGCTCAGCCTTGACATGAAGAAACCTATTTATTTTCCCCCCTGATAAACCCGACAAAAGTCCAGTGATGTCCCTAGCCGTGGAACGCCCCTTGATTTATATATTGCAGTCACATGACCAGAAACTTAGGCTATTTTTTACCCTCCCTTTTCCTGTAAATTTAAAGAGGACCTTTCAATACAATAAAAAATTGAAACTAAGCATACAGACATGGAGAGCGGCGCCCGGGGATCTCCCTGCACTTACTATTATCCCTGGGCGCCGCTCCGTTCTCCCGGTATAGGCTCCGGCTCAACTGGGAGGAGCCTGCTCTTGTTCTCCTGGGCGTCTCCTTCTCATAGCCTGGGAGAAAAAAAACTCAGGCTATGAGCTGAGCGCTGCGATTGGCCAGCGCTCCAGCCTGGGAGAAGGAGACGCCCAGGAGAACAAGAGCAGGCTCCTCCCAGTTGAGCCGAAAATCTGAAGATACCGGAGCCTTTACCGGGAGAACGGAGCGGCGCCCAGGGATAATAAGTGCAGGGAGATCCCTGGGCGCCGCTCTCCATGTCTGCATACTTAGTTTAGATTTCTTATTGTAATGAAAGGTCCTCTTTAAGGCCTGTTTCACATTTGCGGTAAACAGATCCTGCAGGCTGTACCGGCTGGGAACAGCCTGCCGGATCCGTGAATACCGGGCGCTTAACGTGCGCTGCCACATTCACTATAACCCGACCGCAACCCAGCAAATATGCAGAGAAGTGGCCGGACGAAAACTGCTGCGTGCGGCGGTATTTGTTCTGTTCGACCTCAGCATATTTGCCAGGTCGCTGCTCGCCCCCATTATACTGAATGGGGCCGGACGGTATTTTGGCAGCGCACATTAAGCGCCCGGTATTCATTGATCCAGCAGGCTGTTCCCAGCCGGATCTGTTTACCGCGAATGTAAAACGGGCTTAATAGAATCTGCTCTGCTCACTAGAACTTTCGTACAGCACATCAGCAATTAAAATGTATTCTTTATCAGTCATAGACGACTAGTAATTTAGCAGCAGAAGTATTCTGGCACCGGTTACTGAAAGGGTAGGAACATCTTTGCATTGATTTAAAAAAAAAAATTTAATCGAGATTTTTTTTTTTTTTCCCCTCAACGTATAAGGCTACTTTCACACTCGCGTTTTGGCTTTCCATTTGTGAGATCCATTCAGGGCTCTCACAAGCGGTCCGAAACGGATCAGTTTGCATTCTCATGCATCCTGAATGGTAAAGGATCCGCTCAGAATGCATCAGTTCAGTCTTTGCAGCGTTTTGGCGTCCGTCTGATGAAACTGAGCCAAACGGATGCGTCCTGGCACACAATGTAAGTCAATGGGGACGGATCAGTTTTCACTGACGCAATAGAAAACGGATCCGTCCTCCATTGACTTTCAATGGTGTTCAAGACAGATCCGTCTTGGCTATGTTAAAGATAATGCCAACGGATCTGTTCTGAACGGAGGCAGACGGTTGTATTATCTGAACGGATCCTTCCATGACGGATCCACACAAAACGCGAGTGTGAAAGTAGCCTTAGTTAAAAGTAGATTAAAAATGAGATGTGAACACAGCCTTAGGGCTCATGCACACAACCGTATGTATTTTGCGGTTTGCAAAAAAACGGATCTGCAAAAAATACAGATGACGTCCGTGTGCATTCCGTATTTTGCGGAACGGAACAGCTGGCCCCTAATAGAACAGTCATATCCTTGTCCGTAATGCGGACCATAATAGGACATGTTCTATTTGTTTGCGGAACGGAAATGGAATGCACACGGAGTAACTTCTGTTTTTTTTGGCGGACCATATACGGAACCATTCATTTCAATGGGTCCGCAAAAAAACCCCCAAAAAACGGAACGGACACAAAAGAAAATATACGTTCGTGTGCATATGCCCTTAAAGGAAGCATCCAGATTCTGCATTAAGGGGAGCAGAGAGCATCAGTGAAGAGAGAGGAGATAACTTGGGGCAGGGTCATATCACTTTGGTACTCTTTCCTATCTCCGAAACGGAGCCCCTGACGTGAAGGGAGAGCACGCGGTGCATTCTCGGCCACACTCCACTCAAAGATATGGGGGTTCCAAAAATAGGCCTGGGCCATTCCCGCCAGTCCCATAGCAGTAAATGGAGCTGCGCATGTGCATTGTCTTCTCCTTAACTTTGGGGGCCTCGTTCTGGAGATGCACGTGGGTCCCACCTCTGGGCCCCGCTCTTATCTGACATTGATGGCGTACTCTAGCAGTGTGCCATCCATGTCCCAGATGGGAATACTTCTTCTTTAATTCTTCGGGAGTTTGTTATTGCTGTGGTGCTGGAGTAACTGTTCTGTGAGTGCAACCCCCTGTGATCCTCAGACCTTCTCTCGCTGGAGGGTGACTTCCAGTTTGCAGCTTTAGTTGGAGTAGAATTCTGTTGGTAACAGGAGAGGAGAGCCATGGATGTGATAATCTCAGCGCTCCATGGATTCATATGGAAGGACACCTCTCGATGACCGTTCTCGATCAACCCTTATGACTGTCTCCTGTCTTGTTTACTTTGCAGAAGGTGGAACTTCCAGACAGTCCGCGTTCTACATTCCTCCTGGCATTCAGCCCAGACAGGTGAATTTCATCCTCTCCCATTGCTCTTTCTGGCAGGCGCGGCTGGATAAAGCTGCTCAGCCTGCTGGCCGGGGATCATCGTCCACGAAACGTCCTTCTCTCCTGCCAAGAAAACGCAGAACACATTCATCTCTGCCTGGAAACATCCTCCATGTCTTATCTAAGAGACTGAGAGAGTGTTTTGGAGATGCCATTCAAGCCGCCTCTTAGTCAGGCTTCTGATTTCTTCACCTCAGCAAGGCTATTAAATGTCTTAGGGCATTCCGTCCTAGAATTGCGTTATGCTCCGTGCTAACGGAATCCATAGCACAATTCTGCTTTTACCACCAAACGAAGCGAGAACGAATTTCATAACATGAAATTCGCTCATCTCTAGTATTAGTATCTGGTAATTGGTAAAAAACATAAGCGATCTATTCCCTCTATACGGGATATGTCGTTAGAAAATGACGTTTTTATGTAAAATATATCTTATGATTTTTTATTTTGCATGTCACTATATAAAAAAAACAAACTTCCTGTCTTTTGAGAGCAGCCACATGAGCCATAGGCTCAATGGACAGGAGCTGACCCCCGTTTACTCATATGGGAGGCATGCTCTGTGACCTGTGCAGAGGTCAGGAGGGAGCTGAAAAGCTGTGATATCACCTAATGTGAATGGTAGATTCTGTTATCTATATAGAGGTGTTAACGGTCATTGTAATCCTTTCTGTGGTGATAATTAAATAGCTACTGAAATGTTACCTGTACAGAACAGGAAATCAGGATCTATTAGGCCTAGTGCCCAATGTGAAAATTGCATGATTATATACATAAAAAAAAAAAATAATAGAGATAGAAACATGAAAGAAATAATAATGAAAAAACAAAACAAAAAAACTTAAACAAAAATGTGATTTAAACAATAAGTAATTTTTTGTTGACATTCTCTTTAAAGGGGTTCTGCAGTTTATTTTAACATCATCAGCTTCTGATCGGCGGGGTTCCCACACCCGGGACCCCCGCCGATCAGCTGTTTGAAAAGGCAGCCTTCTCGCTGTTTACCGTTGGCCCACTGACGTCACGACTAGTATCAACTAGTGTGGGGGCGGGGCTGAGCTCTGTTCACTTGAATGGGCCAGCGGTAAACAGTGAGAAGGCCGCGGCGATGCCCTTTCAAACAGCTGATCAGCGGGGGTCCCGGGTGTCGGACCCCCGCCGATCAGAAGCTGATGATCATCAGTTAAAACAAACTGCAGAACCCCTTTAAGGACCCTTCTCTTCAAGCAGGTCTCTTTTTTTTTTTTTTAAAGAAAATGGGTTTGGGGAAATCGATCTAAACAATATCCCTATCCCTTGGTTGAACTTGATGGACACGTGTCTTTTTACAACCGTATTAACTATGCAACTATGTGACCTATCCCCCGGATAAGTCATCAATATCAGATGGGCGGGGGTGCGATACCCGGCACCCCCGCCGATTAGCTGTTTGAGGAGAAGGCTGCGTTCCGTGTGAGCACAGCCATGCTTTCATTGTTTACCTGCTTGCTGACGAAATCGCAGCGGCGCGCAGGTGTAATTACAAGCTGTGCAATTAACTTGAATAAGACAGTTTGTTCCAGGTCAAGTGTATAGGAACGAGACGCCCCACAACAGTGAATTAGTTACACCTGATCACCGCTGCGATGTCGACGGCGAGCAGGTAAACAATAAAGGGAAGGCTGCGCTCGTATGGAGCGCGGCCTTCTCTTCAACCAGCTGATCGGCCCGGGCGTCGGACCCCCGTCGATCTGATATTGATGACCTATCCTGAGGATACGTCGTCAATATTAAAATCCTGGAAAACCCCTTTAAGGGCATCTGTCAGCAGATTTGTGCCTATGACACAGGCTGACTTGTTACATGTGCGCTCGGCAGCTGAAGGCGTCTGTCTCTTCAATAAAATAACAAATAACACAACAGAAAAATAAAAAAGATGGAGTTCACCGCTGTGTTTTCTTCTTTTTTGGCGTCAGACTACCGCGTGAAGCGGGCTTATTGACATTCAACAAACGGTTCAAAGGAAGGTGTCGCGCTGCCTCACTTGGCTGCGATTCAGAGGGCTTGATCAGGATACGATACGACAGCTTTTAGGTGATGCCAAACAACGAGGTTCCACAGGAGGATAATCTGTCAGAAAACCACCCCCCTGTAGATATAAAGGTGCGGGCACATGGTGAAGGTCCAGCAATGTTTCCAATGGTAATAGCTTTTATTATACTCACAAAGGTAGAAGATCAATAGGCATAAAGCAGAATAAAATCTCTGTGATTAGAACACCGCTCGACCCAGGTTTCGCCCCACCATCTTCATCCGGGGGGGGGTTTGTGACCGAGATGATCCTCCTGTGGAACCTCGTTGTTTGGCATCACCTAAAAGCTGTCGTATCGTATTCTGATCAAGTCCTTTGAATCACAGCCAAGTGAACTGAAAGCATCTGTGTTGGTCCCATGTTCATATGTATCCACATTGCTAAGAAACATGATGTTTTAATATATGCAAATGAGCCTCTAGGAGCAACGGGGGCGTTACCATTACACCTAGAGGCTCTGCTCTCTCTGCAACTGCTGCCCCCTACGCACTTTGATTGACAGGGCCAGGTGTGATGTTTCTACTGCCTGGCCCTGTCAATGAAAGTGCAGAGATAGCGGTAGTTGCAGCGAGCAGAGCCTCTAGGTGTAATGGTAACGCCCCCGTTGCTCCTAGAGGCTCATTTGCATATAATAAAACCTCATGTTTCTCAGCAATGCAGGCACATATGAACATGGGACCAACACAGATGCCTTCAGCTGCCAAGTGCACATGTAACAGGTCAGCCACTGTCATAGGTACAAAACTGCTGACAGATGCCCTTTAAAGTGCCTGTACATATTAAATGAAAGTGGTCAAACCTACTGATTTAGCCAGGGCTGGCCGATCATCTGACAGACGCCCTTTAGCTTTCATGGTGCTGCTGGTACAGTGGCTCTGAGCCTCCTCTTGCATAATCTCCTGTATCTGTTAATGTAAAGGGTTACGGGTGGATGTCTGTAGGTAACATTCTGACCCGTGGAGCACATCATTCACGTGTACTTTATCCCTGCAGGACGCTGCTGGCATCCACTCACGTCAATCACAACATCTACATAACCGAGGTGAAGACGGGGCGATGCATACACTCTCTGGTAGGACATCGTCGCACCCCGTGGTGTGTCACCTTTCACCCCACTATTCCAGGGCTCATCGCATCCGGTTGCCTTGATGGTGAAGTTCGTATATGGGATTTACATGTGAGTATGCAAAAGCTTTGCACGGGGTACTTCGAATAGGCTGGGGGGGTAGGCGGCATCTTTAGATCTGCGTTCTCTGGCGCCTGCCCAGACAGCATTTGGGGGATGTGTCTACAGCTCTGTCTACAGTGTGCCATCCTCTTGAGAGCCCCCTCCTCTTAAAGGGGTTAAAATGCCTCCCCAAATGCTCAGGCCCTTCACATAGATTGTACTTACCTGGCTCCCCGGCACCCGCTTCGCTTGCGATTCTTGTTCCTGTCACGGCCTGGCGTCGGAAGTGATGCGGGGGGCCCAGGTGAGTACAATCTGTGTGAGGGGCTCGGGCATTTGGGGAGGCATTTTAGGGGTTGGATAACCCCTTTAAGATCATGTGGACAGACGTTGTCCAGGTAAAAGTCTTTAAAAGGGTTTTTACTAAGATTTAACCTCATCCACAGAGAGTATTTGACCACTGGGAACCCCACCAATCTCGAGATGATTGTTGGGGTTCCCATTCATTATACATTGCAGACATTGTGATTGGCGTGGTCCTGTGCCGTATTTAACTTCCTCTTTGATATTTTCTTCTTAGGGTGGGAGTGAGAGCTGGTTTACAGACAGTAACAACGCTATTGCATCCTTGGCCTTTCACCCCACCGTTCAGCTGCTGCTTATCGCCACTGCCAATGAAATCCATTTCTGGGACTGGAGTCGGCGAGAGCCCTTTGCTGTGGTGAAGACGGGCAGTGAAATGGAGCGAGTTCGGTAAGTTCCTTATCCCATAGGTGCTCATACACACAAGAGCAATGTCTGCCAACCCCGCCAATTACTGCGAGACCAGATGACCTGTCTTGTGTGTATTTGGGGCGAGCTGACTTGGCAGATGTCAGGAGAAAGAAGGGTCGGGCACATTGAATTTCGACATAAAGTGCATCTGTGTTTATGAAAGATAAGCCACCGCCAGAGTCGTCTCCACTCTCCCCGTGAAGAACGGGTGCGGCTGGACCGAGCATACATGTATATGAGGGAGACGGGAGGAATAGCTGTCGGCTGAATGAGTGTTCGGCCATCTTTTTTTCATAGACCAGAGCCACTTATACATTAGATGAATGTTGGTCAAATACTTTTGATGGGACCATGTAATGAGCATGACTGTGTTCCGACTCTGCCCTCCGCAACAGAAGTTGGGCAGGTTTGACTTAATTATGGCCTATCCTTTTGGTCTTGGGTAGATAAACTTCCAGAGGTGCACCTTAATCTGACCGTACACCTTAGATCTATGTTGACTGAACCTGCTAATTTCGTTGGGTTTGGCCAACCGACCACTAATGTCGGCATTCTTAGTCGAGCATATGTATGGGAGGATCGGGAGCCGTCAGCCCAGCAGAGCTTTACGCCCATTTTCCTTTTGAGATCACGCGTATGCTAGGTCACATCGAGAGTTTGTCTATGGAGGTTGGGAGTAACCGTGTTGGGTCACCTTTGAATCTTGTGTATGACCAGAACCGACATCAGATATTCAGCAGATCTCACTAAATTCAGCCTGATCTGCACATAAATATCTCGTTTATGCCCTGCTTCGAGGGGATGTTCCCATTGCAGCAACTTAACCCCTATCCACAACATAGAGGATAAGGCTAGGTCTACACAACGACATTGTCGCGCGACAGATAGGGCACAACTACACGGCAACATTTGTCGCGTGCATATAATGGTAGTCTATGGTGTCGCCATGTAACATGCTGTGACTGCGACACGGATTTTTTGCGAATGACGCAGTGCGACACCATAGACTACCACTATAAAAATTGTCGCGACAAATGTCGTGGTGTAGACCTAGCCTAAGTGTCTGATCGGCAGAGCTCCCGCTGATCACTTGAGCAGGGGAGCGTGTTCCCCCATATGAATGGAGCAGCCTTCACATGTGCATGCTGCCTCTCCATTAGACTCTATGGGACTGCTGGAGATAGCGGAGTATAGGCGCCCAGTCCTCTCCAGCAGCCTCATAGAGTTGAATAGAGCAGCAGTGCGCATGCGTGTGCATCACCCCATTTAAATGAAAGAACACGGGTCCCCGTTCAAGCGATCATCAGGCGCCCCAGCGATCAGACACTTCAAGGTATGCTCCCATTCACTTGTTTTCCAAGATTTTCATTATGATGCCCTATCCTGATGATGATGATGATCATCAGTCGTCCTTGGGAACGATCCACCAGGAACATGCCAGGCTAAACTGGCTGACCAGGGGGAACCGCGTTTGAAAAGCCTGACTCCCTGGTCCATGAACAAAAATGTATTTGTTCCTGCTAATTTCTCGGCTCAAATCGCCCTTTTCATCTGACGTATGGCCGCCTAGTGATAGACTGTAGGTATCCTAATGGGAGTCGGGTTTTCTATGTCCTCCTTCCCCCCCCACATAAATCCATATATCACTTCATTACTGTTGCTTCCTATAGGTTCTGTGGCCCTTCTAGTGATGACCACACGTTTGTCTCTGACTGTAAGGCGATTATCAGCAGCAGGAGCCCTTCCCCACGGCTCTGTGTGTACAGTAGTAGTAGACCAAACACAATAAGATTGCCGGAAAATTAACCCCTATGTTCTCAAAGATGTCTCAAGACCGCTTTTCTGCTTTCCTCATTGGAAGAATCTTACTTTATCTTTATGTAGGACTTCATCCCCCCCCCAGTTTCTCAGAGTCATGTTTGAGACCTCATTGTCCATGTTTTACATTCATCATCCTTATAATGGGCTCCGATCCAGGTAGAATTTGTTTGTCACAGCCGCTTGTTAGTGTATAGTAGGAGCGCGTTTCGTGCTGGATCTCACCGTCCCTCTGCTTTTTTGTTACCTGTCATTGTAATGCATTACAGGAAGCCCGGAAAGGATATAATTGTCGGCAGAATGTCCTCATTGTGTCTTGGTCTCAATCATTTTATGAAAGAAGGCCGCTGTGTAATCTTGCCCGTTTATTGGGGAGCGCGGGATTTGCAGCTGTTCCCGCTTCAGCCATTGTTCGCCTGATTTTTCTTGCCTTTGATCTCCGACGTGATAACAAACTTCTGTCTGCTGTGTGTTGGATGCAGCTCGAAAAAGATTCTTTTGACTGTGGTCGAAGCACCTCAGTCATTATGCGTCGCTATTGTTTCTCGCGGCCCCGTGCTTGATGAGGACATGTCTAGAACAAGCCGATACCGGTGTTATCAGCAGCGGACATAGGATAACAGTTATGGATCAGGTCCTTGTGGCAGTTTCTTGCAAAATAAAATATTATATATATATAAGGCAGAGTTGATAATATAAGCAGCACCGCAGGTCCAAAGTAAAATAGGGTGCCAGCAGATGTTGGAGCGATCCAAAAATTGTAGAAAAACAAAAATATTCCACGGCACTACAGAAGAAGTAAAATAAATGTGACTTTAATTCACCAACGCAACGTTTCGGTCCACACACTGGAACCTTCCTCAAGCAGTGACTATGTGGGATGCTGTGATATACCCACATTGTCTGAGATAAGACAACCCCTTTAAATTGTTGCACTATCGACAACATGCCGCACCCTTCTCTTCTCTTTTTTTATTTGAAGCATGTGCCATCTTCCGAAGATTTCAAGGTTTTGAAATTTGAAGCAACTTGGAAAATAATCTTGAATAAAAAATATATGTTTTGATACACCTACAGCTCCTATGCAGACCTGTGTGTTTCCATGGTGACAGACTACAAACAAGCCCTGTGTAGTCTGAGCCTGCTGTCGTACGCTTTCATTTTTCCACTTTCTTTTGCTAATGTACATTTAGTAGGTTAGACATATAGGAAGGAGGGAGTGTTAATAATTACTGGGCGCTGTACATGTGGAGAGGGGTTCACATACATCATATAATACCAAAACAAGTACAGTAAGCATAAACTGACAGAAAAGGAACTGGGGGGGAGAGGACCCACCGGCAAGGTAAGGGGAATGGGGTGTGACGTGTTAGGCTTTGATGAAGAGGTGGCTTTTTGATGGCTTTTGAAAGTTGGTATGTTAGAGGAGGGAAATCTTGCAGACTCTTGTGAGGAGCAGGCAGGAGAAGAGCAAAGCAGGAGATCTTGTGGGGCGGTAAGGTCTGAGATATATGGAGGAGATGGGTCATGGACGGCCTTGTACGTCATTGTTCGTATTCTGAATGCGCTGAGATATGGTGAGACGGTGAAGGGATTGTCAGAGGGTAGAGGTGGCTTAACCGGGCAGCAGAGGTGCAAGTGTGTGAAATGGGAGGCCACCAAGGAAGGAGCTGCAGTAGTCTCGGAGCGAGAGGATCAGGGTATGCGCTAGAACTTTAGTTGACCTGACGTTGAGGAAGTGCGGATACGAGAAATGTTGTTGATGGCAGAAGGCGGTAAGGGCAAAGCGGCAGGATCAGACTGCACAGAGTTTGTGTGTAGTCTGTTACCATGGAGACACATAGCTTTGCATAGGGTCTGTGAACACAAAAGTATCGTAATGTTTAAACGTAGACTGTTTCATTTTTTTTTTTTCTCTCGTTATATTGCAATTAAAACAAATGCAAAGGTGGCCAAGACATTGACCCATGTACTGGACTTTAAAGCTCTCTGCTTGCCGACCGTGACTGACAACCATGCTAGTACACATTCAGATTGAACCCTTTCTGAAAGCGATTTGTGCTGATGAGTGGGTGGCGGTGGGGATGGGGGGTGTTAAATAAACGAGATGTCTGTGCAGCGCGTACAAGGTACTGCAGCCCATCTTAGGTTTTCATTAACAGTCTGTTCCTTTTTGTCCACAGATTGGTACGATTTGATCCCCTTGGGCATTATCTTCTTACAGCTATTGTGAACCCCTCTAACCAGCAGGTAAGCTTCAGAACGACCAGCCACCTCGAAGGTTATCATCCCCGCAAACGGCAAAGCTGCTTTTAAGGCCTCATGCACACGACCGTATGTGTTTTGCGGTCCCGCAAAAAAAAAAAAAAACGGATGATGTCCGTATGAAGTTTTTTGCGGATCTGTTATTTTTGTGGATCCATTGTAATAATGCCTATCCTTGTCTGCAAACTAAAAAAAAAAATAGGACATGCACTATTCTTTTTTTTTTTGCGGGGCTTTGGAACAGACATACTGATGCGGACAGCACATGGTGTGCTGTCCGCATTTTCTGCGGACTCATTGAAATGAATGGATCCGCATCCAAAAACGGAACGGACAAGGAAACAAATACGGTCGTCTGCATGAGGCCTAAAACGGGTTGTCTACTTTGGATTGCTCTTACTTGTTTGAAGGGTCCCTTGAAAATAAGCAGATCATGAAATGTTCCGCTGCGGGGACCCCCAGCAGACAGCTGTAATCTGTAGGGAAACTTAGCAGTAAAGGCGCATTTAGACACCAATAGTCGTCCGGATGTGCCGACGATCACCCGATGAACTAACGAAACACTCATCATCGCTCATGCAGGCCTAAACAGCGATCTATTGCTCAGAAGTTATGATTCTGTAGGAGGAAGAGGGATTGCTGTAGCGATCCCCCGTCCTCATACTGTGAAGGACATTGCTGCATGTAAATGTGCAGTCTCCTTCACTGAACGACTATCGGGAAGGAGCGCTTTCTTCCCGACAATTGGCCGGTCAGTCGGCCCATCTAAATCCACCTTGTGTTTCTGTGCAGCGCCACCACAGGGGATATTGAATCATTACACAGTAGTCATTCACATTACTGGGATGCCCACCCTATTTAAAGGGGCTATCCCATGATTAATGTAAGGCTACTTTCACACTTGCGGCAGTGTGATCCGGCAGGCAGTTCCGTCGTTAGAACTGCCCGCCGGAACCGTCGATCTGCATGTGACTGAAAGCATTTGTGAGACGCATCCGGATGCGGATCCGTCTCGCAAATGCATTGCATGAACGGATCCGTCTCTCCGCTTGTCATGCGGACAGACGGATCCGTCTTGTATCTTTTTTCAAATTTTTACCGGTCTGCGCATGTGGAGACCGGAACGATGCATCCGGCATTCCTATGGGAAAAAATGCTGGATCCGGCATTCTGGCAAGTCTTCAGTTTTTTTCGCCGGAGATAAAACCGTAGCATGCTGCGGTTTTATCTTTTGCCTGATCAGTCAAAATGACTGAACTGAAGACATCCTGATGCATCCTGAACGGATTACTCTCCATTGAGAATGCATGGGGATAAAACTGATCAGTTCTTTTCCGGTATAGAGCCCCTGTGACGGAACTCTATGCCGGAAAAGAAAAACGCTAGTGTGAAAGTACCTTAAATCGGACATCTTGTAGTATGTAATAAGCTTTTTCAAACAAAGCTCACAAGAAGGGTCCATTCAGACGTCCGCTATCAGCGGACCGCAAAACACTGACGCCGCACATCGCCGGCACATTGTCTGCAGCTATGGACAAGAATAGGACATGCTCTATTTATTTTTATTTTTTACGGAGCTGCGGACTGGAAGTTCCAGCCCCATTGAAAATAAATGGGTCCGCACCCGTTCCGCACAATTGTGGAACGGATCCGGACCCATTCTACGGACGTCTGATTGGACCTGAATCCAGAGATCTGCATGGAGGATGGAACGGAGCATGTGCACCCACTTCAGCGGGGTGCACCTAGAAATAAGAAAAAGAACAAACTACAAGTGGTGCAATACAGATACATTTTATTGAATAACTCACTGGTTCTATCAAAGTTTTAATAGTTTTTACCAGGTGCTGGTTCGAAAACTGGTTAAGAATATTTTTTGTGGGACAACCCCTTTAAGAGATGGCCCGGCCAATCGGGTGTTCTTTGTAGCTCCGCCACCAGAAATCTGCGCCAAAGCTATAGAACACTGATTAGACCATCGGTTGTCTGTGTAATGCAGGAGAGTTGAGAGACCTTCCTAGTGTGTTGTCTTTTTGGTGACCTGATTATTTTCTTACAGAGTGATGAAGAATCCGAGATCCCCCTTGATAGCGCCGAGATTCCCATCTACCGACAGCGCTCCCTGCTGCCGACTCAACCGGTCCGCCGTACGCCGCTGCTCCACAACTTCTTGCACATGCTGTCATCGCGCTCATCGGGCACCCAGGCTGGAGAACAGCCTCCAGTACAAGACTCTGCCACCCCCTCCCCTCCGCCACCACCTCCACCGCCTCCCCCAGCAACTGAAAGCAATCAAAGGCTTATTTATACTCGTATTCGAGACCGTGCCCCTGGTGTCACCACCCCATGCTGCCAAGACCCCAATATGCTGTGCCTCTGCGTCCGATGCTCTAGTGCCCGGTTGTCGTCTTCTCTTTTCCCCCACCCTGAAGCGCCAGGTACTCCCTCCACTTCTTCGGGGGCTACCTCCACTTCCTATTCTCCAGTACAAAGCGACCCCCAGCATTCTTTGGAGCGGCAGCAGCACCAGTCCTCTGCCCAGCACGATCATGGACTCCTAAGCCGACCTTCTGCCTTCAGTAGCGTGCACAGCAGCACAGCTGGTAACACACTGCGCAGTCTTAGCCTGGGACCTATGCGCCGCTCGCTCACCGGGCAGCCATCTCGCTATCAGCAGCCGACCACCGATATAGGTGGTTCTGAGTGGACTCGCACTGTGCTTAGTATGGGATCCCGTTCTGAGATTGAGCCCATGCCACCTCCCCGGACGAGTGCCTCGTCTGTAAGCTTGTTGTCTGTTCTCAGGCAGCAGGAAGGCGAGTCCTCTTCTTCTGTGTATACGTCGGCCACAGAGGGCCGAGGATTTCCCACCACTGAGCAGGATAACCCTGGCAGTCAGCCGCCTGTACCCCCCACCACCTCCCGAACAGATTTGCAGTGTGACCTGAGGCGGTTCTTCCTTGAGTATGACCGTCAATATGACCTTGAACCCGGTGCTCCGGGTGCAACCCCGGGACAGGCTCATGAAATGCTTAATAACAATCTGGAGCCTGAGCAGCCGGGCCCTTCACATCAGTCAAACCAGGCGCACAGCGGTGAGAGCGCTGCAAATCAGCCTAGAGGGCACATGAATCGGTGTCGTGCATGCCACAACCTGCTGACGTTCAACAATGACACTCTGCGCTGGGAGAGGACCCCACCAACGTATCAAGAAAGTGCAGCTATGCCCTCCTGGCAACCACCTCCCGTTCCTTCGCCAAGCACTTTCCAGGCTGGTCTGGCCGCTGGCAGCACAGAGCAGCCTGGCACCGCCGGGGTTGAGAGACCAGACATAGGAACCATACCTGGTGGCACTGGACGTTTGGAAGCTGGGACAACACCGGAAGAGAGAGCAGTGGGTGTAGCTTATAATCCTGAGACCGAGCACTGGGAACGGGTCTACAGTCAGCCTGCGACTGTGAACCGGGCTCCGAATGTATCCCAAGAGGCCTTACCACAAGATCTCCATGAGGAGGGCACAGAGGAGGACTCTCTTAGAAGGTAAGACATGCTCCTCAGGGCTCACCATGTGTCATACAGCAGGTACTCTTTTTTTAAAAAGGACCAGTCAGCGCTTTAGACTTGTCTGTTTTGGTCAATTATTGTATCCTTCATGAAACTACGTTTACCATGAACTCTGCGGCGTGCTGCTCCTCTGTTATTCCTCCTGAAATGTATGAATAGTAAGCACTCGTGGTTGCCGCTGCCATTTTTTTTATTGTGGTGTGACCCTACAAAATCATCCACTGTAAACAGAAATTGTTAAAAGGGTTTTCCGAAATTTTAATACTGAGGATAGGTCATCAGTATTAAAATCTCGAAAAACTAATTTAATCCCATTTGTCAATGAGTTTATACATTTCCAGGTGGAATAGCTAAGGAACAGCGCATTGAATGATGATGGTAAATCCTAGCAATATGCCATCAATGTCTGAGACGGGAATAGGCCTTTAAAGGGGTCGTCTCACTTCAGTTAGTGGCATTTAGTGGCTAGGGTCATCTTATAGGTGCGGGTCCCACCTCTGGGACCTGCTGTTATCGCCAGAACGTGGCCCCCAAGTGACCAGAGAGCACGGTCACCCTCCGTTCACCGCAGTGGGCGTTCTGAAAATAGCTGAGCGCTGGCTAGGCGCAATCGCCTAGCGCTGAATCTAGAGGTGGCGCTTGCATGGTCTGCTCTTCACTGCTATGGGACTTCCAAAAACAGTCAATACACTCGCTTGGGTATTTTTGGAACTCCCGTAGCGATGAATGGAGAGCGCGGCACAAATGCGTAGTGTGCTCTCCTTCACTTCAGGGGCCCGTTCTGGAGATAAGAGTGGGTTCCAGAGTTAGGACCCGCACCTGTCTGACACTGACGGTCAATCCTAGTGATATGCCACAAATGCTCACATGGGATAACCCCTTTAGAGGAGTTTTCCAGGACCCAACATGTCGCACGTAGCCATCTTAATTGCACAGACCACACGTGTAGGAGAGTTTGTAATATACGTTGTGTCCTAGCTGGGGTTTTGGATGGTGCGCATGGCCATATCGGGTGGATTCAGGAGTTTGTGCAGGGAATAGTCCTGGCCCAGTCCACAACTCGGGCTGGAAACCCGGTATAGGTCAGAAGGGGAGCGTCACGTTATCTCGGAAGGCCGATCCACGCAACTTGGGAACGCTAACTACATTACAAACTTTCTCCTACGAGTGTTCTGTGTGATTAGGGTGACTCTGCAGGGCCCGCTGGATCCCGGAAGACCCATTTTAAGTGTGGAGAGCTGGTAGATGCACTTTAACCACTGTCTACCTATGTAAGATGGCTAAAACTGCTGCAGGAGTGCGTGCAGTGTGAGGAACAGATTTTATCACTTGTCTGTATACCCCAGAGGTGTCGCCGCCCGACCACAGATTCCTGTGGTGCCGTGAGTTCAGCTCCGTTAAACCCCAAGTCAGAACATAAGATATCCAAGGAATATGAACATGAGAATCCAGCCAAATTACGATATTTGCTTTTGACCATGGCGGTGTGTAAACCACAGCCTGCTGTCCGGGGAAAAATGAGTAGAGAACGCAGCGCCCCCCTTCATCCTCAGGATCGGTTGTGTTCCTAGTTGTCAGGAGTGACGGTGTATCCTATGTGCAATCACTTTGGAAGATGAGAAAGTTGTCTTCGTTTCACCCATGGTCCATTGGTGCGGACATGCCTCTTGGGCAACCTGACTGTGGTATACCAGTAGTTTCAATCCCAAAACCAAACGTGTAAATTCTTGTTGTATGCCACCTCCACGATGGGACAGTATGGTGGAGTCAATGTTTGCCGTCAGGTAAGTCTACTTTACACTGGCGTTTTGGCTTTCCGTTTGTGAGATCCGTTCAGGGCGCGGTCCAAAACGGATCAGTTTTGCTCTAATGCATTCTGAATGGAAAAGGATCCGCTCAGAATGCATCAGTTTGCCTCTGTTCCGTCTCCATTCCGCTTTGGAGGCCGCTTGCAGCGTTTTGGTGTCCGTCTGACGAAACTGAGCCAAACGGATCCGTCCTGGCACACAATGGAAGTCAATGGGGACGGATCCGTTTTCACTGGCACAATAGAAAACGGATCCGTCCTCTATTGACTTTTAATGGTGTTCAAGACGGATCCGTTCTGAACGGATGCAGACGGTTGTATTGTCTGAACGGATCCGTCTGTGCAGATCCATGACGCATCCGCACAAAATGCGAGTGTGAACGTAGCCTAATCTGTCCTATTTCCAGGGATGTCCACTATGTCTGATCGGTGGGGGTCAGGCGCCCGGGATCAGCGGTCTGAAGAAGCTACAACTCCCTGGTGAGCGCTGTGGTCTCCTCGTAGCTTGCACAGCACCATCCATTGTAATAGCGGCTGTGCTTGGTATTATGCTCGGCCCCTTTCACTTGCTCCTAGGCCGGGTGTCGGACCCCCACGATCAGATACTGATGACCTAGGATAGGTCATTGGTGTTAAACACTCAGACATCCCCTTTAATACAGGTATGATTATGCTCAGCAATGCGGGCACATATGAACATGGGACCAGCACAGACGCCTTCAGCTGCCAAGCGCACATGTAACAGGTCGGCCCGTGTCATAGGTACAAATCTGCTGTCTTAAGACTGACATGTCCGGAGAGGTGACGGGTCATTTTTAAGCAGGCAAATATAATGAAGTTGTCTGACGCAGGCAATAACTTGCTATACGTCTTCTTTCCACTTGGTGGTGCTGCAGGACACAAGGTATTGCATCTAATCTGTAGCGGGAGCCGTCACCATTAGAGGATATTTGGGCTTTATGTACATTGCCCCCTGCAGGCAGAGCCCTGTATGGTCCGTCTGGAGACCCTTTGGCCCTTGCGGGGAACGCTCCAAGCCTTTTCATTAGGGTTAGTTTCACACGGGTTTATTATGTGGCGGAAAATCTGTAGTGTATTACAGTAGAAGTACATTTTTCAAATTTCCTCCCCCCGCAGCATGTCAATTTATTTTGCGGATTTCGCCCTTTGCAATGACTAGTGTGAAATTGGCAGAAAACTCGGTTGCAAATCTGCATGCAACGGGTTGTTGTCCCTCTTGATTAAAGTCCCAGTTTTTGGACGCCTGAGAATAGCTGCTTCTTATGAAGGCGGCCCATGTCTACATGTCCTATTAGGGCCTATGGGCATCTAGGAAGGGGGTCCCCAACTCGCCCCACCCTATATGAGCCAGAACAGAGTGGCACTTTAGCAGACCTGTCTTTTTTTTTTTTTTTTAAAGGGGGTTTAATATTGATGGCCTATTTGCCGAATGGGTCATCAATATCTGATTGGTGGCAGTCCGAATTCCAACACTCCCGCCGATCAGCTGCTTGAGGGCCGTAGCCTATTCCTCAGCCAGTGATCACATGATCTAGGCGCAGCTCAACCCCCCCATTCAAGTGAATGTGCCTGAGCTGCAATACCAAGCACTGCCACTATACAAGAGGCGGCGCTGTGCTCGGTAAGCTGTCGGGAGGCTGCAACGCTCACTGGAGCACTGCAATCTCTTCAGCTGATCGGGCGGGGTTGTTGGACCCCCACCAATCAGATATTGATGACCTATCCTGAGGATAGATCATCAATAATAAACACCTGGAAAACCCCCTTTTCATCCTCCATTCACACTTCCGCAATTCTGTTCCGTATTTTGCGGAACGGAATTGCGGACCCATTAATTTCTATGGGGCCACACGATGTGCTGTCCGGATCCGGAAATGCGGATCCGCAATTCCTTCCCGAAAAAAATGGATCATGTCCTATTCTTGTCTGCAATTGCGGACAAGATTAGGCATTTTTCTATTATAGTGCCAGCGATGTGCGGTCCGTAAAATGCGGAACGCACATTGCCGGTGTCCATGTTTTGCGGATCTGTAGATCCGCAAAACACATACGGATGTGTGAATGGACCCTAAACCCTCCCTGTTCCACCGTTCCCTTGTAATACTCGGAGGGGAAGTATCCTAGTCCTCAGCAGCTCTTTTATTGAATTCTCGGGCTGGCACCTTCGCGGGCACTTGAGAGTTCAGTTTAATGGCCGGTCGATGAAGTTCGCACTGCTTGTGGACTAAAGAGAAGCTATTCAGCCGCAGCGTAGAGGCCACGCTCTCCTCGTCGCCTGGTCTCTCCGCTGTACCGCAGCAATGTCTCTTCCCTCCCGTCGAGCTTCCTCTCCTGTGGCTAATGTGTAAAGCCTCATGGGAGGTGTAGTCCTCCAGCAAAGCGCAAAGGCTGCCCGTTATGGCCTTTCGCGTTTTGGTCTCTAGGATTGTTTGCTTTTAATTTGCTGTTCTGGTATATCCGTTCCCTCGGCTTCCAGTAGACTGCGGGTTTCTTGCTGAGGGTAGGTTAATTGCCTTTAACGGCTCCTGTGGTACAGACGTGTATACTCGCCAGCTGGTCCCGGGTGTATTGCAGATAGAATAAAATGCGAGTGCTCCAGTATCTTATATTCTGCAGGGACTCGCACAACATGCGTGATCTGTAAGTCATAATGACTACTACCCATCTCGTGTGTGGGGTTTATGTTTTTGGAATGGCACCCTATACCCCTTAAAGGGCAAAAAGCATTTTTGATGGCCCATACTCAGGATAGTTCATCAATTGGGGGGGGGGTCCCGACTCCCACACTAATCAGATTCTTAAAGAGGCCTTTTCCTAGGCAGGTGACATCACATTCATCGGTCACATGGTCTACGTGCAGCTCAATCCCATTCAAGTGAATGGGGTTGAGCTGCAGTACCAAGCACAACCACTATCTAATGAATGGCGCTGTGAGGGAGGCAGACCCCCGCGCCTCTGATATTGATGACTAGGGATGAGCGAATTTCATATTTTGAAGTTCGTGTGCGGGTTGGTGTTGCGGTATTTACTGAATTGCGTTACCACGGACATAACGCAATTCCATGACGGAATGCCTTTAAAGGCATTCAGTTATTCATTCCGTCATAATAGAAGTCTATGGCCTGCATAACGGGTCCCTCCGGTTTACGATATGCAGGAGAGGACTCTAGCATAACGTAAACCGGAGGGATCCGTTATGCAGGCCATAGACTTCTATTATGACGGAATGCCTTTTAAAGGCATTCCGTCATGGAATTGCGTTATGTCCGTGGTAACGCAATTCAGTAAATACCGCAACACCAACCCGGACACGAACTTCAAAATATGAAATTCTTTCATCCCTAGTCATCAATATCAGATGCCTCATGCACACAATTATATGCATGCAAAACACGGATACCGGCCGCGTGCGTCCTGCACTCTTCTCAGGCCCTGTGATAGAAGTGCCTATTCTTGTCTGCAAGACGGACAAGAATAGGGCATGTTCTATAATTCGCGGATCGGCCGCACCGATGCGGACAGCACACCTATGAAAGCCGCAAGTCTCAGGAAAATCGTGCAACCAAGAACATTTGTGCAACTTTTCGGTTGCCCGACTATGTAATAGCTGTGATTTGACGGTAAGGACGCAGCCCAATCTCAGAAACGTAGCAGCTGTCGCTCGCTACTTGCATTGTGGTCCTTAATGAAAAGTCACTATTGACTGTGGCATCTATGGGGGGTTAAACACTCCTGGATTGGTGCCTCTGCCAGTATGGGCCATTCCAGCAGGAGCCCGGCTCTCACGTGAGGCCCGAGTCCCTGCTGTCTTCCGCACGGGAGAGCTTAGACTGGGCCACCATAGAAAGGTGGCGGCGGTCCAGAATAAGGACTTTTGGCCGCACCCTTAGGCAGCAAGGCAACAGTCAGTTCTTGAAGTTGATGGGTTGGAAACAGGAAACGTGGGCAAGGGACTGAGACGAGGACTAAATTTACAATGGGCGATCATGTGGGGTGTTCCTGGGATGTAGTGGTTAGTACCTACCAAAAGTGGTCCAAGGAAGGGGAACTGGCGGCAAAGACATGGATGCCAAGGCTTATTGACGTGGGTGGGGTAGAGCTATTGTAGGACAAGTAGATGGAGAAGTTCCTGCAAAGGGGTTGGGACACGCAGGAGATGACGGCTGTTCATGGGTATCCGGTTTTAATGTTATGACTGATCGATGACGACTCTGGCCTGAAATGCGTCAGCGCTCTATACATCACCACATCACGTATATATAATATAGTTAAAGCCCAGCTGTTTCTTCAGATGAGGCTTTCAGCGGTGACATATAGAGATCCGCAGGCTGTGATTTGGGGAAGGGAGTCATTTGTATATAGCAATTAGCGGCGTGCGATCGGCGCTGGCACCGCTGTTCCTAATAACAGGCTTGCCGGAGTCGGGACCTCGCAACGAGCGTTACATATAGGAGAGATGAGACCCGTGTCATTGACAGAGATGGAAAATGAGAGGTTTTACACACGACAGATTGGAGGTGCGAGGTTAATTATCTCTGTTCCGGTTAATGACTCAAATAACGCATGCTTAATGAGCAGCGGAGGACTGACTAATGTCTGCGGTCGGACACGTGGGAAGACGCGGCTGGCGTGATGAGGGGGTGCTGGGCTGCCTGTACGGGTGTCAATTCTATCTGGCATAGAACGGGGAAGGGGGGGTTTGGGAGGTGTTGTGATTGAAAGTCACCCGTCAGTTTTTGCTTGATGTACTTTTTTCGGGTGTCGGCCATTACAGCAGCCTTAGTGTAGAGGTATCCGCCCTGCTGCTCTCTTAAAGGGGTTGCCTTTACTCATCGCCCCGACCCTTGTTTGGTCGCCAGCACTTGCTCCTGGTCCTTCCATACACATGCACACTTTGCCAGTCATGCGTGTGTGCCGGACACCAATATTCACCATTTTCCTCAGACTGGTTGGTAGAGGGGGCATGCCGGACCACCCCCACCTGACCGCGGTTCAGAGCGGCCTTGCTGCCACCATCCAGGGCGCAGAATGATCTTTACTCTCCTGTCGCAAGTATTAGGGCTGTAGGGGTTTTCTGCCGCCTGCTGTAAACAAGAATCATTCCATTCACTGACTGCAAGCAAGGATCTTCAAAACAATGAGAAATTCAACCACATAGTATGCTAGTAAATTGCTTAAAGGGCTTGTCCATCCCTTTACAAACGACGGCCCATCTTCACGTTGACGGCAGTTCCAACACCCCCACACAGTCTTCTGTAGTCACTCCAGCGCTGGAATTGCACCGCCTCACTGCTTCTATTCACTTCGGCTCTTGGAGGGAACTGCCCCGAAGCCAGGAGCAAGACGTGCTCTCCCTAAGCTTCAGCAAAGGGAAGCTAGCGATCCTTGACCTGAGCCGAAATGGCGCCCCGTCCAGCCAACCATTTGGTAGGAGGCCTCTAAATGCGGCGGTAACGCTCCGATCAATGGTAGTACTGGACATGGCAGCCATTGATCACTTTCGGGACACAAGGGACATTTGTGCAGGTCTGCATCTCATTCACAATGCATCCTGACGCTTTCATCATACGTTTTCTCAAAACCCTGACTTTTCTAAATGTCAAATTATCCCAGTGATCCATCATTCGGCTGTCGGAGCAGACAACGCAAGACCTGATTATTTTCCTCTGTATCTGCTTAAAGGGGCGGACCAAGATTTTACTATGAATGGCCTGTTCTCCGGATAGACCATCAGTATCTGATCGGTGGCGGTCAGACACCCCACCAATCAGCAGTTAGAGTGGCTCTGTCCATTGTGTAGTGGATGGAGTTGGTAACCGCATCGCTGCTCCGATTCTAAGATTTTAATACTGATGACCTATCCTCTGGATAGGTGATCAGTGGGGGTCTGACACCCGGGACCCCCACCGATCAGCTGTTTGAGAAGGCAGTAGCGCCACGGCCTTCTTGCAGCTTTTCCTAGGCCGTGGGATGTCGCGTTCATCGGTTACGTGGCCTAGGAGCAGCTCAGCCCCCATGGAAGTGAACGGGACTGAGCGCGATACCAAGAACAGCCGCTATAGCGTGTATGGCGCTGTGCTTGGTGAGCTGTGAGTATCGTTGCCTTCTCAAACAGCCGATCAGCAGGGGTTCCAGGTGTCGGACCCTCAAAGATCAGATACCGATGACCTATCCAGAGGGTAGGTCATCGGTATTAAAATCTCGGAAAACCCATATGGAAAAGGTTGTCTTTGTGAGCCAAAATCTTTAAAGCGACCCTCTGAGCAAGAAGGAAAATGGTAAATGCAGTTTTTATTTTCTCTCGGACAGGATATTGCCCACTGCCCCGGGTTATACTCACCTAGCCCCATCCTTCCAAACACTCGGCTTCTCTTGAGCAGCTGCTTGTGTAGTGGCTGCCATGAGCTGCCCAGGAACCTGTATAGGAATTAGAGGAGTATGCTCATCTTATAAAGTGATGCCTGTTGCTAGGATATGCCACCACTTTATGATCAGTAGGGGGTCCGACCTCTGAAAACGAAGGGGACGCAGCACTGGTGTAGCTCCGTGTCCACTTCCGTGGTTGTGTAGTGAACTGCTGATGTCAAATACCGCTGCAGACCCTTCGTTTGGGGATTCATAGTAGTTTTATAGGTTGGACGCCCACTGATCATAAAGTGTTGGCATATCTGAGTGAGCCGTCATCCCTTTATAATATAAGAGTGCCCCTTTAACTCTGTGCCTGTCCTCTAGGGATAAAGAAGCTGAATATGCTTTTTCCCACAGGGTCCCTTATCTCCGGGGAGAGCAGAGACTCCTCGTCTGGTTTACTTCTTTCACTTCCAGGCGGTGGGTGAGTTTAAAGGCTGTAGATGCCTTCAGAGCTGTTTTTTCTGATTGCTTTTTAGTCATTTTGGACTAAAAATCTTCCCTCCACCCGTTCCCTTTAATTGGTCTTAATTAAAACATTTCAGCAGTTTTTGAGAAGCAGGGTTTAAAAATCAGTCTGTTTGCAGAGTATCACTTCTGAGTCCCGTCAGCTGATGGCTCATGTGAAGCCTTATCTCTGACCTCATAAACGCTCATTCTTGTCAGTTTTAGGGTCCATTCACACGTCCGTAAGTGTTTTGCGAATCCGCAAAACACGGACACTGGCAATGTGCATTCCGCAATTTGCGGACCGCACATCGCTGGCACTATAATAGAAAATGCCTAATCTTGTCTGCAATTGCGGACAAGAATAGGACATGTTCTATTATTTTTTTGAAACGGAAGCACGAATGCGGATGCGGACAGCACATTTCGGCCCTATTGAAAATGAATGTGTCTGCACCCGTTCCACAAAATTGCGGAACGGATGCGGACCCATTTTGCGGATGTGTGAATGGACCCTAAGAGTTTAGCTATAGTGAGCTAGCTATGATTAAGGTGAGGAGATCAGAGATTCACATGAGCCTTCAGCTGATGGGACTGAGAAATTATACTCTGCCAACAGGCTGATTTTTATATATATAATATATAATTTTTTTTTTTAACTCCTATGTCTCAAAAACTGCTGAAATTTTTTAATAAAGATTGAAAAAATGATCGTTTTCCCCAAATGAGTAAAATGCAAACATTAAATAAAAATTGCCCTGAAGGTGTCCATAGCCTGTAAAATGCTCTAAATACACCGCAGGCTGATTTTCTGGTATAATGAGAAGAGCTCAGTGTCTATGAATCCAGGGCGGCCGCGCTGATACCTATTTTTAGTTGGTGCTGAAGGTGGAATCTCCAGGAAATCGGTGAAGCAGGTCTGACCTGGCCAGAGGCTTCCCCACTGCATCCAGATGTAGCCACTGCCGTCACCGAGCATCCGCTGAGCTGCCAGGTGCTGCTCTCTGAGAGGGGGGGCGGGGGGAATATTTATAGAAGTGGGGGGGGGGCTCTGCATTCCTTAGAGACTATCCTTTAACTCTTCTCTAGCCTGGATGTAGACCATAGGGTTCCAGAGTCTTGATTCCCATCCTGCACATACAGATCGCACTGATCCATCTCTGAAGTAGTTCACCGTTGTATTCTTATATACATAGTGTATTCAAGGAGATATCCAGATGGAAATGATGGCAGTTCAGACACCCAGCCAAGGGGTGGCGCTCTATAGAGCAGTAGCGCCGAGTGACGTCACGTTCATCGGTCACATGGCTAAGCGCGATACCCAGCGCGGCCGCTATACTATGTGTATGGCGCTGTGCGTGGTAAGAGCGCCGGTGCCTTCTCAAACAGCTGATTACACGTTGGTGTAATGTGTATGTTCGCCTTGTGTGTGGGGGTCAGCAACACAGTCTAGTGGGGGGGATTTTCCCAGTATAGACAGTGATGACCTCCTACCACTAGGATGCACCATCAGGGGTCCTACTGGTTCAGTCTTTTCTGAGTACTAAAACTTCTTAGGACTGTGGTATAATACCAGACACAACACGTAGTTGGGACCAGTAGTCTGTCTCTAAAGGATCTGGGGCCCCTACATTTTAAGAATCTGTGAGGTCCCCGGTAAATATCAAGCCCACGACCAAGTTTAGTTGAGTCCTATGTAAAAAGCACGAGTCTGCAGCATCTAGAGGTGCGATAAAACATATGCGTATCCTGTGTTATCTGTGTACACTTGTTACCCGTTATTGTAATCCTGCCTGTGATGATAATGAGATGACTGCAGCGCAGAGAAAACTTCGTGCTGCAGTATTCTGAGGACAGATCGGTCTATCGATGGCAGGGGTGTGCAGATCCCGTATCTATCTTCTCAGCGGTCTCTGCCTCTGCCCTACGATCTTTTTACGGACGTCCATATTTGCTCGTCTCCAGGTAGAGTTCCCCTTTATGACTTCTCCTCGCTGCCATCGGCGTGCGTCCCATACCCACTTCCCTCTCTTTCTCTGCCCTTATCTGCTTCTGCTTTCTCTCCCCTCGTTCTTTATCTGTCCTCTGTGAAAAGAAGCTTAGCTGCAGGCTCCACGCGGTCGAGGCAAGTTGGCGTTTTCCTGCAGCGCCGCTCTAAACCTGCTGTCACAGATAAGTGTTTTTTAGTTTTTTTTCGTAGCGTTAAACACAATTCAGCATCTTTCTCTGTCCTCAATTCCATTCTTCCGCTCCAGAGAATGGTAGCCCGCATCCACCCGTCCTTTTCAGAGCCGGAGGGGGGGAGCGGCACCGAACGGAGACGAGCCTCGTCAGTGCCGCGTCTTCCACTCCTTTGTTCGTCCTAATAGGATATGTAAATTCCAATCTGGGAGAAAATGGAACATTTTTTAATGAAACGGCAAAGTACAAAAGCACTCCAAATCAAAAAGGAAAATCCCTGCGCCTGTGAATCAGCCGCTCGGTTTCAGAGGTTCCAAGAGAAGTCAATGAATGGCCTCCGTCTCCTCACTTTTCATCCCGCTCAACCCGTTCGGTTTTTGATGCCCCCCCACCCCCCCCTTAAGAGCAGAGGAATAGTAGAGGGTTCTGCTTGTCGCTCACACACTGGTAAAGGCTCGGTGTCTGCTCCGAGCTATAACGTCACCTTCTTTGAGGGCTTCGTTGAACTATCCCTCAGTCATGGCCAAAAGTTTTCAAACTGACACACATTTTGGTTTTCACCAACTCTGCTGCTTCAATGTTTTTGGATCTTTTTGTCAGATGTTTCTATGGTATATTGGAACTTTTTTATTTATTTTTTACTTTTCATGACAAATCCATCAAGTTTATGCAAAAACTCAATATTTCCAGTGTTGACCCTTTTTTTTCAAGACTTCTGCAGTTTGGCCTGGCATGCTGGATATCGGCTTCTTGATATCTGGGGAGTGTCCTGTGCATGGGCCCAAAATGTCAATGTTTTGTTCACCTGGCCACTTGGTTCTCATGTTTGCCTTGTGACATGGTGTCCATCATGCTGGAAAAAGCATTGCTCATCACCACTTTGCTCCTGGATGGTTGGGAGATGTGGTTGGAGGATGTTTTGATCCCATATTTATGGCAGTATTGTGAGTGAGCCCACTCCCTTAAATGAGAAGCTGTTGGCATGACACAGGCCTCACGGTAGGGCTCACCATTGCTTCTACAGACATTTTTCCAGATGTCCCCAACAGTCTGAACAGGGCTTCATCAGGGGAAATGCCTCCCCCCCCCCCCCCAGTCCTCTACAGTCCAATACCCATATTGCCGCAGAATGTCATCTGTTTTTGATGGTTTTCTTGGAGCAAAGTGGCTTCTTTGCTTCACTTCTTGGCCTGAAGCCTTCACTTCACTGTATGTGGAGATCCACTAACACCTGCCTGCTGCAATTCCTGAGCAAGCTCTGCCCTGGTGGTGACCTGATCCTCTTTAGGAGATTGGCACTTGCTTGGGCACCCTGAAGCCTTTATATCGCAGCAATTAAACCTCTCTCCTTGTTCTTGATGATCCGATAAATGGTTGACTTAGGTGCAATCTTACAAGCAGCAGTGTCCTTGTGTCACGATCAGTGTGGGGGGGAAAACTCCACACCGAACACAGGAGGGAAGGGGAACAGTAACTGGGCCTGGAAACTAGGGAAGAAAGAGGTCACCTAATCCGGGCCCTGACTACCTATCAATATGAATAGACCTTGAAGGTAGGAATATTCATATGCAGGATACCTAGGCCCTCATTTCTCCATAAGGCCCTAGAATAAGGTTAGGACCAGAGACAACCCATTCCTCCCCACATGGACGAATGGAAGTCTCTGTCTCAGGCCCAGACACAACAACAGGGAATATAACAAATACAAACAAATGCGACACTTAACTTTTGTAGAGATGGAAGAACAGGAACACCAGAGACGACCTCACACCAGCTCAGCCAAACCCAAATGAAGCTATCAACCGCATAGTCAGAAAGGTGGGGTGAGACTATAAAGGGTAGAAGTGATGACCACTGAGCAACAGCTGAGAAAAGGGAAGTGGTCATTAACCCTATTAACACTGAATCAAGAGAAATCAAGGAGGCTGTTAGATTCCTCCACGCACCTTGTCTGTGGAGCCCTTTTGATGCAAAGCAATGATGACTTCACATCTCCTTGGAGGTAACTATAGTTAACAGAAGAAGACAATAATTTAAAGCAACCAGCCTGCTCTTCTAATTCGGTCAGCATGACAGAGTGATAGCACCTGCTTGTCCTTCTTAACACTTTCTCCTGAGCTAACGAGAAGATCACTTTTTCTGGCATGGGCTGAAATGGAGGTTTTGTGATTACGTTAATTTTCATGGCAAGAAAAAACTTTGTAATTAATTGATATTCATCAGATCACTCTTTATAAAAAAATCTTGAGTTCAAGTCGCCTTAAAAACCGAAGCAGAAAATCCAAAATTGTGCCAGAATCAAAACTTTTTGGCCATGACTGTCAACTATGCATGGCCTAACCTGTCGGTTGTGAACCAAAACTATCAAGGGGATTTTGGGATTGATCCTGTTCCCAGTTGATCATAGACCTTAGGAGAAAGTCTTCAGGCTCCTGTGTCAGACCATGATGAAATATAGGCCTTCGGTGTCCTAATCGTACAGGTTCTCCCAAAAAGTAGTTTCCAAATGCTATTCCCAAAAAATGTGCTTTCCCAACTTGCGACAATAGCTGAGCACGCCGCAATTAAGTAAAGGTGGCCATGCATTCAGTGTGCTCTCCTTCTCTTTGGGAGCTTTGTTCTATAGATGGGTGCGGGCACCTATCTGACATTGGTGATATGCCACCTGCATTCATGGTGAGACATCCCCTTTAAGCATTAATTTGCAAAATAAAACAAAAAAACATTTGTCCTAAATATATCAACTGATTGTGTGGGGGGGGGGATATATTTTTAATCAGCAGGATCAGACCTTATGGCTGATTTTAATGGGGTTGATCCTGCTGCCAGAAGCCCTTTATGGGGAAACATTTTGACAGCGTATATATGTGCGTTGTACGTATGTCTTCCTACGTCGTATTGTGATGTTTTGATTTAAACCAGAGATGCCCAACCTGCTAAAACTACAGCTTCCATCATGCCTGGACAGCCTACAGCTATCGGGGTATGCTGGGAGTTGTAGTTTTGCAACAGCTGGAGGGCTGCAGGCTGGATATCCCTGTATTAAACCATTTCTAGGGGCGTGGAGACTATGATTTTAGGAAGCACTGTGGGGTGTGAGAATTACTGTGACCAACGCTCCTGTGTAATTTTTTTTTTTTAATCCCCCCCCTCGTTCGTTTACGGCGTGTCCGTGTCGGGATGCTGGCGCGCGGGTCATGTGATATATCATTTGCGTCTCCACTGCCCCAAAATCTGCAAATAATTTACCGGTCTGCCTCCAGCCTCCTGAATAAATTACCTCCTCCTCGCCCCGTGTGCCTTCCTGCGGTTCCACTCTTTGCAGATCTGCCCCCCCCTTACGTCTGCTTTGTCACCAGGCGGAAAATCTGCTCCTTGCAGCAGAAGGTTCTCCATTTAATGGAATTAAGAGCTTAAAAAAAAAAAAGTTTCCGCAGCGATGGAGGATTGAGAGCTGAACAAATGGCGTTTCATCTTCAGTCGGAGCAGCGAGCCCTATTATCAGACGTACCTGTAGGAGCCGTCTTTAAAGACTTTCACAGCCGTTTCGGAAAAATTCCAAAATCCTGGGGGTTCACGGCGATGTCTGGTGGCGGGTTTACTGCAGCAATTGCATGATCTCATTGTTTCCCTATGGAAGGTGGGGGGGGGGGGGGCAAATCTGGAAAATTCTGACTGTTTGGGAATTCTTTTGTTTGTCACCACAGCGTCGTTGTGCCAGGGGTTACTTTTTACCACCGCCATCTACTTGTCAGTAGAAATTGCTGTAGAACCGTAGCCGAAATGATACAAGTCCTTGAATTGTCCCCTTCCGTGACACTGTCACAGCCGTGCAGCTGCATTTCCTGATGAAGTAGGCATCCGGCGGCGAGAGGCGCATCATCGGGCAGGGCGGTCAGGTACTAGATTGTGACGCTGTCACTTTAATTCTATTCTAGTTAGCAACTGGAATACCAACATGGCCGCCGTTTTGTATAAGGGTAAGCCGGCCATTTCCATCCGAAATGTCATTCAAACACTTGTTCAGCAGACGGCTGTTCTTCCCGATTTCCCCCCATATGTTTTCAATGGGGGGAAGGGTGTACGCCAAGGGGTGGCTCATCTCCCTTGAGAACAACGGATCAGGCATGTTGAAATGAAGCCGGGACCTTCAGACGCCAGAGGGCGGACGACCCTTTAAATTACAGATGAGACCGGTCTCTTTCTGATTGAAAAACTACTTTGGATTATATCGGGTCACCGTTTCTGGTAATTGCGCGCCCTTCTTCAGGCTGGGTGACTGTAGTGTAGAATTTAAAGGGGCATTACGGTCTCCTAAAGCGATTACATAGTGCCATCACTTTGTTTGGTGATATAGCGCTGTGCGCCCTTCACTGTCTTACCCCTGCGCAGTGGTCCTCAGCCACCCTCCTGCGCACAGGTCGATTCAACCAAATATGGCCCTTCCCTGCAGTGCTGGGTGGCTGGTGCATGGAAAAATTAGAAGGGCGCTGTCCGGCATCCCCTCTATTATTGGTATTGGTGGGGGTCCTAGTGGTCAGACGCTGAGCGAGCCCACCAAGAGCCAAGATGAGGAGAGACTTCTAGAGGGCTGTTTAGTACCAAGCAGTACATGGCCCCGGCCCAAAGCCACCTGATGGGTGTGAGCCTTTAATAATCTCATATCCGCGCACGCCGTATTATCACGTGATCCCTGGAGTATAGTATTCCAGTGCCGTGTCTTGCTTTTTTTATCTTGATTTTACATTTTTTCATGATTCAGCCTTTTGCAAGGTTGACCAACACTCCTTTAAGTTCCTGACATATCGCCTAGAGCAGTCCTGCCCAACCAGTGGCCCTCCAGCTGTTGCAAAACTAGAACTCCCCCATGCCCTGCTATAGGCTGATAGCTGTAGGCTGTCCAGGCATGCTGGGAGTTGCAGTTCTGCAACACCTGGAGGGCCGCAGGTTGGGCATGCCTGACCTAGAGAATTGCATATAGGAGCCCTGGTGGTCAGGAGGGGCAACCAGACCATCGGAGCAACATAGAGCCCTCTGGTCATATCTCAGAGGGGGATTTCCAAGTGTTAAAGGCAGTCTGTCGTATCTAATAGCGCTGTATCGCAGAAGATTGCAGACACCTGTGTGCACTGGGTCTGTATTCCATGTCCAGGAAAATAACTTTAAGGGTCCATTCACACGTCCGCAATTCTGTTCCGCCTTTTGCGGAACGGAATTGCGGACCCATTCATTTCTATGCGGCCACACTATATGCTGTCCGCATCCGCACTTCCGGGTCCGCAATTCCGTTCCCGAAAAAAATAGAACATGTCCTATTCTTGTTCGCAATTGCGGACAAGATTAGGCATTTTGTATTATAGTGCCGGTGATGTGCGGTCCGCAAAATGCTGAACGCACATTGCCGGTAAAACACATACGGATGTGTGAATGGACCCTTATTCTGCTGGAAAACAGCTCCCAAGTGCCCAAAGCAAACCAGACTGAAGAGGGGAGGGCTGCTTTAGCATTGGTACCAGCTAAAAATATGGGCCTGACCACCTTTCAAATGATACCAGAACCACAGCATTATATCCACTGTGTCAGAAGATATCGCTGTTAGAAATGGAGTCAGGAGTGAAAGCTGTTTTTACTTTCACTTTCAGCTGGGCACTTGGGAGCTGTTTTTCAGCAGAATAAGGTCTCATGCACACGAACGTATTTTCTTTCCGTGTCCGTTCCGTTTATGGAAGTTACTCCGTGTGCATTCCGTTTTCCGTTTGTCCGTATCTCCGTTCCACAAAAACGGACAAGGATAGTACTGTTCTATTAGGGGCCAGCTGTTCCATATTTGCGGATCCGTTTTTTGCGGACCGCAAAATACATACGGTCGTGTGCATGAGCCCTAGTGCTTTTCCTGGACATGGAATACAGACACGCAGTGCACACGGATATGCTTGGAAAGCGTTTGCAATCTTCTATGGGGCAGTGTTGTTGGGCTACTTTCACACTAGCGTTTTTACTGGATCTGGCAGGGTTCAGCAAAAACGCTTCTGTTGCTGATAATACAAACCATCTGCATCCGTTATGAATGGATCCGGTTGTATTATCTTTAATATATCCAAGACGGATCCGTCATGAACTCCATTGAAAGTCAATGGGGGACGGATCAGTTTCCTATTGTGTCAGAGAAAACGGATCCGTCCCCATTGACTTGCATTGTGGGTCATGAGGCATCCATCTTGCGCCGCATTTCAGGACTGAAAGCAAACCACAGCATGCTGCGGTTTGATCTCCTGTATGAGAACGGAACGTAATGCATTTTGGAGCGCTCCGTTCTGTTCAGTTACGTTTTGTCCCCATTGACAATGAATGGGGACAAAATGGAAGCCTATTTTTCCGGTATTGAGACCCTATGACTGATTTCAATACCGGAAAATATTAACGCTAGTGTGAAAGTAGCCTTGGTTATATTGGTGAAAATTACGTGAAAATTGTTGAGTTCGATCTAAGGGTGCTTCCAGTCAAGTGAAAAATGCCGAGCACCCTATGATTGAGGACATTGCATCAAAGTCTCCCCAAAGCTATGAGAATACCTTGAATTGCCTGTAAAAGCAAAGTTAACCCTGATGGTATAGCTACTATAGCATATACCCCATTGGTTGAGAAGCTTGAATCTAGTCTTAGGCTACTTTCATACCTGCATTTAGGTGCGGATCCGTCTGGTGTCTGCACAGACGGATCCGCACCTATAATGCAAACGCTTGTATCCGTTCAGAACGGATCCGTTTGCACTACCATGAACAAAAATGTTCATGATAATGCAAATGGATCCGATTTGACTTACATTGAAAGTCAATGGGAGGTGGATCCATTTTCAATTGCACCATATTGTGTCAGTAAAAACGGATCCGTCCCCATTGACTTACATTGTAAGTCAGGACGGATCCGTTTGGCTCAGTTTCGTCAGACGGACATCAAAACACTGCAAGCAGAGCGGAATGGAGGCTGAACGGAGCCAAACTGATGCATTCTGAGCGGATCCTTATCCATTCAGAATGCATTGGGGCAAAACTGATCCATTTTGGGCCGCTTGTGAGAGCCCCGAAACGGATCTCGCAAGCGGACCCAAAAAACGCCAGTGTAAAAGTAGCCTAAAATGTTCTGACAGGGCTGGTCCAGGCAAACCCCATCCAGTCTGACGTTGAGCGCAGAGAGAAGCGACTGCGCAGCACTCAATGATTAGAATAGGACCCAATGCGTGATACTTGCTGGGCATCACACAGTTACCCCAGGAACCCAACCGCCTGATGGGCGTTTAGGTCTTTCCACGCCCAATGTCAGGGGAGTACGTCTGCACAATCTTTGCAAGGGATCGCCTCAGTCCAGGAAACGTTTCTGCCCAGTCGGAGGTCCTTCATCAGACTTATGCATAAGTTGCTGGCTCATTGTCTGCGATCCTTGGACTGTAGGCATCAGAAGATGCAGCCGGCAAGCTACGAACGAGGCGAGCGCGGCCATTGCTGCAAGAATCCAGTCATGACTAACACTACCTAGAGATTGGAGGCATGTTGTGCATGACGGACTAAAACACATGGTGGGGCTTCACCATGTCTCTGGTTAGTCTGTCTCACATTCTGCTTTAGGCTACATGACCGTATGTGTTTTGCAGTCCGCAAATTGCGGATCCGCAAAAAGAAAAATGGATGACATCCGTATGCCATCCGTTTTTTTTTTTTTTTGCAGATCCATTGTAACCATGCCTAAAACGGATAAGAATAGGACATGTTCTATTTTTTTTTGCGGGGCTACGGAACGGACATACTGATGCACATTTTTTGCAGACCCGTTGAAATAAATGGGTCCGCATCCTATCCTTAAAAAAACGGAACGGACACAGAAACAAAATACGTTCGTGTCCATGAGACCTTTAAGGCTCGGAATCCCAGCTGTAAATAGGACAGGGAAAGAGCCTGTGGGGTCAGGCCGTGGCCAGCATTGGACCAGTGTTATAGTAATGTATGAGTAATCTCCGAATTTTCTCTTCTAGGCGGCTCCTGGAGTCCTCCCTGATCTCTCTGTCCCGTTATGATGGCACTGGATCCCGAGAGCATCCCATCTACCCCGATCCAGCCAGGTGAGGCTTTCTGTCTCCATTACGGTACATGGCGCCGGGTGAAGCTGGGCGTGCTGGCATACAGTAGAGAATTGTATAACCCTCTGCATGCCAACAGCAGATCTTACAAAACATAACCCCCTATAAACCTTTCCAAAAGTAGGGGATCCATCATGAATAATGACTTATGAATGAGCAATGAGAAGCTATATAGCAAGTACCAAATAAAAGTATAACTATAGTGCATCATACTAGGATGTAAAGCTGAGCTGTAACATTACTGCGCGGTTTTAAAGCTCCTGCATTCACCCTGTTGGGTGTCCGGCTGACAGATGATCAGAAGACCGAGGCAGTTTGCAACCACTTCGGTATTCTCTCTTGCAGCTTACATATAGCGATCATGGACCTGGAGATTGCCAGATGACCCCCTTCTGCCGCCCACAGCATAGCGACTGGGTCAGTTCTGCCAGTGTCGACCCTTACCTGAGTTATAGATTACACATCCGTATGAATTTTTATGCTTTATTTTAGTGTCCCTTTGCAAAATGTCATAAAACGCAAAAGCTAAGAGTTAGGCAGACATGCCGTCATAAACACGGAGAATAGCGTCCTCCAGTTGTCAGTTTTAGTCATGCTTTTCCAGGAGGATTAACCAAGGAACAACACAATGCAAAATTGTAAGAAAAGATGCTTCAGATTTGTGGATTTGTGGGGAATTCAAGTATGTACTAAGCCAAGGCCTGTTTCACACTTCCGTTGTGGATTTTTCCGGTTCTGAGATCCGGCAGAGGATCTCAAAAACGGAATTAAACCTATCCGTGCCATTTAATACATCTGCATGCATCGGTTCCTGACGAATCTGGTTGTATTAAATCTAAACTGAACAAACCGGATCCGGTATGAAAATCATTGTAAGTTAATGGGTGGGGGATCCGTAGAAATTCGCTAACAAGAAAAAAAACGGATCCAGCACTATTGCCTTACAATGATTTTCATGCCTGATCCCGTTTGTTCAGTTTCACAGACTGAACAAAAAACGCAGCTTGCAGCGGTTTTGTATCCAGTCAAAAAAAATAAAAAAAACAGAACAGAATGCATCCTGGTCACTTTTGTCCCCATTGACAATAAATGGGGACAAAAACTGATCCGTTTCGGCCCGGTTTTGAGACCCTCTGCCGGATTTCAATACCGGAAAGCCACAACGCAAGCGTGAGACAGGCCTAAAACAGATATGTCAGGAGAGTGGGCAGGTCCTCTTTCTAAGTCCCCGTTCACATGGTGCCTGGTGCTCATGCAGCATTTTTTGGCGCGGTTGCGGCTACAAACCGTGGCCACATGATTGGCGGTGCAGCCTCTCATTTCAAATAATGGAAGCAGAATGGGATGCCGTTTACTTTTTGGAGCAAGATCCACACACAATTTCTAATCAAAAGCTGCGGTGTGAACGGGGCCTAATAACGGCTGAGCTCCGGCACGTTGGTCATTTTCCAGGTCTTCTGCCTGTAGATGACATTTTTTGTATTTGTGCTGACGGCGTTTCTCTTCCCTCTGCAGGTTATCACCAGCCGCCTATTACGCACAAAGGATGATTCAGTACCTGTCTCGGAGGGACAGCATCCGGCAGCGCTCCATGCGGTACCAGCAGAACCGGCTGCGATCGTCGGCCTCTGCGCCTTCCTCCAGCGAGGGACAAGGGGCCGTGGAGACTGGAGACCTGGAGTTCGAGGAGTTTGAGTAAGGGCCATGTCTTGTTTTTGCCCCACACTGACACACATCCTCAGTCTCATCCTTTTACCCAAATGACCTGGAGCCGCCACCATTACTCCTGGCCGTATATAGGTTGCTGTATAACCGGAGTTCAGTGCGGCCCGCGAAGGTCTCCTTTAAATGAGGTTGCCGGCTCTTTTTTTATTTATACATTCCACCCTCAGCAGGCGTCGCTCCTCGTGTAATCTGTAATCCTGATATAATAGGGACACATGAAATAATCAAATTCTTTTCTCCCGGAGCTGTTCTCCATATCCACCGCCAGTTCTCCGCATTTCAGCTCCTATTTATCTGTGCTGTAAACATGGCATCCACTTATCACTTCTCCTTGTACGCCTGACACCGCGTCCCGTTACCCTGTGCAGATTGGCGCTGGTAATCTTCTGAGAAAAAAAACTCAAACCACCCGTTATCTGGTCCAGGAGCTTACAGCGGGAAGATTTACTAATGAAATTGCGCCAAAAGAATGGCATACATGCTTTGAGTCATCTTTGCTAAGTGTTTGACACGGTTTTCGACTTTTCCGGCAATGGGTGAGACCTCGAGGAAAAGGGACTTGGCCGACAAGGAGGCACGGCTTAAACATGTTGGCCACCTTTTTGGGGGAGGGGGGGGGGGGGTTCTAGCAATTCCCACCTCCAGGGTAGACCTGCAAAGGGAAGCGTACTTACCTGCTCCCCACCGCTGAGTCCCTGCTCCTTTGCTCCATGGCCTCGACGGCCTCCCTTGAATCCCCCACTGTCAACATCCACTTTGACTCCACTGCAGCCAATCCCTGACCGCAGCAGTGAACTGCTCCCCTCGTGTCACATGAAACAAGGGGAGCAGGTCAACGATTGGCTACAGTGGTATCACATCGGATGTTGACGGCGGAGGATCAGAGTGTGGCAGCCGGGGTGCGAAAGTGAAGCAGGTAAGTATGCTTCACTTTTGCAGGTCTGCCTGGGGGGGGGGGTTGGCAAACCCCTATCCAAAAGGTGGTCAACCCCTTTAAGGTGCGATATTGACTCGTATTGTTTAAAGGGGTTGCCTCACAATGAAAAAGATGATCCATCGATCAGCTGATCACCATTGGCCTAACTTCTCTTACGCTTCTCGCCAGACCAGTGGCATTACATGGCGGCTGCTCAGATCAAAGGTTGTCCATGGGGGCTCTCTGTTCTGGTACCAAGCATGTGCCGCCACTCCTAGGGTATTCCTTGTTAGACAGCACCTGGAGGTGTCTGAAGAAACTTGTAGCTGATCATATATGATCATGTGCAGTGCTTCCATTCATAGAAAGGTCAGTAGGGGAAGGTATTGCGGAGATCTGTCGGGGAGCAGTTTTTGGCCGGCACGGACATTTAAAGGGGTCATTGCAACACAAACCTTGATCCCATCAATGATGCGTATATCATAGGCGGTGGTCCAACCATTGAAACTGGAATGACAGACATTTTTGACTTGTCATCTCCACTTTCCTAAGATCATGTGGTTGGCCATTTTTTGGGGGCCAACCACGCTGAGCAAAGCCATGGTGCTTTCCGGCAGCTGATCCCTTGCCTACCTTGAGTCTATCAGCCAAGACCCTCACAGATCCAAGGAATCAAGAAATGCCCACTTCTAGTGATTGACACAGAGCGAAATATTGATGGCCACCAACTGAAAGGACCATGCTTAGGGCGTAATGCACCCAACGTATATGCCTAACTTGTCCATAGCCTATGAATGGGCTCGGCAGAGAGGGTGCTTTTTGCATGTGCTTGGCCTGCAAAAAAAAAATATAATATACTGTATATAGTGCGGTAGAATAATTCTTTTTGCAGTGGGAGAGGCATGCATGTGTCAGGGCTATATGTGAAAAAGAATCTGCATATCGCGTCCTTCCCAAGATCCATGCAGCCAGTCTGTAAATGGACCTCTAATTGGGGACGTCCTTTCCAAGGTTTCCGAAGACCCAGAAGGGATGGTGTCGTTGAATGGAGCTGTGTTCATATTGTCCCTGAAGCCTTGTGCTACTGGTACATGTGTCTTGTAGGTGAATTTCTGCCCGCTGAACGGAGACGAGACCTGCTGCTGTCAGAGCCTTGCATCGGGTACTGTCAGAGACGAGCTTTGATACGTAGACCGCGGGGGGCTGACACGGTTTAGGAAAAGTACTTTCTCCTCGCTCAGCAGCTTCCAGTTGCAGCCGTCTCTTTACAGCGAGGCCGGAAGCCTCATCTTTGTGTCTGTGCACCTGCAGATCCTTTGTGCACAGAAATAGCTTTTCGCATATTCCAGGGCATCCTTAACTGCTTAAGTGCCACTTTTGAGTCGATCTAGCCAGGCCGTGAAGAGCAGAATGGCTCGTCGCTGGGGTTAGATGGAGGTGCTAATAGGAAATTATCATGACGCCATCACGAGCTGGTAGCAGTCTCTTACCGTAATTTGCAACTATGAGATGTAACCTCAGGATGATCGGGTGGCTCAGGTGTGACAACCAGGCCAATCCCGCAGAGCTCTGTTGCCACGAAAAGCTTTTGCCCACAGCAGCAAGACCAGCGGAGACCTCATTGTGTGGGTGTATGGAAGCACATCCCCCGGCTTGAAGATGCCATCGCCTCTCCTGACATGTCTGTTTTAGTAACTACTTGCATCCCCCATGTAATAACAATCCTGCAGCATCTACTCTAGTTTATGTTGGGCCATTACTCTATTATTCCTGCTAGAAGTCATGAATCAATTGCTAGTAGTTTGACATGTAAGTTCAGTTGAGGGGGTTGTCCCTGCATACTGACACAGGCAGCACTGATGGGATAATGTCAGACTGTGCAGGGACACCCCCCCCCCCCCCCCCAAACTGGTATCACCCAGCTGGACCTTCATTGCAAACTGCTTGCAATTTGTTCATAGCGTCTAGCAGGAATAATCAAGGAATGTCACAATGTAGACTCCTAAGAATAGAGGCTCCAGAATTACTACATGGAGAATGCAAGTAGTTACTAAAACAGCCATGTCTTTAAAGGGGGTGTCCTCTTTACCATCTATCCACAGGAAAGGGGGCAAATGTATGATCGCTGGAGGCTCCACTGATCCATGTGTGACATGAGCACCACCGATCCATTCATCTAGTGGACTCGGGGACCCCCTTTCTTGTGATTTGATGATGTTCCCAGTGGTCAGACTCCTAGCGATGATATGAAGGGCCCAAAATGCATTGTTCAAATTTCTCACAGTAAAAACCGTATTGTCCGTATAGATGCTTTTCCTGCAGCTACTTGATTCTGAGCAGGGCTAAGTCAATTCCATCCCTTGGACACGTGTTTCCAGTCCATGTACTGTAGTTTCATATATGTTAGGCGAAACCTTCCAAGACCTTGTGAGGCACATTTATTAAGACCGGAGTTTTAGACGCCGGTCTTAATGACTCCTATATCTGGCGGCGGTTCCGCCGAAGTTATGTAGAGGCGCTGGCCTCTTCATAACTTCTGCGGATCCTCCGCCAGTTCCAAATGTAGGACCGCTTCTGAGCTGTTCTACATTCAGACCTTTTTCTAGGCCTAAAACACGCGTAGAAAATGGTAAATCAGACGGGCCGGACCCCACCCACTTAATTAGACCTAGCGAGAGTGGGGAGAAGTCACAGATTACGGCGCAACTAGTTGTTCTGCAATCTGCGCCAGAATTACGCCTGATATGTTCCCTTACATTAGCAGATCGTTACCTTGCATTGCATCGAGAGTATTTTTCACTTTTACCGGTTTATCACTAATCTTTACATTACTTCCATCCGCATTATTAATGTAAATAAAGTCCTTATTCTTCCCGCAGGGATAACGGGGACCGATCTCGGCACAGAACCCCCCGGAACGCTCGGATGTCAGCCCCGTCCCTAGGCCGCTTTGTACCCAGGTACAGTAATACTTTCCTGATGTTACTGCCTCATTTTATACTCGTTGTGACAGTCTCAGCCTGTCTCCGTCACGTCTTCCTGTCGCTTCTGTCGCCCTCGCCTTCTCTGATCTCCACGAGAAGCTTCACCCTCCCTGTGTTTTGATCTCCTCGCGTTTAATGACTTTGCCTTTATTCTTGTCCCTTTTCCTATCCTTACAGGAGGTTTCTACTGCCTGAATACCTTCCGTACGCTGGAATATTTCATGAGCGGGGTCAGCCAGGATTAGCCACGCACTCCTCGGTCAACAGAGTCTTGGCAGGTGAGGCCGGAGATGCCCTTGATTCTGGAAAATAGATCTATACTTGTCTAATTTGTCCTCCAGCGCTCGTGCACGGGAAACAGGGCTCATGCACACAAGCAGTGTTGAGCGAATCGAACTGCACAAAGTGGAATTTGATCCGAATTTTCAGGGAAAATTCGATTCACCTTGAAGCCGAATTTCTTCGTGCTAATGAATCGATTAGACCTGAAATGGTGTAAAAAAAAAATCATACATGCCTCATCCGTTTGAGTGCGAAGACCCGGCTGCCATCATCTTGATGGAAGATCTCTCACAAAATCCCGTGCGTGGTGACTTATGACGTCACCACGCCGGCCAGGGTGATGACATCATCACGGGCCGGGTTAGATTTCCCTCTAGATCTTTAATCAAGATGGCGTTGGCTAGCTCTTCACCATCAAATGGGTAAGTATGATTTTTTATTAAATTTACTATATTATTGCTATCAGATGCGGCGATCATGTATGAACACAACACCTGAGGGGTACAATGACTGGGAGCAGCATAATTGCCGTGCCCTGTCATTGTACTCGCTACTTACAAAGAAATGCGCTTTGTCACGAAGCAATTTTTTTTTTTTGCAAAATTCGGCAAAGCAGCCAAATTGAATTTTCCAATACTTCGCTCATCTCTACACACAACTGTATTTTAGAGTACTTTCACACTAGCGTTGGAGGAATCCGGCAGGCAGTTCCATATGCAAACAGATACCATTTGTTTGCGGATCCATTTGACAAATGCATTAAAATACCGGATCAGTCTCCTCGGTGTCATCCGAAAAAACGGATCCAGTATTTATTTTTTTCACAGATTAAAAGGTCTGTGCATGCACAGGCCGGAAAACCGGATCCGTTTTTCCGAAACACTTGGTACCGGGTCCGGCATTAATACATTTCAATATAAGATCCGGCAAGTGTTCCAGAATTTTGGCCAGAGAAAATACCACGGCATTCTGCGGTATTTTCTCCTGCCAAATACCGTAAAAGTGACTGAACGGAAGACATCCTGATGCATACTGAACGGATTGCTTTCCATTCAGAATGCATTAGGACAAAACGGAAGCGGTTTTTTTTCCCGGTATTGAGACCCTGTGACGGAACTCGATACCGGAAAACTTTAACGCTAGTGTGAAAGTACCCTTACGTGTGTGTGTGTGTTGTTGTTTTTTTTTTTTTTTTTTGCTTCTTGCACATGGACCCATTCATTTCTATAGGTCTGCAAAAAAAAAAAAAAAGGCTGCACACGGAGGTCACCTGTGTGCTGTCCGTTCCACAAATTCTAAAACCTGTCCTATTCTTGTCTGAACAGTCTTCTCTAGTGATGGGAGTTAAAAAAATGCAGAGTGCACATGGATTGTGTCCGTATTTGGCGGATCTGTGGTTTGCAGACTGCAGTATGGACCCAGTTGTGTGCATCAGGCCTTTGTTTGCGAGGGGGGACGAGGCTGGAGCCGCTCTGTCTCTAGCTAGGGGGGCCGCCTGCTGCAGCACTGATCTCCCCTCTAACTACTTTAAATCTAAGCTCCACTCACAATAGATATGCAATACTAAAAACAGCTGATCGGTGGGGGTGCCGGGTGTCGGACCCCCGCCGATCAGATGCTGATTATCTACCCAGAGGATAGATCATCAGTTTAAACAAACTGTAGAGCCCCTTTAAGTCTGTGATTCTCTATGTGGGCAAATGTGGAATCCAAGTGCCTTGACCCCAGGAGAGCTCCTAGTAGAGCTGCCCGGGGGTACGGCTTATTTCAGGATTGTGAACATCGATATTTCTGTTATGGGGAGAGCTATTGGCCGGCCCCATAGTCAACGGTTTAAGGTCCGTCCAGGTCTATAGACAAACTCCTCTCTGCTATGTCTGATATGTGACGGGGAAAACTTAGCCAAGTTAGTGCCAATCTGGAGCTGTTGCCCATGGGGGCGCTGCTTTCATGGTCCGGAGGTGGCGGCTGATCGGGTGCTCTAGGAATCTCCCATTATAACTAATGTCCATGTGATTAGCATTTTTTTAATACATATATTTAATGTCTTTTAGACTTAGCCAGGTTTTTCCACGTTTTCCCCGCAGCCCTGGCAGATCTTCCATCCACGCCTCCCCCCCCCCCCCCCCCCCCCTCCATCGCCCTCCCCGGCTTCGCGCCGTCTCGGGATTTCAAAGGTGTTTTCTTTTAAGGAATCTCAGAACCAAAGAGGATATTTCCAGCAGATGCCGCCTTCGTTATTCCGGTGACCCCCTTGAATTGGGTGCATCAGGAAACCTTTCCGTGAGGGGATAATTAACCCAATTACCTCTCGATCTAACGAGGGGAGAGCAGAACCAGCGCTCCGGTTGCTATGACGACGTGCAGCTGGATGCTACCCTTGAAAAGCCTTGTTGCGAGCAGGACGCTTCCTTTTGCTGTCCTAAGTCCTAAACCATGCAATACTTGATGCCCCCCTCTTTTTTTTTTTTTTTTTTTTTTTTTTTTTTTTTTCTTGTTGCCGTAGTTACGGAATTCTATTACTTGGGGGGGACTTAGTATAATTAAAGCGGCCTGGTCCCTGGGAAGACTTGTATAAAGGCTGCAGCAACATGTAGGGGCCCCGTCTGTCCTCCTGTAACCTGCGACCACATCCCCATCTTGGAATCCGTCTTTTTTTTCCCTCCCTTTTGTCTCAGGGCTTCAGGGAGCCGCTTCGCATGATCTTCCCTGCCATTTAATAGTCGATTGAGCATTAAATCAGCCGCAGAATTGTTCTCGGCAGATAATTTGGAAACTAATCTCCCAGCGGACGAGCCGTCAGCCTGCAGAGTCTCTCTGAAATGTCATATCTGCGGCGGCTGTCAGTGCTGGGTCAGGAAGCAGATGTGAAGAAATACGTGTTAACCTGTGCAGTTCTGGATGGGAAGCTCGGCAGCAGACAGACTAGACTCTTCCTTGCTTTACGGCGGTGCTTTCGGAGAGTTCTTGGAAGGCACTGACGCTCCTTGGGGAGACCCAGCTGGCCTAGGAGACAGGCAGTGCGCCCTGGGAAACAATATGCAAATGAGCTCTCCCCTAGAAGGAAGCGGTCTCTCTGGTGCCAACTATGGGTGGCTGCGGGTAATCAGAGGCCGTGGGCTTTTTAAATGGAATTCATCCAATGATACATGGGTATAGTAGAAATAACTGAATGATCTCTAAGTGCAGGTTCACGTTGGCGTTGGGGAATTCCGTTATAACGGAATTTTAGGACGGAAAGCAAAACGGAAGCCTTTAAGAGGCGTTCTAATTCATGTCTGTGGGGACACACAACAGTTCAGTTTTGTTCAGTTATACATGATGGATAAAATAGTCCTATCCACATTTTCCTTTAAATTGCACCGACGGTGCCTAAACCCAACCATATGAACTCTTAAAGGGCCAGTGACTTAATGTGGTGACATCATCATGGTCGCACTCCTATTTCTACTGAATGCAAATGAGCACTAGAGCGAGGCACCCACCGCAGCTTTTGATCACAGGCTGGTCGCCAGCTTTATTCTGTAAGGAGGTTGCCCGATTGATTTTACCGCAAGCAAAATTTGCTAGTTTTCTTTCGAGAAGACCTTTCCCCTCTCCTGACCTGTCTGTTTTAGTAACTCCTTGCATTCCTCATGTAGCGATGATTCTGGAGCATCTATTCTTAGGACTTCTACGTTGTGGCGTCCCTCTATTATTCCTGTTATTAGGGTGAGTAAACAACGGAGCAGTGCCATTCCCTTGTCAAAGGCTTGTGTCCCTGCAAAGTCTGACACTGTCAGCACTGGTTGGATAGTTTCAGCCTCTGCAGGGACACGCTCCCAACTGGTGACACCCAACAGGACCTTCATGGCAAACTGCTGTCGATTCATTTATAAGTTCTAACAGGAATAATAGATGCTGCAGAAATGTTATTTTATGTAGAAGACAATGATTTCTTAAGACAGACATGTCAGGAGAGGTGATCGCTCCCCATTTAAACACTTGACCTGTTTCTGATTATTTTTATTTATTTATTTATTTATTATTTTTATCTTATCGTGCCCTCGACCTCAGACTTCTAACAATCAGACTTTATACCGCCATGTCGTGCCCCTATTTATGAATCAATCAAGAGGAAGATGTGTCCCATTGTCTTAACCCGTATGAGCTCCTCCTGCTACAAGTGAAGGCTGTTTTGCCTAATCACTTGGTGACGTGTCCTACGTGTCTTCCCTTCCCAAAAGAGTGAGACTGCGGCTGCTGCAGTTTGTAAATTGATATACGTGGCCCCTTAATTTTGCTGGAAAACTACTTTTCCTTCTGCCAAACCGCGTTAAAAAGCCCTGCAGCTGCTGCGTTTTTCGCTGTCCCCCTGTGATATTTCGCCCAAAGAGGGATAAGTTGAAGGCAGCGACCTGAGTATATGAGACGGAATATGCCTTAGGCTAGGTCTACACGGCGATATTTTGTCGCACCAATGTCGCGCAACAATTTTTATAATGTCAGTCTATGGTGTCGCACTGCGACATACTGCAATGCGACAGCCGCAAAAAATCTATTCAAGATGGATTTTTCTGCAACTGTCGCAGCCGCAGCATGTCACATGTTGCAGTGCAACACCATAGACTGACATTATAAAAATTGTCGCGCAACATTGGTGCGACAAATGCCGTCGTGTAGACCTAGCCTTACTCCATAGGCATCGCTAGACCGCTCCGACCCCCAGGGTACATGCACACAGCGGGGTAGTTTGTGCAGATTTTCCAGGTGGCTTTCACTGCAATTCCACCCCACAATCTGCATCGGTCACTTGCAGATTTTAATGCGGATTTAGCCCCAGATGTCTCGCCCTTTGCATTGATGATCCACACATCTGCTTACCTGGTAGTATATTAGGGCTCATGCATTGATTGCGGTCCCCAATGCACGGGCGCCGTCCGTGTGGTCTGCGCCGAGCCATTCAACTTAAATGGGTCCGCAATCTGTGCGTACCTCAAAAAATAGAGCAAGTTCTATTTTTTTGCATTGAGGAGGCACGGACCGAAATACCACAGATGCCATAGTGCTTCCATGGCCGTCCGCTCTATATCTTCCGGATTGCGGACTCAATCACTTCAATAGGTGAAACGGGGTGCGCGCGGCCAGCGATTGTATATTGCGGACCCGCTGTTTGCGTGCAGCAATACAGGCACGGCCAGCACACGTTCATGTGCATGAGCCCTCACTCTGCAGATTTTCCGCATGAAAACCACACGTAATACGGACCTTGTGCATACACCCTTAGGGCCCGACGGTGCGCTCCTCCCAGTCCCTGAGCTCCATGATCATGAGCCCGGATGATAGGAGGTGCACTATGATATTGGAGCAGCTCTTCTTCTCAGTCACTTCTGCTTTCCCCCGGTAATAAACTCGTAAGGCTACTTTCAGACTAGCGTTGTTAGAGTCCGGCAGGCAGTTCCGTTGCCGGAAGTCACTGCTGGATCCGGCAAACAGTGTGCAAACTGATATCCTTTTTTTTCCCCGGATACGTTAGACGAAATTTCAAAGGCGATACTAGCTCCTCCTATATCCCGGCGCATTATAGGTAGACCGGAAAACTGGATCCGGCGACGCGGCAATTTCCGGAACACTTGGTACCGGATCCGGCATTAATACATCTCTATGGAAATGAATGCCGGATCCGGCAAGTGCGGTATTGTCCGGGATTTTGTCCGGTCAAATACCGTACTAGGGACAGAACGGAAGACATCCTGATGCATACTGAACGGATTGCTTTCCATTCAGAATGCATTAGGACAAAACAAATGTGTTTTTTTCTGGTATTGAGACCCTTTACCGGATTTCAATACCGGAAAAGAATAACGCTAGTGTGAAAGCACCCTAAGCTCGCAGTTAATTAGTATTGTCCTTCGATTTCTTTCTTTTCTTTTTTTTTTCCGGTCAGCTCTGACATCTGGGGACTTGATCGCCCTAGCTGACCATTACCTTTTCTGGCTGGAGGGGCTATAGCGGACGGGTGAGAGATGGTGGGAAGTTTCGGCTTATTAGACAGATCATGAGAGATAAAACCTGGAGAAAGGAAAAGCGGTTTCTGTACCCCTCGGCTACTTGTACTTAACGGTCGCTCTTGAGCCGTTGCAATGGGGTCAGTAGCGTAGATATCCAGTGAGGCTGCTGTAATGTTCGGGGTCTGCAGCCTCTTTCCCTCCTGAATGATAGGGGAGATCGTTTTTTTGTTTCTCTTGTGCCAAGTTTGTGATTAAAGACCCCACCAATTTGTAAAACTGACGAGGCAGCAGTGTGCCGTGGAGCATGCAAACCCCTTTAGTACTGCTTAGAGATTTCTACCTCTGCAGCGCATTGATGTGCGCAGCTGTTTACACTGATGAGCCCGTCTCCTGCAGCGAGGAGAGAGCGCCCGATCTGCAAGCGCTTCTCTCTCCTTCGTTCTAGCCGTCGGTGGAGCGCGTCAAAAGTTTTATGAAAACTCAGTAACCCTTTAGAAAGAGAATGTATCCCTAAGGGCTCATGCACCGGACCATATGTATTTTGCGGAACGGAACAGCTGCCCCCTAATAGAACAGTCCTAGCCTTGTCCGTAATGCGGACAATAATAGGACAGGTTCTGTTTTTTTTTTTTACATTTTTATTTTTTTTGCAGAATGGACATACGGAAAAGGAATGCACTAGGCGTAACTTCCGTTTTTTTTTTTCTGCTGACCCATTGAAATGTATGGTTCTGCCTACGGTCCGCAAGGAAATGTTGGAAATCAAACAAGCGGCCCTGGGATCGGGGAGTTCTGTAGACCGCAGCTTTGTCTTGAAGATCGGTGGTTGTCAGATCTCGTGACCTGCCAGAAGATGGGTTTAGTTGGAAGTACCCTCTAAAACGATCAATTCAGATAATGGAAGTTTCAAAAGAGTTCAGCAATAACGAGTGTTTATGAATTTAGGCCTCTTCCTAGATCATGTGATGTCATCGTATATCGGTCACATGGCCTAGGCACTGTCCAGTCACCTTCAAGTGAATGAAGCTGAGCTGCAATACCAAGCACAACCACTCTACAGTGTACGGCGCTGTGAAGAGATTGACCAGAGCTCCAGTGAGCACCGCGGCCTCTTCAAACAGCTGATTGGTGAGGCTGCAGGAAATCGGACCCCCGTCGATCTGATATCCGTGACCTATCCTGAGGACAGGCCATCAATATCAAATTCCTGGATAACCCCTTTAAAGAGCGTCCTTTGTTAGAACACCGTGTTGTCTTTTCCTCTGTTCCCCCTAGAAATTTAGGATAAGTTGACAACTGGGGTTGTGGCCCTACACAGTGTTGCCCTGTCCAATGAGTACCGACGCCTGTGTTCAAATGTCACGGCAGTGATGCCGTTTTTGCTATTGGTTTCCACACTTAGACCATGCAGGCACACAGCCCTTTGTCAGGGGAATGGTAGCACCTTACGTCAGTGGCTGTTTTTGAAAGCTACGGGGGTGTCCTGTTAGTCAGTGGCTGACCATACAGCTTCCACCAAGGCTGATGCGGCCTGGCGCTCGTGGGGGCCAACATTGATGCCGACCCTCCTCCATAGGACCTATTTATTCGATGCGCAAACAGCCTGCAGTCTTCCCCCAGCTTCCCTTTAAATACCAGCGCCCGGGCATTTTTCGCCCTTTGTGAAAGCATCGACTCTCCAGCCGTAGCCGATGGTCTGACCGGCCCGCGACCTCCCCGCTTCAGTAGACGAAGCTAGAACATTAATTAGTTTACTCTCCTAAATGAAAGGGCAGCGGCAAACGAGTCTCTCTCCATTAACCGTCCCCATATTGAGCGTCCAGCTTTTTGTCTGGCTCGAAGCCGCTGCAAATGAGTTTTCCCTAATGAGCCATCAGCCTCATGGGGACAGTTCTGCGGAGTGTGAAGGCGGCCTAATAGGACCTGCATTAGGAAGTCTCGTCTGCTGACATCGCCCCCTTCCTCTCCATTAACCAGCTTCTGGAGTGTACAGGCCCCGGGGCCCCGTCTTGAAAGGCTGCATGGTACATGTTCCACTGACCTCCCCGTCTCTTCCCTTTGAGAATTTTCAGGGCATGAAACTCCTGAGTAAGCGGCGGCGCAGTTTTTTTTATTTTTTATTTATACATTTTTTTTATATTGGCTTTTAGACTTGACTTCTGCAGACCCTTTTTGTCTCTTGCATCCCTTTCGACCGCTTTGGTCAAATAAGAACGAAATAAGACTCTTTGTATGTGACGTCAGATTAGGGCCTAATGACAATTTCCCATCAGAAATCCTCCGAGGATTCGCGGCGGGGGGTGCCCCAGATTCGCTCAAGGATTTTCTGCCTGGATTTCCAGCTTCATGTCTATTATTTCGACCTGAAACGCCAAGGATGACAATGCAGCTAATCCTTTGGCTTTCCGTTGCGAGAAATTCCGTACAGAATTTTTACGATGCCTGGCGTCGTGGTCGCGGAAACCGCATTCCCATGTATCGGGTGTGAATTGAGGTGCGGAACCTGTGTCAAAATCCCACGAGTGTGAACAATCCCCTCAGGGTGACTTTGCTCTGCATTTTCTTTGCCGTGGATTCTACACCTGAAGCCTTGCCGTAGATTTCCCATGGATTTCAGTAGGAAAACCACAAGGTAATTTACACAATGTGTTTATTTTTCATTTTTTTCTCCGCTCAAAGTGATGAGTGGTTTGTTTTTCATGCAGATTCCACATCCAAATTTTCCATTAAAATGGATTGGCTCCAAACTGCTAGGATACGCCCCCAATGTCTGATAGGTGCGAGTCCCACCGCTGGGGCCCGGACGCACCTGTCGTTAGAACGGAGCCCACAAGGTGCACTAGGGCGCACCGCTGCTGCCCTCCATTCATTTCTGTGCGAGTGGCGAAATAGCTGAGCAACACGCTTCGGAAGTCCCATTGAAATAAATGAGAAGCACACTGCGCAAGCGCGACCACTGCTCCGTTAATGTCTGGGGCTTTAGGAAATAGCCTTTTCGGCAGTCCCATTGAAATGAATAAATGGAGGGCGGCCGCAAATCCGCAGTGCGCCCTCCGGCACTTTGTGGGGCGCCGTTCTAAAGATAGTTGCGGGCACCAGAGCTAGGACCCGCACCTATCGGACGTTGGGGGCATAGCAATATGCCTCCAATGTCCAAGATGGGAATACCCCTTTAAGTTATCCCCTATCCACAGGATAGAGGATAACCATTAGATTGTGAAGGTCCTACCGCTGGGACCCCCAGTGATCACGAGTACGGGGGCCCCACAACCCCTGCAGTCACCTTGAAACGAACGGTCGGACATGTGTTTACGGTCGTTCCATTCATTTCTATGGGAGTTCCGGAGATGGGGAAGTGTTGTACTCTGCTATCTCCAGTACATCCATAAAAATTAATGCAGCGCCCATGCGTATGTGCGACCGGCTGCTCTGTTCATTTCAATGGGACTGCAGGGGGTAAAGGGACCCCCAGTCTTGTGATCAGTTGGTGTCCTAGTGGTAGGACCCCCATAGGTCTAATAGTTATCCCCTATCCTGTGGATAGGGGATAACTTAATCTAACCGGAATACCCCTTTAATTAATTTCTGCTCCTAGATACTTTATCACAAGCACAGCATCCAATCTGGAGAGTCTCGTGCAGATAACCAGTTATATCTGTTATCGGAATGTCTGAGGAAAGTATCAGAGGAGCAGTCTCGTTTGGCTTTAATGGGCTCGCCTACAGGTACACTCCTGATTGTATGGAGCGGATGGCAGGATGTAGCCTGCAAAATAGTATTGTCTCCTTTATGAAACATCTCGGTGTGTTTCAGACCTGATGATACATCCCCGACCAATGATAAATCCAAAAATTGTATCTCTGCAGGATGGAACGTAAAATAAAAGCGCAAATTCACTGAATTATTTATAAAAATTTAACTGCATTGCCACATCGGCGACCCAAATCAAGAGGACGTCGTCGATGTAGCGGCCAAACCACGCAATGCACTGCAGAAATGTTTTTTATTCAGAAAAAATGTGCTTATATTCCCAATATGCTATATATATATATAATATATACAATCAAAGGGGAGAATTTAGCTTCGATGGACGCACCAGTAACCCGAAGGAAAAACGTATCCAACATGCGACCGGCGTCTAAAATGCCGGTGTTAATAAGTGACCCCGATATGTTTCAACATATAATAAATGACTGAATATTAAGTATCCCTTGACATCAGCGGCGTACAGAGTGTAAATGTTTAAAACCCATTTCAAAGCCTGAATTGCTTGGTCGTGCGGGATCGCCGTGTATAAGGAATGAACGTCCGCTGTCATCCAAGCATAATCAGGTTGCCATTTGATCTTATCTAACTGGAACCGCACATGTTTTGTGTCTTGTACATAACTAGGTAACAGGCCTTACAGAGGTCGTAAAAGGCTATCGGCCACCATCCCAGCCTTTCATTGAGAGGACCAAATTCCGCCGCAATGGGGTAGAAGCGAAGTGGAGGTGGGAGGCTTGTGAATGAAAAATAGCAATAATAGGGTGGTCAATCACCAAAAATTCTGCCTGTTTGAGAGAACGGACGCCCAAATTCACACCTTGAACCACAGAATGTACCAGTTTTTTTTTCTGACTATAAGATGCACCAAGGATTTAGGAAAATAAGAAAATATATAATATATATATATTTTTCATCAGACCCCCAACCTCCATCAGCCTCAGATCAGACCCCCGTCCGCCCTCAGATCAAACATAAAAAAAAAAACTTACCTCTCTTGCTCCGGAAGGCGCTGCCACTCTGCAGATCCGGCACTCACCTCTTCACGGTCTTCTTCCGGCCCACGCTGCACTGTTACCTGACGTTTCACAGTGTCAGTTGATAGTGTGCACCTACGTGCGTTACGTCCTGATTCTGTACGCAATCGAGACACCGTGCAGAGCGGGGCCCGGAAGTAGACAAGGGAGCGGTGAGTAGAGCCAGCGCAGTGATTCACTCGCCACTCCCCGCGCCTCCCGCATGCTAATAACCATTCAGACTATAAGACGCACTGACATTTTCCCCCCTCGCTTATGGGGAGAAAAGTGAGTCTTATAGTCCAAAAATTATGGTAATTCCTCTAAAAACTGTGAGATCATGGGCAAGATCAATATACACGTCTGTATCAGATAGCATAACCACATTCTGCTGTGCATTTACGTCTTTCATTGCCAACCTGAAAACATTCCGGGAGCTCGAGTGCAACCGCGTCATTTACCTGGTTTGTTTCACACTATTTGTATAGTTGCTAAGAGATGTTTGGTCGCAGCCTCCCTGCCATTAATGGTTTTTTGAACAACTAAAGTGTCTTCCAAATTTGGAATGGCTGGATACGGAATAATGTAAAGAGAAACGGACTGTGGTCCTTTTTTATTTTATTTTCCAAAAATGGGCATTTAACCCTTTCAGCTCCAGAGGATTTTTCATTTTTGCGTTTTCGTTTTTTCACTCCCTGCCTCTCCGGAACCATAACTTATATATTTTTTTTCATTCACATTTGTAGTTATGTTTACAGAGCTATGTGAAGGCTCATTTTTTTTTTCGGGCCGATCTGTACTTTTCATTGATATCATTGGGTGGGTGTATGACTTTTTGATCACTTTTTTTTTTTTATTTAATTTTTTTTTGTAGGAGGTGAAGCGACCAAAAAATGGCAAATCGGCCATTTTGACTTTTTCTTTCCGTTTCACAGTTTGCCGTATGGGACAAATATTTTAATATAGGGGTTTTATTAATTGGGCTTAAAGGGCATCTGTCAGCAGTTTTGTACCTATGACACTGGCTGACCTGTTACATGTGCGCTTGGCAGCTGAAGACATCTGTGTTGGTCCCATGTTCATATGTGCCCGCACTGCTGAGAGAAATACAGTTTTAATATATGCAAATGAGCCTCTAGGAGCAACGGGGGCGTTACTGTTTCACTTAGAGGCTCTGCTCTCTCTGCAACTGCCACGCCCCCTGCACTTTGACAGAACCAGGTAGTATAAACATCATCAACCCCGGCCCTGTCAATCCATAGTGCAGGGAGCTCGGCAGTTGCAGAGAGAGCTGAGCCTCTAGGTGTAATGGTAACGCCCCTGTTGCTCCTAGAGGCTCATTTGCATATATTAAAACATCATGTTTCTCAGCAATGCGGGCACATAGGAACATAGGACCAACACAGATGTCTTCAGCTGCCAAGCGCACATGTAACAGGTCAGCCAGTGTCATAGGGACAAATCTGCTATCGGAGCCATTTAAAGGGAAAAATCGGTATTCTGGCTGTACAATGCATAGATGTCTTTGGTCCTCCACAAGAAGTGCCGCAAAGAAGGCAAGATTTTTCTTTCAGTGGGAAAATCTGAAAGAATTTTGTGTACTTGTATGTGTTGCAATCAGTATTTTGCTGCGTGACAAACTGTCATGATTTTCGTTTTGTTTTCAAAGGCGCTGTGATCGGAGATGGACAGTCCGCTGTGGCCAGTAATATTGCAAACACGACCTACAGATTGCAGTGGTGGGACTTTACCAAATATGACTTGCCGGAGATCAGTAATGGTATGTGATCCCCCATGGGATTGTCCTGCTACCTTCCATGTTGCCGGTTTTGCCCCAATCTCTCATGGCTCCCCCCCCCCTTTATGTGTCTGCAGCTACTGCTAACGTGCTGGTTCAGAACTGCAAGATCTACAATGACGCCAGTTGTGACATCTCTGCTGACGGGCAGCTCCTTGCCGCCTTTATACCGAGCAGCCAGCGAGGTTTCCCGGACGAGGGCATTTTGGCGGTCTATTCCTTGGCCCCACACAACCTAGGCGAGATCCTGTTCACCAAGCGTTTTGGTATGTTGGGGTCCCCCATTGATCCTGTCTGTGAAATGACCTTGGACTTCTGATCCTCACACTGGCCTTTCTTCTTTATGCAGGTCCCAACGCCATCTCTGTGAGTTTGTCCCCTATGGGCCGATACGTCATGGTGGGCCTGGCCTCCCGCAGGATCCTGCTGCATCCTACCACAGAGCACATGGTGGCTCAAGTCTTCCGACTCCAGAAACCCCACGGAGGGGAGACTTCTATGAGAGTGAGTTTATATCCTGAGTGCCCAACACTGGGGTAGGGTGACATTAGACGAGGATTGTGGAGGGGTCTGTAAGCTGGTACACCCACCGCTCATTAGAATCAAGGGGTTCGGCTCATTACCTTGGCCACATGGACCGGAGTCAGTCTAGTTTACCTGGAGTTCTTCCTGACGGAGAAATCCAGACGCTTTAAATCAATGTCGCCACAATGTGTGCACCAAAGGTATTTGCTTTATTCTTTTTCAAGGTTTGTTGTCACTTTAAAGGGGTTGTTTAAAATTTCTGAAAAAAGGTGCAGAATGGGTTTAAAAAAATGCAGTACTCACCAATCCCCTGTTGCTGCTGTTCCGATGCTTTCCAGTCTCTCGCTGGTTTCTGCTTCCTGGTCCCTTTACACATGCAGAAAATGCTCCTTTAGCCAATCACTGGCCTTGGTGGTGACCCGCCTCAGCCTGTGATTGGCTGCGCAGGAATTGCCTGTGTATCCAGAGATGCAAGGGAGCAGAGGCTAATGGGGGATCGGGAACTATAAGAGCATCAGTGGCAGAGGATCGGTGAATATTGCTTTTTATTTTTTTACCCATTCTGTGCTTTTTTTTTTTTATCTGCCATGCAATTTCTATTCCTTTTTAAACGGGTTGTGTCACCCACTTCTGAGACCCGCACTTATTTCTAGAGCGGTTCCTCCATTCACTTCTATGGGACTTCCCAAAATAGGAGTGTGGCTGCGCACTTTAGGGGACCTTTTCTAGCGATAAGTGTGGATCCCTACTCCCATTATCCAATCAGTATTGGCTGTGCCAACCCACGTAGGGACCCACCCCTTTGACAGGAAATGGCACCGACTACCCCCTTGTTATTGATACGTTTCCAGGAGAGATAACAGAGGAACTGAACCGTACAAAGCCTTTGCAAAAGTATTTAGTGTGCAGCCCTAGGATTTACCACGTCAGGAGGTAGGTACTTCAGAGCATCTTGAAGGGGCTGCGGCCGACCCATCCACGGGAAGCAAAATGGAGGAGTTTACGTGGCTTACTCATACCCAACTACGGCTGCATGCTCTCCTGCGCAGGCGCTGGACTGTAGCCGAATGTCTGCACAGAAGAGGATGCAGCCACCGATCATCCCCCCGATTCCAATCTAGTAACCCACCTTCCCTTTCTTCCCACCAGAGTATGCACATTGCCCTAAAAACCCATTAGTTTGTGCACAGCCGCTGCTCGTAGACCTCCACTGTGACGGCAGTGCCAGGACAAAAATTGGCGTGCAGGGCGGCCAGCGTGGAAGCTTAGCATGCGGGGCTGATTTGTGTTTGTATCGGAATCTGAGCACGTGCCAAGAATATGTCGGCTGCTGCCTCCCTCGCTTTGCTATATTGAGACTGAATCCATTTCCTTGTTTTGACTCATCCCCACCGCCAACCTGAGCCCCGTCCTCGCAGGTGCCGGGCAGAAGGAGGGTGCTGAAGTCCTGACACCCCTGCCATGCTGCAGAAGGGGGCAGTGATCTCCCAAAGTATTTTGTGAACGGTCTCCTTGTAAACCCTCTCCTGCAGGAGACATCTGTAATCCTCGGTTTACAGCCCCGCAAAGAATGTACCGTTCTACGAAACAAGATGGCGTTTTGCATCTACCCAGTGTGTTTCCGTAGAGAGTTATTGCTTACGGGAGTTATGAGGGAATCCGGAGAGAGAGCTGTTGGCCGAACGATCGTTCGACAGCTATTGAACTTGTTAATGGGGTGTGCCCCTACCTGGTCTGACACTGTCCGTTCAGACTGTGTCCAATGACGACAGGGATAATAACAACCAGATATCAGTTTATTCATCCATTTCCAGGAGGAATAATTGAGGAGTTATACCATGCACCAGGATTGTTATTTCAATGGGAATGTCATTACTACTAAAACAGACCTGTCCGTAGAGGCGAGAGGTCCTCTCTTTAATTCACTTTCCGGTTTATGGTAAGAGGATATTGTGTGATCAGGCGACGGGAAGTTCCACCTAAAATCGTTGATATTGCGTGAGGTGGGAACACAGTTGAGGGGCATTGATTTTAGCGGTGCCGTGCGGCAGAACCTATAGGTTCTATACCGTATTGGTGTAGAATTCAGCACCCACCGCCCCAACCTGTCACCTGTCATGTCAGTTAATTTAAAGGGGTCTTCCTATCTTGTAAATTATCGCTAGGATCTGCCAATCCTTTATGATCGGCGGCGGCGATCCGACTGCTTGGACCCCACTAATCTTGAGAATGAAGAGAATGAAGGAGCCGCAGGACTGACGTGGTGCTGCCTCCGCAGCTACATTTTCCATACACCGCAGCGCTCCTGGCCGTACTGGGAACAGCTGCCTGCCACACAGCGGGGGGCCAGGGGAAAAACAGCAAAGGGGCCACAGCGCTGCCCCCCCCCCCCCCCCCCCCCTCTACTGCAGGTCGACCACGAAGCTATGACATATCCTAGCAATAACGCAGTCCCTTATTAGATGAAATACTGCTAATAATTGGATGGAATTGTCTTTGTTTGATACAATCGATTGGCGTCCTCATCTGTGCACCGATTGGCATCCATTGATGATTCTCTCTCTGGTCATTGAAAGACAAGACAGCGTTCTGAGACTTGTCGGGCAGGTCGCGGTGAACGGGCTCCTCATTATCTGACCAGCGTCTAGACAAGCTGCAATGAGCAGATGCACTTCTACCATTTTAATTGTGTTTTGCTGCTTTCATTGTCTGTATTGATATTTGGTAACGTCTGTCGGGTTGTCTTATTAGCGACGCCCCCGCCAACGGATAAGATCAACCTTTTGTAGGTAATGCACTAAAATGAGACGTTATATAATTATGGGCGTTACACATTAATTTGGGATTTAGGATGTCCTTCCTGATAGGCTATGTGACGTATTGCGGTTGCATATACTGATGCCGTGCAGAAGGACCGGGCGTCATTATCAGATAGCTGGGGATCAGACCACTCGCCAAGCAAACTGACCACTACTGATGTGTAATTGTGTTGTACACCTTGACAGGGCCAGGCAGTGTAAACGTCATCACACCTGCAGAGAGAGCGGATCCTCTAGGTGTAATGGTAACGCCCCCTTTGCTCCGAGAGGCTCATTTGAATATAATAAAACATCATTTTTCTCAGCAATGCGGGCACATAGGAACATGGGACCAACACAGATGCCTTCAGCTGCCAAGCACACATGTAACAGCTCAGCCAGTGTCATAGGTACAAAACTGCTGACAGATGCCCTTTAAAGGTGTTGTCCACATTCAAGAGGAAGCCGGACAACTCTGGGGAATATATGATTCCTCACCTGCGCCTCTTCTCCGGTTCTCCTGGCAAGGCTTTGCTTTCCCAGTTGCAGCAATGACGTCATGTTGACAACGCGAGCCCTCTGCAGCCAGTGCCTGGCCTCAGTGGTGCACTAAAGAGGCCAGTGGTTGGCTGCAGCGGACCTCCGCCAGGAAAACAGAGGCAGATCCCCTTTGTCTTGTGGTTTCGTCTTGAAACCAGACAACCCCTTTAATGTGAGGCTTCCAATGTGTGGTGAACCACCCATAATCCGCCCCATGTGGGTCTCTCTCTCTCATGTGCTATCCCTTCCTCCTGAAATTTTTATAGTTGCATATATCAATCGCCCATAAGATTTTGTTGTGTTGGAAGCAGAAGGATCTCAGTGACTCGGTCAAGGACCAAATTGTGACGTCTAGATGACTGGATCAGAGCATCGTCGTAATGGCGGGTCCTGGGGAGGGGGTCACAGGAGGCAGTGGTTTGTACCTACCATACTCTGTCTGAGGGAAGAGTCCATGGTTCATTGATGCTAATGGGGAGTAATGGCTAGCCTGTCTGGTCCCATCACACAAATGGCTGAGCTCGTTCCTGCTGGCTATGATGAAGAGGTGTCAAACACACAAGGCATCGCAGCTTGGTGTCTGAGGCTTTGTAGCTGTAGACCAGTTTGAGTCCCATGCTGAAAACACCTCTAGTGGCCGTGTGAACTGGACCATGGAGCAATGGCAGAAGGCGTCGTCTGATGAATCACATATTCTCTTACACCATATGGGCGGCCGGGTGCGTGCGCGTCACTTACCTGGGGAGGAGATGACACCAGGATGCACTGTGGGATGGAGAACAGCCGGTGGAAGAGTCAGTGTGATGGTCTGATGGGAAACCTTGGGTCCTGACATCATGTGGATGGGACGCCTACCCCTTACCTAAACCCCCCCTTCCCCTTCACGACACCGGTATTTTTCTAATGGCAGTGGCTTCTTTCAGCAGGATAATACTCCAGCCACACAGCCAAGAATGTTCAGGGATGGTTTGAGGAACATGATAAAGAGATCAGGGTGTTGACTTGGCCTCCAAATTCCCCAGATCTCAATCCGATGAGCATTTGTGGGATGTGTCGGGAAAACCAGTCCGATCCATGGAGACTCCACTGCAAAACGTACAAAACCTAAAGGATCTGCTGGTAATGTCTTCTTGGTGGCAGATATGACTGGACAACCTTCAGAGGTCTTGAGGAGGCCATGCCACAATGGGTCTGGGCTGTTTTGTAGGCACGAAAGTAAGCAGATGGTCTTAATGTAATGACTGTTGGGGGGGGGGGTGTTTGTTCAGTATGTAAAATGCATGGATAACCTACACTTACACCCCCAGAGTTTTTGGGATGTGGGCTCTGTTTTGGTTCTGCATTGCTTTTTCTGCCTTTGCAAATGCGGTTTCATGTGGTCCCTGCATCCTCCTTCGCAGACTTCATCCAGGATTTATTTGCATATTGGCATTTAGTCCTGAATTACAAAATCCTCATTAAATCCTCCAGCTCTCGTCGTCTTCTGCTCCCGTCCCGTTTTCTGCTGAACATTGCAGATTATTTTCAGTGCATGGCGGGAGCTGATCAGACAAATATGACCAGGACCTGGGCGGCAGGACGATAGGTAGGATTATTGTCTGTACAAAGTATCCCCATCCCCACTGATGATCTGTCGCAGGTTAGATCTGGGACCATAAGGCCAACACCTGGGAGAGATTCTTCACATAGCGGGAAATCCCACATCCAATAATCTAAAAATTCCCATGATTTTCTTCTTGTGTCCGGCCATCTTGTCTTAACTGCAGTTAACAGCAGAGAGATGCTTTACGGCAGCTGTATGTACCATGGGGACTTAGGGGCACATTTATTAAAACGCCGGTCTTACTAGCCCCTGCGCTGGCGGTGGATCCGCTGGAGTTATGAAGAGGGGCAGGCCTCTCCTAAAAATGATGAAAGATACGGGACTGCTGGCCCGCCCCCTGCCCCGCCCACTTTTTTAGACCTGGCGTGAACGGGGCGAAGTCACAGTTAGCTTTGCCACTAACCATTGCACCGCCATCTGCGCCTGAAATACTCATAATTTAGGCGGATTTCAGATTAATGAATGACCCCCTTAGTTTGGAGATGAATCCATGAGCTTTTCTGGGAGAGTGTTGTGGGCATGTTAGAGGCCAGGAGGGAGCTGATAAGCAGTGGCATCACCTATTGTGAATGGTGGATCCTGTCTTATCTATATAAAGGTGTTACCTGTCATTGTAATCCTGCTTGTGAGAATAGGCCGTCAATACCCGGTCTGACACCCCACACTCCGGACGATCAGCTTCATCAGAGTAGCTCCAGTGCTGGAGGTTGGCGCTGGAACTACTTAGCTCCATTGTTCAGCGGAAGGCATTATACATGGCTCCGTCCATTGTACATAGGACGGAGCTGGAGCTACAAGGTAACAGACTAGAAGTTGTGAATGAATTGCTAGCAGTCTGCAGTAAGGGTACAGAGGGGTGGTGACAAGTTGGGGGGGGGGTGTACCTGCACAGACTGACAATGGCAGCACTGATTGGATAGAGTCAGTCTGTGCAGGGACACACCCCCCCAACTGGTTACACCCCTCTGTACCCTTACTGCAGACTTCTAGCAATTAATTCATAACTTCTAGTAGAAATAATAAAGGAACGGCACAACATAGAGCCATAAGAATAGAGGCTCCAGAATTATTACATGGGGAATGCATGAAGCTAATAAACAGGCATGTCAGGAGCGGGGACGGGTCCTCTTTAAGCATCTGTTCAGCCAGTCGTGGTCGTCAGGAATAATTGAAGGGCTTTTTGACTTCCTGATTTTGGAAGTATGCTAACTGTGCAGCATTAGAGGGAATTTTAGGTGCGGTTTGGTTAGTCGCCTAGAATAGCTATGGGCGCTGCAGGGCACAGATAGAAGATTGGTCTGGAATTGAGGGGATGCTGCAGGCCAGGAGCACGCCTGGGCTAGCAGCAGGCAGATTGTGTGCGTGTTGTGGGGCGGAGAGAACGCGGAGAAGGATTAATTGCACAGGCCGTCACCGCTGATTATCTCTTCTCAAGTTCCGATTTTCTGTTAATTTTCTGTAAAACCATGTCATGCGATTTAAAAGCTGCTTCCCCGGTAACGATGACACATGCGACCTCGGCAGTAGTGTTGTACGAGCGAGCCGTCATTGGTAACACGAGTCTGAGTGGTCTCTGGGGAGCTCATCTACACGAGAAGCATGCAGGTTACACGCCAGAGGTCTGCAGCTTGTAATGACAGAGAGGGGAAATTATCCACATGGAACTGGAGCTTAGGGAGCGGACCTCGGAGTCGCCTGTATATGATGGGGGGGGGAGGGGCGCCCGATTACTTGCAGTATCCCACTAACTCCGTAGTGCTTGCCGTGTATAGGGTGACTATCTGCGCCATGATGCTGTGCCGCATATGTCTTACGGCGTATGTGATCCATGATTCTGACAGCTGAAATAGCGATCCGTTTCCTGCTCATCTTTTCATCAAATGTGACAAACTGCCCCCAGCGACAACATAGTCTGAAGCAGGTTATATTTTTCAACTTTTAACGAGGACCCATCACTTCTCCTGACATTTCTGCTTTAGTTTAAAAAAAAACAAAACAAAAAAAACAATTCTGTGTTGTGTTGTTCCTCTGTCACTCCTCCTAAAAATGGATGAATAAATTGAAAACTTGGTGTTACCACTCCCCTTGTCAGGGTACGGACATACTGCTCCCACTCACTGCAACCAATGGCCACCGTGGGTAGGTTCGGTTCGGTTTGGTTTCGTGCGGTCGATCCACATCGTGTGCCCATACCCTCAGCATTGGACAGTTTGTCACCCACTGGTAACTTCCACCACTTCCCCCAAAATCTTTCTTTCCTTTGATCGTATTTAGGCTACATGCACACGACCGTATGTGTTTTGTGGATCCGCAAAAAAAAAGGATGACATCCGTATGCCATCCATTTATTTTATTTTTATTTTTTTGCTGATCCATTGTAACAATGCCTAAAACGGACAAGAATAGGACATGTTCTTTTTTTTTTTTTTGCGGGGCTACGGAACGGACATACTGATGCGGACAGCACACGGTGTGCTGTCTGCATATTTTGCGGACCCATTGAAATGAATGGGTTCACATCCTATCCGCAAAAAGAAAAACGCAACGGACACTGAAACAAACAACGTTCGTGTGCATGTAGCTTTGTCGTATTTCAGCTAATAAATCAATCTTCTCTATGTCCCTGGAGCTCAGCCGTGTCCCCCTTGCTCCTCCGTGCCGTCCTGCGTCTGGTTGTAAGACAGCTGTTTGCAGCAGGCGCCTCCCAAGGGGAAAATGGAAGAGAACTAGAAAAGGTTAAAGGGGTTCTCTGGGTTCAGGGCTGAACCCGGATATAAGCGGTTCTTTATTCTGTTACTGTATATGATTGGAGCATTTTCTTGCTCCGATGCTCCTCCTTGTGCGCAAGGTCTGTTGGTTAACTGCCGGTGACGTACCGGGCTTCACATCACTATGCTAGGCGGAGACTTCTGCCTAGCAGTGAGCCTGGTGACGTCACTGGTGTATAGCGCTGGAGGCGGGAACTATGCTACTTTGCCTCTAAACCAGCCCCCGGTAGCGCTATAGACCACCCATAGGTACCTGTGACGTCACCGGGCTCACTGCTAGGCAGAAGTCTCCGCCTAGCATAGTGATGTGAAGCCCAGTATGTCAGTAACCCAACAGGACAACGGGGCAAGGAAATGGTTCAATCTTATATAGTAAAAAAATAAAAATAAAGAACAGCTTCTATCCGGGTTCAGGCCTGACCCCAGAGAACTCCTTTAACCCCTGTTCTCTGCAGGATATCCTGTTTGTTTCACAATATGCAGAAAATGCTGCATCGTTATAGGTCTTGTTTCATGTCCATTTAAAGAGGAGCTGATATCTGTTTAGTAACTGCTTTCATCCCCCATGTAATAACAATTCTAGAGCATCTATTCTTATGACTCTATTGTGCCATCCCTCTAATATTCCTGCTAGAATTTATGAATTATTTTCAATAAAAGTCCAGATGGGTGTTACCAGTTGGGGTTAGTGCTGCCAGTGTCAGACACCCCCCCCCCCCCAACTGGTAACACCCATCTGGACCTTCATTGCAAACCTCTAGTCATTCATTCTTAAAGGGAACCTGTCACCAGGCTTTTGGGTATATTGCTGAGGACATGGGTTGCTAGATGGCCGCTTTCACATTCGCAATACCCAGTCCCTATAGCTCTGTGTGCTTTTATTGTGTATAAAAACCGATTTGATACATATGCAAATTAACCTGAGATGAGTCAGAGCTTGAAAATATGACTCTTCTCTGGTCACACAAGTAAAATATGACTTATGTTAATTTGCATATGTATAAAATCTGTTTTTTTTACACAATCAAAGCACACAGAGCTATGGGGGCTGGATATTGCGGATGTGCTAGCGGCCATCTAGCAACCCATGTCCTCAGCTCTATACCCAAAATCCCGGTGACAGGTTCCCTTTAACTTCTAGCAGGAATAATAAAGGAATGTCACGGCATAGAGTCATAAGAATAGATGCTCCAGAAATGTTATTACATGGGGAATGCAAGTAGTTACTAAAACAGACCTATAAAGAGGAGCTGTCCCCTCTCCTGACTTATTTCATTAATTGGGCAGGTCCTTCTCTGGGCCTGGGAGGTGCTGGTGGGTTTGTTGTGATATTGGATTTGCGCAGGAGTAACGCTGTCACTTGGTTTTAAGCCGTTTATTGACGTACTGTGATAGTAAGGCACATACTATGGATCCTGTTGCCGCTATTAATTCATCTCTGTGATGCCTTAATGGCTTATCTGTCATTGCCACCTTGCCTACAGTCTCTGCATCTTAGGACAGATAAAGCTGGAGGACTGACGCCTGGCAGATGGGGTTTTCTGTGGCCGCAGGATCGCCATGTAACTCTCCACTCGCTGCTCCTACAGAGATTGTCAGATCCGTCTTTAGCCCGTGCACATGAAACCTGTTCGTGTAATGAAATATGGTGTTTGAAGGGCGTTTCCATCTAACACCAGTAAATATGGTTCTGTCATCTTATCTCCAGTCGCAAAAATGACCTGGCGTTGGGAAAACTGGCTGACCACCAAAATGGCCATGATCAGAGCTGCTGACCAGTGTTTCTGGCACTTCTGAAGATTTGTCCGGTTAAATATCTGTCAGTGAATTGATGCATAGTCAGATTAGCGTAGCGTCCGTTTGTCCAGTAGATGAAGCGGCCTCCATATTAGATGTCACCCAGTAACTGCAGTGAAGAAAACTTGAGCGTTTTCATCATTGTACAGTCTGTCTGTTAAGCGAGGTTAACACGGAGGATTATGGTGCAGATTCTGCACACAAAAAAATCCTCACCCAAAACTCTTGCAGAACTTCCCTAACGCTTTCAATGAGGAATCTGCTTGTTAATCCATACAGCGCCATTTTTTGTCCTGTCCATTCTTGACCTGGATTCCGCATCCAAAGTTCTATTGAAAATGGCCAGGAATGAAAATCCTCGCCAAAAGCGCATGAAAAAAAACACTGCATGGATTCTGCATCAGGTTTTTTTTCCTCGCCCAAAATACTCCATGTGAGCATAGCCTTACAAGGTTCCCCGACGATAAACTGTTCACGCTCCTGGGACCCCCAGCGATCAGCTGCCATCTCTGGTGAACCTGGCAGCATTTCCCCAGCAAGCGCCACCGCAGGAGAAATAAAGAATTACACAATGCAGTTCTGTTCAGGCAGCAGGGGGAGGGCTGCTTTAGCTGGCTCATATCTCTGGATTGGCAGCAGGTAAAGATATGTTTTGTTTGAAAGCTGACATTTCGAGCTTTCAAACAATACCAGAATCACAGCATTATCTTCACTACATCCTAAGATATTGCTGTTAGAAATCGGGGTGGCAGTGAATGCAGCTAAAAGTCAAAGTAAATGCAGATTTTACAGGGTTTATTCCCGACTTGATTTCTAACTGTGATATGTCTTGCTGAAGTTGAGATAATGCTATGTATGAATGCCTGGACTGCCAGGTTTCAAACAAGACCAGGCCCATATCTCTGGCTGCTACCAGTCCGGAGATATGAGCACCTAAAGCAGCCCCCTCCCCCTGCTGCCCGGGCTGTGCTTGGGCAGAACTGTTAAGTGGTTAAAGAGGTTGGTCCTTCTCACATATTGGAGGTATATCACTAGGATATGTCCCCAGTGTCTGATAGATGTGGGACCCACACCCATCTCTAAAACGGAGCCCGCAAAGAGAAGGAGAGCGCACCACCCTCCCTTAATTTCAAGGGTGTGCCAAAAATACCAGAGCGGTGTGCTCGGCCGTTTTCGGAAGCCCTATAGAAATTAATGGGAAACACACTGCGCAAGTGCCGACGCCTCTCCGTTTACTTCTAATAGCCAACTCGTCTATTTTCGGCTGCCCCATGGAAATGAATGGAGGGCGGCCGCACATGCACAGTCCACTCTCCTCTTTGCGTGCTCCATTTTAGAGATTTATGCGGGTCCCAGAGGTTGGACTCGCACCTATCCGGCATTGGTGGCACATTCTAGTGATATGTCCCCAATGTATGAGATGACACAACCTCGTTAAAAATTAAAATCAGTGGATTGTTCATGTCCGTTATTTCAATGCATTTGTCAGACGGATCCGCATCCAGATCCGGAAACAAATGGTATCCGTTTGCACACGGTTTTCCGGATCCGGCAGGCAGTTCCGGCAACGGAACTGCCTGCCGGATATCCCTAACGCTAGTGTGAAAGTGCCCTAATCCCAAGATCAGCCCTCCGGCGAAAGAGAAAACCCTCTACATATTGTACTGACCATATTTATTTTGCTCTTTCCTCTAGCGTGTCTTCAATGTGCTGTATCCCATGCCTACGGACCAGAGGAGACATGTCAGCATTAATTCAGCTCGTTGGCTGCCTGAGCCTGGCCTGGGATTAGCTTACGGTACCAACAAGGGGGATCTGGTGATCTGTCGACCAGAGTAAGTATCTGACCCGTAGACTCAAGACATGGTTTTCTGATTTTATGTTCACAAAAGATCTCGATTCAACCACAATGCGGGTCCTCTGTAAAGCTATTCCACCCCCTTTGGCACCACCCAGAGATTGCTGTTACCAGAAATCGGGCATTACCGACTAAGGCGCTTTCAAATCATGGGTTGATAAGTTGAGGATGTTTGATTTCTGTTAACAGCAATCTCTCAGTAGTGCCAAAGGGGTTCAAGCTGGCTATAGAAACCTTACATTCTGTAAATCGGCGCTGGTCCGAGATCATTGATCAGAAGATGGTTTGAGATGGAAGATGGTTTTGACCGGATTTTGTTGATTCTGATGCCCCCAGACACACATTGATTTTTTAAAATAATTTTTTGAGCATTAATTGAAATATGGGACAGAAGGCACTTAAGGGGGCATTTGCATTTTGGCCGTTAAAGACCTTTCCACGAGATATAACCTAAGTGTCTGATAGGTGCAGGTCCCAGAGGTGGAGTCTGCATCTATCTCCTGAATAGAGGAGCATTTTTTGTAGACAGGTACTAGCTCCATAGGTGGGGCCTGCATCTATCAAGTGTTTAATATGCTATCAATATCTAAGGTGAGAATACCCCTTTAAGGGAAAAACTGACGGCAGATTTGCTGTATGTCATTTTCCTTATGTCTCCATTGCCAAGATCTGGTCTTCTATCCAGAATGGCTTCTGGAGTTTGTCTTGCCAATGGAGCTGCTCTCAGCAAGTCTCAGCTGTGACGCATAAGACATTATCTGAAATGTAATCTTCATGATAATACTAAGTGTAGAATTGGGACGACAGTATGACTGCTCTATTGTACTTTTGATAGGCCTAGATAAAGATGTCCACAGAAAACTATTGCATTGATCATTGTAATATGTGAGGCCCTAATTGAGTCCCTACAGGGGGGCTTTCTCTGGCCGCAGTGATGGTCTGACTAGGAGAGTTAAGAGAGACTGTCTGCCGTGCTGAAAGTCCAAGCAAAGAGGAAGCTTAAAGGGTGTATTAGACATCCCGATGAGGCAGATGATTGTCGGGAGGGTAGGGTTCCCTCCTGGCAATCGTCAGATAGCTAGCGGAGGACACTGCGGCTATTACATGAACCGATGTCCTCCGTGGCATGGAGAAGAGCAATCTCTATGCTATCACTCGTCCCCAGGCATCACGCTATTACACAGCGCGATCTGCCACCGGCACCATTGTGATTTTTTTTTTTTTTTTTTTTTTTTTTTTTTTAAGCATGCTTAAAAACCACAATTGCCCGATGAACAAGCGTTTGCTCGTTCGTCGCGCATTTGGAGGTAGTATTACACTGCCAGATGATCTGGCAGTCTAATACACCCTTAAAGGGAACCTGTCACCGGGATTTAGGGTACAGAGCTGAGGACACGGGTTTCTAGATGGCCGCTAGCACATCCCCAATACCCAGTCCCCATAGCTCTGTGTGCTTTTATTGTGTAAAAAACCCTGATTTGATACATATGCAAATTAACCTGAGATGAGTCCTGTCCCTGACTCCTCTCACCTACAGGACTCATCTCAGGTTAATTTGCATATGTATCAAATAGTTTTTTTCCATATTAAAAGCACACAGAGCTATGGGGACTGGCGATTGCGGATGTGCTAGCGCCCATCTAGCAACCCATGTCCTCAGCTCTATACACAAATTCCCGGTGACAGGTTCCCTTTAAGAGTTGGGACAAGAAATAGAATACATGGAGCGACTTCAGAAGATTACATCCAGAAACCATCCACTTGTTTATTAAAATAAATCAAATAAATTAAATAATTTTATGCGATAAAAAAAAAAAAGAGACAGCGCTGTAAATGGCGGTTGTTGTCTGCCGCCCTCAGGCGGGGAGATCCCGACAATCTCTTGCTGCTCCCTTCTGTCAGTGCATTGAGCACAGATATTGACTGCCTCTCCAGGGGCATCAGCACAGACTCTCCCAGGAGACCCGCCGAGGCCTGGCCGCTAATGAGCCGCGTATGTCAGTTTAATATTATGTAGTTTGTGTGATTTCTTCTAAATCAGGTTTCATCATTTGCGCACCATTAGCTTATCGCTTCCTGTGGTTATTGATCTCCTTGATCAATATCCCTGATTAACAAGAAGCTTTCAGATACCTTCTCGTGTTCTCCCATGTGGCTTCCTCAGAAGTCAGTCACAGGAAACCAAAATGTAATGTGGCGGAAAGAATGCATTGGAACAGGGACACGTTACACTGACGGTGATCACTGGGGACAGCCAGTCCCTACTGCAATGACCACCCTGTTGTGGTGCCTGACTTTGCCACCCAAGACACAAGGGTCGAGCGTCCAATCCCCCTCCATGCCCTTTTTATGACCCTCAGCTCAATTTCACGCCCCTTTTGTGCTGATGAGGCCATTCATCTCTAGAGAGAGAGATCCTGCTCGACACTTGGTAGCTTAAAGGGGTTGTCCACTTTCGAAAAACACATCTTCTTACACCCTCTTAGGGAGTTCGGAGTTAATAGAAGGGGGTCCTTAGTTCAAGGTGTTCAAAGTGGAGAGCAGTTATAGAGAACGGTCTGTCCTGCATTACACATACATTGCATTGATCTAGGTTACCACTGTGTAATACTTCATTTCCCCTGTGGTGGCGCTGCAGGGAAATTGAACACTTACATCCCCCACAACTTACAGTGGATCGCTGGAGATCCCAGCAACAGGACATTTTGCGATCTACTTAATGTGAAGGGACTTATCTAATAAGTAGGGATTGCGCTAAGAGGAGGAGAAACAGTCTCTTATACCAGCCGCACGGTCTGCCTCTCCTATTCTCATTAGTGGTCATAAGGGTTTGTCCTATTGATGACGTATTCTCAGGATAGATCATCATCATGAGATCGGCGGGGGTCCCATTTCCGGGACCCCAGCCGATCAGCTGTTTGAGGAGACTGGACAGCGCCGTACATTGTATAGCGGCTATACTTGGTATTACAGCCCAAGACCATTCACTTAAATAGGTCTGAGCTGCGCCTAGGCCACGTGACTGATGAATGTGGCATCACGTGGCCTGGGGAGAGGCTGCATCGCTCAACGCTGCCTACGGCCTCTTCATGTAGCTGATCGACAGGGGTCCTGGGAGTCAGACCCCCGCCAATCTCATTGATGACCTATCCTGAGGATAGATCATCAATTTGATAATCCCAGAAAACCTCTTTAACTCATGTCTACAAGAAACCTATTGCATGTCCTACTTCAAGCTCTACTGGTACGTGTGAAACCATACATTTTGTCCAATCGGACATTGTGTCGGGCTGGGAGGCAGCTTGCTGCCGCAGGAACCTTCCTCCTTTTGGCATGTCCACTATGGAAACCTAGTAAACTAAGCCACCCTTTATATCTTAAAGAGGGTCGTCCCTTGAAGGACTTGTATCATCTATCCACTGGATAGGTGGCAAATGTCTGATGAATGTCAGGGACCTCCACCAGTCAGTATAAAGGGGTCTCCCATCCCGTTTCTTTATCACTGTACAACCACATTGGGGAGGAGAGCCGCACTGTGGCTGACATTGTATGGAGCAGCAAGGCGCATTCATACTTCTCCTGGTGGGATGTTGGGCTTTGGACCCCTGTTCTGATGGATGGTGGGGCTCCCATCGATCAGACATTCCTATGGGTAGGGGATGAGTATCCATTGTGGGACAGCGGCAACGCCCGGGCTGGTCACTCCCTCAAAATGGAAGGACCAGATTTCTTGAAGACGCTTGCGGACAGCCAAGTAATGTTTTCCCTGTATTCATTTCTAGGGTTACTATCCCTTTAAACAGACGTGGCAGAGTACTTTGACTTTGAGTATATGCTTAATTGTGCTAAATGAAAGTCAGCCGGGATTCGATGCGTAATTGTAACTCGATCAGATGTGGAAGACGAAGGCTTGCCAAAAATCTTACTCTTTAATCACAAGTCTGTTTGGCATCGGGGGCCATTGCTTAGCAACCTGCGGGGGAACACGCTTGGTTCAGACCGATACGGAAATGCCATGATCAGACGCTACAAGGCACCCTTGTGGAGAGACTGCAGCGACGTGCTGAGCATGTGCGCCGAGGACGCCGTGCATCAGGCTTTTTTTGCATGTGATTTTAAAGGCTATGGACTCCTCATTGCATTTTACTCATTTTGGGCTAAACAATTTTTTATAAATTGGTCTTTTTATTGAAAATTTTCTGCAGTTTTTGTTCTACAGCCTTCACTTCCATCGTGTCTGCAGACTATTTTGCTTTCTCTTTTACAGAGAATCCGTCAGGGAGCTGATCTAACAGCTCGATCTGTAGCCCTTATCTCTGAATATGAGAATATGGGTTATCCGGATTTTTGTATTTTTTTTTTTTTTAATCATACCCCCGTTGATAAGGATAATAACGCTAGTAGAGATGATGATGAGCGTTTCCTTACTAGGTCAGAGCTGCGGTCCCTGGTCTAAATCAACTCCTGATCCTGCATGTGCAGTCGGGTAGCTTTAGCCGCTGACTGCTCACCACGCCTAAGGCTGCCTGATCCACGTACATTGTGGAATGTAGCCGGGCTAGGATTCGGCACGTGATCTCAGGAGTGCCCGCAACCTATTAAGACTGGGGAGCGCAGCTCTGAGACTCATCATCTGTACTAGCATTATTATACTTATGCATGGGGGCATGAAAAAAAAAATCTGGATAAGGCTTTATACACATCTCCGTTCTGCGATCCGGCAGGCTATTCTGGCACTGAGCAGCCTGCCGGATCCTCTACTTCCCCGCCAGATCCGCATTGACTGCAGTGAGGTCTGGCGGTGATAAAAATAAAAATAAAAGAACTTGCATGCAACAGCATTTACACTGGATCTCAGAAACTGAGATGTGAACGCAGTCTAAGCCCTTTAAATGAGTGTTTATGAGCTGTCAGGAGTTCAGAGGTAAGTGCTACAGATAGAGCCGTCAGCAGTATAAAGTAAAAAGCAAGATGGTCTACAGATATTCTGAAGGTGAAAGCTGTAGAATTAGAAATGTTGAATATAGTTAATTAAAGACCAGTTGAAAAAAATGATTATTTTAGCCCAAAATAAGTAACATGCAAAAAAAAAATGCCCTAAAAGGTGTTCATGCCAAGTGTTGTTATGCAGAGCAATGGTGAACGTTGTGTACATCCTATTATTTCAGCCTCATGACTGTAGAGATGTCTACCAGTCCTGTGTTCCTTGCCATGAGGAGCTTTATGACCTGTACATTGACTCGATGTTTTTGTGTGTTTTTGTTTTGTCATCTTTTCATTTCGCTTTTTTTTTTTTTTTTTTAGAATATTGGGGATGGTTTTTTTTTTTTTGTTTTTTAATTCAGTGATTTTAACATTATTTTTTTTTCTCCCTACTTTTATTTTTATATAAAGTTGAAAAAAGACCATTGGGTCCTTTTTTAATATTTTTTATAGATTTTTTTTTTTTTACACTAAATGCAGGGTACATCTGCCACGTTTTAGTGACTATTCCCATTAGGGCTGTGCTAGGGCTTGTTCGTCATGTGACCAGCGGGACCTCTTTTCTTCTTCTGATGACTACTTCTGTCCTCACTCCAGGGTCCTCAGCAGTCTCGCCTGATGTCTTCTTGGACAGCAACCCTCTGGTGCAGGCTTTAAAGGGAAATACAAATTAGCTGAGCGGTGACCAGAACGCTTAGATGGTGACCTCCTTTTCTCATTTTTCAGATGCAGATCCACTGATTCCAGGCTTCTCTTCTGCCATCGAATAAGCACAGCTGGCCAATCCGAGGTCAACAGGAAGTTTCTTGGACTGCCAAATAACCGTGTGCATTGGGTGGTCTGAGAAGTTGTGAGACCATCTTTGATGGCAGAAGAGGAGCCCGGAAATCCGTTTATCTGCACTTAAAAAGATGAAAGGGAGGTCACCAAGTAAGGCTAGCTACAATCCGGCAGACAAGCAAAGGAGCGGTCCGACACAAACCGCACCGTCCAGTGGGTTCTCCGCTTGCCAGCCGGATGTGGATGTGATGTCCGTCAGACCCCAACAGACATTCCGTCCACATCCGGTGGATCCGCTGGTGTGAAACTAGCCTAAGTGTTCTGTTCGTTCCCCAGTTAATATGGATGATCATCGAGCAGTTAAAGTTGACCCAGCAAAAAAATGAAGATCCTTTATTGTACATAAAAAAGATGAGTAACGCTATGTAGAGATATGATAAATTGAAATTACAGGCCCTTAGACTGAGGCTGCACTACTGAGGATGTGTCCTCTTCTGTTCAATGCTGGGTCTCCTATCTCGTATGGATCCAAATTGCAAAATAGACCATTATCCACTTACCACGTACCATGCTGCATCTCCTTATGTGGGGACCTCGGCCTGTTTGGGAATTTGGATCCATACAAGGTCTCTCCCCTGACAGAATGGGTAATATCAGAATTTCAGTAGTGCAGCCCCTTTGGGCCTGCAAATTGTGCCTGCATGGTTTTCATAGGTCTTGTGGTACAAGATAGCCTGGTCCATAGAATTGTGTCTTGCTTATACTTTTTTAGCTATATATATTTATTTTAAAAAAAATAAAAAAAAATTCTTTGCTTTTACAGTTGCACTTTTTGTACTTTTCTTTGCAATCACTAAAATACTTTGCTGTTGTATGTCTTCAGGGCGTTCGACAATGTATGTGACCAGTTTTGGGAGCAAATGAATGAAGCTATTCTGCAGCATAACACTACTCGAACCACTGAGAGACCTGGGTAAGAGGATCCCATGTGAGGACTTGGATGTCGTCTCGCGCAGAAAATGGAAATTAAAGCAAATGTCTCTTAATTAAGAAGACTGTGGAGACAGAACGGCATGGGAGCTGTAGATAGAAGACGAGACACATAAATATTTGCAGAGCTGCTTCTGTTTTCATTTGTGGTCCACTGGGACAATGACATCTAAAGTTGTGTCCCACCATTTATATTCATTGTATAGATCGTACAAATAAAGCATATTCGCTATTTAATTAGTATTAACTAATGACCCAATGACAAGTTCAACATTTTGCTTACATAGTTTGGCGCCACCTGGTGTTCAAAGTGTATAGCAGTGTGTACGTCCACCTAATGACATGCATCCTCAGCCACTCTCCCCACAGTGTGTACGTCCACCTAATGACACGCATCCTCAGCCACTCTCCCCACAGTGTGTACGTCCACCTAATGACACGCATCCTCAGCCACTCTCCCCACAGTGTGTACGTCCACCTAATGACACGCATCCTCAGCCACTCTCCCCACAGTGTGTACGTCCACCTAATGACACGCATCCTCAGCCACTCGCCCCACAGTGTGTACGTCCACCTAATGACACGCATCCTCAGCCACTCTCCCCACAGTGTGTACGTCCACCTAATGACACGCATCCTCAGCCACTCTCCCCACAGTGTGTACGTCCACCTAATGACACGCATCCTCAGCCACTCTCCCCACAGTGTGTACGTCCACCTAATGACACGCATCCTCAGCCACTCTCCCCACAGTGTGTACGTCCACCTAATGACACGCATCCTCAGCCACTCTCCCCACAGTGTGTACGTCCACCTAATGACACGCATCCTCAGCCACTCTCCCCACAGTGTGTACGTCCACCTAATGACACGCATCCTCAGCCACTCTCCCCACAGTGTGTACGTCCACCTAATGACACGCATCCTCAGCCACTCTCCCCACAGTGTGTACGTCCACCTAATGACACGCATCCTCAGCCACTCGCCCCACAGTGTGTACGTCCACCTAATGACACGCATCCTCAGCCACTCTCCCCACAGTGTGTACGTCCACCTAATGACACGCATCCTCAGCCACTCTCCCCACAGTGTGTACGTCCACCTAATGACACGCATCCTCAGCCACTCTCCCCACAGTGTGTACGTCCACCTAATGACACGCATCCTCAGCCACTCTCCCCACAGTGTGTACGTCCACCTAATGACACGCATCCTTAGCCACTCTCCCCACAGTGTGTACGTCCCCCTAATGACACGCATCCTCAGCCACTCTCCCCACAGTGTGTACGTCCACCTAATGACACGCATCCTCAGCCACTCTCCCCACAGTGTGTACGTCCACCTAATGACACGCATCCTCAGCCACTCTCCCCACAGTGTGTACGTCCACCTAATGACACGCATCCTCAGCCACTCTCCCCACAGTGTGCACGTCCACCTAATGACACGCATCCTCAGCCACTCTCCCCACAGCTAGGCCTCTGTATAGCGATCCTCTGGTCACTGAGGGACTGCCTATTAAAGTGGCTTTCTGCCCTGCTTGTCAGGAAAGAAGCAGAGCCTAGGCAGTAGCATGGTAGTACAGCTAGGGATGGCAAGAAGGGACTATATTGTAAGATGCCAGGTGGGGGAAGGAGACTGATTCAGCCCAGAGCAGCATAGATTAGCAGCTGTACCAAGGGGTAGGCCATGGAAGCCCAAAATTATAAAATGGGTGTTTTTATGCTAGAAACACCTCGCGTTATTATTTTGTATTTCTGCCAGGACTTTTTGTATGAAAAGGAGTCATGGGAATGACCCCTTTTATGAGTTGCATTTTGTGTTCATTTCTCAGGACCAGTCGTGCCTCCTGGAGATCAGACCGAGAAATGGGTCTAATGAACGCCATTGGTCTCCAGCCCCGAAATCCGAGCACCTCTGTGACGTCACAGGGCACGCAGACCCCTGCCCCACAGCTACAGAATGCAGAGACGCAGACTGAAAGAGAGGTGCCAGAGACCCGGCCCGCTGTACCAAACGCTGAAGGTGAGATCATGGTTCCTGAAAGCCAGAGACACAATACCCACCAGCGATGCCACATGACGACAAACCCTTCTCTGGAAAGAGCCAGCCCCCCCCCTCCCTTATTACCATGGGTCTGGCTCCTAGAAAACCCGGTGACCAGCGGCTGTCGTTTGCCCATACATTCTCCTTGTGTGGCACGTACAGTATTACACGCCAGTCATTCAAAGGAGTGTCTGACCATGATAGGTCCACCATTGAGGGGCCTTACCTTCCGATCGGGCTCTTAAATCCTCTGTGACACCCACATGCTAAGGCTGTGGCAAGTGGTTTGGGTTGTTCACCCATACGTTTTCCCTGGGTGGTACATACAGTATTACACACCAGCCATTCAGATGAAGGTATGACTATGATAGACATGGCTGGGTCCACCACTGAGGGGCCTTACCCTCCGGTCTGTCTCTTAGGTCCTCTGTGACACCCACGTGCTAAGGCTGTGGCGAGGGTTGTTCACCCATAGATTCTCCTTGTGTGGCACATACAGTATTACATGACAGTCCTTCAAAGGAATATCTGACCATGATGGACATGGCTGGATCCACCATTGAGGGGCCTTTCTGGTTGGGCATCCATATGTCGAGATGAGACAACCTTATAACCCCTCATATTTACCAACCCTGACTTATCCTTGGATGGGGGGGTGGGTTTCAATTAAAATTTCATCCAAGGATGTAGAGAACGTTCCTGTTCATTGACGGCAGAGACTGAAAACCCATACACTAAACTAATATGTCTCACAGCTGAAGGTTTGCTACAGTTCTATCCAGTCTGGACAATTCTCTGTGAGCAGAAGTCCGACAGATACATTGTATCAAACTAGAGAAAATCCATCAACCTTGGCTCACAGAGGATTGCCTGGATTGGGAAGAATTCAGTTGTGAGAAGTATTAGGTCAGTACCAGTTTTAAGCTTCTGAATGTCCCCATTCATTGATGGCAAGCAGAGGTCTTGAAGAAGGTGAAGAAAATAGCAGAAAACCCAACATCTGTATTCTTTGTTGAGGACTGAAATATTCATGACCTATCCTCAGGCTAGGTCGTCAATATCAGATCTGTAGGGGGTCTGACTCCCGGCACCCCCGCCGATCAGCTGTTTGAAGGGGCCGAGGTGCTTGGATAAGCACAGCAGCCTCTTGATATAGTATACCAGGCACAGCGCCATCTATTGTGTAGTGGCTGTGCTTGGTATTGCAACGCAGTCCCATTCACTTGACCAATGGACTTACAGTTTGGGAACAGCAGATTGGCAGGTGTGGCACAAGTTGGACCCCCATCAATATTTCTGTTTCGAGATGACCTCTCGCATTTGGTTCCATATACTTTCTTCTCTGATCTGTTGCCATTCTCAGAATATCATATGTGTTGACATGGCCGTCCGTGGGTATAGAGAGAGCACTTACTGACCACTACTCCACAAATCCGGTTTGATAAATGCATATGATCCGAGTGCAGCTTTTCCGCCATTCTTATTTTCCTTCTCTCCTTTGCAGCCGGCTCCAGTAATGAGCAAGCCGCGCAGTCCAGCAGCACTTCTGAGGGCGCGACACCTGCAGCAGAATCTGAAGACGGAAATCTGGAGTCTGCCGACGGGTCCGGCTCAGGTGCGATTGGATAGCTTTAAGACAAGCCACCCCACCCTCCTCCCCAAATAAAGAGTAATCACCAATAACTCTAGTTTCTTGATGTGTAGCTTGGTTATCACAGTACGATATGGTCCAGTCAGAGCTGAAAGGGTAAAGGTGCCCATAGACCTTCAATAGCTGTTGGCCGAACGCTTGCTTGGGCGACAGCTATCCCTTCTCACTCCCTCATACACGCTCCGTTCGCCCAAACATTTTTGTGGTTTTCAATAGGGAGCGCTGCCAGACATCTCTAGCGACAGCTTATCGCCAGAGAGAACAAAAGGATTTGGCGCTGAAATTCAGTGCACCCGATCCATCTCTTCCCCCACCCCCGTCATCATCATACACGTTATGTTGTTGGCCAGTCCCGCCGGGGGTTCACTTGACAATAGTTTAATGCATTTGGCAACCTTAAGACTGTGTGAAACAACCACTGGCAGTGGGAATGATTCATTGATTCATACATTTCCAGGAGGAATAACACAGTTGTTGACATAGAGTTCTGAGAAACGACTGCCTCAGGATTGTTCTATGGGGAATGCAAATATTTGCTAAAACAGACATGACAGAAATGATGGCAGCCCCCTTTAAAAATTGTATTCAGCTTCTTTTTTTTAAATCTAATTCTGGGAAAGTTGGGTTACACTGGACATGTCATATGAGGGATGTCGCACAGCTTTCTGAGAGTCTGCAGTAGCGACGTGAGTGTGTGTGTATATAGGCAGAATTGCCTGCCAGGAGTCTTGGAAAGGAGGTTGAACACTCCCTTTTGCAGCCATTTTAAATGTCACCCAGCTTTCCCAGAGAAGTGGCTGAACTGACCACTTAAAGATATACAGGTAGGCCTCATTCAGACATCCGTAATGCGGCCACAGGCGCCCGCCTATTGGGTGGTCTGATGACCGGAACGGACAGCATCATTTTGTACTACTAGTTCAGGCCATTGGACCCGTGATGGGGCCAGGACTTGCGTTCTTAAAGGGGTTCTACGGGCTTTTATCCTTGGGATAGGTCATCAATATCATTGTGCAGGTGCCGTCTCTCTTCTCTTTTTTCCTGCTCACCGGTGGTGAACAGGAAGAGAGAAGGGAAGGTGGCACATGCCCTGTGCCCATACAGCTAATCGACGGGGGGGTCTGGGTGTCGGACCCCCGCCATTCTGATATTGATGACTTATCCTGAGGATAGGTCATCAAGAGTAAAAGCCTGGACAACCCCTTTAAAGGGCAGCTGTCAGCAGTTTTGTCCCTATGACACTGGCTGACCTGTTACATGTGCGCTTGGCAGCTGAAGGCGTCTGTGTTGGTCCCATGTTCCTATGTGCCCGCATTGCTGAGAAATAATGATGTTTTAATATATGCAAATGAGCCTCTAGGAGCAACGGGGGCGTTGTCATTACACCTAGAGGCTCTGCTCTTTCTGCAACTGCCGCGTCCTCTTTTCTTTGATTGACAGAGCCAGGCAGGTGTGATGATGTTTACACTGCCTGGCACTATCAATCAAACTGGAGAGGGAGCGGAGCCTCTAGGTGTAATGGCAACGCCCCCGTTGCTCCTAGAGGCTCATTTGCATAAAATAAAACATAATAAAGTTTTCTCATCAATGCGGGCACATATGAACATGGGACCAACACAGAGGCCTTCAGCTGCCAAGCGCACATGTAACAGGTCAGCCGGTGTCATAGGTACAAAACTGCTGACAGATGCCCTTTAAAGCGGATCGGTGGCAGCGTTTTTAGCTGACAGCTCCGCTTTAATATGCACTGTAAAATGAAATCCTCTTACATTTTAGTAATAATTGACGAGTCATTTCCCCAAACCTGTTACATCTTGTCTTCAGAATATAACCTCTTATACCGGCCCTTTTTATGCTTCTCTCTCTGTTGTGCTGCAGCCCTTCTCTTCCCTCACACTGTGCCCCTTCATGTCCGACAGGAGAGGGTCAGGAGGACGCTCTGAGCAGAATCCAGCGACTTATGGCAGAAGGAGGGATGACTGCTGTGGTCCAGAGGGAGCAGAGCACCACTATGGCATCCATGGGAGGTTTCGGCAATAATATCATCGTGAGCCACCGAATCCACCGTAGCTCACAAACCTCCACCAACCCTGCTTCCCGCACCCCAACCCCGCGCTCCCCACAACCCTCCACTTCTAGAGAAACTGTAGCAGAGCTGGAACGGCGTCTGTCTCCCCAACAGCCAAGTCGGCCCCTGCTGACAAACAACAACAACGCTGAAGACCTTGGCTTGCAGCCTCCGAGCAGCGACATCCTTCCGGGCGTGGAGAGGTAGAGACGTGGCGATGCCAACCTGGTACTGCTGTAAGGACAGACTGATCCCCACAACTTGCTGACTGTGGGGACTCTCAAGCTGTGGACTATGGTGCTATAGACTTGGAGAGGAATCCTATTTGAGACCTGACCCTCCAGCGAGTGGAGGGGGGGTGCAAAGCTTAGGATGAGAAGTATGAAATTGCAGCTGGCCTTTCTCACACTGCCCCTTCTCCTCCCCAGTATTTTATTTTTATTATTTTTTGTCTTGCAGAGAGCAGACAACCCCTCTAACGCCCCTTTAGGAAGGGCGCCAATCTTGTACTCTTCCCTTTTTGCTCCCTTGAAGATTAATTTCAGAAAGGGTTAGAATCCATAAAGTTCCTATTTTTTTTTTTTTTTCCAAAGGTTTATTGATCATGGCAGGGGACTTGGCACTAATCTCTCCCCCTGTCACCTGCGAGGAGCTGCTATGAGACTGTTACTGCCCTCCTTGCTTTGACTGAAGTTCAAGGAGGGATGCATGCACTACAGGGAAGGCTGTAAGCAGCCTCTCCTCCACCCAGGCATGTGTGTCTGGGTGCGCTGCACCTCATTTGATGCAGCGAGGCCTATGGGTCACGCCGTTCTTTCTATGATCAGCTGACTTATCCGACTGCTCCATCACGTTCACCGAGGCTTCCAGTAAAGACATTCAAGTCATTCTCTTGCCGCGGTCACAAGCCCCCCCCCCCGTAATCGGCCCCTTTCACTAAGCTGATTTTTATGGGTTGCCAAATAGGTCCACAACTTTGCTGCAGTTAGACTTCTCAGATCCACTTTTTTTTTTCTTCTTCTTCTGCAACCTGGGACCTGAGTATCCGTGCAGGTCCACACCAGCTCCCTTCCCCTCTCTTGTATCCTATCAGTCTGCGATGTGTGTCTGATTATATTGGATGAAGTGTGCCCACGTCCCCCACCCCACACCTTGTTTTTAATTTTGGCAGCCCACATCCTCTTTGCCAAAGGCCAGTAGCGCAGCTCTTTGAGTTCACTCACCCGATATGGCAGCAGCTGCCATGCCGTCGCCCCCCCCCCCCCCCCACCCCACGTATCGGGCACCTGGGCGAGCGCTTGAACCCATTAGCATACTCTTGACAGGCACGTGTATCTCTTGAGCTGCAAATAGATGTCGACAGTATTAAACGTGAATGTTACAGAAGGGGCTGGGTTTCATATAAAAGCTCTTGCATGAGAAATCTTAAAGCAAACACCTGAGTTTATTGCATTAAGATGACGAAAGCCGCTGTTGGTCATCCACCCCCCACCCCTTTTTTTTCTTTTTAATGCAGCCTGTGCTACGCCCCACCCAAAAAAATAAAGGCACATATCAGGGTAGTTTACTCGGTTGTGATCCCCACCTCCAGTGGAGGCAGCTACAGCCCTGCCGATCAGTGCCCATACTCTACAGCCAACCGTTCTCCCACGGCTTTATTTTTCAGTACTCCTGCCCCAACATCATAGCTTCATGACTAGTAAACCATGGTAGAGCCTGTTGTATCATTAATCTCGTATTCCATAGCAGTGAGGACTGGCGAACGCGGCTTCAGTAGCTCGTTGACACCGGTCCCTTCTATTAATGCAGAGCATCACTCCAGCGCCCGGCTGTAACATGGTATGAATTACAGAGCCTCGCCACTCCGGTAGTCTGTAACGCTTGGTTGGTAGGTTTGCTCTTCTGTGTAACACTTTTTTTTTCTGAATTATTATAATATTTTTTTTTTATTTTTTTTTTTTTGAGGTGCTGTGCAAAAGCATCATTCCGATAACCCATTGTGACCTTTAGGGCATGACTTTCATGTAACAATTGTTGAATCTGCAGAGCATTGCGCCAGTAAACCCTGTGACACCAACAGAACTTTGTTTGGATTTTATTTATTTTTTGGGGGGGGATTGTAAGGTGAAGAAGGGGACACCAGTTTTGCATTGCAGTGTGATTGAAACCAGCGTCGAAGAAGTTAAGTATAGATTGTGGGTATTGCGCCCCGGTTCACCAGTCACTCGTCAGTTGTCACCCTTCCGCCGCTACGTGACCGGACGCCTTGTTTTAATTGGCTTCTTGTTCCAGCCTCAGCCTTCTGACGAAGCTATTCCCATCATCTTTGGCCCACAAGATGCCGGCTTGTTTGCTGGCCCGTTGAGTCTCGGTAATTGGTCTCCACTGAGACATCTGGCAGAATTAGGGCGACATACAGGCAGCTGCAACCCTCGTCACAACAACTATCTGCTTTTCATTTGGCAGAAGGTTTACAAGATAACACGATCCCTTCTGCCAGTTTCCATAAAGCCAGACTCTCCTAAAACAAGTCTCGTTATATCATAAGGCGCATCGGATCTTACATGGCCGCCGACTTTAATTACTGCCACTTGGTGTAATCTGCACTCTGAGCGGATTTCCTGGTCACACAGGCAACTAGAGGGTACTGCCTGGCAGAACTAGGGGGGCATGAACATGAGTAGCATGGAACTTTAAAGGTACTTGTTCACATGTGTCAGCAAGCCGCCCCTTTAAATTAAACCTGTCACTTGAGAATTCATGCACAACCCACACACAGCCTTTTGTAAGGCTAGCATTTGTCACATTCGGGTGTGGGAGGGAAACACCACACCGAACATGGGAGGGAAAGGGGTGAGGGAATAAAGCCTGGAAACTAGGGTAAAGGAGATGGACACCTTCTAGTAAAACCCTAAACAAAGTCCTGACTAACTATCAGTATGAACAGACCCCAGAGGTAGGTGAGTTCATACACAGGAATACTTAATGTCCTAACTCACCCTATAGGACCCTGGTACTAATGTCAGGACTGAGACAACCTATTCCTCCAAAGGAAGGACGACCAGGAGTCTCCCTCAGGACTTAATACAAATGACAGAGAAATGCAACACACAAAATAACCCAAACAAAATACTAAAGGGAAAGAAAACACTTAAAGGGGTTCTGCAGTTTGTTTAAACTGATGATCTATCCTCTGGATAGATCATCAGCATCTGATCGGCGGGGGTCGGACACCCAGGACCCCCGCTGGTCAGCTGTTTTGAGGAGGTAGCGGCGCTCCAGCAGCGCCGTGGCCTTCTCACTGTTTACCGCTGGCCCAGTGACGTCACGACCAGTATCAACTGGCCTGGGCGGGGCTAAGCTCAATTCAAGTGAACGGACTGCAGAACCCCTTTAACTTCAAGTGACTATGGCAGCACCAGGAACTCAGCTGAGATCCACACACCAGCTATCCACAACTAAAACTATAAACAGCACAGCATTGTGGGAGAAACAACAATAAATAGAGATGGTTAAATGACCATAATAGCCACACCTGGAGAAAGAAGGTGTGGCAAACACCAGAAACAACACCGACGTCTTTTGATCCAAACGCTAAACATGTCAGATCAAACAACGTGTTGCCAGTCTCGCCGATCTCCTGCCACCTGTCGTGGGAACGTCCGTGACAGTACCGCCCCCTTCTACAGGTGACCTCTTAGCACCCAGGACCAACCTTATCCGTATGAGATCTGTGAAAGGCTTTCACCAAACGACTGGCATTCACGTCAGATGCCGGTACCCACATCCTCTCCTCTGGTCCATAACCCTTCCAGTGAACGAGATACTGAAGAGATCTATGGAGAACTCGAGAGTCAATAATCTTGGCGATCTGGAATTCCAAACTGCCGTCCACCATGACAGGAGCGGGTGGCAAGGGGGACAACTCCAAAGGTTAAACATATCTCTTCAACAAAGATTTGTGAAACACATTATGAATTTTCAAAGCCTGACTAAGTTCAAGACGAAAAGCTACAGGATTAATAATGGCAGTGATCTTATATGGACCAATAAACCTTAGACCCAACTTCCAAGAAGTAACCTTCAACTTAATATTTCTTTTGGACAGCCACGCAGAATTACCCACACTTAGGTCCGGACCTTTCATATGTTTCCTGTCAGCCACACGTTTATACTTGTTGCCCATATTCATCAAGTTATTTTGAATTTTCCACCATATAGAAGACAGTGATGACGAAAAACGTTCCTCCTCAGGGATACCAGAAGTATCCGAACCAGAGAATGTGCCAAATTGCGGGTGAAACCCATATGCCCCCAAAAATTGCAACTTACCAGTGGACTCTGGTCTACGATTGTTTATGGCAAACCAATACCATTCCTTGTGGTTCTCAGAGACAAAACATCTTAAAGGAAACCTGTCACCTGGATTTTGTGAAGTCACTGCGCTAGCGGCGATCTAGCAGCACATGTCCGCAGCGCTATTCACAAAATCCAGGTGACAGGTTCCCTTTAAGTAAGTCTCCAGACTCTGATTAGTGCGCTCCGTTTGTCTATTCGTCTGACGATGCAAAGCAGAAGAAAAAGACAGTCGTACCCCCAGCAGAGTACAGAACACCTTCCAGAATCTGGACACAAACTGAGTCCCACGATCCGAGACCACATCAGAGGGAATGCCATGAAGTTTCACAATGTTGTCAACACTTTTACGCAAGTGTTTTAGCATTAGGTAGGCCAGGCAATGCTATAAAGTGCACCATTTTACTAAACCGATCAACTACCACCAGAATAACTGTCTTTCCAAACGAATTAGGCAGATCAGTATTAAAATCCATAGACAAGTGAGTCAATGGTCTGGACGGTATGGGCAACGGAAGTAGAGATCCAGAAGGTCAAGTATGTGTCACCTTAGCACGTGCACAGATACTACAGGCCAACACATAGTCCTCAACACACTTACACAATCCCGGCCACCAGAATCTACGAGAGATGAGGTCGGCAGTGGATCTACTCCCAGGGTGTCCCGTAAGAACCGTACAGTGATGTTCCTCAAACACCTTTTGAATCAATTCTGATGGAACAAACAATGTCCCAGAGGGGCAAGACTCCGATGCGTCTCCCTGAGCCTCTAACACCTTCACCTCTAGGTCAGGGTATAGAGCGGATATCACCACCCCCTCCGACAGTATCGGATTTGGATTTTCCAAAAGGCATCTGCCTTGACGTTCTTAACCCTAGGACGATAAGTGACAATGAAATTTAATCTGGTGAAAAACAAAGACCATCTTAATCTGGCCTGCCTTGGGTTCAGTCGTTTAGCTGACTCCAGGTAAGCCAGATTTTTGTGATCTGTTAACACCGTGATAGGATGAATCGCCCCTTCCAACCAATGATGCCACTTCTCAAAAGCCAACTTAATGGCCAGCAACTCTCTGTTACCCACATTGTAATTTCTCTCTGCGGCAGAGTTTTTATTTTAGAGAATAATGCACATGGGCGCCATTTGCCAGGTGACGGGCCCTGCGATAAGACTGCTCCTACCCCCACCTGGGACACGTCAACTTCCACAATGAAAGGTTGTGATACATCCGGCTGCACCAATATAGAGGCAGAAGCAAAGCACTCCTTAACCGCAGAAAATGCTCGCAACGCCGAATCAGACCAGACTGAGACATCTGTCCCTTTCTTAGTGATGTCGGTTAAAGGTTTCACCACTGTCGAATAGTTCTGAATAAATTTTCGGTAATAGTTGGTGAACCCCAATAACCGCATAAGAGCCTTCAGATTTTCAGGTCGATCCCAGTCCAATACAGCACAGACTTTCTCTGGATCCATTTGAAAACCTGAAGATGGTAGCCCAAGAATTGCACCTCATGTACAGCAAAAACACACTTCTCTAATTTTGTGTACAATTTAGTATCTCTTAGGATCTGTAACACCTGTCTAACATGATCTTGATGAGTCTCCATGTCTGGAGAATAAATTAGTATGTCATCCAAATACACGACAACAAACCTCCCCACCAGGTGATGAAAAATGTCATTCACAAAATGCTGGAAGACCGCAGGAGCGTTGGTCAACCCAAAATGCATGACCAGGTTCTCAAAGTGACCCTCTGGGGTATTAAAAGCCATCTTCCATTCATACCCTTCCTTGATCCTGAACAGATTATATGCCCCCCCTTAAGTCCAACTTGGAGAACACCTTGGCATCAACAATCTGGTTAAGCAAATCAGGAATCAAAGGAAGGGGGTAAGGATTACGGACAGTAATCTAATTGAGCTCACGGAAATCCAGACATGGCCTAAGCGTTCTATTCTTTTTTTTTTTAACAAAGAAAAACACTGCGGCCACTGGAGATTTGGAAGGTCTTATGTGTCCTTTAGCCAAACTCTTGGTAATATAGTCTCTCATGACCGTTCTTTCGGGTCCAGAAAGGTTATACAGCCTAGATTTGGGCAACTTATCTCCGGGAATAAGGTTGATAGGACAATCATATTCCAGATGCGAAGGTAAATCCTGGCATCCACTTTTAGAAAATACATCGGCAAAATCAGATATAAAAGAGGGTAATGTTTTAGGGGTTGAAGCAGAAAAAGATGTATTCAGACAATTGTCAACACAATAATCGCCCCAATCCACAATCTGTCTAGCTTGCCAATCGATGGTTGGATTGTGCTTGCTTAACCACGGTAAACCCAGAACCAACGGAGCAGGGAGACCCTCCAACACAAAACACGAGATGAATTCCTGATGAAAGTCACCCACTCTTAATCGGATGTCATGCACCATCTGAGATTAACACTTCTGAGTTAGAGGTGCAGAATCAATAGCAAAAATTGAAATGTTTTTCTCTACTGCACTTAGAGACAACCCGTTCATACGGACGAACTGAGCATCAATCAGGGTCACCCCTGCCCCACTGTCGATAAAAACCTCAATCCCCACAGTCTTGGACTCTAGTGCCACCTCGGCAGTCAGGAGAAATTGGGTACTACCAGTCAAAGACCAATACACGTTCTCTGACTCCCCTCTCACCCCTCCAAGAGTCAGATGGGAATTAGACGTCCCCTTTAAGCAACGAAATAACCACACCAACTCTCTGAATCTCATCCCCAGATGAGTGTGGACGTAGCATAAAATACAATTTGCACGCCTCCCTAAACAAAATGAAATTATCACTTTCCCCAGAGAATCTGTCCGGGAGGGCAACTTTAGGTTCGAGACAGGCCTGGTAACCACCACTAGAACCAGCAGCCTGTGATCTCTGGTCGTGCAGAGGTCAGCTACCGTCCGGCCAGTGCAGCAAAAGGATCCATGGCTGTACTGAAACGAGCAAAACAAATGACTGTTTTGGCAGTTTATAATGTCACGTTTGGGTATGGGAGGGAAACACCACACCGAACATAGGAGGGAAAGGAGTGAGGGAATAAGGCCTGGAAACTAGGGAAAGGAGATGGACACCTTCTAGTAAAACCCTAATCAAAGTCCTGACTAAATACCAGTATGAACAGACCCCAGAGGTAGGTGAGTTCATACACAGGAATACCTAATGTCCTAACTCACCCTATAGGACCCTGGTACTAATGTTAGGACTGAGACAACCTGTTCCTCCAAAAGGAAGGACGAACAGGAGTCTCCTTCAGGCCTTAATACAAATGACAGGGAAATGCAACACACAAAATAACCCAAACAAAATACAAAAGGGAAAGAAAACACTTAACTTCAAGCTGCTATGGCAGCACCAGGAACTCAGCCGAGATCCACACACCAGCTATCCACTACTAAAACTGAAGCTATAAACCGCATAGCATAGTGGGAGAGATGGTTAAATGACCATAATAGCCACATCTGGGGAAAGAAGACGTGGCAAACACCAGAAACAACACAGACGTCATTTGATCCAAACGGAAAACATGTCAGATCAAACTACGTGTTGCCAGTCCGTGACAGCATTGCTCAGCTGAATGTAATGATACCTTTCACTTAGTGAGTGATCTGTTGCTTCATCCTGGAGGAAAAAGCACTTTTAAGCCTTATGCAAAAAATAATCTGTATATAGCGCCACTAGGGCTGCAGCTAACGATTATTTTAGCAATCGAGTATTCTACCGATAATTTTTACGATTAATCAAGTACTCTAATAAGAAAAAATAAATTAATAGATTGTTTTCCTTTATAAAAACTCATCAGACTCCCTGCCATCAGTCCCCAACACCCTTCGTTTCCCCCTGTGCGATCAGCCCAAGTGCATCAGTTCCCCCAGTGCCATCAGCTCCATTCCCCCCTGTGCCATCAGCCTCGTTCAGCCAGTGCCTTCAGCTCCACTCCCCCAGTGCCTTCAGCTCCACTCCCCCAGTGCCATCAGCTCTCCCCCACCCTAGTGCCATCGGCTCTCCCCCACCCTATTGCCATCGGCTCTCGCCCACCCCAGAGCCATCAGCTCTCGCCCACCCCAGAGCCATCAGCTCTCCCCACCCAGTGCCATCAGCTCCACTCCCCCTTGCGCCAACATCTCTCCCCCCCTTGTGCCATCATCTCTCCCCCTTGTGCCATTGTCTCTGCTCCCCTTGTGCCATTGTCTCTGCTCCCCTTGTGCCATCTTTCCCCTTAGGCCGGTCCACACGTCAGTTAAACCACAGACGCACCGTCCATGAAAACCCAGCCTGCCCTCCTCCTGACACCCAGAGTGCAAAGCGTCATTGGTTACTATGACGCTGTGCACTCCGGGCGCCCGGCCTTAGTCGCGTCCCCCCACTCCCTCGGTGTCACCAACTTACGTTTCCAGCAGGGGTGCCGCCGACACTCCATGGTTCCGCTCTGCTCCGGGCCTGACGTCACACAGCATGCGTACGTCAGGAGGTCAGTGCAGCGCGGGACCATGGACCTACTGTGGGGTGTCCGGAGGCCCCCTGCTGGAAAGGTGATTATTCCAAGCGCATTGCGGGCCAGCGGGAGACCACGGAGCGGGAGTAATGGCAAACGCTTCACTCCCGCTCCGTAGTCACGTGACACAAACGAATCCTTGATGCAAAAAATTTGCATTGAGGATTTTTTTTGTGTTGTTGCCGCCCTAAGCGCCACCATATTCCGCGGCGCTTTACAATTCAGAGGATCCATGGGTCCATTTACGAGACAAAAGACATCATAAAATTACAGGCTAATGTACAATTGATACACTAGGAGTGAGGGCAGTGCTCACAAGAGCTTACAATCTATGACTGAGCAGTTAAGTGCACTGCTTCATCTGCCAGCTCCCCCTGTCCTTTTTGATTGACAGGGCCAGGTTCCTACATAGTCACCTCGCCTAGTTATGTCAATTAGGAGAGGGAGGGGCTGGCAGAGGAAGCAGGAGAAGTAAGGGTGCACGGAGTGGCTTGAACCCGCCCTCGGTGCACTTAACTGCTCATTTGCATAAGGATTCAAAGTACTTTTTCTCCAGAATGAAGCAAAGGATCTCTAAGTGAAAGCTATCATTGCATTCAGCTGAGCAAAGCTAGCCCTACAAGGCGTTGGGGCTGATTTTATCAGAGAATGAACCGCCGCTGGATCAGTGACAGATTTTAGCTGTGTGAACATATCCCGAACAATCCTGGGTGCTGCTGTCTGAGCTAGCCGAGAAACGCTCTCATTAGCAGCTTCTCCTTTTGAAGAACACGATCGCTCTTCATAGAGACTTCAGATCTCCCCGGCAGATACAGCTGACAGGCGCTTGCTGTCCCTGTGCCTATGCACCTTCCTCTCCGGGCTTCAATTCATTAGGCTGAAAATCTTTTTTTTTCCTACAGGGGAAAAGGTTAGAGACATATGAAGGATTACCAGCGCCAACAGAGACAGGCGGAGAGGTGATAGGAAAACTCCAGCCGGAATAGAGATTTATTTTATTTTTTTCCTAACTCCAAAATTATCTTAACACCCATCCTCCATCACCAACGAGGCATATCGGGTTCATGGAGTTGCACTGCTGGGCATCCTCAATATTGGATGTTCACGTTAAGGTTGTGTGATAAATGCATCCTAATGATCGTAAGCTGGAGCCGCATGCTCTCTGATTGCTTACAAGGCCCCCCAATTACATGACCGCGGCCCGGCGTGCCATAGCCCGGTGAACAAGAGAGTTAGCCGGAACCTTTTAATCTCAGTCAGTCCCAGGATCTGCTGTCTCCCAGCGTCACATCTCTAGACAGCTGGTTCTATCTATGTAGCAGAGCTGTGCGCTGTTTTCCTCTATCTTTCATCTGGCTGATGTAATGTTGCTCTCCCAAATGCACACACACTGACAGTGACTGAAGCTGGAAAATAACTGCATTATTACATGTTCAATTTATTAAGGAGAACACAACCAGGATGCGCAGGATAACAAGGGAATAGTTGGAGATTCTGGTGTCACCAGCCTTACCAATATTAATGCCAACAGTAAAGACTATTTCCTATGCCTGCAAGCTATACTGCACTGGATAGGATTAACACTTTTCATTAGCCATTCCACCCTTGTGTGCCCTCAAGCTTTTGCCAGCATACTTTCTTTTACCTTTAAAGGGCACTTGACAGTAAGTATTGACCCTATTAAACCAGGTATACTGCCTGATAGTGTTTATCCTGCTGATTAATATGACACCTCTCTTGTGAAAGTCGGTTGTGGCGTTCCTGAGAACAAAGACTTTCATTCATTATGCAAAAAAAGGCTCCTGTGCTAGAGGGGAGGGGCCTGGCACCTTAGTGCTCCACAGCTGTCCAGCACTGGCCACGCCCCTCGATGCGCTGAATTCTCATTTGCGTAAAGAATAAAAGTCTCTTTTTCTCGGGAACGCCACAACCGATTTTCACAAGACGAGCATCATTTTAATCAGCTGGATTAACCCTACCAGACAGTGTGTCTGGTTAAATAGAGTTGATCCTGCTGATAGTTGCTCCTTAAATTCCCAGCATACTTTCCTCTTTCTTCAAGTTGTTCACAACATACCATTATACCTTCCTCTACCCTTGTTATTCCCAGCATAGCTTCCAGTATACCATTACGCTGACCATATCAGAGCGGCAGAAGTCCAACTCCCGGAACTCCCCACTGATCAGCTGTAGAGGCCACAGCACGCTGGTGAGCACTGCAGCCTCTTCCTAGGCCAATGATGTCACGTTCATCGGTCACATGGCCTAGGTGCAGCTCAGTCCCATTCAAGTCAATGAGGCTGAGCTGCGATACCAAGTATGACCACTACACAATGTACGGCTCAAACAGCTGATTGGCGAGGGTCCTGGGTGTTGGACCCCCACCTATCCTGAGGATAGCTCATCAATATCGGAATCTCAGAAAAACCAGTTTAATACTTCTTCAGTGCTAAAGTACCCTTTTAAGGGTGAATTCGCCCTCAATTTCTGCAATGAATCTGCCATGTGGGCAATTTTAAAACCTACAATCCAAGTGCTTCGACGCTGACACCAAGAATTTTCCTAGATTTTTATTTATTTATTTTTTTATCCCTCGTCTTAGTATATTTTTTTCTCTTGTGTTCTCCTTGCTCGCTCCCTGTAATATTTCGGCGTCTTCGGCGCTGCAGTGCTGTGAACCGAGATTTGTGTTACACCATTCCCTAGGCTTTTGATAATAAGACATGGAGGCGAGGAGGTTTGTGGTGGGTGAAGGATATTACGACTTGTAAAACGCTGACGATAATTTGCACACTTTCCTGAGATTAAGACTGTGCTTGGGTTGTGATGGAAAAGACGGCACCTAGAACACGGTGACAGCTCATTTCGCTGACGGAGATGGCAGCTCTGATGTGTTTTGTCATCTGGCTGTCAAGGAAGAACTGTTTTCTCTTTTCATCACCCACACTGGAACATACAGACAACGACTGAGTGTTATGAAAAATAAGACCCCCTACCGCCTCCCCCTCGTCTCCCACCTACGGTATAATGAGACTGATGGGTCTTTGAGGTTCAGATCCAAGACCTGTCCTAATCTTCCTGCAGTTCTCTTATGGTAAAAGCTCCTTTAGATTATCAGATTAAGCTGATCAGAAAATGTCCTCCCAACGAAAGACCTTTAGGGCTTATTCACACGACTGCGGTCAGTCCGGGAAACACGGCCCGTGTGCCGATCCCAACTGGCAACTAAGCCAGTTTTCCTTTACATCAGGTTGGATAAATCTCCCCCACTGTCTGGTAGGGTTTATCCTGCTGATTAAAATGATACCTGTCCTGTGAAAATCCGATGTGGCATTCGGGAGAAAAAAAAAAAAAACCATATTAACTCAAGGTACCTACACACAACAATGTCGTTTATGCAGATTTTTGTGTGGATTACTCTGTGGATTTTCCACATAATAATCAGCGTGGAATATGCTCCATGTGTAAGCCCCCTAATGGGGGTATAAAAGCAGGATTTGTAAAACTAGAAAACCCTGGTAACAAGATTTTACTCAATGTAATTCTGCAATTTTTGGCTCAAGTCCCGTGCACACACCGACCTTTGTCGAACGATATTGGGGGTCTTTATAAAGACTAACTTTTTATGTCGGTGGAGGAGGATTTGCCTAATTTATGACAAGGTGCACACTGCTGCATGCACCTGTCATGAAAAACTACTCCACTCACTGAGTGGAATAGTTTTTCGACTACTTTTAAACCTAAAACTGGTATAAATGTAAGTAAATATGCCAGAGCCAATGGCACGGCCCCTCCCTGTCACAACCGCCACTCCCAAATGGCGTGGACGGTGTAAAAATGCCCATGCAACAAAATATCTTAAATTTAGAAAAAAATCCTTAAGGCTGGTTTCACACGGGCGTTGCGGATTGGGGCCGGATGCGTTCAGGGTGCGTTCAGTGAAACTCGCACTATTTTGCAGGCAAGTTCAGTCAGTTTTGTCTGCGATTGCGTTCAGTTGTTCAGTTTTTTCCGCGCGGGTGCAATGCGTTTTGATGCGTTTTTCACGCGCGTGATAAAAAACTGTTTACAAGCAACATCTCTTAGCAACCATCAGTGAAAAACGTATTGCACCCGCACTTGCTTGCGGATGCAATGCGGTTTTCACGCAGCCCCATTCACTTCTATGGGGCCAGGGCTGCGTGAAAAACGCAGAATATAGAACATGCTGCGATTTTCACGCAACGCAGAACTGATGCGTGAAAAACAACGCTTATGTACAAAGCACCATAGAAATGAATTGGTCAAGATTCAGTACGGGTGCTATGCGTTCACGTCACGCATTGCACCCGCGCGGAAAACTCGCTCGTGGGAAAGGGACCTAAAAGCTCTCCCAAGAATCAAACCTGGGATCTCTACATGCAAAACTAAGCACTTACCCCCAAGCTAAAGTATTATCACACAGAGATGCATGTTTTTTCTATACTTATAAGCTAACACATATTACTGATGTCTATATATTCATATATTGTGCTTGTGACTAAATCAGTAATATGCAGATTAGCTTTCTGAGCAGATCTCAGTGTGGTGAAGCTATAGTACATAGTGTGTATGATATGTAGATGCGAGGACACAGATCTAGAACATAGCTCTTGCCTCAGCATGCTGATTTCTAGCCCTATCACTAAAGGGGAGGGGGGAGTGTACAGAGCACAGGGGGTGTTACAAAGCAGTGCTCAAAGGATTCAGCCCTGCCTCCTGGTGCTCGAACATATCATTTGCATATGCAGATATTTCTGCAGCTGTTTAGCATACAGACAAAAGAAAGGTATGGTTTTAATCAGCATTATGAGCCCTACCAGGCAGTATGTCTGGTTTAATAGGGTTTATCCTGGTGACAGAGACGTTTTTTTAAAAAAGTTGCAAAATGGGGTGTTGCTATTTTTTAATGCCAAAGAGTGGCGTGGCACCCCCATTGCACCTCAGTTTAAATTACTCCATATGTATATTGGTCGAGACCTAAAATGTGTACACCCCAGTGGATTAGTTGGACCCTCTCCAATGTGATATTGATGGCCTATCCTAGTAATGTAGAGCAGGAGAACCCTGTTAATTGTAGTTAACGTGGTGGGAAACCAATATGCGCGCCCCCCCCCTCCTGAATTAGGGGGAATTTGCTATCAGCTACAGGTTGTAATTTTCATATCTCCTTGAGGAGGTCTGAAAAATTCACTAAGACTTGAAGATCCTCCTTAACCTCCTCAGGACCGCCGTACGCAGGATTGCGTCTTTGCGGCGGTCCTGTTGTTCTGGGTGGACGCGCCGGTGCGTCCTCTCGCGAGACGCGAGATTTCCTGTGAACGCGCGCACACAGGCGCGCGCGTTCACAGGATCGGAAGGTAAGCGAGTGGATCTCCAGCCTGCCAGCGGCGATCGTTCGCTGGCAGGCTGGAGATGTGATTTTTTTAACCCCTAACAGGTATATTAGACGCTGTTTTGATAACAGCGTCTAATATACCTGCTACCTGGTCCTCTGGTGGTCCCCTTTGTTTGGATCGACCACCAGAGGACACAGGCAGCTCAGTAATATGTTGCACCAAGCACCACTACACTACACCCCCCCCCCCTGTCACTTATTAACCCCTTATTAGCCCTTGATCACCCCTGATCACCCCATATAGACTCCCTGATCACCCCCCTGTCATTGATTACCCCCCTGTCATTGATCACCCCCCTGTAAAGCTCCATTCAGATGTCCGCATGATTTTTACGGATCCACTGATAGACTGATCGGATCCGTAAAAATCATACGGACGTCTGAATGCAGCCTTACAGGGGAGTGATCAATGACTGTGGTGATCACCCCATATAGACTCCCTGATCACCCCCCTGTCATTGATTACACCCCTGTCATTGATCAACCCCCTGTAGAGCTCCATTCAGACGTCCGCATGATTTTTACGGATCCACTGATAGACTGATCGGATCCGTAAAAATCATACGGACGTCTGAATGCAGCCTTACAGGGGAGTGATCAATGACTGTGGTGATCACCCCATATAGACTCCCTGATCACCCCCCTGTCATTGATTACCCCTCTGTCATTGATCACCCCCCTGTAAAGCTCCATTCAGATGTCCGCATGATTTTTACGGATCCACTGATAGACTGATCGGATCCGTAAAAATCATACGGACGTCTGAATGCAGCCTTACAGGGGCGTGATCAATGACTGTGGTGATCACCCCATATAGACTCCCTGATCACCCCCCTGTCATTGATTACCCCTCTGTCATTGATCACCCCCCTGTAAAGCTCCATTCAGATGTCCGCATGATTTTTACGGATCCACTGATAGACTGATCGGATCCGTAAAAATCATACGGACGTCTGAATGCAGCCTTACAGGGAAGTGATCAATGACTGTGGTGATCACCCCATATAGACTCCCTGATCACCCCCCTGTCATTGATTACCCCTCTGTCATTGATCACCCCCCTGTAAAGCTCCATTCAGATGTCCGCATGATTTTTACGGATCCACTGATAGACTGATCGGATCCGTAAAAATCATACGGACGTCTGAATGCAGCCTTACAGGGGAGTGATCAATGACGGAGGTGATCACCCCATATAGACTCCCTGATCACCCCCCTGTCATTGATTACCCCTCTGTCATTGATCACCCCCCTGTAAAGCTCCATTCAGATGTCCGCATGATTTTTACGGATCCACTGATAGACTGATCGGATCCGTAAAAATCATACGGACGTCTGAATGCAGCCTTACAGGGGAGTGATCAATGACTGTGGTGATCACCCCATATAGACTCCCTGATCACCCCCCTGTCATTGATTACCCCTCTGTCATTGATCACCCCCCTGTAAAGCTCCATTCAGATGTCCGCATGATTTTTACGGATCCACTGATAGACTGATCGGATCCGTAAAAATCATACGGACGTCTGAATGCAGCCTTACAGGGGCGTGATCAATGACTGTGGTGATCACCCCATATAGACTCCCTGATCACCCCCCTGTCATTGATTACCCCTCTGTCATTGATCACCCCCCTGTAAAGCTCCATTCAGATGTCCGCATGATTTTTACGGATCCACTGATAGACTGATCGGATCCGTAAAAATCATACGGACGTCTGAATGCAGCCTTACAGGGGAGTGATCAATGACTGTGGTGATCACCCCATATAGACTCCCTGATCACCCCCCTGTCATTGATTACCCCTCTGTCATTGATCACCCCCCTGTAAAGCTCCATTCAGATGTCCGCATGATTTTTACGGATCCACTGATAGACTGATCGGATCCGTAAAAATCATACGGACGTCTGAATGCAGCCTTACAGGGGAGTGATCAATGACGGAGGTGATCACCCCATATAGACTCCCTGATCACCCCCCTGTCATTGATCACCCCCCTGTCATTGATCACCCCTCTGTAAGGCTCCATTCAGTCTTTTTTTTGGCCCAAGTTAGCGGAATTTTTTTTTTTTTCTTACAAAGTCACATATTCCACTAACTTGTGACAAAAAATAAAATCTCACATGAACTCACCATACCCCTCACGGAATCCAAATGCGTAAAATTTTTTAGACATTTATATTCCAGACTTCTTCTCACGCTTTAGGGCCCCTAGAATGCCAGGGCAGTATAAATACCCCACATGTGACCCCATTTCGGAAAGAAGACACCCCCAGGTATTCCGTGAGGGGCATATTGAGTCCATGAAAGATTGAAATTTTTGTCCCAAGTTAGCGGAACGGGAGACTTTGTGAGAAAAAAATAAAAAATATCAATTTCCGCTAACTTGTGCCAAAAAAAAATAATTTCTATGAACTCGCCATGCCCCTCATTGAATACCTTGGGGTGTCTTCTTTCCAAAATGGGGTCACATGTGGGGTATTTATACTGCCCTGGCATTCTAGGGGCCCCAAAGCGTGAGAAGAAGTCTGGTATCCAAATGTCTAAAAATGCCCTCCTAAAAGGAATTTGGGCCCCTTTGCGCATCTAGGCTGCAAAAAAGTGTCACACATCTGGTATCGCCGTACTCAGGAGAAGTTGGGCAATGTGTTTTGGGGTGTCATTTTACATATACCCATGCTGGGTGAGATAAATATCTTGGTCAAATGCCAACTTTGTATAAAAAAATGGAAAAAGTTGTCTTTTGCCAAGATATTTCTCTTACCCAGCATGGGTATATGTAAAAAGACACCCCAAAACACATTCCCCAACGTCTCCTGAATACGGCGATACCAGATGTGTGACACTTTTTTGCAGCCTAGGTGGGCAAAGGGGCCCACATTCCAAAGAGCACCTTTCGAATTTCACTGGTCATTTACCTACTTACCACACATTAGGGCCCCTGGAAAATGCCAGGGCAGTATAACTACCCCACAAGTGACCCCATTTTGGAAAGAAGACACCCCAAGGTATTCCGTGAGGGGCATGGCGAGTTCCTAGAATTTTTTATTTTTTGTCACAAGTTAGTGGAAAATGATGATTTTTTTTTTTGATTTTTTTTTTTCATACAAAGTCTCATATTCCACTAACTTGTGACAAAAAATAAAAACTTCCATGAACTCACTATGCCCATCAGCGAATACCTTGGGGTCTCTTCTTTCCAAAATGGGGTCACTTGTGGGGTAGTTATACTGCCCTGGCATTCTAGGGGCCCAAATGTGTGGTAAGGAGTTTGAAATCAAATTCTGTAAAAAATGACGAGTGAAATCCGAAAGGTGCTCTTTGGAATATGGGCCCCTTTGCCCACCTAGGCTGCAAAAAAGTGTCACACATCTGGTATCTCCGTACTCAGGAGAAGGTGGGGAATGTGTTTTGGGGTGTCATTTTACATATACCCATGCTGGGTGAGAGAAATATCTTGGCAAAAGACAACTTTTCCCATTTTTTTATACAAAGTTGGCATTTGACCAAGATATTTATCTCACCCAGCATGGGTATATGTAAAAAGACACCCCAAAACACATTCCCCAACTTCTACTGAATACGGAGATACCAGATGTGTGACACTTTTTTGCAGCCTAGGTGGGCAAAGGGGCCCACATTCCAAAGAGCACCTTTCGGATTTCACTCGTCATTTTTTACAGAATTTGATTTCAAACTCCTTACCACACATTTGGGCCCCTAGAATGCCAGGGCAGTATAACTACCCCACAAGTGACCCCATTTTGGAAAGAAGAGACCCCAAGGTATTCGCTGATGGGCATAGTGAGTTCATGGAAGTTTTTATTTTTTGTCATAAGTTAGTGGAATATGAGACTTTGTATGAAAAAAAATAAATAAAAAATAAATCAGCATTTTCCACTAACTTGCGACAAAAAATAAAAAATTCTAGGAACTCGCCATGCCCCTCACGGAATACCTTGGGGTGTCTTCTTTCCAAAATGGGGTCACTTGTGGGGTAGTTATACTGCCCTGGCATTCTAGGGGCCCAAATGTGTGGTAAGGAGTTTGAAATCAAATTCTGTAAAAAATGACCTGTGAAATCCGAAAGGTGCTGTTTGGAATATGGGCCCCTTTGCCCACCTAGGCTGCAAAAAAGTGTCACACATCTGGTATCTCTGTATTCAGGAGAAGTTGAGGAATGTGTGTTGGGGTGTCTTTTTACATATACCCATGCTGGGTGAGATAAATATCTTGGTCAAATGCCAACTTTGTATAAAAAAATGGGAAAAGTTGTATTTTGCCAAGATATTTCTCTCACCCAGCATGGGTATATGTAAAATGACACCCCAAAACACATTCCCCACCTTCTCCTGAGTACGGAGATACCAGATGTGTGACACTTTTTTGCAGCCTAGGTGGGCAAAGGGGCCCATATTCCAAAGAGCACCTTTCGGATTTCACTCGTCATTTTTTACAGAATTTGATTTCAAACTCCTTACCACACATTTGGGCCCCTAGAATGCCAGGGCAGTATAACTACCCCACAAGTGACCCCATTTTGGAAAGAAGAGACCCCAAGGTATTTCGTGATGGGCATAGTGAGTTCATGGAAGTTTTTATTTTTTGTCACAAGTTAGTGGAATATGAGACTTTGTAAGAAAAAAAAAAAAAAAAGAAAAAAATCATCATTTTCCGCTAACTTGTGACAAAAAATAAAAAGTTCTATGAACTCACTATGCCCATCAGCGAATACCTTAGGGTGTGTACTTTCCGAAATGGGGTCATTTGTGGGGTGTTTGTACTGTCTGGCCATTGTAGAACCTCAGGAAACATGACAGGTGCTCAGAAAGTCAGAGCTGCTTCAAAAAGCGGAAATTCACATTTTTGTACCATAGTTTGTAAACGCTATAACTTTTACCCAAACCATTTTTTTTTTTACCCAAACATTTTTTTTTTATCAAAGACATGTAGAACAATAAATTTAGAGCAAAATTTATATATGGATGTCGTTTTTTTTGCAAAATTTTACAACTGAAAGTGAAAAATGTCATTTTTTTGCAAAAAAATCGTTAAATTTCGATTAATAACAAAAAAAGTAAAAATGTCAGCAGCAATGAAATACCACCAAATGAAAGCTCTATTAGTGAGAAGAAAAGGAGGTAAAATTCATTTGGGTGGTAAGTTGCATGACCGAGCAATAAACGGTGAAAGTAGTGTAGGTCAGAAGTGTAAAAAGTGGCCTGGTCTTTCAGGGTGTTTAAGCACTGGGGGCTGAGGTGGTTAAAAGATGATGGCAGGAGAACAACCAGCGCTGTACTGGAGTTATGCCAAGGATACAAGCTCGTATTTATCAAGCAGGTACGATTATATACCAAATCCTCCTCACTGGACACGGTCTTGATATCTTTATACCTTAAATGTGAGAATATGGATCCTTACTTGTGTCTTGTGACCTTGTTACTATGGATATGAGATCTTCTCAGTTCCTTCAGTTGTTATATATCTCACCAATACTAGGTGTGAACACTGCAGCACTGTTACCCAGGACTCATAGCCTGGCACATCTCAGTATGGGAGAAGATTCACATCAGTTGATAATGTGCACGTGAGATCTTGACGCCCACTCTCGAGAAACAACTGATGTATCTTCTCTAGGTGTATAAGCAGAAAAATTCATATTCTTGGTGCAAGTGAAAAAATGTACCAGCAATATGATCAGTGCTCCTTCTTGGCCCCATGATCCTGAGGGTCCAGCATCCATCTGTGTAGAACATGTGCAAGTCCACTTCTATTTGCATTGTCATCTTTGATGTTATCACACAGGAGATATCATCAGTAAGGTCTAATGAGACCCATCCCATAAGTAATAGACCCTAGTGGCAAGTGACTGGCTCCAAAGCAGGGGGTGTAGCTACCATGGAGGCAGAGGAAGCGGCTTCTACGGGACCTGAACTCAGGAATGGGCCCAGAGAAGGACAAATAGATTTATTTTTCAGGGCACAGGGAGCGGTGAGCATGGTGCTTCTAGTCCTAGCACTGATATTACTCACCGCTCCCTGCACTGCAGTAAGTCCTGGCAGCACACTTCTTCAAGATGGGACGTTCTATGCGTAGGAGCGCACTATGACCTGACTCTGTGAGATGTCAGGCCACAGTTAGTGCGTGCCTAGATGCAGGAAGAGCAGAGGCGGCCGCAGAAGAAGCGAGGCAAGTGTTTTGTTTTTTGGTCCAGTCTGAGGTCTGAATTAAGGTCCAAAAATTTTGTGGGCACATTCAATTCTGGTTACGTCACTGCTTCAAAGTCACCTCCAGAGCTGGAACTAACACTTTGAATGGAACAGGTCTGTGTGGCCATGCAGGGATACTGCAGCTTAGCTCCCATTTACATCAATGTGAGGTGAGCTGCAGTACCCCGGTATGGCCACTACACTTTGAACAGCGCTGTGCTTCCTGCTGCATTGAAGAACTAGTCTCAGCGCCGGAGGTTGAGGGAACAGCTGATCGGTGGGGTGTCAGACCCTCACAATTCAGATATTAATGACCTATCCTGAGGATAGATAATCAATATCAGGAGCCTGGAAATTCTCTTTAAAGGACACATTTGTACCTACAGATTTGTACCTGTGAAACTGCCTGGCCGGTTACATATGTGCTTGGCAGCTGAAGGCATCTGTGTTGGTCCCATGTTCATATGTGCCCGCATTGCTGAGAAAAACTGATGTTTTAATATATGCAAATGAGCCTCTAGGAGCAACAAGGGCGTTGCCGTTACACCTAGAGGCTCTGCTCTCTCTGCAACTGCAGCGCCCTCTCTGCTTTGATTGACAGGACCAGGCAGTGTAAGTTTGATCATGCTTGGCGCTGTCAATCAAAGGGCAAAGGATGCAGCAGTTGTAGAGAAAGCTGAGCCTCTAGGTGTAACAGTAACGCCCTCGTTGCTTCTAAAGACTAATTTGCATATATTAAACTTCATTTTTCTCAGCAATGTGGGCACATATGAACCTGGGACCAACACAGATGCCTTCAGCTGCCAAGCGCACATGTAACAGGTCAGCCAGTGTCATAGGGACAAAACTGCTGACAGGTGCCCTTTAAGCCGTAGCTGTAATGGCAGCAGATGTTCAGTTTTCCTGCAGTGCCACCACAGGCGAAAAACGGTATTACATAGTTTCCATTAAAATCAATAGGCTATACTTGTACATATGACGGATCTTCCAGAGATAGAGTGTGAGTGGCTGGGTAATAACCGAGGGTCCTGAACGGACAAGCCCCCTCTTGTAAACTCTAAAACACGGGAAGTTCAGACAATTCTTTTAACAACCTGATAGAAGAAATCACTTCCTGAGCAGTTATCTGAGCAATTCCTCAGCGTAAGTTTGAGCTGAACCTACCATTTAATCGGCCGGGTCGCTCCGTCAGTCATACAGGTTTACGGTATGTATGTAATTAATGAATCTAATTACTAGGAGAAAACAGTCACATCAAAAAGCACCTGCTTAATTGTTAACAGACCTCCAACAGACCAGTGCAGCCTTGACCCAATTCAACATATATTACTTTTACCATGGGATGAATCATTCTCCTTGATCTTGGAGGTAGGTCTTAGATGTGCAGCTCTAAAATCGCAAAGAAACAGAGACAATAAGAATAAAAAATGGCGTCATAGGTATTAAAAATGGATTAAAGTAGCCCGGCTTTCACAAATGCAAACTAACCTATGTCCATTGGGGTTGAAAACCTAGCAGGGGAGGTGAGATGTAAGTGGTCAGCAGGAGTCTCAGGTTCTGGCTGCAATATCATTACTTATCTTTTCTGCAAAAACTAGTGTAGAGCTGGGACATTAGGCTCGTCATTTCTTAAAGGAACACTCCAGGAACTGTGTTATGCCTGTGAGTTATAACCTTCCTTCTGATCCTCAGCACTGAGGGAGTGGAGCATGACAAAAAGGAGGGGGGCTAATGGATTTACTGATCGAGAATATTCTTAAAGGGGTTGTCTCACCTCAAACATCCTAGTGATATGCCCCCAATGCCTGATAGGTGTGGGTCCCACCTCTGGGACCTGCATCTATCCGCAAAGTGACGGAGGACGCACCGCACATGCGCGGCCGCCCTTCATTCATTCCTATGGGAGCGCCGAAAATAGCCGAACGGCGTGCTGGACTAATTTCAGTATTCCCATTGATATGAATGAGAAGTGCACCGCGCATGCGTGGCCAACGCTCCATTCACTTCTATGGGGCTAATGGAAATAGCCGAGCCATTGCTTGTCTATTTTCGGCACTCCCAGCGGAGTGAATGGAAGGTGGTCATGCATGTGCGGTGAGCCCTCCTTCACTTTGCGGGCTCTGTTCTAAAGATAGAAGCTGGTTCCAGAGGTGGGACCCACACCTAGTAGACATTGGGGGCATATCCTAGAGATATACTCCTAATGTCTGAGGTGAGACAACCCCTTTAAAGGGATTCTCCATTTCATAATGATTTTGTTTTTTATCTGTCCAGAGCACCCAAAATACCTTAAATGTTTGCACTTGTTTTTCATGTCACCGCTTTCTTTCCCCTTAGCATCACTTCATCTTGGCAGGATGTTTAAGTGTAGAACTTCCTGTTCTCATCAGCTTCCTGTTGGGGTTTGCTAACCAATCCCAGCATGCTTTGCTGTGTAATGTTTCTCAGGGCTTGCTTCACCTTCCACACTGTTCTCTCTGCAGTAGTCACTCTTCCTACACCTTCCCTCTACATGTTAGCTAGGAAAAGACATCAGCAGTAGCAGTTCCTTTCCCTGTTCTCAGCTTCACTGCATCCTGGCAAGATGTTTACATGCAGAACTTCCTGTTTTAATCAGCTTCCTGTTTCTAACTAATCCCAGCATGCTTTGCTGTGTAATGTTTCTCGGGGTTTGCTCCACCTTCAACACTGTAAAGCAGTCGTCAGAAGTGGGACGACTGGAGCGTAGTGCTCAAAAAAACTGTTGAGTATCCAATCCATTTGTTATTTAAGGACATTTACAGGGGTTGACAGAGTATTTATGTAACTCGGACAACCCCTTTAATGAAGCACTCCCACAAGTATTTTTATTCTCTGACCTGTTAGGAAGGTACATGATGTAAACTGTAGTGAAGGTAATTTTCTTGCCAGTGACTGTATTTGTGAGTTATAACCTTCCTTCTGATCCTCAGCTCTGTCATGCCACCAGTATGTACTCAAATAACACAGCATCTTGTGTGTGAACAGGTTGCCAGGTTCTCTATGTATTCCTGAGGGAGCCTTAATGTCAGTCTCATAGGAATGAATAGAGAAGTAACTGACTTCCTGTCCTGTGTTGGTTGGAAATCAGAGTGTTGGTCACATGACACAGCTGAGGATTAGAAGGGAGGTTATAACTCACAACTATAGTCACTGGTAAAAAGATTACCTTCACTACAGATTACATCATGTACCTTTTTACCAGGTCAGAGAATAAAATATTTTGTGGGAGTGCTTCTGTGCTTCTTTAAGATGCAGATGACACAGACAGGTAGCATAATTTATTATAGATTATTGAATAGATTTATCAAAATTGCTGTTTTGGTTACCAATAGCAACCAATCAGATTTCACGTTTCTTTTTTCAGAACTCCTTTGGAAAATAAAAGGTGGAATCTAATTGGTTGCTATGGACAACTAAGCCCGTTTTCCTTTACACCACCTTTGATAAATCTCCATTATGTTTTTTTAGTACATTATATCAGGTTTTATTTATGACATTACTTTTCCAGGTTGCGTATATATTCAGCTCTACACATCTTGTAGACGGCCGGCACCCCTCGCTTTAGGTTGAGCCTGACCCACTTTGTCTTTCAGCTCTTATATTAATGGTGACCTATTTAAGCCGGCATGATACATCGAAAAATACGTGAACATCATGAACGTGAATTGCACCTTGACGTCTGTCTCCTGCTTATATAATGTACGGTTATAGAGAGTGAACCCTCAGGGGAAGAGGTCTCAAGTTATTACTATAATAATAATGACACCACCTGGAGGGCTCACGTGACGTGCTGCCATATGCCCACAACTCTTTCTAATAATTGTGTCACATGACCTCCTTCCGCGCCGATTAATTGGTAGAAGACAGCTGACCCCTTATGTTTATTAGGTGTGGAGCTTTTTATTTTGGTGGGGGAAGTTTAGTATTATATCTGGTCTGAGGAGGCGGAGCATGACACAAAGGGAGAGATTTATCAAAACTAGAATAAAGGAAAACTGGTTGAGTTATTCATAGCAACCAATCAGATTCCACCTTTCATTTTTCAGAGCTCCTTTGGAAAATAAAAAGATCAATTTGATTGGTTGCTATGGGAAACTATGCCAGTTTACCTTTACACCCGTTTTAATAAATCATCCCCCTAAATCTGTGTCATTCTCCACCTCCTCTCAGAAAAACTGTGTAAAATGAAAACCTAGCGTTGCCCATAGCAACCAATCACAGCGCAGCTTTCATTTTTAAAGAGAAGAACAGGGAATAAAAGCTGTGCTGTGATTGGTTTCAAGAGAAGAACAGGGAATAAAAAAGCTGTGCTGTGATTGGTATCAAGAGAAGAGCACGGAATAAAAGCTGCACTGTGATTGGTTTTAAGAGAAGAGCAGGGAATAAAAGCTGCACTGTGATTGGTTTCAAGAGAAGAGCACGGAATAAAAGCTGCACTGTGATTGGTTTTAAGAGAAGAGCAGGGAATAAAAGCTGTACTGTGATTGGTTTCAAGAGAAGAGCAGGGAATAAAAGCTGCACTGTGATTGGTTGCTATGAGCAACACTCAGCTCTCCTTTTAGACAGTTTTCATCTCCCCGATCAGTTTCACCATGACGGTTCCTTTGATATTATAACCTGATACTCGTGTGAAATGGTATAAGAGGGAGGTGCAATAGGAAAGGGGGACTATTACATCCCAAATTTGTCCTCAGCTTACCAGCCAGTCATGAAAAGAGGTCCAGTCCCGCTCAGGACTTTAGCTTACTATTGCATGGTGACCCTAATACTATATAGTCCAAGAAAATGTTCTGTTTCTGAGATGAAACTGGACCTCTTCTTCATACTAGCGATTTTTTGGCAGAGATTTGCAAAGAATTTGGCAATACCACATAAAAGTGTGAATAAAGACCAAATATGAGGAGGTGAATGAAAGCAACACAGAGGAGGAGATTTATCAAACTGGTGTAAAGTAGAACTGGCTGAGTTGCCAATAGCAACCAATCAGATTTCACAATTTAATTTTTCACAGCTCCTTTGGGAAATGAAAGGTGGATTCTGATTGGTTGCCATAGGCAACTAAGACAGTTTTCCTTTGCACTAGTTCTGATAAATCTCCCCCAGGGATCGTAGGGGGGGGGGGGGGGGGCACAAACTTTACTTCTATAGTAATGACTATCACACAGAGGTCGTGGTGGCAGGGGGGGCGCTTTCCATTGGCGTCATATAAATTACATTATGTATATTTCTATATAAGGGCCAATGCATCTAAGAGTATAGGAATACATCTCCTGCCGAAGACAAAAATGACAAGATGATTATCCTAAGCTGTTTTACAGAATCTCATTTGAACAAATAACTTTCTTTAGATGCAGACATTTACATCTCACCTGAAATGATCTTTCCTGCTTGAGGTATCACAAGCTGAATCTGGAGGGGAAGAAAAGCTAAAACACTTCCACCTCCTTAAAGGGCATCTGTCAGCAGTTTTGTACCTATGACACTGGCTGACCTGTTACATGTGCACTTGGCAGCGGAAGGCATCTGTGTTGGTCCCATGTTCATATGTGTCCGTATTGCGGAGAAAAATTTGGGGGCGTTGTTACACCTAGAGGCTCTGTTCTCTCTGCAACTGCTGCGCCCTCTGCACTTTAATTGACAGGATGGTATTAACATCATCACATATGGCCCTGTAAAAGTGCAAAAGGAGCCGCAGATGCAGAGAGAGAGCAGAGCCTCTAGGTGTAATGGCAACTCCCCCGTTGCTCTTACAGGCTCATTTGCATATATTAAAACATCATTTTTCTCAGCAATGTGGACACATATGAACACGGGACCAACACTGATGCCTTCAGCTGCCAAGCACACATGTAACAGGTCAGCCAGTTTTTTAGGTACAAATCTGCTGACAGATGCCCTTTAAACGGAGGGATGGTTTTCTGACTATGTGGATATCAGTCATTCCATGTATTCTACTTCCTGTCTTGTCTCTGTAACTTCCTCTTTGTTTGCACTTTTTTAGCATTGATCAGTGTGATGGAGTCCCTACAGGGAGTTGTCTCTGGCCGCAGTGATGGTCTGACTGAGAGAGTTAAAGGTGTTGTGGAGCGATTTATATTGATGCCTGTTTGAAGCAGTTTCTCTTTGTGGGATTAAACAAAGCTTCCGACTTTCTGCCTCCTTCCTATTGAGATGTCTCTTCCAGACAGCAGTGTGCATTATGACATGACACTTTCCGTGTATCTACAGCAGCCCACATCACTAAGCACAGAGAGGTTTTATGGAGCTGCTTCCAAAGATCATTAAATTGGCATAAACTTCAAATGTGCAAAATACAGAACCTGATTCACACATTAAATGCTGAAGTCCTTGTGTTAGTTTAAGGCGTTTACAATCTAGAACTGAACCTTAAAGAGGTTCTCCAGCACTTTTATATTGATGACCTATGCATGGGATAGGCCACGAATATCTGCTCAGGAGGGTCTGACATCCCGCACCTCTGCCGATCAACTGTACCAGAACTAAACAGCGCTATTCATTGTGTAGTGGTCAGAGCTGGTTACTGCAGTGTTGCTCCCACTGAAGTGAATGCGAAGGACCATCTGATCGGGGGGGGGGAGTTGTTCAGACCCCTGCTGATCAGATATCGATGGCCTATCCTGAGGATAGGCCATCAATATAAACAGACTGCACAACCTATATCCTATTTTTCTAATCTGTTTTTATGTTCTGAATGTAGATTTTTTTAAATTCTGTTTTCTAAACATGATTACGGGGGTGGCTATCTTGCCCGAGCTGTTTAGAGATGTTCTTTACCAGCAGACACCATGGGCCCTAGACTCAATGGACAGGAGCTGACTCATTGACTCATGACCTTTCCTGACGTCATTGTACAGGGAAGGGGAGTAAATAAGCTGTGATTACCACCTATTGTGAATGGTGGATCCCATGTTATCTATTTATATAGGTGATATCTGTCGTTCTAATCCCGCCTGTAATGATAAGGAGATGACTGCTCAGAAGAGATCTGCACAGACCAAGGAGTGGCGCAGATTATTGGGCTTAGTGACCAGTGTAAAAATGGCAGAATTTTTGGATTTTTTTTTCTGAAAATATAGATTGTCACATGAAAGAGTAAAAGTAAGCAAAAATTCAATAAAAATGTTTTACATAAAAATATGATTTAAACAATAATAGGTCATTTTCCTATGACACAGATCACTTCTTCCAACCTCGTCTCTCCTACCTCTCTACTCTTCTCCCTTTGGATCTGCCAAGATAATCCACTTGTCCAGGGAGAACGATCATTTCAGGTGTGGGAACCCTCACTGAAAAATAGAGGGCATCATCAAACCATTAGTGAGGAACACAACAAGTTATCTACAGGACACCACACATTGGCGTTTTAGTTTCCATTTGTGAGATCCGTTCAGGGCTCTCACAAGCGGTCCAAAACGGATCAGTTTTGCCCTAATGCATTCTGAATGGATAAGGATCCGCTCAGAATGCATCAGTTTGCCTCCATTTTGTCTCCATTCCGCTTTGGAGGCGGACACCAAAACACTGCTTGCAGCGTTTTGGTGTCCGTCTGATGAAACTAAGCCAAACGGATCTGTCCTGGCACAGAATGTAAGTCAATGGGGACGGACCCGTTTTCTCTGACACAATCTGGCACAATAGAAAACGGATCCGTCCCCTATTGACTTTAAATGATGTTCAAGACGGATTGGCTATGTTAAAGAAAATACAAACTGATCCGTTCTGAACGGATGCAGACGGTTGCATTACCTGAACGGATCCGTCTGTGCAGATCCATGACGGATCCACACCAAACGCTAGTGTGTAAGTAGCCTTATTGAACAAACTGTCAACCATAGATCCCCTCCCTAAAGGCACAATCTTGGCAACTATGGATGTGGAAGCCTTGTATTCGATTATCCCGCACAATGATGGATTAACTGCTTGCCGAGTATACTTGGAGGCGAATGGGATCGTCTCAGAGTCTGTACTACAACTGACTAAATTCATCTTCACCCATAACTATTTCTCTTTTGACAAGGAGATATATTTACAGTGCACTGGGACCGCCATGGGCAGTAAAATGGCACCGCAATATGCAAATCTCTTCATGGCAAAACTGGAAAATTACTTTTTGCTATCCTGCCCCAAAAAACCTTTTGCCTACTTCCGTTTCATTAATGACATCCTAATAATCTGGACCGACTCTGAACATGAACTGATAACATTTCATGAACAATTCAACAAATTTCATCCCACCATAAACCTGACCCTCAACTATTCACACACAGAAGTCGGCTTTCTGGACACCACCATAAAACTTCAAGACGGCTCAATACAGACATCCCTGTATCGAAAACCTATTGATCAGCCTACATACCTCAAATGGGACAGCTTCCACCCCAAACATATTAAAAAGTCCATCATCTATAGTCAAGCCGTCAGATATAACCGAATCTGTTCCAGCCCATCAGACAGGGATGAGCATTTACAATATCTGAAAAGGACATTTTTACACCAGGGCTATCATCCTGCTTCAATTGAGGATCAGATCACAGGAGCCACCAAGATCCCCAGAAGTCAACTTCTCCAATACAATGAAAAGAAACAGAACCAGCGTGTACCTCTGGTTGTGACCTACAACCCACAACTAGAGGTACTGAGGAAAACTGACAAAAAATTACATCATGTCCTACGTAAGGATGAACGACTAAAAACAATCTTCCCAGATCCCCCGCTTACTAACTTAATCACAACCTCAGATCAAGTTCAAGGCCATCTACCACAGAAAAAGGAACCTATCCCTGTAATATAGGAAGATGCAAAACGTGTTCCCTTATAATGACAACAGATAGGATCCGGATCCCCAACACACAGCAGGACTGTCACAGGGCGCCGGCTTTGCGCTCCTTCCCTTCGGTGCCACCGGCGCCCTGCGATAACTTCGGAGCAAGGACATGCGCTGCATCCTCGTCTCCAGGGCAACGGGGGGCGGAGAGGACCCAGCCGCGCACGCCTCCTTAGCGTGGTCGGTGTCCTCCGCTCCTATCGTTTCGGCGAAAAGTCTGAGTGCCGAACTGGGCACTCGGCGCTCAGCAGTATGCAGGGGGATGAGCCATGTGACGCTGGCCACGTCACATGTCTCCTTCTCTCCCTTATTTAACAGGCAGCCTGCTGGCCACAGGTTGCCTGTGATTAAGGTCCTATACCATGTGTATTTTCCCTTTGACTAGGTATTTGTATTTTGGCTTGTTATTTGACTTCGTCTTTCACTTGCTCCTTTTGTACTGTTGCTTCTCCTGTTATTTGACTTCTGCTAGACTTGTCCATGCCTGCTCCTTTTGTCCTACTTGCTTCTCCAGGTATTTACTCTCGGTTTGTTCATCGACGCTGCTTCTGCTTGCTCCCTGGTACCGCCTTGGCCTCCTGGTTTTGATCTTGATAGTACGACCTCTCTTTGTTTGTCCGTTTGTTTGTCTCTCCACACTTACTCAGGTTAGGGATCACCGCCCAGTTGCGCTCCGTTACCTAGGATGGGTAAGTGCAAGTAGGCAGGGACAGAGGTGTGGGTGGAGTCAGTTTGCACCTTTCCCATCCCCCTTCCGTGACAAGGACTATAAGATCCCTGGGACATTCACATGTTCTACATCTAATGTTGTTTATCTGATTCTCTGCACTAAATGTCCTGTTGGGGGCCTCTACGTTGGAGAAACGGGACAGAAACTCAATGCAAGGATGAGGTCCCACCACCACACAATTAAAGAGAAGAAGCTACACTTTCCTGTGGCTAAGCATTTCTGTAGCCCAGGACACAATGAAGAACACATAAAAGTTCTCATATTAAAAGGTAACTTCAAATCCCAAAGAGCTAGAAGAATTTGGGAATACAAATTTATAACACTGCTTGACACTTTGAACACTGGACTGAATTTAAACCCTGGGATTTATGACACACTACAAAATCTAAAGACATAGTCGGGAAACCAGGTCTCTGAGATAACATCAATTTAGAGACCATAAAACTTTCACCCCCCTTATCTGTAAGATAATTAAGGACTCATTCTCAAGATCTTTGATATGTTGTTCTGTTATTTTTCAAATATCCATTCATGCCCCCATGTCTCTGTTCTTATTGTATATATATATTGCTGTTTCTTCATATAGTCTTGTAGTACGCCTGATCTAGGGACTGGTGATGTCTCGAAAGCTCATTACTTCTATTTTTGTTAGCCATTAAAAGGTATCTAACCTTCAATACTCTTCTTTTGTTTCTCTTAATGAGAGCACTAAACTAGTTTTCTATTGGCTAACACGGTACCAGACTTTTTCCTTTGTCTTTTGTCCACTTGTCCTGCAATGTTCCGACATTAAATGGTTGTTAATACAGTCCAAATGATATCATAACCATCAGAAACAAGGCAGGGTCAGAAATTATCCTGATAGATCCAAAGAGACAGACTATAAAATATGTCATCCACAAGAAGCCAATAATTTAATCCCCGGCTATTATTTCCAGCAGCTGATATCAGCGGCTTGTGCTTCTGCAAAATTACTTCATGCCAAGACAGAGGTAAGAGGACGCAGCAGAGTCGGGGGGGAGGGGTACGATGATGATATCCATGTTGTAGAGCAGGGGTGCACAACCTTTTCTGATTTAGGGCCTCATTGTTGGACTGAACCAATCCCAAGGGCCAAAAGTAAAATTAAGGGGTAGTACCAACTGAAATACTGTATTTATGGTATATTAAACGTACAATATATACCATAAATGTCTGGTTACACTTCCAGGGCTCCCATCTAATGATAAAAAACTGGAAGAAAAAAAAACATGTGAGCAGTCACAAGACATAGACGTATATCATACCTCCCAACTTTTGAAAATCGCAAAGAGGGACAATATATGCCGGAACACATGGTGGCAATTTTTTTCATACTAGGCCACACCTCTGACTCCGCCCAAAGCATAATTACTGACTGTCACAACTGCAGCAGCTGGGGATCGGTTCGGCGAGTGTAAGTTCCTTTATTTATTTACAGCATGTGAAGCCCCAGGACAATTTTCCTTTTTCTTGCACTTCAATATCCATTTGAATATTAGCACATAAATCATCAGATTATTTATTTTAAGGTCCAAATTTCACAAAAATAATGACGTTATAGTCTAATATACAGGTAGAAACCATACAGACACTTTAGTAAGGAGTCATTTAGTAAATGTATTAACACACATTTATGTATTAATGCCCCAGGTCAAAAAGAGGGACATTTATGGGTCAAAAAGGGACTGAGGGACTAGGGTCAAAAAGAGGGACACTTGGGAGGCAATATTATGTCTGTTACCATATGGTTGGTGGCCACACAGGATGGCATCAGGGACGGCATGTGGCCTCCGGACCACAAGTTGTGCACCTCTGTTGTAGAGGAAGTGGAAAGAGGGGATTTGGGGCGCATTAAGCTGCATCAAATTTATTATATCTTTTCTTTGGTTCTCACGCTCCCAACGATAAGGTACAGCAATAAAGAGGTTTTCCGAGACTTTTATACTGATGATCTATCCTTTTGATTTTAGCAGGGTTTCCATCTCTCCTGGGATGTCCAAGAGACTCTCGACAAATTGGTGGACCTCTGGGAAGAATGGGCTATTCTCCCACATTGATGCCTTTTCTGATTGCTTGCAATTCTGGCTCTGCCCACCAGGGGGTGATAAATAGGCTGGTGATGGTCGAGCCTGAGGTCCTAAAGTAGGGGTGCTGCTGGTGAAGACTGGGGTGTTGGGATCTGATAGCTTAGGTTTTATGCCACGCAGAAAGACATAACCTCCCATCTCTGATGTCGTCCTGTAGAGTTCACGCGCACTTCTCTTGGTTTACAGAAGGTTGGGGGGTATTTGGGAAGTGGCCAATCTAATAAGAGGAGCACCGAATCCAAGCTGAAGTAGTCAAGATCTTGAAAGGGATTGTATGATTCAGTGCATGCGCAGTTCGGATCTCAGCAGGCATGGGACTACAGGGCAAGGAAGGAAGACGGTGAGGATGCCTGGCCCTGTCAGTGACCAAGTGGAAAAGGCAGTGGTTAAGGGGCTCCGAGGGGCTAGTCCTGCCCCTTGCTACTCCAAACACCTCATTAACTTATCTAATAAATTTCACTACAATGGGCCCACCAATTTCCGATATAGAGTGATCATTTAAGGAGGAGCCGTCCCCTCTCCTGACATGTCAGTTTTAGTAACTACTTGCATTTCCCATGTAATAACAATTCTGGAGTATCTATTCTTATGACTCTATGTTGTCCCATTCCCTTATTATTCCTGCTAGAAGTTATGAATGAATTACTAGCAGTTTACAATAAAGGTCCAGGTGGGAGTCACCAGTTGGGGGCGTGTCCCTGCACATTGTGACATTGGCAGTACTGATTGGATAATGTCAGACTTTGCAGAAACACACATCCAACTGGTAGCACACATCTGGATCTTCATTGCAACCTGCTAGTAATTCATTCATAGCTTGCCGGAATAATAGCTAGAATAGGAAAACATAGAGTCAGAAATTTAGATGCTGCAGAACTGTTATTACATGGGGAATGCAAGTAGTTACCAAGACTATATGTCAGGTGACTCTGATCAACCCTAACAGGCAGTATTGTTGGTTTAATAAGGTTGACCCTGCTGACAGATGCTCTTTAATCTCATACAGCCCCTATACATGTTTGGTGTTGTCCCTGACGAAGGGACCGATACGACCTCGAAACGCGCTGCTTTTATACTAATAAAACGTTCACATTTCAAGCCATCAGAGTCTGGAGATTGTGCCGCATTGAAGCCCCCTCTTCTCTTACCATTGTCTGTACACCATATGTATGATGCCATTTCTTGATGTCTGAGCATTCACCATGTACATGTTACAAACGATTCCCCTCTCACGTAAATAGACTGAAATACGAGTTCACATGTGAGAACGCTGACATTATGGGCACAACTTGGCATCTGAAAATAGAGCCTCGGAGCGCTCAGAGGGGATTTTTATATTATTAATGGGGACAGTGAAATATCAAAGAAATATCTGCCCCTCCAGCATTTTCAGATAGGAAGGGGGTCAGAAATTCAATGATCTGTAATTTTCGCTGCAACGAAAAGGAAAGGGAGAGTAATGAGATGCTTCTAATTAGGTATGTGACGTGTTCAGATCTAGAGCATATGGTTTTCAATATATTTCCCCAGAGGACTTCATCTTGTTTGCCTGCGGTCATTAGACCTTGTAAAACCAATTTCTGCTGCCTTGTGTCTGGCTGAGAGGGATACCAAAAAAGTCTGTATGTGTTTTGGTCACAAGACACAGCTGAGAATCAGAAGGGAGGTTATAACTCACAAATACAGTCACTGGTAAAACGATTACTGTCACGCTCATATGTGGGAGGAAAACACCACACCGAGCATAGGAGGGAAAGGGGATCCCCGAATAAGGCCTGGAAACTAGGGAAGGAAGATGGACACCTCCTAGAGAAAACCCTAACTCCAGTCCTGACAGACTACCAGTATGAACAGGCCCCAAAGGTAGGCAAGTTCATACACTGGATACCTAGAATCCTATCTCACCCTATAGGACCCTGGAACTAATGTCAGGACTGAGTCTACCTGTTCCTCCAAAGGGAAGGACGAACAGGAGTATCCCTCAGGCCTAATGACAAACAACAGGGAAAGGCAACACACACACATATATATATATATATAAACAAAATACAAAAGGGAAAGGAAACACTTATCTTCAATGAAGCTTTGGTAGCACCAGGAACTCAGCTGAGAACCAAACACAAGCTAACCACAAGTCCAACAGAAGCTATAAACCGCATAGTGGGTGAAACAACTATAAATAGAGAAGTTAAAATTACCCTAATAGCCACACCTGGGGAAAGAAGACGTGGCAAGCACCAGAAACAACACAGACGTCATTTGATCCAAAAGGAAAACATGTCAGATCAAACCACGTGTTGCCAGTCTCACAGATCTCCGGCCACCTGTCGCGGGAACATCCGTATGTCTCGGTACGTCTGTGACAATTACCTTCATTACAGTTTACATCATTTACCTTTCTAACAGGTCAGAGAACAACGTTTTTTTGTGGGAGTGCTTCTTTAAGGAATTAAGGCTACCTTCACAATAGAGTTTTTTGCGGATCCGTCATGGATCTGCAAAAACGCTTCCGTTACAATAATACAACCGTATGGATCCGGTTGTATTATGTCTAATATAGTCGAGACGGATTCGTCATGAACTCCATTGAAAGTCAGATAAAACGGATCCGTCTCTCTCTCCGCATCTCAGGACGGACAGCAAAAAACGACAAGCAGCGTTTTGGTGTCCGCCTCAAGCGCGGAATGAAGACTGAACGGAGGCAAACTGATGCATTCTGAGCGGATCCTTTTCCATTCAGAATTTATTAGGGCAAAACTGATCCGTTCTGGACCGCTTGTGAGAGCCCTGAACGGATCTCACAAACGGAAAGCCAAAACGCCAGTGTGAAAGTAGCCTTAGAAGTATTTTATATAGTTTACTTTTATGTCCACATTTGCAGAAATTTATAGATCAAGCATTCTGTGCACAGGTACCTAAGACTATAACTGCTATGCAAAATTGTAACGCCACCAATTTCATGATTTGTCTACTGTAGCACTTCTGGAGCCCAAGGCATTCAGAAGAAGAAGAAGAAGACGGATAAAGGAAATCCTGCTCCTTATCCAATTCAATTGAGTCTATTACCATTTGTGCTTCTAAGGACAAGAAAACTGGATTGCAGTCGGGGGAAAAGAGCTGTAACATAATGTTCGAACAGACTCTCGTCACATACGTATAAATGGGCCCTATTGTAGCGCCTATCCTTCAGTCCTTTCAGTGCTCCGACTGTGTTATACTGGCAATAAATTTGCAAGGAAAAAAGATGATTCTCTAGAATGTGATTACTTTCTTTGCAAGGCAGAAGCGGATGGATAGGTCGGATCACTTGATGCTCGCTGGCAATTTTCAGAGCGCTTGTAGGCACGCGCTTCTCTCATTGGAGAAGAGGTTTTCAATTTAGTTGGGGTGATCTCGAGCTCCCAGGTGATTGTGCTGTCTTGAGAGACAACAGAAGCAAGGGACAGAAAAACACTATGTAGAAGGAGAACCTACCTAATCTATAAGTCATATGCTTCCGATATAACGGCAAATGCAAGTCTAGGAATAAGGAGCATATACATATGAAGAGGGGCAGGGTTCTAAGCTAAATGTGCCAGAATCCAGGATAGAGGGTTTTATTCATCCAATTTTGGGAGTGATTTTGTGTCTTCTTTATTCTTCACCTCACTTTCAGCTTTGCTGTGTAGACTAGATTGGGATCAGCAGAGTCATCCCATTATCAGTAGGGTGGGTAGGGAATGTAATGACTGTATGATGAGCTACTGGAGAGCAATGGGTCCATATATTGTACTCTTACAGGCACCCTCCTCGCTCTGGGCTGTCCCACACCTACAGGGGCAGCCCAGGAGGATGAGAGTGGTAGTTTTAAGCAAGCATGGTTGAACACACTGATCACAGTGGCAATCCTCACCCCGATACCCTTCTAAGTCCTGCACCGATAGAAGGGTGCGTCTTTTCTCCCCTTAGGGCGCACACTGGTGTTAAGGCTCCTGCCTGATGGTAGTTGGCGTGTCCTTGTTAAGTGTTTTGGCAGGCTGCAAGGCAGAATTGTAGATGCAGGTACGGTGTCCGGGGGATGTTGATGGAGGCAGTGACACGGTCAGTTGGTGCAAATAAATATGTCTCTCTTTACTAAAGTGCAGAATAGTAGGAGTAGTACATCCAACAGTATCAAGGCACAATTCCAACAGTTCACAGTGCAATTCTTTCCCGATAGCAATGTATGGATGGATAGCAGCAATGATGGGGGTTGTGGTACTCCTTCTTTCTGTCCTTCTAAAGTCTCTCTGTAGAACCTTAGGAATGCAAATGAGGTTCTTAGTAGATGTTTCTGTAGTTCCCAAGCTTAGGGGTTCAGATTTAAAATACGGCTGGCCAAACCGTCTCAAAGTATGGAAAGGCACATTATCAATGTCCCCCTTCACAGCAGCAAAGTTTGTCTCTGTCATAAACATGTACAATACGTTGCTATCTGACTCCAATGCAAAGCCTTGAAGATTCTGAACCTTCTAGTTTCTTTTCTCTCTGAAGCACTTTTGGTAGTAAAATAGCTTGCTTGAGTAGTTGTAGTCTCAGAGATAATGGTTCTCTGAAACTCCTGACTTGCTCTAAGAAGCTCACATAGCATAGGTCCTCTCTGTAGCATAGTCAGACTGGAACTCCCTCTAAGGGGTGGACTCAGGTCCATATCTTGGCAACCTAAAAGAATCTGAGTCATGGTTTTTAACCCTGACCCATCCATACAATACTACTGAGAAGGCAAATACAGCGCATAAAAACATTTCACTTAACCAGATAACAATATAACAATTAACCCTTTTGCGGTTTCCTGTTCTAAAGTACTGCGCATCTACATCTCTGATTTGCACCACTTTATTATGATATGAAGGGATTTCGTCTTGTTCGTCTCCTAATAAACTATTGTTGGCTGCTGTTTCTTTAAGATGCCATGCCCCTTTTTTTACTGACGGATCGGCACATCCTGCTCTACTTTTCTCCAAAATTTATTGTTTCAATTTTTTTCCTTTTATTCGTTAATGGAAACCCTGAACAAAAAAGAAGATAAAAGCCAATATTTACTACCCTGTGCCTTCTAATAAGACGGGCAGCATCTGGTTTCATAGTAAATTAGACACAAACAAGTGTGCAGAGAAGCGTGGCTGGTTTCCTTTTGTTAATTGTACTTTACTAGTCAATAACATCCACTCTCGCTGTCCGTGGTGCTGGACTGGAGACAGCACACTGCCCTGAGCTGCCGACTCTGGGGACTATGTTCCCCCCCCCCCCCTCCCTTCAGATGATTAAGGCTTTTTCCTTGTGTAGAGACGGACTTGTCTTCTCCATCAGACAGCCCTGTAGTTTGGGTAATTACTGAAAGGCATAGACCATCTGAAGGTAGAAATAGGAACATCTGGCTACGACGCTGCAGCAACAGACGGCTGAACAAAACTGCATCAACCCCCAACTTGTCTCCGGGTTCTGGATACAAAAATATTCACTGTTTACTCAAAATGAGCAGTGCAAATAAATTAACACTTGCATTCCTGATATTTAGTAGATCGCAATAAAAAAAAAAAAGGGTCAGTGGCTCTCTAATTATTCCAATAAACTACAGCTACCACCCACGATAGGCTGGGAGTTGCAGTTAGGCAATAGCTGGGGGCCATAAGTTGACCCACAATGTGTCCAGCTGATCAGGTCCATGTTCTCACATGCCTTATATATTTCATAAAATGCAATTTGGCACAACAGGAGAAAGATTGCAGATCATGGATGCAAAAGGTACAGGCACAGAGGTGAAACTCGAAGTTCCTGGGCCCCGATGCAAAAACCTGCGTCAGTGCACCCCACCTATCATGTGTCAATTATATTACCGGCGTCGTATCTCGGGGCCAGAAGGTATACATTTTTGGGCATTAAAAAAGAGCTTCAAGCTTATTTGAAACATCCGTAAGGAAAGATCTCAGAAGTGTCACAATGACTAGGTGTCGGTGATCGGTATGTGTACTGCTAGGATGGTCGACAAGAGTGTTGGCTATGAGATTGTGCCTGCCAGACAGCCGACAGGAGCCTAACCAGTGATCACAGGTTACAGTGATTGTTTTTTTTTTACTATGTATGTGTGTTGTCTGTCAATATACTTAATCACACTTAGTAAATATTTTATCACTTAGCCTGGTTAAGCCTATTGATTTTCAAATCTTTGAATTCACATTAAAACAACAGCCAATAGCTATGCCCCTGCACATGCACTCCGATTTCTGCTATCTTGACCTGGACTCACAATGAAAAACTGAAAATGTGCCAGACCAGTCCGTAGTGAAATACCTGGAAGTTGTACTGGTCTATAAGCGGATTTACACTGTGCCGATCACTTGTTAAGCATGAATATTCAAAAAGCTAATTTTTATCTTGAATATCGCCACTTTGAGAATTCACAAATATTTAGAATATAGTGCGATATATATGTTATATATCGAATATTCGTAATTTTTTCCATCTGAACACAGTATATTAAATATAGTGCTATATATTAATTTTTTTTAATATTCGTCATTTTTTTCCATCTGAAGTCATGATTCCTCCCTGCTTAAGTTGCTTGTGGGCCAATGACTCATTGGCCCACAAGCAAGAAGCAAGGAGGAATCATGTGTTCAGATGGAAAAAAGGCTGAATATTCTAAAAACGAATATATAGAACTATATTCTATAGTGCTATATATTCATTTTTGACCCACACCTGTATTGATCACGTAATAATTGCATATTACGCGATCATTACTTTGCCGATTTTCGAGTAAAAAAAAAAGAATTTAGAATATAACGAATATTCGAATTTACGAATATTCTACAAAATATTCGTGAAACATCACGAATTCGAATATGACCCCTGCCACTGATCACTACCAATCACCAACGCTCATTTACTGGGTAATCACATCTTTTATGCAGCCTTATACTGTAAATGTATGGGGATGAACAATCATATTAGCAATCATTCATCCCAATACTAAAGATACTTGCAGTGTAGAACAGTAACGAGCGCCAATCGACATGCTGTTAGAAATCTGCCCATGTTAAAGGACACTAACCATGGGTATACAATCTGCCAAGGATAGGAGGAGGGGGTTTTCTTCACAGTAATTGGATGGAGGAGGAATTAGGGGCATAACTGAAGGGTGCCCAATAACTTTGCTCCGACATAGGACAGGTCTTACAAATAGCATGCAATGTTTGGGGGGGGGGGGGGGGCACTGGTACATGCTTGGCATCAGGATCGAGAAGATTTGAGGCTGTGATCGATGTCATGGGGCTACTATGGTCAGTCTATGTGTGAACGTAAAACTTTTCCCATACAATATATATGATAGGAAGCAGCTTCCTCTTGGTCTAGAAACATCTTCCATCTCCTATGGGGACAGTGTTTCTGTGCCTGATGAGAAAACTCTAGTTCCTAGTGATTATAGCTCAAGTGCAATAATTATCATCAAAATATAATTGATGTTAATTGTGATAATTACTGTCTCAAGGTCAAACAGAGCCCATCATAGAATGTCTGCCAATGTAGCAGAGCCAAATGTGTCCTTTAAAGGGGTAATCCAATGATTAATGTAAAAAAGTTTAAATCAGACATCATATAGTACATGATAATCTCTTTCTAATAAAGCTAGAACCAGCCCTGTACCTCACATGGACCAAGAGATCTCCACATTCATTCCTCTGATAGATTCATTGCTCCAATTAATCTGCTAGACTTATTGCAAGCTGGCAGCTCACTGGGCACGTCTGTTCTCAGGGGGGCACGTCTGTTCTCAGGGGGGCACGTCTGTTCTCAGGGGGGCACCTCTGTTCTCAGGGGGGCACCTCTGTTCTCAGGGGGGCACGTCTGTTCTCAGGGGGGTACGTCTGTTCTCAGGGGGGCACGTCTATTCTCAGGGGGGCACGTCTGTTCTCAGGGGGGCACGTCTGTTCTCAGGGGGGCACGTCTGTTCTCAGGGGGGCACGTCTGTTCTCAGGGGGGCACCTCTGTTCTCAGGGGGGCACCTCTGTTCTCAGGGGGGTACGTCTGTTCTCAGGGGGGCACGTCTGTTCTCAGGGGGGCACGTCTGTTCTCAGGGGGACATGTCCTTTTTTTTGCTGCAGCTCGTGGCATGTGCGTCCATTTCTGTTAGGTGGACAGAAAAATAAGGAAAAGAACGAACAGCAGGAGGCGCTGTACAGATAGATTTCATTGAATAACTCGGTGGCTGTACAAAATGTTTTATTACATGGCGTTACAAAAGTATTCAGATCCAATATTTTTCATTGGACAACCCCTTTAACTGGAGACTAGGGCACTGGTTATTCGGGTAAGGCGGGGGGGACGGGACGCGGATGATGTTAACATGAAGGTAGTTGAACAGCACATCACAACAGCCAGAATGCCCCAAAAAATACTGCAATGCCCCCTGTGCCAACCACAATGCCGCTCATGCCAGCAACAAAGCCTTTCACTCCCCTTATATTAGTCACAGCGTGATTCATGTCTGCAACAATCCTACGCCGGCCACAATGCCTCCATGACATCCAAACCTCCCCCCCCCCCAATGGCAGCCATATTGCTCTGATGATTAACACAATATCCCTTATGCTCCAATGCCCTCCCGTCAGCCACGTTCTATCATTTCTCAAAACTCCTGAGATTATAAATACTGTACATAAATGATGCAAATAAATTAAATCTTGGAAGCTCTGATCACGTCACTAACAAAGAGCAAAAGTGACTACAGTAATATATACCGGAAACCGAATAGATAATCTTACCTAAACCCAGCTTGACATTAGAACGAGATGCCCCCTCCGGATATCGACACCCGATAACGTATGAAAACCACAAGGTCCGGCCGCAGCGAGAGAACATCTTGATAAGTAAGATAAGACCGAGACCTCTGTGCAATAACTTTTACAACCATATTCCTCCAAAGCAACAGTCTCTCCAGCTTTTGCATGACTACAACTCCCAGCATGCATTGACAAGCCTATGGCTGGGAGTTGCTGTTTTGTGACAGCTGGAGAGCTGCACAGGTTCAAGCTCACTGCTCTGTTGTATGATTCTAAGGACCTGTCTATTGACTCCTTCAAATGGGATTGTCTTCTGCTGGACCCATTGTTGAGTTCCTGAACCCATCGGAGGATCTGAGCGTGTGCGACCACCTCAGTGATGTTACCGAGGTGGACAGAGAAATAAGGAAAATAACAAACAGCAGGTGGCGCTTTACAGACAGATTTTACTAAATATTTAACTACATGCAGTTACAAAAGTGTTCAGATCCACCAGAGGACCCTCACATATTCTGGTGGGCCAACTGCCCAATGTAATATTGGTGGGCTAAGTATAGATTTCATCTAAGGAGCCATCAAGCGGTACGGCTGCTACACAGGGAGGAGGGAAAAGGCGCTCTCTATTATTGTACTAAATGGGGTGAAATCTATATTTTTTAGCATTGCGGCTGATGTCGTTGCTTTCCTCTTCTTCACATTTCTATTGGCGCCGTGCGTCTGCTCAGGCTTGTGATGTATAAGCTCCTGAGCGTCTTCTCATGTGCTCAGAAGAAAAATGACCTTTTTCACTTTTTGTTCTTGAACTACAGAAAATATGAGTCTTAATATAAAGATAGAATCCGCTCTGGTAAAAAGTTACCGAGCGCCCTTTAGAGATTCTGCTAACAAGACGGATGGCGACCCCCACATCTTCTAATATACTCTGGTCTCATCCTGCAATCAGTTTCCGGCAATGAATAAAGAAGAACCGCACTTGTGATCACAGATCCGCTTTTTAGCAATCCATTTCAAACAGTGGAGATAACGCTCTGCAGAGATGTGAGACATGCCTGGATTTTATATACAGTATATATATATATATATATATTTTAACCTGTCATCTTTTCATGGTCGTCAGAATAAGATTAAAGCATGAATTATCAAGAACTATAATACGGGCCCATAAACCGATTTCCAGTGTCAACCAATAGAAACCTATTGAACGGACATTTAATAGACTCAATATCAGAGTTCAGTTGTGGGGTAATAGTTCTGCTTAAAGGGGTTGTCCCAAGATTAATGTAAAACATGAAAATCAGGCATCATATAGTACATGACAAGCTCTTTCTAACAAAGCTAGAACCAGCCCTGCACCTCACATGGATCCAGAGATCTCCCCGTTCATTGCTCCGCTAGATTTATATCAAGATGGCAAATTAGGGGCGTGTCCTTTCTCAGGAGGTGTGTTCCTCCTGCCGCAGCTCTCTCTCCACCACAGCTCAGGGGCGTGTCCTTTCTCAGGAGGTGTGTTCCTCCTGCCGCAGCTCTCTCTCCACCACAGCTCAGGGGCGTGTCCTTTCTCAGGAGGTGTGTTCCTCCTGCCGCAGCTCTCTCCCCGCCACAGCTCAGGGGTGTGTCCTTTCTGCTGCAGCTCGCTCTCTATTAGAGATGAGCGACGCAAACTTCGGATGCTACATCTGAAGCCGTTTCGCTAAAAAAAATTGTTATAATACTGTACGCAGATTAGTCTCTGTACAGTATTAGAATGTATGGGCTCCGATGAGCCGCAGTAAGGCTACTTTCACACTAGCGTTTTTCTTTTCCGGCATAGAATTCCGTCACAGGGGCTCTATACCAAAAAAGAACTGATCAGGCATATCCCCATGCATTCTGAATGGAGAGTAATCCGTTCAGGATGCATCAGGATGTCTTCAGTTCAGTCATCTTGACTGATCAGGCAAAAGAGAAAACCGCAGCATGCTACGGTTTTATCTCCGGCGGAAAAAACTGAAGGCTTGCCTGAATGCCGGATCCGGAATTTTTTTACATAGGAATGTATTAGTGCCATTCAAAATACCGGAATGCCGGATCCGTCCTTCCGGTCTGCGCATGCGCAGACCTTTAAAAATGAGAAAAAAATAAATACCGGATCCGCTTTGCCTGATGACACTGGAAAAACGGATCCGGTATTGCAATGCATTTTTCTGACTGATCAGGCATTTTTCTGACTGATCAGGATCCTGATCAGTCAGAAAAAATGACATGCGTTTGCATACAGTTTGCCTGATCAGGCAGGCAGTTCAGGCAACGGAACTGCCTGCCGGAATCAAACAACGCAAGTGTGAAAGTACCCTAAGTTATTCACAAAGTCGCGTGCAACTTTGTTGAATAACTTCGGTAATTGATTATTACAGTGAAAAACCTTACAAAAAGGGGGGTATTAGACACAAGTATCCTTACCTCTAGAGCCCAGGTCCAACGCAGTCCCAGAGCCCATATTTGCCCTATTAACTAAAGTGGCCCATTATACCCTTAATATGTAATAGCGCCATGTCTGTGATCAGGGAAACTGCATTTCTTCATCAGTGCATGGGCGGGTTTGTGTTGTTTTCTTGCAATTACACAGAAAATTACTGTTCAAAATAATTAGATATGAAAGGCGGATATCAAAGAATAGATTTCTCAGCAGGTAACCTGCCAGGAGAGAAGGTGAGCGGAGGAAAGGGGGGGATGGGGGGTCTAATACGTAAGATTAATTTAAAAGAAGCCATCTTTTCACTCAGATAGATATCTGATCTAATTTTCTGTGACAGTCTTTCCACCCGCTACATACCTGGTACCTGGAAACACGCACTGTGTATGTATGGACTTATCATGGTCCTAAAGATGGGAACCATGATTTTTAACTGCTTTAGACTAGATATGGTGTGAGAAGGGTGGAATAGTGCCCAGAGCCCTTGTTTCCTAGAGGACGCTACCCCAGGAGCAAACTGAGGACTCATGCACACGACTGCATGTATTTTGCGGTCCGCAAAAAAATGGATGACATCCGTGTTACATCTGTATTGTATCCGGTTTTTTTTTGTGTGGATCCATTGTAATAATGCCTGTCCTTGTCCGCAGGATTTGCGGACATACGGATACGGTAAGCACACTGAGTCATTTCCGGTTTTTTTTCAGACCCATCGAAGTGAACAGTTCCGCATACGGGCTGCAAAAAAATTGAATGGACACGGAAAAAAATACGTTTGTGTGCATGAGCCCTGAAGGTGGAGATTAGAGATGAGCTAATCGAATCCCACGAAGTGGAATTCAATCCAAATTTCAGGATAAATTCGATTCGCCTAGAAGCCGAATTTGCTCGTGCTTCGGGTCAGCGAATTGATTTAACCGGAAATAGTATAAAAAACTAAAAAATTCAAACTTTTTTGCTGCAGCTCTCTCCCTATCACAGCTCAGGGGGTTGTTCTTTCTGCTGCAGCTCACTCTCTATCAGAGCTCAGGAGCATGTCCTTTCTCGTGGGGCGTGACCTTTCTGCTGTAAATCTCTCCCTATCACATTAGGATGATGAAGACTGCTCAGGGGATAAAACGTTGGTCTATGATAAATTTCCCCCCTTGTCTTCAAACAGCATTGATTCATCAATACCGAAGTGAAATATCCATTTCTGAAGAAATTCCTCAACCTTCAATCTATTTTATGTAAATCAAAATTAGCTCATGCCATGGAAAATAATTGACTATTGAGAACTTTGATGTGGCCGTTCTTTAGGGAAATGGGAAATAGATGACTTATATGCGACCTTAAGATTTTACATCGTTTCTGTTAAAACTCTATTTAGGCTTAAATTCCTCCCGGAGGACCAGACTGGTTTCGTATCCTATAATGTATTTTCCGTACCGACCCGATAATTATTCCAGAAAACCAGACTTTTAGCAAAAAATACATTTAGTACAGAGGAATTGAAAATCAGGAATGTTCATGATATGTGTATTTCCATCTTGGGAACATGTAATGGTGTGACGGGTTTTAAAGGGGTTGTCCAGAGATGAATTCTTTTAAAGCGTACCTAACCTTTAAAAAAAAAATCTTTATTAATCAGTACTACAGCGTGTGTACATGAGGAATAACACTATTTCTGGCCTGTCTCACGCATGCTGCTGCTCACTCCTCTCCCCACCCCTTTTCATAGACTAGTATTGACATGTGTAATATGATTCTCCTGTGGAGCTGTAGTACAGTGTGTGTACATGAGGAATAACACTATTTCTGGCCACTATATCACTTGACTTTTTTACCAGTTTTCCTCTGTACATGCTCAACATCTAGTTTGCAGATCTCTCAGACATGGTGGGTGGAGACTAGCTGTCATCCACTGCACACAGGAAGTAGAGGAGAATCTGCTTCTTAAGCTTCTCTTACTCAGAAGCAGCCCCAGGATCATGAAGGATTTTACAGAGCGGTTCTGACCTGTAACGGTTGTGAATGTAGCACTTGTGCTGAGATATAAATCTCCTGTGTAGCTGTGCAGTCTTTTTAGTATCTCTCTTTGAGTCCCGTCTCATGCATACTGCTGCTCACTCCTTCCCCCTACTCTCTCCATAGACTAGTATTGACATGTGTAATATGATCCTCCTGTGGAGCTGTAGTACAGTGTGTGTACATGAGGAATAACACTATTTCTGGCCACTATATCACTTGGCATTTTTTTTACCAGTTTTCCTCTGTACATGCTGAACATCTAGTTTGCAGATCTCTCCGACATGGTGGGTGGAGACTAGCTGCCATCCACTGCACACAGAATGTAGAGGAGAAGCTGCTTTCTAAGCTTCTGTTACTCACTCAGAAGCAGCCCCAGGATCACAAAGGATATTACAGAGCGGTTCTGACCTGTATCGGTTGTAAATTTAGTACTTGTGCTGAGATATAAATCTCCTTTGTAGCTGTGTAGTCTCTTTAATATCTCCCTTTGAGTCCCGTCTCACGCATGCTGCTGCTCACTCCTCTCCCCTCCTCTCTCCATAGACTAGTATTGACATTATGAGCCTCCTTTGGAGCTGCTCAAAGCATTTTTCTAAGTGAAAAGCAATAAGCAAGGGGGAAGGGTAAACAGTGATAAAATGAGAACTAGATATTTCTCACTGATAAAACATATTACAAAGTTTTTTGTGGTCGCTTATTGTAAAGGGAGAATATTAATTACCAATATTTATGCAAATATCAATAATTAATATTCATAAATAGGAGGAATCGTCTAGTGATGACTCCGCCTATTTATACCTTAAGTGAATAATAATACTTTCACCTTGCCTTACGCTAATTACTAAGCTAGCTGCATGCGCCTTACTGAACTAACTACCGCTAATAACCACACGTTACACAATAGATACAAATAACACACAATATTTATTAACACCTACAGTACACGACGCACGCAATGCACTAACAATACAGTACTAAACATACAGTACTAAACTACACTACACAATCCTGAATTCCACCCACAAACTCTAACTAATACACACACACATACACATTAGCAGCCCACCCAACCTGGCTCTAAATTATCCCTATGAATGAAGGGTAAACGGTGGCACTGCAAGGGTAAATGCAGGCCACAGACACAGGGTTACAGGGGTACAGTAGGGGTTTACACAGAATAGGGAGCAGGGATGCTCCTACATGGTTAGGGCAGGGGATTAGTAGTAGGAATTGTTGGGAATTGATGGGATAGGGTATAGGGGTAATAGGGCAAGTAGGGGTTCGTTGGTGGGGTAGGGGTATGGTTGGTGATACGATTGGTGGGGTGGCAGGGGAATGTGTAAGGGTTGGTATAGGGAGGGTTAATAGGAGTAGGTAGCGTTGGTGGGATAGGGCAAATAGGGGTTAATCAGAGGGGTACGTTGGTGGGATAGGGTAGGTAAGGGTTAATCTATATAATCGTTGGTGGGATAGCGGGGATGATACTCAGCCCTTCAGGGATGCTCGTTTCCAGGGGTCTTCTTTGGGGGGGCGGCTCGGCTCTTCTTCCCCTAGTTCAGGGGCCGCCGGATATTTATGTGCGGGTGCGCCACCATCAGGGACACGTGGGTCGGCGCAATGAGATGACATCACTGCGCCAGCCCGCGCGTCCCCTGCACGAGCGCGTCGGGGCCGCGCCACTTCCTGACAGGCGGGAGAAGCCTTTGATCTCCCGGCTGTAACACTTTGCATTCCGGGCAGCGTGATAGTAATCGCGCTGCCGGAATGCACATAATAGAAGGAGCGGAGGTTTCTCCCCTCTTCCTATTATGCATAATTATCTCCAGCGGCGCTGGAGATAATTAATACAAAGGACTCCGATTCTATTGAATTGGAGTTCTTTGAGGCATACAGGATGACCGGACACTTGTCCGGTCATTCTGATGCAATTAACCAGATGGCATCAGCGTGAATGCTTGGGGCACATTCACACTGATACCTCTGGTTTTAGGTGACATTTTCCCCATCAATGGGGCCTATGGATAAGGGGACATATATACTCTAAGGGGACACATATGGGGGCACATATATATAAAAGGGACATATAAGGAGGCACATATTCCCCTGTGGAATTCTAAGGACAGATGTGCGCAGATGTTGGGCATTTCTGCGCACATCATCCTATAATGTGCCTATTTATGTATGCATATATATTATACATGCACGCACGTGTTTGTGTGCATATATATATATATATATATATATATATGCATATATTTTAACCCTTCCTCAACACTTATACTATTTATTTACGATTTATGTAAAGTTGTGTGAAATTACGATGACTCTTTACGTAAAGGGGTCAGAGGGGGTTAAAAAATAAAAGTAGTGATACTCACCTTGAGACGCCTGCTCAGGTAATCAGGTGAGCAGGCGTCTCCTGGCGTTTTTTGTGTGTGCACATAAGGCTGGATAGCAGCAATAAGCAGAAACCCAAAATGTGAGGGGGATCGATAAGGTGAATATCAGTTTTATTTTTTCACCTGAGCTGATCCCTTACCAGAAAATGATTCCTTGCTGGACAAACCCTTTAACGGAATGCATCATGTATAACTCATGCGGTACATTGCATGATGCCTAATGTAGAGCCTAAGGTGGCGGAACATGACACAGGGATATAAAATACACCCAAGTGATTAGGGTTTGTTCACACTGTAATTAAAGGGTACGTTTATTGTATAAGCTGGAAAAGCTCCTGGCATATACGATAAACATATTCATATTCCGCCCTTCACCCGTCAAAAGTTCTCCATTGGGCCAGTACACAGTTACTTTTGTTGGATGAATAGCACAGTCAACGACACAAGTCTATCAAGAGTAATCCTGTAAATGAAGCATACCACATGGTAAGCCTTTGTAATATGGATGACGTATGCTACTGTATGCAGGGGCGGATTGGGAACTTAAAGCAGCCCTGGAAAAAAACACCTAAAAATGTTTCCATGTTGTAGGTGGGTCCAAATTGACAGAAGACGGGACAAAACAAGTAGGCAGAGACAAGAGACGTAGGCAGGGCCGGCAATACCATAGTGCAGTACAGAATATCCAGCAGAACCAAATACCACAGGGCAGTACAAAATACCGCCCAAGCAGAACCAAATACCACCCTAGCAGAACCAAATACCACAGGGCAGCACAGAATACCACCCTAGCAGAACCAAATACCACAGGGCAGCACAGAATACCACCCTAGCAGAACCAAATACCACAGGGTAGAACAAAATACCACCCTACCAGAACCAAATACCACAGAGTGGCACAGAATACCAGACCAGCAGAACCAAATACACCAGGGCACCACAAAATACTGCCCCAGCAGAACCAAATACCACAGTGCACCACAAAATACCGCCCTAGCAGAACCAAATACCACAGGGCAGTACAAAATACCACCCTAGCAGAACCAAATACCACAGAGTGGCACAGAATACCAGACCAGCAGAACCAAATACACCAGGGCACCACAAAATACTGCCCCAGCAGAACCATATACCACAGGGCGGCACAAAATACTACCCCAGCAGAACCAAATACCACAGGGCAGCACAGAATACCACCGCCCCAACCACAGTATTCAACTGACAACTGATAAAAATTAAGGTGGGCCCAGCATGCATGTGGAACCTACACTCCCTGAATTTTATGGTAGCCGTCATGGCACATAACAGGTAGAATTTAGTGTTAGGTTCCCGTCTTACAGAGATCGCCTTGACATGTGGCAGACGGGCCCAAATAATTTTGTACAAAATGTATTTGCCAAGAATCTCAAATTTACTTAATAAGCAGAGCATTAGCATTAAAATCCTTTTTTTTGTACTTTATTTGGTTTTCAGAGTGCTGTTGCATTGTGTTTTTTTTCTTTGTGTTTTCAGCCATAGCAACGTGCACCTGCGCATTGGGATGTGCTGAGTGACCCCTTTTTTTCTTTACAGTATTCAACTGTATCATCATCATGAGGATGGTAATAAAGTTGAGCTCAGGAGGGCACCTGCGGCCGTTGAGCATCAGATCATTATGTACCTGGCATACAGCCATCAAAAGGGCTCAAGTGGGCATCAGCCCACCGGGAAATTTCCCTGTAGGGTCAATGGCCAATGCTCCCCTGACCGTATGCCTATACACAGGCACTGTAAGAGGCGCCCACTGGAGTACATGGGAAAATCCATCCGAGTTCCAACCCATGCGTCTGGTGTCCACTACAAAATTATCCTTTTAAAATTTCTCCTACGAGGATCAGGGTTATCGCTTTGGTTGGAGACTGTGTTAATCACATAATAGGATTTTACATTACGTTCCCATCGTAGAAATGAGCGTTTCATTCCTATAATATCTCAGCAAACTACATCTCATATTGAATTATTGAGACGGGGGGGGATCTATGGGGTCAATGTTATTATAAAAATTCTGAATGGAAACGATACATAAGAGGATATCAATGGAGCAGACGTTACTGAAATGGCCTATAATGTAACAAATCACACAAATATATTGTATAAATAATGTAACGCAGCACATGACAGCATGGACCCCGGCATTTAACAGTATGGAGAATAAAAGGTTTCACGGACATGATGTGTAAGGCACTCCCTCTAATAAAAGGCACCCTGCATATAACGTAACAGGAGCGATGCACACATGACACAAAAGAGACTATTTTTTAAGACGCCTATTAACCTAAAACTGGTAATTCATACAGCAGAGCCTTGGCTTAAAATGCTCCAAATTTATTAAAGGGGTGTATGCCTCTTAATAAATTTGGCAGACCTCTGCCTTTCCCTGCAGCAGTAATTGCTATAAACAGACATAGATCTGAGCTATAATTTATGCCAAGTTATAATACATTTGTCAGACCGACATTTTGTAAAAAGTCGCAAATTTTTATGATGTTCACCAAAATTAGCAACTTTTATTTGAAAATTGTTTAATAAATTACCATCCATCATCAGTGCAGATTTCACCCATAGCAATGCAAATCTGTGTCTAAATCCGGAATTAACCCATGCAGATTTTGGTGCAGAAAAGCAGTTAAATCTGCAGAAAATCCCCATAAACCGCACTGCCGAGGGCATGTACCATTAGGGATGCTTTCTGGGATGTGTCAGGAGGATTCTGTGTCACCTAGGAAATTTGTCAACTGGGAGCCCACCAGACCTTCCAGGAGCATCGGGTAGAGACTCTAGATCAGGGATCAGCAACCTTCGGCACTCCAGCTGCTGTGAAACTACAACTCCCAGCATGCACACTTACTTGGCTGTACTTGTAACTCTCATCAAAGTGAAAAGAGGATTCTGGGAGTTGTAGTTTCAGAACAGCTAGAGTGCCGGAGGTTGCTGATCCCTGCTTTAGATATTGTATTGATACAATTCCCCTAAATTTCCTCAAAGGGGAACTTGCCCAACAATGCTGCTCCTACTGTGGTTCGTAATTACAAAAATGGCCGAATTACATTGCTTTTACTTTAAAATGCAGCCATAAAGGATTGACCGCGCCGCCTGTAAGTAATCGGCACCATTACTTAGGTCTATTAAATATTCATAGTTTCCTTTAAATAAATAGAGATAAGCAATAACCTTTGGCAATAAACGTCTCGCTGCCATTTACACACCTAACACAAATCATATGTTTTCTTTTATTAAAGCAAGTCTATTTTCTCTGATAATAGTTACTGGCATCGCACAGTTCATGCTGAAAACGGAACGCTGCCCGTCTTATGGGGGGGGGGGATGGGTCCTCCGGAGACGCATTTTTTAACCCTTTTACACTTTGATTGCAGAGGGTCTTGAATAGGGAAGGATTAGCCATAGACCTTACAGGGAGATTTCCCAGTGGGCTGATGCTCGAGGGGCCGCCTGAGCCCTCCTCACGGCCGGTCAGTGGAAGTTTTTGGGGGATGTACAGTATTTTGTGCTGCTGGCGGCAGTATTTTGTGATGGACTGTGGTATTTGGCTGTGTTGGGGTGGTATAATGTGCCACAATATGGTATTGCTTGCCCCAGCTACTTGTGTTGGCCCTGACTTTGGACTCAACCACAAAACGGGGCCACCTTTAGTATTTTTTCCAGTGCCACTTTAAGTTCCCAGTCCGCCCCTGGTTTTGAAAGGGAGACGCCTCTACTAAGTCAGAATTCTGTAGAATATTTGAAAATCGTTTTTCCTAACCAAACATACTATTAAAAAAATGTTTTTTTTTCAAGAATCTGATGTAGAGTAGAAGACGACAAGAAGAATGGTTTGATTAAAGGGGTTCTCCGGGTTGATGACCTATCCTGAGGACAGACAAAGGCTACTACGTAGCCGAAACGTTGCTGTTTTTGCACCTTTTGTACTGTCTCATGCACCACTTGTGAATAAACCGTGTTGGATTGGAGATGCTGCCATCATCTTTATTTTGAATATCCTCAGGACAGGTCATCAATATCAGATCGGCGAAGGACCGACACCCAGCACCCCCACCTATCAGCTGTACGGGGAGACGGCACGCACAGTGCGCACGTGCCGTCTCTCTTCCTGCTAATTGCTGATTTGCCATAGAGATAGCAGCAGCGAGCAGGAAGAGAGAAGGCAGACGGCACGTGCACACTACGTGCGCCTTCCCTTCATACAGCTGATCGGCGGGGGTGCCGGCTGTCAGACCGCCGCCAATCTGATATTGATGACCTATCCTGAGAATAGGTCATCAATATTAAAAGACAGGAGAACCCCTCTAAATTCATTCCTATCCTCTGCCTTCATCTATGCATCAATACTATTTTCAGATAAAGAACGGAGTAATTAGAGACAGACAGTCTGGGTTCTTAGGGCTGCAAGTTGCATGTAGACAGGCCATACACATTCAATAGCTGTTGGATGAACGATTGTTCTGCTAATAGCTCTCTCTCCCAACTGCCCTATATACATGCAGCGGACCGGACCGCATGGGGTGTAGTGAGTGCACGGTGAGAGTGGTGGTGTGCCGAATGGGTGAAGTAGTTGTACTCACTTTTCTGTAGCTCCCTGGGTTGGCGTGCAGTGGAAGGGAAGACAGCACTAAATCCTCCTAGGCACTCTCTATAGCAGGAAACACAAGCCAGATGGAAGTTGAGGTGCCCTTGATGGTAATGGGTATGCTTAGGGTGCTTTGGTGGCTGGGCCCCTGTGTTCGTGACGCCAGCACATTGAGGTGCAAATTACGAGATGAAGTAGAATGATGAGAGAGGCAATAGTTAAACCAAACAGGAACTTTACTTGTAAGTTGTAGTCTTGCAATAAGTAACATTCAATAGCAGTACTTTCTCTTACATGAAGTTGGTAAAAATGATAAAGCTGCAAATCCCAATTAGCAGTCTCTGTGAGGTGATGTGTGTAGGTTTCAATAACTTATGCAGGAGTGATGATGATGCTTTACTTGGTTCCTGATCTTGCTCTGGCTATTCAGTCTTGCAATAATATTGATCCTCTGGTACTAATAGTATACAACCCAAGGGAGGTCTCCCTCATGGCAGGCAAACTCTCTGCTCCATTCTTTGAAAAGGTTGTCTGAACTATAGTCCAAGTAGTGACTGGCCTTGACTCTACAATGTAGGATTACTAAATCCTGCTTCTAGATTCCAAAAGTTCAAGTAGCTTACCTCCTGTCTCCTCTCCTCCTAACTCCTCACTCCTAATCTTCATCCTAACTTCCTGTGGCTGACCTATATAAATGGTGTTATAGTGACCTCTAGTCTTGGTAGTGTGTAATGCATTTCACCAGCCTGTAATAGGAATTTAGCAGCATTGACAACGGAAAATACAGTGATTAGTGCAAGATGACATGAAAGGGCATATAGCAATTTGGAGTGGTCCATACACACATAAGTGGGACACTACATACATATGTGTTCAGTTCAGCGGGGGAGAGGGGAGAAAGCTGCTGCCAGACTCCTCTGAAGACCTCTTATCTCCTGGGGGAAGAAAAGGGTTGGGCAAAAATACTCACCAGATCTTTCTCACTCCTCCGTTCGTATGGGAATTGTGAAAATAGCCAAGCACTGGCCATTTCCAGCAGTCCCAGAGCGGTGAATGGAGAGGTGGCCTCGCTTGCATGGTGCTCTCTCCATTTACCTCTATGGAACTCCCATAGCAATGAATGGAGAGCATGCACAATGTCCCAGAGGTGGGACCCAAACTTATTTGACATTATTGGCATATCCTAGCAATATGCCATCAATGTCCCAGATGGGCCAACCCCTATTTTTTTCACTGAAGATGATGTGGTAAACACATTTCAACAGTAACAGTCTATAATGCTTGAACCTTATCTGCAACTTAGCGATCACTCTTCATTGAGCTGAGGATGACTTCAGATCAGTATTGTGCCTAGCCTCTGTATACACAGGTGCCCTTTTTTAAGATGTCTGTCCCTGGGATGTGATTTGCCTGCATTATCCAGCAGTGCTCTGGTTTGTAAACTCAAGGTGCACCGCGCCCTTTTCCCTGCTCACCAAGCACAGCGCCGTACATTGTATAGTGGCTGTGCTTGGTATTGCAGCTCAGCCCCATTCACTTCTATGGGGCTGAGCTGCGCCTAGGCCAAGTGACAGATTAATTTGTCATCACTGGCCTAGGAAAAGCAGGGTGTTGGACCCCCACCGATCAGATACTGATGACCTATCCAGAGGATAGGACATCACTTCAAAAATATCAGAAAACTCCTTTATCTTGTAAGATCTCCTGTGACTCCTAAGAGTTAATCATTAAACGACATCCCTTAGAAAGTCAATTACGAGTAGGAGGCGGCTGTTACCATGAATGCAGAGCGCCAGACATTTGTTGGAACTCACGATTAAGATAATTACTGTAAGTTAAAAGGTGATTCTAAAATATTTCTCGTGGATATAGAGGGATTATTTCCTGCTGATTTGCTTGAAAGAAGAGAATGGATTATGACATTCTTGCAGGGTTTACTCAAATACTTGGCTGGTACATTAACCGACCTATAAGTATCTGGATTTCTTTATTGCTGACTTATTGCTAGCTCTGACATGGACATCATGAACCTCTGTCCATGGTTAGTCTGGCCCACCAGAGTACCAGTGGACCCCATGGTGGGCCCACGCTCTGACACAAAGGCCATTTTCTGCTGCAGTTGGGCTAATCCGACCACATGCAATTGACTGCAACACCATTGGATCACCTTACCCTAATCTACCCCCATTTGGAGAGGACTTTGGAGACTTTTCACTGTTGGTTCACAAATTAGATTTTATTTAAGACTTGTCCCGGATATAATTGTATAGCAAGATATTTTTAGTGGTTCCTTCCCCTTTACTTCCTTGTAATGTAGTTGGTTAGTGGTGCTTGATGCCTGGCCGTGTTCCTGAAGTCTGAAGTAACTGTACATGAGTACTGCACACTGAAGACCTTTAAGTGGGGCGAGGATTGACCAGTAGACTAGAAAACATCTAGCTATGTAACAAAGAGCTTATCTCCACTAAAAACATCATCAGAGTAAGGCTAAGACTTACAGTATATATATATATATATATAGAATATATATTATATATATATATTAGAAGTGGACATTTTATACAGATGGAGGGAGAGCCTACAGAATCCTCCCCACTGCTGAGCCCAGGAAATGACAAGTTGACTGTCTACAGGACTTTATTGAAATGATGTACTATGGAATGTAGATGTTACTGCCGTATTGTGCCTTTCTGATACCCAACTAGTCTTCTTGAAGCTGGCAGAGACGTTCATGTTTGCATTAGTTGATCATATTACAGCAAAAGCATAAATTGCATATTCCCCATGTATACCTTACTTGGGTTCAAACTGCAGCTAGTCCACGTGTGGTTTCCAAATTTCCAAAGTGCCACTACTAATCTTTTGCTTGCTTGGCCTGGGAATCCTCTTATTAATTTGAGAGTGGATAATTATCTGACCCTTTTATCAGTGGAACTTATTAGGGTACGGCCACGCGGCAGGTTTCTGCATGCAGTTTTGGAAGCCAAAATCAGTAGTGGACTATAAAAAGGAGGGAAACAATAAAGGACCGACTCTTTTTTAAAATTCACTGCTGGATTTGACTTCCAAAACTTCATGCATAAACCTGGTCGTGTGGTCATACCCTTATAAATGTCAGAACCTGGAGGACTCCCGGGTGGGATAGTCCGACCATGGATACTCAGCTTGTTCAGGATGTGCAGCGTATCAGGGAAAAGGTCTTGGAGACAGCAGCATACAAAAAGGAGGTCTTCTGTACGTAGTGTAGAGTTATAGCTATGACAACTGGTGGAGCAAGTGGTGCCTGTTGTCAGCAGGAAGGGAGAATTGATTTAGAACTAGGGCAGGGAACTCAATCATTGCCTCATTCAAGGAAAGCCTAGCTGCAACTCTGCTTCGTGTCCATCATGGTAATCATAGAGCTAAGTACAGGAACATCCACCCCATTCACTGTAAACCCTACTAAGTTTTGTTGCATATACCCCTTTAGGGAATAAGTACTTGTAAAAATATTTTCAATTTAATTGAACTCAGGGGTAATCGGATCCAGTAGATTGGCTGATATTGTTCTTGTACTTTTATGGTTACTTGTGTTGCTGCTATTATTGATTTGGTAAATGTTGATTTGATTACATGCTCTCTTGTATTGTAATTATATTTTCTCAAGGGGAATCATTCTATGAGATGATAACTTTGTTTTCGCAATGTGGCAGTAATTTCACATCCAGCGCTATACTCCATCTCCTGGTATAGAGCACTTGGGACCCATAGTTTACATCCTCTTTTACAGATGAGGTACTTGATTGCATTTTTTTTACTTTTTTGGTTGCATGGACAGCTACTTTATCACAGGTGGAGGTCACTTGGCAGAATTGTTGCAATGGTAATAAGTTTGTGATCTAATCTGGAGTGTTACAATCGTCAGCGCCGAGGTTGCACTTTGGAACATGTGTCTGTCCAAAACATCTCCCTGCCCCATTTGCAAGGACCAGTACTCCACTTTGACAAATGGAGCTTCTGATTCTAATGGATAAATGCAGGTTCTTATTAAATGAATGTTCGGATGTATAATTACAGAGGATGGCAGAATACTTGCTAATAGTTCTGTATTTTATTATAGTATCCCATGAACTAGATCAGAAAAGTGCAGGAAGACTGTAACATGGTGTCACTATGAAGGGAAATAAGCAAAGTGATGTCACAGTACAGGGATAATAAACACAGTGATGTCCCAGTACAGGGATAATAAACACAGTGATGTCACAGTACAGGGATAATAATTACTGTGATGTCACAGTACAGAGATAATGGACACAGTGATGTCACAGTACAGAGATAATAAACACAGTGATGTCACAGAACAGAGATAATAAACACTGAGATGTCACAGTACAGGGATAATAAACACAGTGATGTCACAGTACAGGGATAATAAACACAGTGATGTCACAGTACAGGGATAATAAACACAGTGATGTCACACTACAGAGATAATAAACACAGTGATGTCACAGTACAGGGATAATAAACACAGTGATGTCACAGTACAGGGATAATAAACACTGTGATGTCACAGTACAGAGATAATACACACAGTGATGTCACAGAACAGGGATAATAAACACAGTGATGTCACAGTACAGGGATAATAAACAGAGTGATGTCACAGTACAGGGATAATAAACACAGTGATGTCACAGTACAGGGATAATAAACACAGTGATGTCACAGTACAGGGATAATAAACACAGTGATGTCACAGTACAGGGATAATAAACACTGATGTCACAGTACAGGGATAATAAACACTGATGTCACAGTACAGGGATAATAAACACAGATATCACAGTACAGGGATAATAAACACAGATATCACAGTACAGGGATAATAAACACAGATATCACAGTACAGGGATAATAAACACAGTGATGTCACAGTACAGGGATAATAAACACAGTGATGTCACAGTACAGGGATAATAAACACAGATGTCACAGTACAGAGATAATAAACACAGTGATGTCACAGTACAGAGATAATAAACACAGATGTCACAGTACAGAGATAATAAACACAGTGATGTCACAGTACAGGGATAATAAACACAGATGTCACAGTACAGGGATAATAAACACAGATGTCACAGTACAGGGATAATAAACACAGATGTCACAGTACAGGGATAATAAACACAGATGTCACAGTACAGGGATAATAAACACAGATATCACAGTACAGGGATAATAAACACAGTGATGTCACAGTACAGGGATAATAAACACAGTGATGTCACAGTACAGGGATAATAAACACAGATGTCACAGTACAGAGATAATAAACACAGTGATGTCACAGTACAGAGATAATAAACACAGATGTCACAGTACAGAGATAATAAACACAGTGATGTCACAGTACAGGGATAATAAACACAGATGTCACAGTACAGGGATAATAAACACAGATGTCACAGTACAGAGATAATAAACACAGTGATGTCACAGTACAGGGATAATAAACACAGATGTCACAGTACAGGGATAATAAACACAGTGATGTCACAGTACAGGGATAATAAGCACAGTGATGTCACAGTACAGGGATAATAAATACAGTGATGTCACAGTACAGGGATAATAAACACTGATGTCACAGTACAGGGATAATAAACACTGATGTCACAGTACAGGGATAATAAACACTGATGTCACAGAACAGAGATAATAAACACTGATGTCACAGTACAGAGATAATAAACACTGATGTCACAGAACAGAGATAATAAACACTGATGTCACAGTACAGGGATAATAAATACAGTGATGTCACAGTACAGGGATAATAAACACTGATGTCACAGTACAGAGATAATAAACACAGTGATGTCACAGTACAGAGATAATAAACACAGTGATGTCACAGTACAGGGATAATAAACACAGTGATGTCACATACAGGGATAATAAACACAGTGATGTCACAGTACAGGGATAATAAACACAGTGATGTCACAGTACAGGGATAATAAACACTGATGTCACAGTACAGAGATAATAAACACTGATGTCACAGAACAGAGATAATAAACACTGATGTCACAGTACAGAGATAATAAACACTGATGTCACAGTGCAGGGATAATAAACACTGATGTCACAGAGCAGAGATAATAAACACTGATGTCACAGTACAGAGATAATAAACACTGATGTCACAGAACAGGGATAATAAATACAGTGATGTCACAGTACAGGGATAATAAACACTGATGTCACAGTACAGAGATAATACACACAGTGATGTCACCGTACAGGGATAATAAACACAGTGATGTCACAGTACAGAGATAATAAACACAGTGATGTCACAGTACAGGGATAATAAACACAGTGATGTCACAGTACAGGGATAATAAACACTGATGTCACAGTACAGAGATAATAAACACTGATGTCACAGAACAGAGATAATAAACACTGATGTCACAGTACAGAGATAATAAACACTGATGTCACAGTGCAGGGATAATAAACACTGATGTCACAGAGCAGAGATAATAAACACTGATGTCACAGTGCAGGGATAATAAATACAGTGATGTCACAGTACAGAGATAATAAACAGTGATGTCACAGTACAGGGATAATACACAGTGATGTCACAGTACAGGGATAATAAACACTGATGTCACAGTACAGGGATAATAAATACAGTGATGTCACAGTACAGGGATAATAAACACTGATGTCACAGTACAGAGATAATAAACACAGTGATGTCACAGTACAGAGATAATAAACACAGTGATGTCACAGTACAGGGATAATAAACACAGTGATGTCACATACAGGGATAATAAACACAGTGATGTCACAGTACAGGGATAATAAACACAGTGATGTCACAGTACAGGGATAATAAACACTGATGTCACAGTACAGAGATAATAAACACTGATGTCACAGAACAGAGATAATAAACACTGATGTCACAGTACAGAGATAATAAACACTGATGTCACAGTGCAGGGATAATAAACACTGATGTCACAGAGCAGAGATAATAAACACTGATGTCACAGTACAGAGATAATAAACACTGATGTCACAGAACAGAGATAATGAACACTGATGTCACAGTACAGGGATAATAAATACAGTGATGTCACAGTACAGGGATAATAAACACTGATGTCACAGTACAGAGATAATACACACAGTGATGTCACCGTACAGGGATAATAAACACAGTGATGTCACAGTACAGAGATAATAAACACAGTGATGTCACAGTACAGGGATAATAAACGTAGTGATGTCACAGAACAGAGATAATACACACAGTGATGTCACAGTACAGGGATAATAAATACAGTGATGTCACAGTACAGAGATAATAAACACAGTGATGTCACAGTACAGAGATAATAAACACAGTGATGTCACAGTACAGGGATAATAAACACAGTGATGTCACAGTACAGGGATAATAAACACTGATGTCACAGTACAGAGATAATAAACACTGATGTCACAGAACAGAGATAATAAACACTGATGTCACAGTACAGAGATAATAAACACTGATGTCACAGTGCAGGGATAATAAACACTGATGTCACAGAGCAGAGATAATAAACACTGATGTCACAGTGCAGGGATAATAAATACAGTGATGTCACAGTACAGGGATAATAAACACAGTGATGTCACAGTACAGGGATAATAAATACAGTGATGTCACAGTACAGGGATAATAAACACTGATGTCACAGTACAGAGATAATAAACACTGATGTCACAGAACAGAGATAATAAACACAGTGATGTCACAGAACAGAGATAATAAACACTGATGTCACAGAACAGAGATAATAAACACAGTGATGTCACAGTACAGGGATAATGCCCACAGTGATGTCACAGTACAGGGATAATAAATACAGTGATGTCACAGTACAGGGATAATAAACACAGTGATGTCACAGTACAGGGATAATAAACACAGTGATGTCACAGTACAGGGATAATAAACACTGATGTCACAGTACAGGGATAATAAACACAGTGATGTCACAGTACAGGGATAATAAACACAGCGATGTCACAGTACAGGGATAATAAACACTGTGATGTCACAGTACAGAGATAATAAACACAGTGATGTCACAGTACAGAGATAATAAACACTGATGTCACAGAACAGAGATAATAAACACTGATGTCACAGTACAGAGATAATAAACACTGATGTCACAGTGCAGGGATAATAAACACTGATGTCACAGAGCAGAGATAATAAACACTGATGTCACAGTACAGAGATAATAAACACAGTGATGTCACAGTACAGGGATAATAAATACAGTGATGTCACAGTACAGGGATAATAAATACAGTGATGTCACAGTACAGGGATAATAAACACTGATGTCACAGTACAGAGATAATAAACACTGATGTCACAGAACAGAGATAATAAACACTGATGTCACAGTACAGAGATAATAAACACTGATGTCACAGTACAGAGATAATAAACACTGATGTCACAGTACAGCGATAATAAACACTGATGTCACAGAACAGAGATAATAAACACTGATGTCACAGTACAGGGATAATAAATACTGATATCACAGTACAGAGATAATAAACACAGTGATGTCACAGTACAGGGATAATAAACACAGTGATGTCACAGTACAGGGATAATAAACACAGTGATGTCACAGTACAGAGATAATAAACACAGTGATGTCACAGTACAGAGATAATGAACACAGTGATGTCACGGTACAGGGATAATAAACACAGTGATGTCACAGTACAGGGATAATGAACACAGTGATGTCACAGTACAAGGATTATAAAAAGCATGCATTATGGCAACCTTTGTCAATGCTTTTGTTAGGTTCCTGGTTGTACTCTGAAATATATATTACTGTATATTCAGCTATGTGAGAGCACAGGGCAGTAAACCTAGCAGTTGCAGTACGTACCACGGCTATGTGACATACCTATGATAACGATTCCTACATAAAATCATATTTCTTAGATATGAGTGTTCACAATATAGTGATAGCGATGTTGCTAATGTGTTTTTCTCTTATCAGGCATGGGAGGAAGCTGAGTGAGTATGGCAGAATATCTCCCTCCACAACCACGGATAAACTCCTGAAGCTGTTAGATGCACATGAACACCCATACAAATATAAAGTTTATCATTCTATAACAAAGGTATCTAGTCACTGAATAACAGTACGCTAAATAATACTTTTATACTACGAGCACACAATACAATACTGCCATTGAATGACCAATAAATCTGACATTCTATGTCCAAATCATACCCCCAATCCAATGGTTAAAGAACACAGGGGGTCATTTATTAGGAAATATACGGCACTTTGTGGCATATTAAAGTTGCAGATTTTGTCACAAAGTTTTTTTGCGGCAAAAAAAAAAGTGCAATGAGTGTTTGAAACGCGACAAATTGAGCTCTGCTACATTTGGATACTATGAACAAATTTAAGAGGGGCACTCTCTGCAGAAGGGAACACACATAGGTCGTAGAGTTAATTATTAATCAATATAATTAATATAATTTAATTTCTTCACTTCAAGAAAACATTCATGGGCTATCCTTAAAATAGTAAAATGTTATTACACACCATAAAATCACATCAATCAATATAAAATAAATTCATAAAATCAATATATGTGAAGAAAAAAGACGTAGGTAATTTGTCCACCCTATATATATCTCCTTTTCAGGGATAATAAGTCCTTGGTTATAATGTAGTAGAATATCTTCAAGGGGAAGTGTAAAGTGCACTAGTGCCGTCCCTTATTAGGTATATGCAATTTGTTCAATCCAATTCCGTTATCCTATTTGAATACTTTAGGTCAAATCGACCTCAATTGTCCCTTAGTCCGTAACTCTGGTGCGCTATGTATATCAGCCAGCCGGCTGTAAGGTGCGCTAATTGTATCCAGAGATGAACATGGATTTGCTTACCGGATTCTCCGGTGTCCTCCTCGCCCGCCTCCTAATGCTCGGCGTCTCTTACCGGCCTCCACGGCGTCCTCAGCTGTCCTGCTTCCCACACTTCACGTAGCGTCCCACGTGGTGACGAAGCTGGCGTCGGCACGGCGTCTCGCCTAGTGGAGCTCCCCCTGCTGGTCAGCTGGGTGTACTTGCCGGAGGTATTAGATCGGGCTTGATTTCTTTCTTAGACAGGCCTGTCTTGTTATCAGTCGAATGTCCTTATTGGATATTTGCGCTCACTTCCTGGGACCATACGCGTTTCGGGGACAACCCCTTCCTCAGTGGATCTCCACTGAGGAAGGGGTTTAAAGTCTCCTTAGGATAATTCATGAGTATCTGATCGGTGGGGGTCCGACACCCGGGACACCCACCAACCCACCAACAGGGCCGGTGCTATAATAAGGCAGACCAAGCGGCTGCCTTAGGGCGCAGAGATGGGGGAGCCGGAAAAAATTTAACTTTTTTTTTATTTTTTAAAATACCCTGTATTTTTGTCCCCTGGGTCATATAGGGCGAATACTAATGAAGCGCCTCCATTTAGGAAGCGCTTTATTAGTACCGCAGGAGGTACTTCCCGGTGAAGGATCTGTACTCACCGCTTCCTGGTCCTCCGCTCGGCTGTCTGCTGTAAAGGGCTGCGCATCATGTGACCTCACTGTGCGCAGCCTTCGCAGCTGACAGCCGAGAACCAGGAAAAAGAGAGAGCGCGCTGGTGGTGAGGAGCGGCGGCGTCCAGGAGCGGGAGTGGCGTCTCCATCAGCCTAAGTAATTATGCAGAGCGCACGGAGGGGCGGCAACTAGGCTGAAAGACATTGCGCTAAGCGACGCCCCTCCGGTCCGGTGACGTCACCGGGCATAGCGCTTTCTAATGAATGAAGGAGGCAGATCACTATGCTACTTAGTATAGAAAACTCCTCCCATGTAAAATACAGGCTAATGGGGCGGAAGGCTGGAGAAAGAAGGAATTACTTTCACCAAAGCACGTTTCATAGGATTACATGGCCATGCTAATTGCATGCAAACACAGAGCGCATGATATTTGGGAGAAACTGAGCTAGGAGGAGTTTATAGGCGTAAATATGGGGGAGGAATATGTGCGGCTGGAGGCGGGGTATGAATGAGGGGGCCGGACGATGTGCAGCGGGAGGCGGAATATGTATGAGGGGGGCGGGTGCAAGGACGAGTTGATAGACAGGAGACGCCGCGCTACGCTGGGACCCACAGTGCAGCGCGGCAGGAAGTCATCACACACATAAACATCAATGTCAACAATCAGTTGGGGACCGTAGGAGCCATGCAGAAGTGTAAATAATACCTAAAAACATCGGGGGGGGGGGGGGAAGGGGGATCCTTGACTCGGCTATTAATAGTGAGTAAACTATTTAAAAAAATATAATTTTGATCCCGAACAACACCTTTTAATGAGGATGACTTTCTTCAGCTATAAAACGCCTACATTTCAGTTCGGCTAAATATCATTGTGCGATATTTAACTGTTAGTCTCATCTGACATAAAACGGAATTTCTTTTCTTTTCTTTGCCTTTTATTCTTGCAATTAGATTTTTTTTCGGCACAGTTTTATTTAATGAAGTGTAGAAATGGATTACCATTCAAAACTCAGACCTCAAAGAGAATTTCTATTCCTGAGAATCCGCCACAGATAATGGACAATTACGGACATTTAATGGTGGCCTTTACGCTGCTCTGCCAATGCAGGGTCAGGTAACTAGACTGATATAATAGGACGCCGATGGTACCTGATATTAAAATTGACTGCAGATCATTCACTTGATTACCGATCATGTCCATAAATGACGTCATGAGATCTGCAGCATTATTCAAGTCTTATTGTTATCTTTAATTTACCTATAATTTAGCCCTGGGGCGTAACTACCATAGCGGCAGACCATGCGACTAGGGCAAGAGGGGGCCCAGTTGGCATCATCCCCTCTTCTACAAGGGGTTAAAAATTGGTCAGGACTCTACCTTCTAAAGGAACAACTTTTAGCAAATGAGGCAGTGGAAAAGATGGCCCAAGGGTCATTGAAAGGGGTTTAGGCAGAAACCCATCTGTCGTCTGTGGGGGGCCTGGTTTGATCCTTGCTATGGGGCCCTTACTTCTCTATGTATGCCACTGCCTTCACCGTTTGATTCCATTCTATAGAAAATTAATCAGATGTGTTGGAATATTTTTGCGTGTTTAGCTTTTTTTTTATTACATTATAGTGTTTCAGGTTATATAGCTGCTTGCAATAAGATTTTCGATTTTCCTACACTTGGTTCATTGCTCTAGCTCAGGGATCAGCAACCTTTGGCACTCCAGCTGCTGTGAAACTACAACTCCCATCATGCACACATACTCTGCTGTTCTTCTAACTCCCATAGAAGTGAAAAGAGGATTCTGGGAGTTGTAGTTTCAGAACAGCTGGAGCGCCGAAGGTTGCTGACCCCTGCTCTAGCATTTTCTCTAGGCCACTTTGACTTTTAGATAAGGAAGGGACAACAAAAGTAATGTGGTTTCTAGGATTGATAGATACAGGTCACACTTTTGGACCCCCTCTGATCAGCTGTTTGAAGGGGTCATAGAGCTCATACGAGCGCTTTGGGCTCTTCATTTTTTACATCATGCGAATGACTGCAAAACCCTGACTCAATAAGGTTCTGGTAGGTTATCACAGGTATCTGGAGTCATGCTGATTGCAGTGCGTCCTACAGCTGCTGGAGGGGACGTGGGCGAGGACCCATAGTGCGAACACAACGATCGAGGTGGTCCCACAGATGCTTAGTTGGGTTCAAGTCTTAGGAATTAGGGTGCCAGGGTAGTACTCGGAAGTCTGGGTCATGCTCTTCCAACCAATGTGAAACATTTATAGACTTGTGACGTCTCTCATTGTCTTGCTGGAAGATCTCATCCACCCCAGGAGAGACAATCAGCATGTATGGGTGTACGTGATCTGCAAGGATGGATTCATACCCAAATCGGCAGAGAGTGCCTTCCACATGGATGAGTAGGCCCAGAGAATGCCACAAAAACCTTTCCCTAGAGCATAATGCTGCCACCACTAGCTTGTGTTCTTCCAGGAATGGTTGCAGGGTGCTTGTTCTCTGATGTTTCTTGCATGACTCGCCAATGTCCATCCGTTCTAAGGAGCAGAAAATCTAACTCATTGGAGAAGGCAACCCTTTCCCAATCAGCGGAAGGTCCAATTCTGATACTGCTGTGAAAATGTAAGCCTTTTCTGCCGATGCAACTTCGTCAGCAGAGGTGCAGTGACCATCCATCTGCCTTGGAGCCCCATATGCAGTAGGGTTCTCTGAACTGTTGTTTGAGACACACTTCTGGTAGCCCGATGGTTCTCTTTGGCGGTGAGCTGCTTCACTGTGGCATGTTGGTCCACCCTCGCACACATTCGTAGCCGACATTCACTTCATCAGTGGCACACGGTTCTCCAGAGTTTCCACGTCAGTTATTGACAATGGGGCCATTTGTCCACTCACGATACACTTTTGCCACAGCAGCCCAAGAACAGTTCACAAACTGGGCAGTTTCAGAGACCTGCCACCCTTGGCCCAATAACCAATAATCATCCCTTTTTGCAACTCAACCCTTTTACCCATGACAGCAACGAGGGATGTGTGTGCAGACAGCCTATCCTTATTTACCCACTGAGCCAGCTCAGCATACGTGACTTCCTTCATGAGCTACTCACTGCCAAGGTCGAAAGTAGGAAGTCGTCAGAATAACGGGACTCGACTGTGCATAGGGTAACAATAATTATGATATGAAAACAAGGAAAGCAGTTGCTTGTGAGGGATGGAGGGAGTCACAATTAAAATTGATACACAGAGTAATTTATGCCTTTAACATCCCATCATCAGATACCAATAAGACCAGGCTGACCGAATGTCCTAAATGTGGTACATCAAAAGCTTGCTCAAAGGTTCGGATATATTGGGAGTGGATCTTATCCTGGATCAAAGACACTTGGCAAATAGTCCTGCCTTGTGAGCCTGGGGTGATGTTATTTCATGTTTTCCCAGAAAATGTTAAGGTTCCTAGGTTGGTGGATGGAGCGTTACTTGTGGCTTTGAGATGTTTATTACGCAACTGGCTAGTCTCACAGACACCTTCTGAGGGAGAATTCCAAAGTCAAATGAGACACTATTTACTGATGGACCAGCTGGAGGCAGAGGCGCATAAAAGTCAGAAGTCAACTCGATTTTTAGACAAATGGAATGCTTTTATATCTAGGCATCTATCTACAGAAGATATTAACTCTCTTATGACAAACTTTCAGCATACAGTGTGGTATTTGTTAAAAGATCTAAAAGGGACATTGGGGAAACTGAAGGTAGAATAGAGACATAAAGTGGCTGCAACATCCACACAGGTATATAAACTAAAGAGTCGTGGGTCGTATCCAGATGGAAAGGGTGTTGGGGGAGGGGGGAGAGAATGATGTTGAGGGATTATTATATTTGTATTTTTCGTATATACAGTACAGACCAAAAGTTTGGACACACCTTCTCATTCAAAGAGTTTTCTTTATTTTCATGACTATGAAAATTGTAGATTCACACTGAAGGCATCAAAACTATGAATTAACACATGTGGAATTATATACATAATAAACAAGTGTGAAACAACTGAAAATATGTCATATTCTAGGTTCTTCAAAGTAGCCACCTTTTGCTTTGATTACTGCTTTGCACACTCTTGGCATTCTCTTGATGAGCTTCAAGAGGTAGTCCCCTGAAATGGTTTTCACTTCACAGGTGTGCCCTGTCAGGTTTAATAAGTGAGATTTCTTGCCTTATAAATGGGGTTGGGACCATCAGTTGCGTTGAGGAGAAGTCAGGTGGATACACAGCTGATAGTCCTACTGAACAGACTGTTAGAATTTGTATTATGGCAAGAAAAAAGCAGCTAAGTAAAGAAAAACGAGTGGCCATCATTACTTTAAGAAATGAAGGTCAGACAGTCAGCTGAAAAATTGGGAAAACTTTGAAAGTAAGGGCTATTTGACCATGAAGGAGAGTGATGGGGTGCTGCGCCAGATGACCTGGCCTCCACAGTCACCGGACCTGAACCCAATCGAGATGGTTTGGGGTGAGCTGGACCGCAGAGTGAAGGCAAAAGGGCCAACAAGTGCTAAGCATCTCTGGGAACTCCTTCAAGACTGTTGGAAGACCATTTCAGGGGACTACCTCTTGAAGCTCATCAAGAGAATGCCAAGAGTGTGCAAAGCAGTAATCAAAGCAAAAGGTGGCTACTTTGAAGAACCTAGAATATGACATATTTTCAGTTGTTTCACACTTGTTTGTTATGTATATAATTCCACATGTGTTAATTCATAGTTTTGATGCCTTCATAGTCATGAAAATAAAGAAAACTCTTTGAATGAGGTGTGTCCAAACTTTTGGTCTGTACTGTATGTCAAATGGATATTATTTCAATACATGTGTATTGTTGACTGATGAGCTTGTCAATATTATCCATATGCATTTGGATATTCTCAACTGAAAATTTGAATGTTGAATAAAAAAAAAAAAATCATTATGATATAATAAACTAAGAGGCAATAATAGATTCCTTCCACCTCGCTTCCATTAAATCACGCTCTCCCACACCAAGTTGGATGTCTCATTCCGGCTCTTGCTTCTCCTCACCACATCCCCCTGTCCTACGGTTCCTCCCAAATACCATCGCGATCCCCTGAGCTCAAAAACAGACCTGGCATTTCCACCCACGCAGCGAACGCTGGGCCGTGTGATAACAAACTGGAAGAGACATAACTGACTGCATCAGATCGTTAACAAGAGACGATAATCCGAATTACGTCTGCGCTCCTGCAGCACTAATGTTACGTAATGACCAAATTAAATTTGCAAGAAATGGATTTTCGTGCTTGGCGTGTGTATGTTTTGTCATTACATCTGTTCTCCCAGTGCACTGCTCTTATAGACTCGTGGAAGATCAGAGGGTCTATATTCAGAGGGAGAGGGCCGCACTGCCAGCTTTCATGTGCCTTTAGGATATCTGCGTAAAGACTTGCACAAGTGGAGCCGATAACATAGAAAACAAATATTGTTTTGTGCTCCCAGCAAGCAGACAAAAAAAAAAGCCAAAAGGCGGCCATTTATTCACAGCTTACCTGCCTACATTATCAAGTAAGCGGGTATTGAAAGAAGAGATGCCGAGGCTTTGTTGTGCATTGGGGAATCCAAACACAGCTGCCGCTTGCTGCCAGTGCCTCTGCTAAATACATCTGTTCTTCGGGGACCCGCTCTGTCCTTATTTACCGACCTGTAATCCCCTTTTATACGTTTTTATCAGAGGCAACCTTCGCTGCTTTTTAAATAATTGCGACAGGGTTATTCCGGCATCTCATTCGAAGTCCGCCTTGAGATCCAGGGATGATATAAGGCATGAAACGCGTTAACACTTACTCGCTCATTCCCATCTGTGGGCTTCAAACCTAGGCTTGGGTTAATCTTCCTTTAACGATATGCATAACAGCTAGGACTTCACAGAATTTGACTGGCACAGCAATCGTGAAATAAAATTCCTTGGGGAGTCTTGATAATCTGCCTGGATGGTGCTTTGCCAGCAGTTTAAAAGCTAGGTATTGGCATCAGCAAATCTACTGCCTAAGACTGGACTATCCCGGTCTTGTTATAATTGCAGGTTGGCATGTTCTGTTTTCATTTGGTCTAAAGCTGGAGTTTGCCTGCTTTTATTTGTGTGACTGGCACCGACGAAGATTTCACTTGTCACAGTGCTGTTCGCGGGCCCGGCGCCCCCCCCCCAGCATTTGGCAGTGGACTTGCTGTTATGACTAGTAGTGCCAAAGCTTTCACCCAGCATTTAATGACTGGCACAGCCAGGGTACTTCTGCTTGGTGGAGCTGAAGACGTTTTGGCAGAGAAGAAGCCCGTTTACTGACGGTTTTGTCTATATTATAGCAGCTGCCAGCTCAGGTGAAGCATATTGAAAGGAAGGCATGATGCCCAGACTGCCACTTCCCGCAGCCTTCTAATGAAACTGGGGATTTCGTCCTGACCCACCTAACAGCACTCAGCGATGATGAGCGTGGTCATGCTGACAACCCAGAAGAACATCGTTATTGGTATGTGGCTGGTAGCTCAGACATTGCTGGAGCTAATAAAATGGATCTTATAATCTGCAAGAAGCAGCCCCATTAGTAATTAGAATAATATATTGTCAGTCATGTCTATGCATGATCCTTACACAGAGAGGTAGCAGAGCCCTGGGGCCTGAGGTGGTCCAAGCTTGACGTTACACCTCTGCCCAAACTCTATATTGGCTTCCAAGGAGTATCAAAACGCGTCCATTGGGGCATATCGTAAATGAAGGCTCAGCCCTAGTAGCTACATTGCTACGCATCTCCTTTCATCAATAAGGTCATATTAAAAATCGGGCAATTTTTAATAAACAATGAGGTCAGGTTGTCCACGTAGGGCACAGACCTGGAAACTGCCAAAACGATTGTCTCCAATGGTTTTCAGGTTTGTGCAGGGGTAGATTGGCCATAGACCTTACAGAGTATTTTCCTGGTGGGCCGATGCCCGGGGATGGGGGGCGGGGGATTGGGGGGGGGGGGGCACCTGAGCCCTCCTCATCACCGGCCAGTTGAAGTTTTTGGGGATGTATTTTGTGCTGCTGGGGCAGGATTTTGTGATTGACTGTGGTATTTGGGGTGGTATAATGTGCCGCAATATGATGTTGCTGTCCCCGCCTACTTGTGTTGGCCCTGCCTTCCATCAATTTGGACCCGACTACAAAATTGGGCTACTTTTAGTATTTTTTCCAGGGCCACTTTAAATTCCCAGTCCGTCCCTGGGTCTGTGTTCCATGAGACATGGACCCGAGTAGTGTAAGCCCAGATTGTAAATTGCACACAGGCAGGACACAGATGAATCCGTCTAAAATCAGGCTTAAAGGGGTTGTCCAATATTGATGAGGAGATCGCAAGGCTCGTGTTTACCTGCTCGCCGTCGACACTGCAGGAGATCGCAGGTGTAATTACAGTCCCTCCACCCCATTCCCTTCAGTGGGAAGGAGCAGATGTAGTTACACATCGAGTTGGAGGAGCTGTAATTACGCTGCTCGTCGGCTGCAATATCGACGGCGAGCAGCTGCAATCTCTTTAAACAGCTGATCAGCTGGGAAAGGGGGTCCCGGGAGTTGGACCTCTGCCAATATGATATTGATGGCGTATCCTAAGGACAGGTCGTCAATACTGGAAACAAGACAACTTCTTTAAATTTGAAGAAATGCTTGCACAGATCCAGTCCAGTTCACCCAGGCCATGAGGTGTGTGATGGGTTCCTATTGAAGGTGTGAGGGTGCTTTTAGCTTTTGAGAATGTACATACCAGCTAAGGCTACTTTCACACTAGTGTTTCTATTTTCCGGTATTGAGATCCTTCATAGGATCTCAATACTGGAGAAAAACTCTTCCGTTTTGTCCCCATTCATTGTCAATGTTGACAAAACGTAACTGAACAGAACGGGATGCATTTTGGATCGTTCCCATCCCGGAGAGATGCGGTTTTCTTTCCATCCTGAAATGCAGAGCAAAATGGATCTGTCATGACCCACAATGCAAGTCAATTGGGACAGATGCGTTTAACTCTGACACAATCGGACACAATAGAAAACGGATCCGTCCCCCGTTGACTTTCAGTGGAGTTCATGACGGATCTGTCCTGGCTATGTTAAAGATAATGCAACCGGATCCGTTCATAACGGATGCAGACGGTTGTATTATCAGTAACGGAAACATTTTTGCTGAACCCTGCCGGATTTAGCAAAAACGCTAGTGTGAAAGTAGCCTAAGACTAAACTGCTCCAGCAGTTTTACTTTAAAGTGGTTTTCCGAGATATTGATGGCCTGTGGTCAGGATAGGTCATCAATATCTGATCGGTGGGGGTCCAACACCTGCCAGCCCCCCTGATCGGCTCTTTGAAGAGGCTGCGGTGCCCCAGTGCGGGCTGCAGCCTTTTCACTGCGCCATATATTGTGTATGGCATGCTTGATATTGCAGGCCAGGCCCTTTCACTTGAATGGGACTGAGTTGCAAATAGACCATGTGACTGATGAACGTGACGTCACTGGCCTAGGAAGAGCCCTTTAAACATTACAGCCTTCTATTACTACACTGCGTGCAGAATTATTAGGCAAATGAGTATTTTGACCACATCATCCTCTTTATGCATGTTGTCTTACTCCAAGCTGTATAGGCTCGAAAGCCTACTACCAATTAAGCATATTAGGTGATGTGCATCTCTGTAATGAGAAGGGGTGTGGTCTAATGACATCAACACCCTATATTAGGTGTGCATAATTATCAGGCAACTTCCTTTCCTTTGGCAAAATGGGTCAAAAGAAGGACTTGACAGGCTCAGAAAAGTGAAAAATAGTGAGATATCTTGCAGAGGGATGCAGCACTCTTAAAATTGCAAAGCTTCTGAAGCGTGATCATCGAACAATCAAGCGTTTCATTCAAAATAGTCAACAGGGTCGCAAGAAGCGTGTGGAAAAACCAAGGCGCAAAATAACTGCCCATGAACTGAGAAAAGTCAAGCATGCAGCTGCCAAGATGCCACTTGCACCCAGTTTGGCCATATTTCAGAGCTGCAACATCACTGGAGTGCCCAAAAGCACAAGGTGTGCAATACTCAGAGACATGGCCAAGGTAAGAAAGGCTGAAAGACGACCACCACTGAACAAGACACACAAGCTGAAACGTCAAGACTGGGCCAAGAAATATCTCAAGACTGATTTTTCTAAGGTTTTATGGACTGATGAAATAAGAGTGAGTCTTGATGGGCCAGATGGATGGGCCCGTGGCTGGATTGGTAAAGGGCAGAGAGCTCCAGTCCGACTCAGACGCCAGCAAGGTGGAGGTGGAGTACTGGTTTGGGCTGGTATCATCAAAGATGAGCTTGTGGGGCCTTTTCGGGTTGAGGATGGAGTCAAGATCAACTCCCAGTCCTACTGCCAGTTTCTGGAAGACACCTTCTTCAAGCAGTGGTACAGGAAGAAGTCTGCATCCTTCAAGAAAAACATGATTTTCATGCAGGACAATGCTCCATCACACGCGTCCAAGTACTCCACAGCGTGGCTGGCAAGAAAGGGTATAAAAGAAGAAAATCTAATGACATGGCCTCCTTGTTCACCTGATCTGAACCCCATTGAGAACCTGTGGTCCATCATCAAATGTGAGATTTACAAGGAGGGAAAACAGTACACCTCTCTGAACAGTGTCTGGGAGGCTGTGGTTGCTGCTGCACGCAATGTTGATGGTGAACAGATCAAAACACTGACAGAATCCATGGATGGCAGGCTTTTGAGTGTCCTTGCAAAGAAAGGTGGCTATATTGGTCACTGATTTGTTTTTGTTTTGTTTTTGAGTGTCAGAAATGTATATTTGTGAATGTTGAGATGTTATATTGGTTTCACTGGTAAAAATAAATAATTGAAATGGGTATATATTTGTTTTTTGTTAAGTTGCCTAATAATTATGCACAGTAATAGTCACCTGCACACACAGATATCCCCCTAAAATAGCTAAAACTAAAAACAAACTAAAAACTACTTCCAAAAATATTCAGCTTTGATATTAATGAGTTTTTTGGGTTCATTGAGAACATGGTTGTTGTTCAATAATAAAATTAATCCTCAAAAATACAACTTGCCTAATAATTCTGCACTCCCTGTAGAACAGCCAAAGATATTGAATGTGCTCCATCTCCACCCTCATAGTGCCTCCTGCCAGAGCCCCCCTTATAGAAAGTCCCCCTCACCAGCCTTACAGAGAACCAATTGTATTTTCTCAGCCCCCATAGCCTTGTCTACAATATAAAGAAGCATAAAAAGTATATATAATTTATTGCTGAATTGGAGTAACACTTATTATTATTCATGACAAGCTTCAACTTTTTAGATGACTTGTTTTATTCTATCATGTACTTGAAAAAGATGTCGAAACGCGCCATACCAACAGCGTGATCTCTGTAGGTTTTAATTCTATGAATGTTCATCACATTTCTTCAGCCATATTACCCATTGAGAAATAAATTGAGAGAATCTAAACACCTAGGGGGACTTATATCAACCCCTTTATGGCAGAAAACTGGCATCACAAAATTTGATGCATGTCCCGCTTGTGCAGAATTCTGCAAGGCACCACAATTTCACCGTCAGTATTCTTTTTTTGTTCACCTTGGAAACCTACTGTGACATCACAAGGGGGGTGGGGTGTTCAGTCAAGTATGCTTCGGTGACATCACAACTGTGCTTGAATCATGAATTCTACTGTGACATCACAAGGGGGTGTTCAGTCAAGTATGCTTCGGTGACATCACAACTGTGCTTGAATCATGAATTCTACTGTGACATCACAAAGGTGGAAACCTACTGTAACATCACAAGAGGGTTTCAGTCAAGTATGCTTCGGTGACATCACAACTGTGCTTGAATCATGAATGCTACTGTGACATCACAAGGGGGGTGGGGTGTTCAGTCAAGTATGCTTCGGTGACATCACAACTGTGCTTGAATCATGAATGCTACTGTGACATCACAAAGGTGGAAACCTACTGTGACATCACAAGGGGGGGTGCAGTCAATTATGCTTCGGTGACATCACAACTGTGCTTGAATCATGAATGCTACTGTGACATCACAAAGGTGGAAACCTACTGTGACATCACAAGAGAGTTTCAGTCAAGTATGCTTCGGTGACATCACAACTGTGCTTGAATCATGAATTCTACTGTGACATCACAAAGGTGGAAACCTACTGTGACATCACAAGAGGGTTTCAGTCAAGTATGCTTCGGTGACCTCACAACTGTGCTTGAATCATGAATGCTACTGTGACATCACAAGGGGGGTGGGGTGTTCAGTCAAGTATGCTTCGGTGACATCACAACTGTGCTTGAATCATGAATGCTACTGTGACATCACAAAGGTGGAAACCTACTGTGACATCACAAGGGGGGGGTGCAGTCAATTATGCTTCGGTGACATCACAACTGTGCTTGAATCATGAATGCTACTGTGACATCACAAAGGTGGAAACCTACTGTGACATCACAAGAGAGTTTCAGTCAAGTATGCTTCGGTGACATCACAACTGTGCTTGAATCATGAATGCTACTGTGACATCACAAAGGTGGAAACCTACTGTGACATCACAAGAGGGTTTCAGTCAAGTATGCTTCGGTGACATCACAACTGTGCTTGAATCATGAATGCTACTGTGACATCACAAGGGGGGTGGGGTGTTTAGTCAAGTATGCTTCGGTGACATCACAACTGGGCTTGAATCATGAATGCTACTGTGACATCACAAAGGTGGAAACCTACTGTGACATCACAAGGGGGGGGCTCCAGTCAATTATGCTTCGGTGACATCACAACTCTGCTTGAATCATGAATGCTACTGTGACATCACAAAGGTGGAAACCTACTGTGACATCACAAGGGGGGGTGCAGTCAATTATGCTTTGGTGACATCACAACTGTGCTTGAATCATGAATGCTACTGTGACATCACAAAGGTGGAAACCTACTGTGACATCACAAGAGAGTTTCAGTCAAGTATGCTTCGGTGACATCACAACTGTGCTTGAATCATGAATGCTACTGTGACATCACAAAGGTGGAAACCTACTGTGACATCACAAGGGGGGGCTGCAGTCAATTATGCCTTGGTGACATCACAACTGTGCTTGAATCATGAATGCTACTGTGACATTACAAAGGTGGAAACCTACTGTGACATCACAAGGGGGGGGTGCAGTCAATTATGCTTCGGTGACATCACAACTGTGCTTGAATCATGAATGCTACTGTGACATCACAAAGGTGGAAACCTACTGTGACATCACAAGAGAGGTTCAGTCAAGTATGCTTCGGTGACATCACAACTGTGCTTGAATCATGAATGCTACTGTGACATCACAAGGGTGGGTAAGCTCACAGTTCCCCTAACAGGCAAGCCACTGTGATATCACAGAGGATCTGCCATTGTATTCCCTATGGAATGACAATTCTGGAGCATTTGTTCTTATCTATTCTAACCCTCTGTTATTCCTACTAGAGGGGGGGGGGGGGGGGGGTCCCTGCAGTCTGACACTAACCAATCAGTGCGGGGAAACTTCTTTAATAAGAGAAATGGTAACAACCATACATTTATAGTAGAAATAATAGAGGAATGGCACAACACACAGTTCTAAAAAAAAAAAAAAAAAAAGATGCCGCAGAATTTTTATTTTATGTGGAACAGAATTGTAAACTGAGGCCAGTTGTCTTTCAGTAGCGTGCTGTGGCATCTTCATTAGTAAGAGGTTACACTCATTTTCACCCGAGGTGGTCTATGGCTATCCTCCATATACCGTACGTCTACTGTTTTTGTACACAAACCCCCAACTAAATTCTTAGTTTTATTACACTTAGGGCAGTTCCTATAAGTGCATATATTGGAAGAGACGGCACAATAGACGCAATTGTAAACCTTGAGTGAAAGTGAATGGAGCCTGCAGAGCATTAGTGCACATTTCCCCGGAGGATCCATTACGGAGAGATCTCATTAATGCATACGTTACCTGCGATAATAGTTGTGTACATTTCCAAGTTGTCTGTTTTAATTTCCTCCTCCGTGGTGACATAATTTACAGCATTATTTAACACGTACAGCCCTCTGCATCGACGTTCCTTAACCTATTCCTTGCCAGTGCAATCAGCCTTTGCCTTAAAACTAGCTGTCGCGATGTCGCCTATCTCTTAATGTCGCATGACAGATTTTCATGTCTCTTGGATGTTTTTTTTTTTCACATTGTGAGAAAGGTAAAAGCTTCAAGTATCTATCGGGAAATAAAAAAGACAAGGAAAATATTTGTATTTGGCGATGCTTTTCTGAAAAATTCCCCTGCGTTTATCCTAGTGTTAAATGCTAATCTGTCTGCGATCAGGGAAGAATAGAAATAGGAGGGGAGAGCAGAGCTTGATGGAGAGAACAGAACTGAGCGGAGTAGAAGCAGAAGACAAGATGAAGGGAGTACACATTACAGAAGGTAGATGGGAGAACAGATTAACAAGAGAGGCCTGCATGGTGATTAATTAAAGTACAAAGAGCTGAATTCTAGCCCAGTATCAGCTTACAAATGTAATATATAATATAAAAACCGAATGTTAACTATTATAGCAGTAGGATGAAATCAGTGGTAGATTATTGAGAAGTGATAGTGTTGATCTGGCGCTCCTCAGGCCCACCAAAAAAAATAAAAAGAGGATTCCAAGGGCCCATCCTTACAATGAGGTCTAATAGGTTGTGTGTAAATCATCCCATGAACAGGCCCTAGTGACCAGTCATTGGCTCAAAATAGGGTTGCCTTCTACTGAGACCTTTTAATCTTCAGGACCCATTTTTGGGTCAAAGTCTACACCTACCAGAGGATGCTTTTGTACTCACTGGTGGACCAATCCCTCAAGACATCCTGAGATGGAATCAAATAAACAGCAAGAGGCATAACAAATACACGGGGGCATTTTCTAAAAATTGTTCTAAAAATGGTTCCAATTACAACATTGTTATGTTCCATTAATCTAACAGACGAGTATAATATTTGGCCCCTTTAAAAGGTGTTGCATATCAGGCTTATAGGAGTGTCAAGATGAGCAATCACTGGTGAGGAGACCAATGTAAAAACTTGCAGGATGTCTATTGAAATCAAGGAGCATCCACTTGAATTCTGAAGAAGGGTCGTTGATCCAGGGAGTTATTCCGATTGCCTTATTGGAGTCAGGAAATAATTTTTTTCTCCTAAAATGAAGAAAATTGGCTTCTACCTCGTGAGGGTTTTTTCTGTTCCTCCGGATCACAGGCTGAACTGGATGGACGGATGTCTTTTTTCAGCCTTATGAACTACAGTATGCTACTGAATGCAATAGCTCCCCATTAAAAACAAAGAACCCAACTAGATGTTGCTCTCATCTTCAGTGGGTTTTCTGAGTTGTTAAAAAAAGTGTCCCAAAGGAAGGAGATGTTCTAAAAGAAAAAAAGAATGTATACCCACCCCACTGTTCCAGGGCAGCCACTCTATGTTCACTTGGCTGCAGCAGTGCTCCAGAGGCCTACTACGAAGTAGGAGAGTCTTAGCAGAGCAGAGCTTTAGACAATACCTAAATGTGCAAGATCCAGGGTCCAGAGAACCTTTATCTCTGAGGCAACATCTGCCAGAGGAGATCCTTTATCATCAGAGTACCCCTGAGGAAAGAGACTGGCTATCTGAGAAGGTCCTGGACCAATAACGCTGTGCAAGATGGCGTCAGTAAGGTACCGTTTGTTTATGGCAAGAGACTTTACTGCTGTGGAAAGGTTTCATTGCCTCTGGCACCCACCACACTTTGAGATGGACTGGCCATCCGTATCCAAATTCTGTGCCCTCAGCACAGGAACTGCAGGAAGATTTAACAAGAATGAAATAGCCCGCCTGTGGTTATTTGGAGAGACTGCAAAGTGTACTTAGAAGGAGTTTCAGCATGCACTGCTATTGCCATCATTGTCGCTGCCCATAAACAGCCTTTGTAAGCTCTGTGATACAGCTCAGAAATATGCCGATCGCTGCTGTTAGTACTGCAACTTTTATAATCTACTTAGTAAAAGAGACTTTATTCTAATTAAAACGGGTCTGGTCGTGCCTCTATCATTTACCAGCCCCCTGCTCCTGTACTCCTGCCTTGCACCCTGTCAACCGTTCACCATCAAACGCACCCCAACTAAGACCCTGCAGGAGCCCCAAGGCCAGGGTGAAGATTGCCGCCATTAACTGTAAAAGCTAATGCCATCATAGCCACTACCACTCCTCCCATCCTTTTCTTCCTTCCAGGTCGCAGCACTGTGATATAGCCATATACTCCATGCGACTGCTGCAACCAATCACTGGCTTCAGCAGTCTTGTGCCCTACAGCATATTGCTGAGGCCAGTGATTGGCTGCATGAGTCAAATGGGTTGTACAGGTGCAGTACGTCACTGCTTCAGACAAGTAAATACAGACCGGAGGTGAGGACTGGAGCGGCAGCACTGGAAACAGCGGGGGATTAAGTGGTATGTTCTAACAACTTGGAAAACACCTTTAAGATAACAGAGGATTAAGTGGTCAAAATTTATTTTTGGCTCAGCTTTAGTTAATAGAGGGGACTCCCAAGGTTTCTAATTGGGGGGCTGCCCCTCTGAGCGCAACATGCCCTGGCATATTTAAAGTAGGTTTCCCTTTTAACTGACGGCCTATTGACATCAGCCTTACGACTTATCAGCAGCCACCACCTTTGCATTCAGACTGATGCTATGAAAATGAATTACAGTTAGAATTTTAATAGCTTTGGTGCTGGAAATCAGTGCCGGAACTACACAACGATGTCCACTGGAACTGGTTACTGCAGGGCTGTTCCCAGTGAAGTGAATGGTAACTAGCTCTGTCCTCTACACAATGGATGGAGCTGTGTAGTTCTGGTGCAGTCTTGCAGCGCTAAAGCTACTGCAGAATAGCCGATCGCTGGGGGCGGAAGTCGGACCCTGCTGATCAGACATTAATGACTTACCGTGAGGATAGGCCATCAATAGTAAAATCCGGGACAATCCCTTGCAACCCAGGAAAAAATTCCAATAAGGACCTGATGGAGCTGTAACAGCAGGTAGAGCTTATAAGCATGCTATAACAGAAATGGAAATCTTCTTGTCCATGACAATTTCCTGGAACAGATGGAACAGATAACTAAACAAACAGAAGAGGTCAAGCTACAATCAAAAGTATATTAAGGGCAGGTTCACATCTGCGGTAAAGGTACTCTATTCCGGTAGAGTAACAGACAACCGGAGTTACCGTATCCAGCATAGCTACACTACTGGATCTCCATTAATTATAATGGGCTCCAACGGCTTTCCACCTTGCTACTGTCTTTATTGGTCTAACCTCATGTCATCTTATGCATTTATATCAGGTCCTCCACACTGTGCATTTCTAATGTTATGTAACTGTTCATGTAATGTGCCTGGTTCACCAGAAGGTGGCAGCAAACACGGCAGAACTATTCCATTCCATTCTAACCCCCCCTCTGGAGAGAGGTGGGTAAGTCTTACTTCCTGAAGGAGGGGTGGGGCAGAAGTTCTAGTCACTCTAGCTTACCCCCAGCTAGGGGAAGGATGTGCAGGGGCATGTCTCTCTTGTACGTGCCCTCACCAGCCAGAGCACCCTAAGCTCTGCTGGCCATGGAGGCTAAAGCTTAAAGCCTCAGGAGCCAGGAGGAAAGTTCCCTGGCATAACCTAGAGACAGACTACAGAGAAGAAGTGCAGCATACAGAAAAAGCTGAGTTATACAGCCAGCCTGTCAGTACAGCAGATTCAGAGAGAAAAAGATATAGCAGAGAGGAGTTTGCCTGCCAATTTCATGCTAAAGCTTGCTGGAACCAAGACAAAGCCTGTAAACCGTTTTGGAGAACGTTTATTGAAAGTAAAGCTGCCATTGAACTTCATCTCAAGGTCTGGACTCAAGGTTTTCTTTTATCCCTCAAATATTCCCCCTATTTATTGCTTCGGAGCCAAAGCCTGGGGTTCAGCCGTATCCAGGTAGGAGCACCGTGACACACAAAAAGAGACATTTTTGTCTGCACTATACCACTCGGCAATTCCTACACCTGGGACGCGTTTTATAGAGGGCCCTAGGGGGGGCGCCCGTTGCAAGTGTAGAAGATCAACCAGGTTTTCGACCACAGGAGTAATCCAGGAGCACAGATTCTGCTGCAGCCAGTGTGTTGCACATAGGAACCAAGAACAAAAAATCCACCTCCACCAGAAAAGTAAAATCTCCTATTTTATTGAATAATAAAATAGTCACAATCACGGCAAAAAATCTTGACGTGTTCCTATCGTATACGTGATCTTAATCATAACATGCAATATTTTTTGTACTCACTGCTGTGATTGTTATTTTTTTATTCAATAAAGAAGAAGGAGATTTTACTTTCCGGTAATGTTGGATTGTTTGTTCTTGGTTTCTAAGAGAACAGTACAGACCTGACCTCCACCCACACCACTGTCTCTACCAGAGGCATAGCTACAGGCTCATGGGCCCTGGTGCAAGAGTTCAGCTTGGGCCCCCCTTTCCTCTGTGCTTTGTGGCCAGGGAAGCACATAGCCTTCCTGCTGCCTGTAGCAGAAATTAAAACAGCACCCCCCATATTGCAGCCCAGTTGCAGCATTTCAGAGGATGGGGAGACGAACCCAAATTGAATAGTGCGGGGCGCATTATCCAGCACTTATTGCACCGTTTGTGTTTATTGTCTGCCCTGGAGGATGGTTTCGTTTCATTCTCATGGTACTCAATATCCATTGCTACGCATGATGCATAAAATATGGTGGAAAGATAAAGAAAGGGCGAATGTTACCGGGTATAGTACCCACACACCTATATGGCCTAATCACTTATATTCTGAACTAGACAAAATTAGTGGAGTGCAACAATGGGAGCAATATGGGCTGGGTAAGATGGTTCAATTATTCTCGGACAAGGCATTGAAGAGTTTCGAAGTACTGAGACAGGAATTTAACATTCCGCATAGGTATTTTTATGTTTATCTGCAGTTGAGGCATGCTATTCAGACGCAAGAAAAAAAGGGAAAGATCCAGCAGGCAGCCAGATGTCCTATCATTGATTACACAGCGAGGTCAGGGTCCACTAGCGGGGTGATATCCCTCTATTACAACACACTCAGGGAGGAAGTTGGTAAGTCCAACCCGCTGAAATTGTATGAAAAATGGAAGGCAGATATCGAGGATCTAACGGAGGAGCAGTGGAGGGAAATCCTCAATGACGTACCAACGTTGTCATTAAGTGAGTCCTATAGACTATCTCAGATGTATCTCCTGCATAGGGTTTATAGAACACCTGTACTATTATTCAAAATGGGGTATAGGGTGGATGATGTATGCCCACGCTGTAATATTGCGGGTGCAGACTTGATTCACCTTATGTGGAACTGCCTGCGCTTGAGGAGGTATTGGGGTGAAATAGTGGAACTTATAAATAAGGTATTTCGCATTAGTTTGGCGGTTAGCTCACTGACGTGTTTACTAGGCTTTGTGAAAGTGCCTAGGCACATGATGAAAAAGAAGGTGGCGGTGATGAGAATACTATACCAAGCAAGGAAATGCATAGCGGCTCATTGGATCGATGAGTTAGTTCCTGCGGTTCAGGAAGTAGTGGATAGGGGGCATACACTGGTTAGGCTGGAGGAATATGTGTATTTAAGGAGGAACTCGGTTAAAAAATTTGAGGCGATTTGGTCCTCGTGGATTTCTCACTATAATTTGTCCTAATGTATGTTTGTGGAGGGGGACTGGTGGGTCAGAGATGGATGGGGTGTGCATATGTGAGTGTGGTAGTGTACGGATAGGGTATGTTTGGGGTATGTTTGCATTGGTACGCTAGGTGGAGTAATTTTGAATTGCGGAAGTTCTCAGATGTCCTATAACATGTTTCAGAAGACTGGACTATGATACTTTCGGATGGACTTATCAACTACAGTTATGGACTATAATTTGCGTCTTCTAAGTGGTCGTGCTTTGGGGTGGGGGGGGGGGGGTTATTGTTGTTCTTGTATAACAAATTTTCTTGAAAAAGCAATAAAAATTATCTGATTTAAAAAAAAAAAACAGCACCCCCCTCCCATGCCAAATCCTCAACCTAACCCCTTCCCTCCAGCCAGAGGTGTAACTTGACCAGCATGCACTTTCTATAATACTGGTGTCTTCTTAAGCACCGCAAGGGCCTTTGGGCCCCTCAGGCTCCTGGGCCTGGTAGCGACTTCTACCTCTGCACCCCCTTTAGCTAAGCTCCTGGTCCCTACCTACCTGGAAGATCAACCCTAAATGGTGGGCCCCAACTGGACGACAGTCCCTGACCTGGCTAAGTATGCAGGACCTACTTAGGGAAGACAAAAGGGGAGATGTCAGACAGGTTGAGTCAAAACCAGAGAATACCATCACAAGTTGAACCAAGGAAGAAACAAAACGAAGTGTAATATACTAAGAAGGGTGAAAACTAGGAGGTAGCATCGGCAACAGCATCAGCAGCCAGAGGCAAAGCCGCTAGAAGTCAGAATGTCAGAAGTCCAGAAATCCACATGAAGCACAAAATGCATGTTATGCAAAAAGACCATGTGGCCAGCAGTTGCCTGTTTAAATACCTCGCAGACAGAAAGCACATAACACCAGTGCTGAGCCTTGTGTCCCTGCTCCTCGATCAGTCCCGGTGTCAGCTGGGCTGGTGGCCATGGTAATGGAGTGACGCCAGTGTTGCCGCATTTGAGAGGCTGGAATTGCAGTTGGAGGGCAGACAGGTAAGTATCGGAGAGCAGTTTTTGTCCAGCGGAAAGTTGCCATTTATGCCGGAAAGCTGCCAGAACCCTGTAGGATTCCATTACTGTTAATGGGGACCCTGCGGTGTGCGGTGGTATCTGGCTATGCCGGATAAAGTAACTCAGGTAGTCTGTTCCTCTGCTGGAACAGATTACCAGATTACCTTTACTGCAGATATGAGAATAGCCTTAATGCCCTGAACAGATTCTCCCTATTCTTTAACTAAAGAAACTTTTTTAAAATAAATCTGAGTACACATAATTTTCCATAAATTTATAAATCGACAGAACAATATTGGAATAGTGAATTTTCCAAATATTTGACGGAAAATTAAAAACGTAGATTTGAGAGTTAATATCTTTCAGGGACACGTTTAGCCCTGGGATTAGAGCGCTGATTTTTAAACTATGATATGAATATGATAAAATAAATATGATAATATCATACTGTATGCTGCACTCGACTGCGTTGTTTTACTGTACGGAAATGTAATATTTATATAATTAGTCTGACACAAGTTACAATTATTGTTTGTGCCAGTGAAGATAATGACAGTAACTTGCCACACGTGTAATTAGAAAGCCAGTAAACCGAAGTAATTGCAGAAAATGCACTACAGTGTAGCAAAAGCACAAAACAAAAAGATTCCCATAAACAAATGGGAACTTCAGTTTGGGGGAAGAAGTAAAGTCACTGGAACCTAACAATAATTTCTCACCCTGGGCTCCAGGATATTAGAGGACGGCTTGCTATACATAAAGATCCTATGAGACTCCAGGGCCAATATTAGAGCAACAAATAACCAGATGAATCTTCTGATCTTCAGCCAGATGTGTTATCATCTCTTCAGTTTATTTTGAGGGAGACTGATGAAATTTGTAAGGTGCTGGGGATGATGGTGGATGTATAAGATTTGCATCTGAAGGAGCACTACGGGGAGGGAGGTTGGTAGGATGTTAAGTAGTTATTTAACATTATTTTTGTAGCGTCCTGTATCATTATAATATAAAGTTTCTGTCTATGTAACTTATATTACGCTGATTCAATGTTACTATAGTGATGGATCCATTATGTTGTGGGGAATTTGATGGATAGACTGACAGGATCTTTGTTGTTGTATACAAATCTTTATTTTATTAATAACTTTATTAATAATCAATAAAAATGATTCAGATTTTTTTTTAAATGAAGGAGCACTACGGGAAGTCATTACTGGCTGGAGCACTACAGGGGAGATGGGGGGGGGGCAGTGGTTACAGGTTGGAGCACTACAGGGGAGGTGGAGGGGGGGAAGTGGTTACAGGCTGGAGCACTACAGGGGAGGTGGAGGGGGGGAAGTGGTTACAGGCTGGAGCACTACAGGGGAGGTGGAGGGGGGGGAGTGGTTACCGGCTGGAGCACCACAGGGGAGGTGGAGAGGGGAAGTGGTTACAGGCTGGAACACTACAGGGGAGGTGGAGGGAGTGGAAGTGGTTACAGGCTGGAGCACTACAGGGGAGGTGGAGGGGGGGGGTGGATACAGGCTGGAGCACCACACAGGGGAGGTGGAGGGGGGAAGTGGTTACAGGCTGGAACACTACAGGGGAGGTGGAGGGGGGGAAGTGGTTACAGGCTGGAGCACTACAGGGGAGGTGGAGGGGGAGGAGTGGTTACCGGCTGGAGCACTACAGGGGAGGTGGAGAGGGGAAGTGGTTACAGGCTGGAACACTACAGGGGAGGTGGAGGGAGTGGAAGTGGTTACAGGCTGGAGCACTACAGAGGAGGTGGAGGGGGGGGGGTGGATACAGGCTGGAGCACCACAGGGGAGGTGGAGAGGGGAAGTGGTTACAGGCTGGAGCACTACAGGGGAGGTGGAGGGGGGGAAGTGGTTACAGGCTGGAGCACTACAGGGGAGGTGAAGGGGGTAAGTGGATACAGGCTGGAGCACTACAGGGGAGGTGGAGGGGGGAAGTGGATACAGGCTGGAGCACTACAGGGGAGGTGGAGGGGGGAAGTAGATACAGGCTGGAGCACCACAGGGGAGGTGGAGGGGGGGAGTGGATACAGGCTGGAGCACTACAGGGGAGGTGGAGGGGGAAGTGGATACAGCCTGGAGCACTACAGGGGAGGTGGAGGGGGGAAGTGGTTACAGGCTGGAGCACTACAGGGGAGGTGGAGGGGGGAAGTGGTTACAGGCTGGAGCACTACAGGGGAGGTGGAGGGGGGGAAGTGGTTACAGGCTGGAGCACTACAGGGGAGGTGGAGGGGGGAAGTGGATACAGGCTGGAGCACCACAGGGGAGGTGGAGGGGGGGAGTGGATACAGGCTGGAGCACTACAGGGGAGGTGGAGGGGGGCAGTGGTTAAAGGCTGGAGCACTACAGGGGAGGTGGAGGGGGGGGGGAGTGGTTACAGGCTGGAGCACTACAGGGGAGGTGGAGGGGGGGGGGGGGGATACAGGCTGGAGCACCACAGGGGAGGTGGAGGGGGGAAGTGGTTACATGCTAGAACACTACAGGGGAGGTGGAGGGGGGAAGTGGATACAGGCTGGAGCACTACAGGGGAGGTGGAGGGGGGAAGTGGATACAGGCTGGAGCACTACAGGGGAGGTGGAGGGGGGAAGTGGATACAGGCTGGAGCACTACAGGGGAGGTGGAGGGGGGAAGTGGATATAGGCTGGAGCACTAGAGGGGAGGTGGAGGGGGGAAGTGGATACAGGCTGGAGCACTATAGGGGAGGTGGAGGGGGGAAGTGGTTACAGGCTGGAGCACTACAGGGGAGGTGGAGGGGGGAAGTGGATACAGGCTGGAGCACTACAGGGGAGGTGGAGGGGGGAAGTGGTTAAAGGCTGGAGCACTACAGGGGAGGTGGAGGGGGGAAGTGGATACAGGCTGGAGCACTAAAAGGGAGGTGGAGGGGGGAAGTGGTTAAAGGCTGGAGCACTGCAGGGGAGGTGGAGGGGGGAAGTGGATACAGGCTGGAGCACCACAGGGGAGGTGGAGGGGGGAAGTGGATACAGGCTGGAGCACTACAGGGGAGGTGGTTACAGGCTGGAGCACTACAGGGGAGGTGGAGGGGGAAAGTGGATACAGGCTGGAGCACTACAGGGGAGGTGGAGGGGGGAAGTGGATACAGTCTGGAGCACTACAGGGGAGGTGGAGGGGGGAAGTGGATACAGGCTGGAGCACTACAGGGGAGGTGGAGGGGGGAAGTAGATACAGGCTGGAGCACCACAGGGGAGGTGGAGGGGGGAAGTGGTTACAGGCTGGAGCACTGCAGGGGAGGTGGAGGGGGGCAGTGGTTAAAGGCTGGAGTACTACGGAGGGGCATTACAGGCTGGAGCACTACAGAAGAGGTGGGGGGGGCAATACAGGCTGGACCACATGGGGGGCATTACAGCCTGGAGCACTACGGGGGTGGGGGGTGGAGAGGGATTACAAACTCAAGCCCTCCGTGTGGGGAGAGGGGCACTACAGTCTGGAGCACTACAGGGGTTTATTACAGATTGGAACAGTATAGGGGGCATTATAGGCTGGAGCACTCACTACAAGGGGGCACTATGGGGAGGAGCACTACATGGGGGGGCATTACAGGTTGGAGCACTACAGGGGGGAGTCATTACAGGTTGGAGCACTACAGGCGGAGCACTATGGGTGGGGCATTACAGGGTGCAGCAATACAGGGGGGAAATTACAGGCTGAAGCACTAGGAGGTGGGCATTACAGGGTAGGCATTACATGCTGCTGAACTACACGGGGGGCATTACAGGCTGGACGGCTGCACGAGGCCGGAGAGCAAAGCAGTCGGGACCCAGCAGCAGGGAGCAGGAAAATGTGCTTCCATTTTGTAGACAAGGCCATGGTGAAGGTTAGTCAAAACCGCCCAAAAGGTACCCAATCCCATCATCTATTTTGCTTACCCACTTCAATGGGTCCTTAGCGCAAATGTATAATTCCCCTCTAAATAACTTGTTGTGTAGTTGGAAAAAGATATATCAATTTATACGGGGAAAAAATACAACTTCTGTGTTCAATAAGCTTTAGTAGGAGTATAAGCACCAGTGTTTTAGTATAACCCATATCATCCTATATAGCACAGTATAGCATTTACTATACATTCAGTTCTCAGATGTCACTTTATATATGTTTACCTGCTGGTGTTAAAGATTACAGTATGTTTTAGAGCCTCCTTATAATCTCCATATTTTATTTTTATGAATTCCACTTGGCTCCCCCTAGTGTACCTTAGGCCCCGGGCGGCATTTTATCACTGTTCTGGTTTTATTCTGCCCTGATTTATAAGCACAATTTAAAATATATACAGCTTTTAACGGAACGGAGAGATAAGGCCAGTGAATTGGCGCACAGTCGGCATGAGATGCTCGCAGATTCCAGGATTTACAAGCTCCTGGGAGACAATCAGATCCAAGACAACAGAAGTAAAGCAGATTTATTCATTCAACCTCCTCTGTCTGGGGATCAGGGAGAAGTAGTATTTAGTACCTGGTTAAAGAGATTATTGATTAGCCCGACATGAACTTTACCTAAACCCAGAATAAACCGATGGGATTTATATTGACCTGTATGAATTTTACATAAAATGCTTGGCTTTATTTTTATTTTTGCCTAGATTGACACTGTGTCCGAAAAAAAAATTCACTGCCTTGATAAAACCTGGGGCTGGTTAATTGACGTTCTTCATTAACGCTTCATCTTGATGGACAGTTCATATTTTATCCTTCCCAGACGGAGGCAACTGATTACCAAGTCTAAGTGTCAAGGTTAAATGCTCACTGCAATTGGGAAATGTAGATTTAGAAGCAGAGGCGTCTTTAGAATGAGGACGGAGGTTACATTTGCTCCTTGGCACTTGTTCTCAGGGAGGCTCAAGCTCCATCTATCACCAGTACCAGCGGCAGACCAAGAGTCCTTTGGGCTCTAAAAGTCATGAACCCCTTTCACACCATTTATATCGGACTGTTTTTCTTTGAAGGCCCTGTTTTTCTTTGAGTGTTGTCACCCCAATCACCACTGGCCCTGTGCTAATCCCAAATGGTCTGCTGCCAAACAGGACTATAAATGGTACCAGGTAGATGGGGAAACCTGGTACAAGTTACGCCATGTTTGCCAACTTTCTCAGAAGATCCTGGAGGCTCTGGACAATTGTTAGCTCAAAGTTAATTGCAATATATAAATTACATTATAAATTGTTTGGGGGGCATTTTTGGGGTCAGTGGTGTCTTTTTTTTTTTTTTTTTCTTCAAAAAAAGCCTAAACAAAAACTTAAGAAAAAAAAAGTGATGAAAGTCTCTGAAAAGTCACCAAAGACAACGACATGTCCAAGTACAACTCATCAATAAAGGAGTTGTCCAAGATCGTGATATGGATGGCCTACCCTTAGGATAGGTCATCAATATATAATCGATGGGAGTCCGACTCTGGGCACCCCGGCTGTTTGAAGAGGCTGCAGGTCTACAGTGGGCGCTGTGGCCTCTTCCTAGGCCAGTGACGTCTCTTCCATCCGTCTCTTGGCCTAGGCACAGCTTCGAGCTGCAATACCAAACACAGCTGCTATCAAATGGACGGAGCTGTGCTTGGTAAACTGTGAGGAGGCCACGGTGTTCACAGGAGCACCATGGCCTCCTCAAACAGCTGACTGTCAGGGGTGCCAGGAGTCAGACTTCCGCTGATTTGATATTGATGACCTATCCTGAGGACAGGTCATGAATATTAAACACCCAGAAAACTATGGGGTGCCATTTGTGCACGGTGCAGGGTGACACAAGATGCATTCTGTATAGACAAAATTCATTTTGTAGAATTCTATGTCACAAAAATGACATTTTGCGTGACAAATTGAATTCTGTAATTCTATGTCGCAAAATGACATTCTGTCACAAAATACTGTTTTGTGAGACAAAATGAATGTTGCCACACAAAATAAATTCTGTCCCACAAAATACAATTCTGTTCATTTTGTCACACAGAACGTCATTTTGTGACATAGAATTCTACAAAATGAATTTTGTCTATACAAAAAACATTTTGGGGGAGATTTATCAAATCTAGTGTAAAGGAAGACTGGCTTAGTTACCCACAGCAACCAATCAGATTCCACCTTTCCTTTTTCAGAGCTCCTTTGGAAAATGAAAGGTGCCGTTTGATTGGTTGCTATGGGCAACTAAGCCAGTTTTCCTTTACACCAGATTTGATAAATCTCCCCCTTTGTGTCACAAAATGCAGTGTGAACAAGTGGCACCCCATAGAAAACTCCTTTTATTTAGGAGGGTGGGGGCATTCAAAATTTTACTATGGGATTTCTATATACACGGCAAAGGGCGGGTTCGCACTTCTGTTAGGGTATTCCGTCGTATGTTCCATTTATAACGGAATATAATGGAATTCCTGGACGGAATGCAAAATGGAAGAGGTATTCCGTTTTGATCTGTCATAATAGATGTCTATGCGCAAGCATAACGGATCCGCCTGGTTTCTGTTATGCAGGACGGAAAACAAAAATCCTGTCAACAATGCACAGATTCAACTAGTCACTTACATTTACCTCATGTTCATCTTTTGGTTTTTGCTTTTTTCTTTTGTTGTTGATTACGGATCTTTGTCGCGGCCACGGAGTCCTCCAAAAGGCCTGCTGGGGTTGTGGGCGGTCGTGTTGGTTCCATTCTCCAGCCTTTTTCCCTTATTTCAATATGACTTTCTGTGCTTTTCTAGTGATGGAAATTGGTTGGGTTTGGGAACAAGCAACCAAAGCGGAAAGTGATCATCTAAAACGACGACGCATTAGTATTCCTCCCAGTGTATATTTCCAGTCAAAGTTTGCCGTGTGAACCCATTCGTTTTGCCAAACGGAGCTGTAGACTTGAAGAAAGTGGCAGATCTGTCAGTCAACCCGCTGTTTGTTGAAGTCGCTCATGTAGGGAATAAGTGATTATCATATAACAGGATTTATATTTCCTGCACCCTCTGGAAATATGTCAACCCCATTTCTACATTGCATTATTGATATGCAAAAATCTTCAGATTTTTTTCTATCTTTTTTCTCGCCATATCCCTTGGCAAGAAAAGTAAAAGATAATTGACTTTATGCCACTGAGAATTAAAAAAGAACCAGGTGGCCAGGATGGTGGTGGGGGGTCCTCGGTACATTTAAGCCTTACATCTTTTACCACCCAATGAGTTTTTCTTTGTAGCCCCCCAGAATGCAAAAAAAACGTGATAGCAGGGTATTTAGTGTGAAGATTAAAGAGATCCTGGACTTCCTTCTGCTCAGAGCTGCTTTAACGACCCATCATTAGAAGCATGAGAAGTGTCAGCAAATTAAAAAGGAAAATAAGGCAGGATCTAGGGGAAGACTGAAATCCCATGGCATATTTCGCTGACCCCATTAGTCAAAAAATCACAAGATTTTTCAATGTAAGATTGGTTTCCCTAGAGAAGGCATGTGATATTCATAGGTTTGATGCCGCCGAACCCCCCCCCCCCTTTCCTCCACCTTTGACATGAGAATGTGGATTTTGACAAGCAAAAAACCCATTTTCTCCCAAAACACGGGCCAGGCTGTTTGCATATAGAGCGACGGCTCAGGAGACTTTCTGCGCCGTCACAGGGGCCAGACAATACGGTCTAACAACCTCCTCATAGAGCAGACTTTACGTGCAAGTCATTGACCTGAATACCCAGCAAGATGTCTGCTGCTGCCGCTGCACTGATTTTACACACACCATGTCCTGGGCGTCAAATTTGCTGCATATAAAAAAATAATAATAATAAATCAACATTCATCCAAGAAATGTAATGAGATTGGTTTTCCTGACCCACTTCTGGAAGGTTTTCCTAGGAGGCTCACACTATTTTGATTCCCGATAATAACAATAAGGCCAAGCCGTTCGGCATTGCATGTTTTCTTGTCCTACTTACACTGCGAACAATAAGAATAATTACACACAATGCTCATTTAAAATCTGGGGGAAGATGTGATAAATAATGGATGAGGAGGATAAATTTGTACTTTTACTTTTTTGGGGGTTTTTCTTTTTTAGTCTGTTGCTTTGTGGGCGAAACGATCGGGGGGGATTGCAGAGGTTGCAATCTCAGCAGGACCTTGGTGCTTGAAGGGGTGTAAAAAGTCCCTCTTCCATTTTTGAGGACAACAGTACTAAAATCAACAAACAGTCGGTAGATTTTGCATTGGCGCCAAGAAGCGTACGCCTCTGTAGAGCTGGTCAGAGAGGGGATTTAAAGGGGTTCTGTCACAACACAACTGTCTCACGTCTACAGTTGAAGATCATGGCTTTAGTCCCATCTTTATAGGTGCCTGCATTCTTGAGAAAATTTATGTTTTATAATATGCAAATGAGCCCCTAGGAGTAATAAGGGTGGTGTCATTGCACCTAGTTGCTCCTAGAGGCTCCATTCACTGCCCTTCTTGCCGCGCCCCCACCACTGACCGTCAGGCGTGAGAGGCGTGAGAATGTCTTCTCTGCCTGGCCCTGTCTGGGGCGTGGCATGAAGGGCAGTCTCGCGGGAGCTCGTTCAGCGCATGCACTGTGTACAGGGATGGTTTTATTGAGATGTATCTGATGACAGAACCCCTTTAACTAGAGCCCTTAAAGGGGACTTCTGGGACTAGCTGTCAGCGATCGTCCTTGATCTCCCCCCAAAAAATGCATGCTTGGCTTGGAGAGAGGGGAATAAGACCATGGCAGGCGCTTCTGGTGGCAACCCGTGAGAACAAAGGATCATACATGCTGAAATCTAACATGCCGATCTCTTTTTCTACACCCATACACATGCTGTTCGTGCATGCTGGGAGTTGTAGTTTTGCAACAACTGGAGGGCCGCAGTTTGAGGATGCCTGCCTTAGGCACTAAGGGACCCCTGAGCTCTGGGATACCGCCGACTAGTGTCTGTGTTGAGTATTACAGCTCAGTCCAATTCAGTCCCATTCACACGAATGAAGAAGCTGCAATACAAGGCACAGCGAGAAGCCACTGCATAAACAATGATGGAAACCCTTCATTGTTCTGATCCGTGGTGGGGTCCAGAGGTTGTACCCTCACAGATCAAGCACCAGTGACCTGTCCTAAACATGGATTCCTACCCCTTAGGGGAGACCACTATACCAGGAACTGCCTCGGGATAATCTTCTAAAGTGATTTTACTATAGTATTATTGACTTTTGAGGATTTTTTAAATTGTTTAAAATTACTTTTTCAGTTGAAAAGTAATTTCTTTCAATATATAATTAATGTTTCAGTTTTGTACAGTCATTTACAATTTAATTAAATCAACCAGGCGCACACAAAACATTTAGGTGAAGCAGAGCTGGTTTGTTATTGGCCACAATTTATTGGGATATCACGATTTGATTTAGGATTTTAAAGTAATCTGTAATGTGGCCCAATTAAATTTCGGAGTAACCTCTTGAATTCTAGATACGGGTGAAACACTGTAAAAATGGCACAAAGACTGTCCAGATCAACTTTACTAAACCTGACGACATGTTAACAAGGCATCCAGATCTGGGATGGTAGTCCCAATTATTGGGATACACAAAAATAGATAACTGATTAGATAGATGAAATAGAGAAAATAAGAGAAAGAATGACCAAAGTGAGATAGATAGATAGATAGATGATAGGGAGAAATAGATAGATGATAGGAGATAGATAGATGATAGGAGATAGATAAAAATGCAGCGACCCGGTGGTTCACTGCTGAAGTATCAAATGGTTCACTGTTAAAAAGGGTTAATGTATGTTAACTATGCACTTTCAGAGATAGAAGTGGTTAAGGTAGCTGTATAATGTACTATGTATTCCAAAAGGCTGTATATGGGAAAGAAATAGTTAACTTGCAGTTCTTGGTACTAGTTGTTGGGTGGTGGGCTGGCCCCACTTTCCCTGTCTACAGCTAAACACTGAGTGGGAGCAGAAGAGACTACTACAGATGGTTGAGGACCATTATAAAGGGACAATGTGTGGACAAAGACAGTTTAGGTAACGCACGCTTACGGCTGTAGACTTTACTGCACACTGTTTGGGTTATATTGCTTCTGGTGCCTGCCACATTACCAAGATGGACTGGCTATCTGATATAGGACTGCATCCCGCAGTTGAGCACTGCAGATATACTGGGAAAGGACTAGTACACCTTTTGGTCAATTGGCATGCTTGGCATGTCTAGAGAGACTTAGAGGGAATCATCCTACTACCTACCCCCTATACACAACCTTTGGGAGAAACCTCCCTGTGATATACCTCAGAATTGTGCCTACCAATTGTGTTTGCACTGCACCACCATTATCAGTTCAGTAAAGGAGAAACTCAATTTTACTGTAATCAAACTGGCCTGGTCATTGGTCTCATATCCGACCCGGCCCCTGCTCTCCTTCCCTGCACCCTGCTAACAATACATCTTACATCAAGGGCACCCAAGCCGCCATCAGGCAGGAGACCCCAAAGTCCAGGGTGTGCCTCAAGGGGAAGAAGGGTTGTGCCCCTCCATTCACTGTACCCAAGGAGCTCTGGAGCAGGTTTGGACACGTTGAGGACTGCAACCACCCTAGTTTCCGCCGCCACCACTCCTATACTCCTCTCCAGCCCTGTGCCCCTCCCTCTGTGGGACAGCACCCTGCAGATAGGAGATACAAAGATATAGAAAGATAGATAGATAGATAGATAGATAGATAGATAGATAGATAGATAGATCTGCTTGCTATGATGTCTGCTATCTTGGATTTTCGCCAAGTCTTGTTAAAATGTCAGAAGAAGCTATCATGGGAACCCTTTACGTAAATGTTGAATTCAGATGCATTGAAAAACCTAATTTGCTTGTCTACAATATTAGATTCCTATAGCATTTAAGAAACATATTATAATACTCACCAGGAGGTCTGTAAATGTCACAGAGAACATGTGGCCTGAAACAATACTCTATAGGAGGCAGACAGAAGCGCTGCAGATACATCATGATCCCTGCTAATTATGGAATAGAAAACAGACCCCCTGCAACGACAGCAGCCAATTATTGCCCAGTCCTGAGCTGCAATACAAAGCACAGCCACTATCCAATGGATGGCGCTGTGCTTGGTAAGCTGTGAGGGGGCTACGGTGCCCACCACATCCTCGAACGGCTGATCATCAGGGGTCCCTGGTGTTGGACTGCCGCCGATCTGGTATTGATGGCCTATCCTGAGGATGGGTCATCAATATAGGATTCTCGGAAAACCCCTTTATGAAGTCATAAATGAAGTTTTTGGCCCTGTTTCAGGGTTGTAAAAAAATGTCAGCTAGACAGACACGAAAAATACGAGAGAGAAAGAGAGATATGAGAAAGATACGAGAGAGAGAGAAAGACAAAAGAGGGAGAGACGAGAGATACGAGAGAGAGATGCGAGAGAGAAATGAGAGAAATACGAGAGAAATACGAGAGAAATACGAGAGACAGATACGAGAGAGAGATACAAGAGAGAGATACCAGAGAGACATATTTTTAGAGTGTAATAATATTACAGGCTATAGCTACTAGAGAGGGGTCGTTGATCCAGGGAGTTATTCTGATGCCTGATTAGAGTCGGGAAGGAATTTTTTTCCCCTTAAGTGGAGAAAATTGGCTTCTACCTCACAGGGTATTTTTTTGCCTTCCTCTGGATCAACTTGCAGGATAACAGCTCGAAATGGATGGACTGAGGGCTTTTTTCGGGCTTATATACTATGTTTCTGTTACTATGTTAGATACGAGAGAGAAATATGAGATGGAGATACCAGAGAGAGAGAGAGAGAGAGAGATAGATACCAACTGTCTCCAATTGCCGAGACTTACCCTGATTTTCAAAGATAGTTCCGGCAAATTTTGGCTGTCTCGGGCCAAAAATGGGTGGTTAACATAAACCCTGCCCATAAGTGGGCGTTCCAGGGCGGGTCAGTTGGCCAAGGGCGGGGCTTAGATACCCAGTTTTACCAACTAAAACTATATAGATATAAGTTAGATATTAATAGAGGATAGACAAATAGATATGAGAAAGATAGAGGATATAGATAAATATGATATAACACAGACAGGCAGACACAGATAACGATAGATACATAGACAGGCAGAGCTAGAGAGACAGAGAGAGATATATATAGATAGAATATACAGCTAAGTTCTACAGAACAAAGGGGGGTCATTTATGATCAGATATACGCCACTTTAGTGGTGTATATCTGGCACAGATTCTGTTGCGCGCCATATTGCGGCAGAATCTGCAACTTCTTCCTCGCTCACGCCAGGTCTAAAAAAGGGAGCGTGGAAGGGGAAGGGCCGGCCGAACTGTCTTATTTATCATTTTCTATGCCTGTTTTAGGCGTAGAAAATGGTCTAAATATAAGACAGCTAGGAAGCCGTCTTACATTTAGAATTGGCGTTGGATGCGTCAAAGTTATGTAGAGGCCGACGCCAGTGCAGGGGCTTATTAAGGGGGCTTATCTAAAATGCCGGCCTTAATAAATGTGCCCCAAAGTCTCTGTGCAAGGATGCCAATGTTTAAAGGCCCTTTACACTGATAGATTTAGCAGACGATTGTCAGTAAGGAAGCGTTCCTTCCCGGGAATGACCTGCTCGTCAGTGGAGGTGACCCCTTCATTTCCATGCTGCAATTTCCTCCACAGTATGGGGAGGAGTGATCGTTAATGCCATTGCTCGTCCCCATACAGAACTCGTTCATCTGGTAATCGGTGGCACCTTTACACCGGCAGATTATTGCTAAGGAGCGTTTCTATGAACACTTGTTAGTGATTATACAAGGCACTTACTAATGTATTGTGATTCTCCATATTGCCTCCTTTGCTGTCTGGATTCATTTTTCCATCACATTATGCCCTGATTGTTTCCATGGTTACGACCACCCTGCAATCCAGTAACAGTGGTCGGGCTTGCACACTAAAGTAAAAAGTGCCGACCCGAGACCGCGGGAGCGCACATAGGCCGACGCTTTTTCCCATAGTGTGCAAGCACGACCACCTCTGCTGGATTGCAGGGTGGTCATAACTATGGAAACGAGCAGTGTACAATGTGATGTGAAAAATGAATCCAGCCAACACAGGAGGCAATATAGACAATCACAATACATTGGTAAGGGCCTTGTATTAACTTTCTCTACATAACAAATACCGTTTGATCAAGTGACGCAACCCCTTTAAGCCTGGCCTTTCTGGAAGATATAGGAGATATCTGCCGCTCTAGGGCGGGTCATTTATCAAACTGGTGTAGCATAGCAACCAATCAGATTCCACCTTTCATTTTATACATGCTCCTTTGGAAAATGAAAGGTGGAATCTGATTGGTTGCTATGGGCAACTCAGACAGTTCTACTTTACACCAGTCTGATAAATGACCCCCTAGGTGTTTATGTGATGCTGAAATATTTAAAACAAAAAGACACAACAATTATTATTTAAATGTAGTTATTTGGGAAGGCAGATTATATTGTATGATCTATTAATTATATTTAAACATAACCTCTGTTATTGCCTCCCCTCTAAATAACAATTAGGGTCTATTACCCACAGTTACTTGCACAGAATTTCAGTCTGTACCGAGTATGTGTGTGGAGGAACTGGTATGTTACATCTGGGACAAGCGAGCCCCCGCCGCTCCCTCCTGTTGTCACACTGAGGGATAGCCTTGTGTCATAATTAGACAAATTATCCAATATTAAAGCCTTGCGATGTGCAGGGGTCTGGCCCAGGGGACTGTACGTTACAAGATGATTAGGGCAGACAGAAACCATATTAGAACCTGAGATGCTTCTTCTCCCCAGGGGTAGAGGGACAGAGGCAGGACACATCTATTTGTTAGGGGCTAAAATATGGTGTTAATTCATTGCCGAGCGGCGTGGAGGAGGGCGCCGCCATGATGAGGCCGCCGCTCTTTACTACCTGTGATTTTAAACAAAACAAGAACGTTCCATAAATCCGCATTAAAAATAAAAGTAGCAGAGAGATGAGCTTATGACGTTCATAAGAACACATTACCGCCGGTTGTTTATTGTCATCGTCACTCACTCCTGTGGTTGGTCTCCCATTTTTAAAATTAAAAAGTGAGTTATAGGGAAAAAAAAAGACAAAATGGAGGCAATAGCTGAAATGCAATTAGTCCCGTAAGACTGAGAGAACCATAAAAGCCCGTCTAGGGAGAGCTCTAGTTTTCTTTTCTCCTGTTTTATTGTTCTGTATAATTATACTTGCTATAAATGCTAATCTACATACAGCATATACTGCATATCTGTGTCTAGTCTCTCTGTCTAGTCTCTGTCTAGTCTCTATATCTCTAGTCTTTCCCTCTCTAGTCTCTCTTGTCTCTCTTTGGTATTTCTCTCTCTCTGGTCTCTCTTTCTACAGTCGTGGCCAAAAGTTTTGAGAATGACACAAATATTAGTTTTCACAAAGTTTGCTGCTAAACTGCTTTTAGATCTTTGTTTCAGTTGTTTCTGTGATGTAGTGAAATATAATTACACGCACTTCATACGTTTCAAAGGCTTTTATCGACAATTACATGACATTTATGCAAAGAGTCAGTATTTGCAGTGTTGGCCCTTCTTTTTCAGGACCTCTGCAATCCGACTGGGCATGCTCTCAATCAACTTCTGGGCCAATTCCTGACTGATAGCAACCCATTCTTTCATCATCACTTCTTGGAGTTTGTCAGAATTTGGGGGTTTTTGTTTGTCCACCCGCCTCTTGAGGATTGACCACAAGTTCTCAATGGGATTAAGATCTGGGGAGTTTCCAGGCCATGGACCCAAAATGTCAACGTTTTGGTCCCCGAGCCACTTCGTTATCACTTTTGCCTTATGGCACGGTGCTCCATCGTGCTGGAAAATGCGTTGTTCTTCACCAAACTGTTGTTGGATTGTTGGAAGAAGTTGCTGTTGGAGGGTGTTTTGGTGCCATTCTTTATTCATGGCTGTGTTTTTGGGCAAAATTGTGAGTGAGCCCACTCCCTTGGATGAGAAGCAAGCCCACACATGAATGGTCTCAGGATGCTTTACTGTTGGCATGACACAAGACTGATGGTAGCGCTCACCTTTTCTTCTCCGGACAAGCCTTTATACAGATGCCCAAAACAATCGGAAAGAGGCTTCATCGGAGAATATGACTTTGCCCCAGTCCTCAGCAGTCCATTCACCAAACTTTCTGCAGAAGATCAATCTGTCCCTGATGGTTTTTTTTGGAGAGAAGTGGCTTCTTTGCTGCCCTTCTTGACACCAGGCCATCTTCCAAAAGTCTTCGCCTCACTGTGCATGCAGATGCGCTCACACCTGCCTGCTGCCATTCCTGAGCAAGCTCTGCACTGGTGGCAGTCCGATCCCGCAGCTGAATCCTCTTTAGGAGACGATCCTGGCGCTTGCTGGACTTTCTTGGATGCCCTGAAGCCTTCTTAACAAGAATTGAACCTCTTTCCTTGAAGTTCTTGATGATCCTATAAATTGTCGATTGAGGTGCAATCTTAGTAGCCACAATATCCTTGCCTGTGAAGCCATTTTTATGCAACGCAATGATGGCTGCACGCATTTCTTTGCAGGTCACCATGGTTAACAATGGAAGAACAATGATTTCAAGCATCACCCTCCTTTTAACATGTCAAGTCTGCCATTTTAACCCAATCAGCCTGACATAATGATCTCCAGCCTTGTGCTCGTCAACATTCTCACCTGAGTTAACAAGACGATTACTGAAATAATCTCAGCAGGTCCTTTAATGACAGCAATGAAATGCAGTGGAAAGTTTTTTTTTGAGATTAAGTTAATTTTCATGGCAAAGAAGGACTATGCAATTCAGGGCCATCTTTAATATTGATTGGACCCTGGGCAAAAATTTACTTGGGCCCCATGGATTCCACCTTCCCACACCTTAGCAGGCAATCACGCCCTCCACCACAACACACACACAAAAAATCCAGACATCTGGTAGAGTCCAGTGAATGACTGTAAATACTTCCAGTTCTGAAGACTCCAGCGGCTCAGGATCAGAGCTCTGGGCGGCTGGGCTCAGGCTGGAAGTGGGCACCGCTCTGTAAGAAGGAGACCAGACCTCGGCTCACCCTAGTGTTACAGTGCACCCCAGCACCCCACAGTATGCAGTATAGCACCCTATAGTATACAGCAACCCACAGTATGCAGTATAGCACCCTATAGTATACAGCACCACACAGTATGCAGTATAGCATCCCACAATATACAGTACCCCACAGTATATAGTAGAGCAGTATAGCAGCCCACAGTATACAGCACCCCACAGTATACAACACCTCACAGTATACAGTAGAGCAGCATAGGACCTCACCGTATACAGCACCCCAAACTATACACGATACAGCACCCCACACTATACAGCCCCCCACACTATACAGTACAGCAGTAAAGCACTCCACAATATACAGCACCCACAGTATACAGTATACAGCCCCCCACACTATACAGTACAGCAGTATAGCACTCCACAATATACAGCACCCACAGTATACAGTATACAGCCCCCCACACTATACAGCCCCCCACAGTATACAGGTCCCCACAATATACAGGCCCCCACAGTATACAGCCCCCCCACAGTATACAGCCCGCCACACTATACAGCCCCCCACAGTATACAGGTCCCCACAGTATACAGCCCCCCACAGTATACAGCCCCCCACAGTATACAGGCCCCCACACAGTATACAGCACCCCACTATACAGTAGTTTACAGTATATTAGCATAACAGCCCCTGTCACCTTTTTCTGATGTAATCTTCACAAAAAAAGCTCCACAGTTAAGGAAAACTTCTAAAGCAACACTCCTGGTAGGACCTTGATGACCTTATAGCCATGTGACCAGTAATATTGCTAGGTTACTGGTCACATGGTGATGATGTCATCTAAGGTCCTAGAGAATCACAGCTCCCACAGTACGCTGCCTGGAGTGCCGGCAGGCATGGCATGGCAGCACCCCCTGTGTAGCTGACAGCCTAACAGCTGGGGCAGTGGCTAGCAGGGCTCAAGAGGCAGCTGCCTTGGGCCCCCCAGGAGCAACTGGGCCCGGGCCAGCTGTGCCTTTTACCCCTTGTTAAAGACGGCCCTGATGCAATTCATCTGATCACTCTTCATAACATTCTGGAGTATATGCAAATTGCTATTATAAAAACTTAAGCAGCAACTTTTCCAATTTCCAATATTTATGTAATTCTCAAAACTTTTGGCCACGACTGTAGACTCTCTCTCTAGACTCTCTCTCTAGACTCTCTCTCTCTCTCTCTCTCTCTAGTCTCTCTCTGGTATTTCTCTCTGGTCTCTCTCTTTCTCTCTAGTCTCTCTTTCTAGTCTCTCTCTCTAGTCTCTCTCTCTAGTCTCTCTCTCTCTCTCTCTCTCTCTAGTCTCTCTCTCATTATCTAGTCTCTTTCTCTAGGCTCTCTCTCTAGTCTCTCTCTCTAGTCTCTCTCTCTGTAGTCTATTTATCTAGTCTCTCTCTCTAGTGTCTCTCTAGTCTCTCTATCTATCTCTAGTCTCTCTCTCTCTAGTTTTTCCCTTTCTTGTCTCTGTCTCTAGTTTGTCCACTGGCGGATCCAGGGGGGGGGCAACGGGGCAATTGCCCCCCCTTCCCCGAGCTGCTCAGAAGTTTGGGCGGCGGCGGGGCACAGGGAGATGAATGCTTCCATTGTGGAAGCGTTCATCTCCATAGTCATCTGTATCGCCGTCCCCAGGACAGCGATACAGATGATTGTGCTTAGGCAGGGGAAGGAGAGGCGTGTCCCTTTCCCTTCCTCTGATAGGCTGCCGGCCTAGTGCCTGCAGCCTATCAGAGGCCGGGGGCTGTCATTACTGGCACATAATGGGGGGGCTATCATTACTGGCACATAATGGGGGGGCTATCATTACTGGCACATGATGGGGGGGCTGTTATTACTGGCACATGATGGGGGGACTGTTATTACTGGCACATGATGGGGGGCTGTTATTACTGGTACATGATGGGGGGGCTGTTTTTACTGGCACATGATGGGGGGTATTATTACTGGCACATTATTGGGGCCACTATAGAGGCGTCTACTGAGGCCACAAAGAAGGGGTGTTTTATATGGGGGCTCTGTACAGTAGAATTTTATACTGGGACACATTATGGTGGGTACTATGAGGAAGGGGGGAGAGGAGTACTATGGGGTCATCTACGGGGGGCACTAAGAAGGGGTATTTTATACTTGCAAATTATGGGGGACACTGAGGGCATCTACTGAGGCATTTTATACTGGTACATTATAGGGGCACTAGGAGGAAGGGGGGGAGAGGAGCACTATGGGGGCATTTACTGGGGGCACTATATAGGGGTATTTTATACTGGCACATTATGGGGGCACTATGGGGACATTAGCTCAACTGGGGGCATTACAAGGGGGTATTTTTTGCACTGTCACATTATAAGGAGAATTATTTCTACTGGGGGGCATTATGGTGGGCTTTATTACTCCCCTATGGTATGAGCCCCCTAGTAGCAGCACCAGCCTCTCCCTGCTCTGCTATCCCTCTGCCCCTTCCCAAAATCCTTATTATGAAACCTTTCTCATTAGGATAAAACACAACATCAGCTCCGCCGAGCCCCCGGCCAAAGTGTTGAAGTGGTGTCCGAGATCCCCAAGGGCCAAGCCAAGTAATTGTAAGTTTTCATGTGAAATATGTTTATGTTATACACATATAGCCTACACTGTGCCCCACAATATACCGCTACACTGTGCCACACAATATACAGTATACCGCTACACTGTGCCCCACAATATACAGTATACCTCTACACTGTGGAGTCTGTTCTATAAGCACCATTGTTTTGTGGCGGTGGACAGAAAATAATCTGGAAGTGCCCCTCCCGAGACCAGGCTCTGGATCCACCACTGAGTCTGTCTCTCTCTTGTCTTTCTATCTATCTAGTATCTCTCTAGTATCTCTCTAGGCTTTCTCTCTAGTCCCTCTCTCTCTCTCTAGTCTCTCTCTTTCTAGTCTCTCTTTCTCTAGTCTCTCTCTCTAGTCTATCTCTTTCTACTCTCTCTCTCTCTCTCTGTAGTCTCTCTCTCTAGTCTCTCTCTCTCTAATCTATCGCTTTCTACTCTCTCTCTCTGTAGTCTCTCTCTCTAGTCTCTCTCTCTAGTCCCTCTCTCTCTAGTTTCTCTCTCATTATACAGAGATCAGTACTGCTACCGGCAAACATGGTTGTTTCATAAAGTCTTCTCCTGTGTCAACCCATGACTGATGGAAATGTATGGCTCCACCTGTCTTTAGAAGGAGGTTTCAGCAGATGCAGTCTGTATTATACAACCAGGGCTGTTTTAAAGTAAATAGGTCTGTGGGCAACAACGGCAGCTGTAATGTTTTAGGCAATCGTCAGAATTTCAGTCCACATGATACCATTATATAGCGTTAAGCTAAACCTGCCATATGCAGTCTTCATAATAACACTATATACAGTAGTGCCAATGTAAGACTGCCATATGCAGCTTTCATAATACCACTAGATTGTGCCAAGATAATACTGATATACGCAGTCTTCAAAACACCACTATAAAACTTCCAAGATAATTTTGCTCCAAAAAAGTTGGAGGTTCGTCGGCACATCCCAATTCCCAGGTGCATGTCGCCATGGCTAGAAGCACCAAAGCAAAAAACAAACACAAGGCAGCAGCACTGTGCAAACACAAATAATGAAGTAAATATAACAGTGCCAAAATTATTTGTACCTGTCTGCCAGCGTCAAGGCGATCTCTTTAGGGTAGGAACCTACACAAAATACTACCTCCTCTGGTGCCATACCGGCCTCCATTAAATTCAGGGAATGCAGGTTCATTTTTTGGTGCCACACTGATAATACTGACATATTAGGACTTCATGATACCACTTTATAGTTCTAAGATAATATTGCCAAATGAAACCTTTATAAAACAACTATATAATGCCAAGATAATAATATATGCAGCCTCCATAATGCAGTTATATAGTGGCAAGATAATACTGACATACTGTATGCAGCCTCCATAATACCACTAGATAGCGGGAAGGTAAACTGACATACTAAAGCCTCATTCACCTGTCCGTGCTTAAATCCATGAAAAGGTGGTCAGTGATGCCTCCGTGTTGGGTCCATGTGTCCGTTTTTTGCTGTCCGTGTGTCATCTGTTTTTCATTGACAATGCACAGCTAAAAAAATATTTTTCAAAGCATCTCTTCCTAATCATCCGTGCAACGTGGATGAAACGCGGATGGCATCCGTGGTTTTCACAAACCCATAGACTATAATGTGCGTGATGGATCTGTGAACACAGAAAAAATAGAGCATGCATCCGCGCTAAACACACGGACCCACGGACTGTGGTAAAGAAAAAAAACATGGACAGCACACATATGTGAAACACTGACGTGTGAATGTAGCCTAAGAGCTCATGTACACAAACATATTTTCCTGCCGTGTCCGTTCCGTTTTTTTTTTGCAGACCGTATGTGGAACCATTCATTTCAATTGGTCCGCAAAAAAACAGAAGTGCATTCCGTTTCCGTATGACCGTTCTGCAAAAAAAATAGAACATGTCGTATTATTGTCCGTATTACGGACAAGGATAGGAATATTCTATTAGGGCCTGCTTCTATTAGGGCCGGCTGTTCCGTTCCACAAAATACGAAATGCACACGGACGTCATCCGTATTTTTTGCGGATGCTTTTTGCGGACCGCAAACTGCATACGGTCGTGTACATGAGCCCTTATATTGATAAAAACTGACATATGCATCCTTCACAATATATAGTGCCGAGCTAATACGGTCATACGCAGCTCTCTTAACGCCAACATGTAGTCCCAAATAATATGCAGTACTCAAACAATACTCCTACATAATACTGCTATATAGTTCCTAGATAGTGTCACAATTCAACTCCCAAATAATACAAACCATGCACAGTTAGGCTAGGTCTACACGACGACATTTGTTACGCGACATTTTGTTGCACCAATGTCACGCGACAATTTTCATAATGGCAGTCTATGGTGTCGCACTGCAACATGCAACATGCTGCGACTGTGACGCAACAGTCGCAGAAAATCCATTTGATTTCCAGTCGCATCGCAGTCACAGCATGTTGCATGTTGCAGTGCGACACCATAGAATGCCATTATTAAAATTGTCGCGCGACATTGGTGAAAAAAAATGTTGCACGACAAACGATGCAGTGTAGTTGTGCCCTATCTGTTGCGCGACTTATTGTCGCGCGACAAATGTCGTTGTGTAGACCTAGCCTTAAGGCTCCGTTCACATCTGCATTGTTAATTCTATTAGGCCTCCTGCACACGACCGTTTTTTTCCCCGTTTACTGGCCCTTTTTTGCGTTCCGTATACGGAACCATTCATTTCAATGGTTCCGCAAAAAAAAAACGGAATGTACTCCGCATGCATTCCGTTTACGTATTTCCGTTTTTCCGTTCCGTTTAAAGATAGAACATGTCCTACTATTGCCCGCAAATCACGTTCCGTGGCTCCATTCAAGTCAATGGGTCCGCAAAAAAACTGAACACATACGGAAATGCATCCGTATGTCTTCCGTTTCCTTTACGTTTTTTGCGGAACCATCTATTGAAAATGTTATGCCCAGCCCAATTTTATCTATGTAATTACTGTATACTGTATAGGCCATACAGAAAAACAGAACGGAAAAATGGAACCACAACGGAAACAAAAAACGGAACAACGGTTCCGTGAAAAACGGACCGCAAAACACTGAAAAAGCCATACGGTCGTGTGCAGGAGGCCTTAGAACCGCAACACAAGTGGCGGAGTCCAACGGCACCGTCGACTATAATGGGGTCCATTGGGTTTCCATTACAGTGTCCGTCATTTTACCGAACAAAATATCGCAGCGCGTCTGGCAATTCTTACAGCATCTGCCCCAGAGCCTCTAACCCAGGACTACTACTTCCAATATGTGTGCTGGAAGGATACTTGTCTAGAAGGAAAATCTTGGACTTTAAGGAATGACTGAATTGGAACGGCTGTACACATTGTCACGGAAAGTCAGAGCACCTGATTAAACCCTATATATAAAAAAAAGCGGCGATGATTCATCTCATGTGATCCTCCAGCAGTCGCCCCATCTATCCATCTTCTGCACTGATGAAAGTGCTGCCATTTAAAGGAGCCCCTCAGCCGTCTGTGTAAATAAGCTTATCTGGATACGTGGGCCTTGGGAGTGAGGAGAAGGGAAGGATATTCATAGAATCTCTCAGCAGATGCTTAGGAGCTCGTTTTCCTACAGAGATTTGGGGGAAGGGGGGTTGAGGCAGTGACGATGGTGGTCACAGCTTCTGAGATTACATCTGGCGAACCAAAAAATAAAAAAATTATAATTTTGTCTTTTTTTTTATTTTCTAGAGGAATGTTGTATTTCTCACGTGCGCCTGTGTAATCCTCGGAAGGCTGAGCATGCTGGAACTGCGTTTAACTCTTTACGTCACGCTCCATGATCAGAGATCCCAGAAGTAGCTTAAGAAAATTAATTACCAGGAGGACGCTGCAGGCATTAATATTCTTGCTACACATGCGGTAGTTTACCTGGTAAAAAAAAAAATATATATAAAAATAACTAGGATGAGTTGTGGGGGTGTCAACAAATGGCAAATACAGCTCTACTGCACCTGAGACACTCAGCTCTGCTGTAAACAGCTATGGGACCCTGCAACAGGTGTGAATAAATAAAATGTATTCATTCTGCATCTTTCAACTATGCTTTGTGCATTAATGCCTTAATATTTTCAAGATCTCTGCTTTTTCTCAGTGAATGGAATCATCTCCTTTCCTCACTCACACAGGCAGAGGTCTCATTAAAGGAATAGTACCCTGTAGGTAAGCCTCTCTCTCTAAAGGAGCTGCAATTTGCAAGCATGACATGTGGTATTATACAGGTATGTGCACTATGTAATTCAGGCCTCCTGAGTGAGAGCCCCTTTTTTCAGTGGCTCTTTGCCCGGGTTAATAAAGGGGAGGTACCGTGCAGGAGTCGTCCTTCTTTGATCAGGGAAGGTTCACAGGCTTTCCGTTCATTGACATCAGGCAGAGATCTTAGAAATGATGAGAAATTGTAACATACATTTGCAATAAGAATGTTGAAAACGTTTTTAAAAAAACATTAATTACAGAAAAGCCCTTTAATTTTTTTACCTGCTGATCTCTTGCTATGTGTTTGTATTGTGACATTTATAGTACCTGTTCTGTCCTAGCTGCTGCAGAACCTCCTAACACACGCCTCAGCTGCTGCGGAACCTCCTAATACGCACCTCAGCTGCTGCAGAACCTCTTAATACACACTTCAGCTGCAGCAGAACCTCCTAAAACACACCTCAGCTGCTGCAGAACCTCCTAATACACACCTCAGCTGTTGCAGAACATCATAAAGTACACCTCGGCTGCTGCAGAACATCATAATTGTCACTTCAGCTGCTGCAGAATCTACTAAAACACCCCTCAGCTGCTGCAGAACATTCTAACACATACCTCAGCTGCTGCAGAACATCATAATACACTCCACAGCTGCTGCAGAACATCATGATACACACCTCAGCTGCTGCAGAACATCATAATACACACCTCAGCTGCTGCAGAACATCATAATACACACTTCAGCTGCTGCAGAACATCATGATACACACCTCAGCTGCTGCAGAACATCAGAATACACACCTCAGCTGCTGCAGAACATCATGATACACACCTCAGCTGCTGCAGAACATCATGAAACACATCTCAGCTGCTGCAGAACATCATGATACACGCCTCAGCTGCCGCAGAACATCATGATACATGCCTCAGCTGCTGCAGAACATCATGATACACGCCTCAGCTGCTGCAGAACATCATGATACATGCCTCAGCTACTGCAGAACTTCTTCAAAAGGATATTATTCATATCAATGAATCAGTATTGGGCAGGAGAAACCACTACTCTTCAAAAAGGGGTTCTGCAGCAGCTTAGGTGTGTACTATAAGTAATAATGTGCCCTCTATTATTATAAGCCTATTAGAATCCACCTCGGCATTCCATGACTGCTAAAAAGCTATTCAGGTTTTTACAAGTTATCTCCTATCCACTGAATAGGGGATAGCTAAACAATCGGTGAGGGTCTGAATGGGGGAATGGGACCTCCATTCTTGGGATCAGTGGAGGTCCCAGAGGTATGACCCTTACAATCAGTTAGTTACCCCCTTATCCAGTGGACAGGGGATAACTTGTAGTAACCGGAGTACCCCTTTAAATGCTCTGGTCTACATCACACAACCTGCGGCCTTCTTGAGTTCTCGTCTCTGGAGTACTGAAGGAAAGAGGGAGTCGAAGTCTCAAAAGTGGAACCACCACCCCCATCAGACGCTTAGGGGATATATGGAATGCATATATCATATACTATATACATACAGCTTTCTGTTCTGCGTTTAGGGGTTACACCCGTCTCAGATATTGATGGTATGTTGATAGGAAATGCAATCAAGGTCAGGTAGGTAGGACCCGCTCCTATCTCCAGAATGGGACCCCAAAATAAAGGGGGGGCACACTGTGCATGCGCGGCCACCATCCATTCTTCGCTATGTGACTGCCAGAAATAGCATTGCCAGAGCTCATTGGAACTCCCATAGCGCTGGAGGGTGGCTGGGCATGCACAGTGTGTGCTCCCCCTTTATTTTGGGGTCTTATTCTGGAGATAGGGGCGGATCCCACCTACCTGACCTTGGCCATCAATGTCTGAGATGGGAATACCCCTTTAATAGAGGAGAGGTATGGTGCAGGGTTCCTTGCAGTCCAGTTGGATATAATCAGGTTCTCAGCCCCTCTGTTCATTGACATCAAGCAGAGCCCTTGAAAATAGTGAGAAATTGGAAATATCCCCTGAAGGCCTTTACACAGTATCTGTTAGCTTTTTACTTGTAAAGTGTTTTTTTTGGGTAGCTTTACTATTACATTTTTAGCATGTGGGCATTTCATGTGCTCTCCCGGTCCGATATATAGAAAACTTATGGGAAAATGCGTGACAACAAATGCAACACACAGAGCATGCCGCACAAAATACACGTGGACCCCCCCTCAAAAAAAATAAAATAAAAAATCTAGCTAAAAGTGAAGAAAAACAGCATAAATACAGTAAATGCACTGCTTGTAGAGTGTCTTATAGCTTAAGTTTTCAGCAAACATCAGGCCACAGAGGTTTTTTGCAAAAAAAAAAAAAGAAAAAGAAAAAAAAGAAAGAAAACGACAAAAAGGTGAAGTTTTTCTAAAAGTAGTAGTAGGGTTTTTGGCGCTGATTATGAAGCGTTTCTGCCTCAAAATCAGCCCCCAAAACAGCCTCCCATTCATTTAAATGGAAAGCTGCACTTTTTATTTGTTTCAACATTGAATAAAAGTAACGGTGTGCCCCTATATTGGGGTGGAATCCGTGCTAAATCTCCTATTGGGCAGCATAAAAAAAACAAAAAAACAACGTGTCCGTACGTGTCTATTCACTTTTGCACGTTTTCTAAAAATGCAGTTTTGCATTATACACCCAAAATTAATTTAAAAAAGCATTGAAAAAGTGCATAAAAACACACACAGAAAACGCGTTGAAAAAAAAAAACTTCACAGATCCCGAACTGAATTTTGATATTTTGGGAATTTTTTAGGCGGATTTTCAAAATCTGTCCTGTAAATATACCCTAGGTTTAGACTACGTTCACACAGCGGTGGGGACCTCCGTTAAATACAATATAACTGTTAAATGTGAAAACGGACAAAATAAGACCCTTTCTATTATTTGACGCCATTATTCACAAACAAAAAAAAAACAAAAAAACCGACGTCAATACACCCATAAACCGTAGACTGTCAGGGCTCTGAAGATGCGGCCGTGTGACGGGCGTAAAAAAAAGTCATGCAGCCATTTTCTCACTGCAGTGTGAACTCAGCCTAAGGCCTCATGCACACGACCGTATTTTGTTTCCGTGTCTGATCCGTTTTTTTTGCGGATAGGATGCAGACCCATTCATTTCACCGTGTGCTGTCCGCGTCAGTATGTCCGTTCCGTTGCTCCGCAAAAAAAATAGTGCATGTCCTATTTTTTTCTAGTTAGGCATTATTACAATGGATCCGCAAAAAAAAAACGGATGCCATACAGAACGTCATCCGTTTTTTTTTGCGGATCCGCAAAACACATACGGTCGTGTGCATGTAGCCTTACTGTGGCCCCTGGGGGGAGGTACAGTCTGCCCATAATGCCCTCAGACCAACAAGGGTCGTGCATCCTTCCTCTACAGCAGGCGTAGGCAACCTCCGGCACTCCAGCAGCTGTTTTGGAACTACTACTCCCAGCAAGCATATTTGCTCTGGAACATGCTGGGAATTGTAGTTGGAGGGCAGAAAGTTGCTGACCCCTGCTCTACAGCCTCTTTTGTCAGGTGAGGGGGACTTATAATAGTGTTGGGGTCATTATATACCATGGTGAGGTATAGGGTGCACCTACAGTGAGGCAGGTCCTGTGTCACCTCTGTGCCACTATAACTTTCCACAGCAGCCATTGCTTCCCTCCTGTGGCGCATACATTCCTTCACAGCCGCAGTTCGGTGCCAGCCCCTTCACCCCCTCTCCAGGGCACACCCAGCCCTATGTATGTTCACCAGCATGGCACCCGTCTCCTCCGGCGGCGAAAGGGTGTCACACCCCGCTGCCAGAGGCAGCCAGGTGGATGCTGAGCCGGGGACCGCGCTGTGATTGGTGGGCTGGGCGGTGACGTCACGGATGCTTAGCCCCCGACCGGCCGCGGGAGGGAGGGGGTGCAGTCGGTGCGCGGAGCTCGGGGGGAACGGGTGGGAACCAGGAGTTCTCCGAACCTTAACGCGGGATGTCCGGACTGAGGAAGTGTGAGGAGGGGGCCACACTGGGAGCCCGCTGACATTACTGAGGCACCATGAGCTCTGAGGGAGGGGCCGTCCCCTGGGAGGACGCAGGTAAGTGTGCGAGTAGCGTTATCTGTGCGGTAACCACAGGTATAAGGTGGGGGGAGGGGGGGTAGAGCCAAAATACTTTACTGGGGTCTAAATAATATTTCCAATGTTAAATTATTAATATTGTCACTAAGTAGTCAGGACCATGGAGCATTTGCATGACCCAATAGGGCGTCCTGGACCAATGGCGGTTTGAGGTTTAGCGGTTGCAAAAAAAAATAAAAAATCTTCGCCAAAGGTTCAGATAAATTTTCCGTACAGAGCAGATATTGGTACCGAAGCCAATTATCGGCTGCTGCAAAATAATCTTAAAAATAAAAAATAAAAATTAAAAATTTGTTTTTGTTTGTGTGCATAGAAAATGTGCCGCCGGGTCATCCGTATGACAAGGGTTAAAAAAAGCAACCCAAAAATGTAACACCGTGGCCATGCTAGGCGATAGCGGTGCAGCCTGTACCCGGATATTTGGGGTCCCAATTTTATCAACAACTGCATAGGGGTGATATCAGGTGACCCTACGGGGTGCTAGGCATTCAATGGTTAATAGTACCCCCCCCCCCCCCCCCCCAATTCGGAGACATATAAGAAAGTCGTCGCCTCTGCTACGTCGGTGGCATAAGCCTGCGCCTAGACGGGGTCCCTATGCACAGGGGAGCCGCGTGCTGTAATTAGACATACCCCAGGGCGAAGCAGAACAACTGAATTGAATAGACCTTCTCTGTGTGTGGCATTCCTAAATATTACACCCTCGGGGGGGGGGGGGGGTGTGGGGGGTGCTGGGTGCCAGGAGGGGCGCCAACAAGCTAAGGTATTTAGATAAAGGGCTTGGGCAGCAAACTGACTCTTTGACTCAGGTGAAGGAAAGCCCAGCAACGACTCGGGTGGGGCAGGTGAACGGTGCAGCAGAGCTGAGTTTGTGGTGATAGCAGTATGGTCTGGACTTTGGGTAACGCTACTGCCTTTTTCAAGTCATCGAGAGGCACCGTGACCTAAAGTGTTAGATGACAAAGTCAACTTTGCTGCTTCAGGTAAGATACTGCATTGCATAAGTTCTGCAATTTAAAAGAAAGCAGTAGGGAAGCGCCAAAGAATGTTCTAACCCCTTGATCCATAGCCACAGACTGCATTATAGAAGGAGAACTCAACCAAATGTCAAGTATCAGTAGGGTCCATGACACTTTCATCTTCGACGCAGTATGGCGCCAATATGGAAGCCAAGGCGGCGGAAAGGTGCAACAAAAAAGTGGACATTGCTTTAGTCGGAAGACTGATAGAAAAGCTCATACAGGTGATGGCGAAGGATGGAAATATGCAAGCAATAAGTAGACCCTGGCAAATCATGGGTATATCAGATGTAGCAGAGCTGAGCTTGGTTAGAAGTGCTGGGTATGTCACTTGACACATAGTCACAGTTATCTCAGTTACAAATAGTGCCACCCTAAAAAGCGTAAAGTACAAATAGCTCTGCTATATCTGTTGGCTAGAGATGGAGACTTATAAGGTGCAGAATAATGGGCTATGTAGATGCACCCCTAAAATAGAGCAATGTCTGTACTAGATCGGAGCAGGTGAAGCGATTCAGAAGAATTAAATATGCACCAACCATTGTGGGATGAGGATGAATGAAAACAGGATGAGTGAAAACAGCTTCTTAATATGAGATCACAGCCAGGAAAAGTGCGAAGGAAGACAGTGCTGAAGAATGATATGATGTAGAAGATGCTGAAGAATTGTACCATGTATAGTGTAGTCTTAGAAGATGCTGGAGAATTGTGTTATGTATAGTGTAGTCTTAGAAGATGCTGGAGAATTGTGTTATGTATAGTCTTAGAAGATGCTGGATGATTGTGTTATGTATAGTATATTCTTAGAAGATGCTGGAGAATTGTGCTATGTATAGTGTAGTCTTAGAAGATGCTGGAGAATCGTGTTATGTATAGTGTCGTCTTAGAAGATGCTGGATGATTGTGTTATGTATAGTATATTCATAGAAGATGCTGGAGAATTGTGTTATGTATAGTGTAGTCTTAGAAGATGCTGGAGAATTGTGTTATGTATAGTCTTAGAAGATGCTGGATGATTGTGTTATGTATAGTATATTCTTAGAAGATGCTGGAGAATTGTGTTATGTATAGTATATTCTTAGAAGATGCTGGAGGATTGTGCTATGTATAGTGTAGTCTTAGAAGATGCTGGATGATTGTGTTATGTATAGTATATTCTTAGAAGATGCTGGAGAATTGTGTTATGTATAGTATAGTCTTAGAAGATGCTGGAGAATCGTGCTATGTATAGTGTAGTCTTAGAAGATGCTGGATGATTGTGTTAAGTATAGTGTAGTCTTAGAAGATGCTGGAGAATTGTGCTATGTATAGTGTAGTCTTAGAAGATGCTGGATGATTGTGTTATGTATAGTCTTAGAAGATGCTGGAGAATTGTTATGTATAGTCTTAGAAGATGTTGGAGAATTGTGTTATGTATAGCGTAGTCTTAGAAGATGCTGGAGAATTGTGTTATGTATAGTGTAGTCTTAGAAGATGCTGGAGAATTGTGTTATGTATAGTATACTCTTAGAAGATGCTGGAGAATTGTATTATGTATAGTATATTCTTGGAAGTTGCTGGAGAATTGTGTTATGTATAGTATAGTCTTAGAAGATGCTGGAGAATTGTGTAATGTATAGTCTTAGAAGATGCTGGAGAATTGTGCTATGTATAGTGTAGTCTTAGAAGATGCTGGAGAATTGTGTTATGTATAGTATAGTCTTAGAAGATGCTGGAGAATTGTGTAATGTATAGTGTAGTCTTAGAAGATGCTGGAGGATTGTGCAATGTATAGTATAGTCTTAGAAGATGCTGGAGAATTGTGTTATGTATAGTGTAGTCTTAGAAGATGCTGGAGAATTGTGTTATGTATAGTGTAGTCTTAGAAGATGTTGGAGAATTGTGTTATGTATAGTATACTCTTAGAAGATGCTGGAGAATTGTGTTATGTATAGTATACTCTTAGAAGATGCTGGAGAATTGTATTATGTATAGTATATTCTTGGAAGTTGCTGGAGAATTGTGCTATGTATAGTGTAGTCTTAGAAGATGCTGGAGAATTGTATTATGTATAGTATATTCTTGGAAGATGCTGGAGAATTGTGTTATGTATAGTGTAGTCTTAGAAGATGCTGGATAATTGTGTTATGTATAGTATAGTCTTAGAAGATGCTGGAGAATTGTGTAATGTATAGTGTAGTCTTAGAAGATGCTGGAGGATTGTGCAATGTATAGTATAGTCTTAGAAGATGCTGGAGAATTGTGTTATGTATAGTATATTCTTAGAAGATTCTGGACAATTGTGTTATGTATAGTCTTAGCAAATGTTGGAGAATTGTGTTATGTATAGTCTTAGAAGATGCTGGAGGAATGTGTTATGTATAGTATAGTCTTAGAAGATGCTGGAGGCTTGTTCCATGTATAGTATAGTCTTTAGAAGATGCTGGAGAATTTGTGTAAGCAGATGTAGCAGAGTTGCATAGCTCATAGACAGGTTAAAGAAGATGCAGCAAAGCTGATTTTGGACAGGTCCGAGAAGATATATTAATATTGCAGTGCGCGTATTGACATAACTCTAATAAAGACCTAATATAAAAAGGTATTTGTGGCAAATATGAGACAGTGCAATATAGCTGCCTTATACTTTGCCAGGAGTCAGGACTTCATATGGGCAGATCTAAGACAATGTGGCATATTGTTTTAACATATGTTAAGTAGTTAGGGAATTGCATTATATGTGAACACATTGGAGATGGTGCAAGAGAATTGCATTATATGTGGGCTGACTGAGTACAGAATAATTGCATTACACGTGGACAGACCTCACATGAAGTGCAGGGGAATTGCATTACATGTCTCCTGACAGAACCGCATGTATGGCAATTGCATTATTTGTGCCAATCTGCAAGTGAAGATGGATTATATCACTATGTGATCGGTCTGGGAGGGGGTACACAAAAAAGGCTAAAAGGAACAAGGGGCATCTTTGTAATACACAGAGGACTTGCTAATTAAGTGTCAATTATTATTAATGGGAAGGTTTCATCTACTCTTAGGCCAATTGCATTTGGTCGAGACAAGTCAGCAAAACCTTAATCAGGCTTTCAGGCTCCTTTCTCAAAGCAAGGAACCCAACTTTTTCCAGCAGAAAACCGCCATCTTTTACACAACAGGGCCCATTTACTAAGAATTTTATTACAGTATGGCATGCACCATTGAGGAATTTGGACTGTCCTACACCAGGTTGTGACCACCATAGTTCACCACAACTATATGGAAAAGAGGTTAAAAAACACAAAAGTTACCTTTTTTCAATAAATGCTAAAAATATATGCTGGCTCTAGAAATGTAGCATTTACTGTGAATTCCATTCCTAGGTCAGGGTAAAATACATAGGTTGCATTGATTAAATATATCCCAATGTCTTATCTGCCTGTTCCTGGAAGTGCTGCAGATTCACCAAATACCCTTGAAAGGGACAAGTATGGAATGGGTTAAGTGGTCCAGTCTGTAACTGGTGTGGGTAAGCAGACGCAGTACAGAGGCAAAAGACAAGTTACATAGTTAATACGGTTGAAAAAAGACAAACGTCCATCAAGTTCAACGGGATAGGTGGCGACGCAAAACTTCAGTGGCGACGCAAAACTTTAGTGTTTATTCACACTTGAGGCAAATGCACAAAACAATGCCTTACTTTGCAGTCTTGGTGTTTACTTCACACACAATGGAAAGTACATCTTGGTGTTACTTCACACAAATTTGAAAGTTCATATAAGACAAGTCACCTTGATGTCAGTTCTGCCTCCAGCAGTCCACGGCAGGCTTTAGGTGGCCTGTTTCCTCGGCCCGTGGGTCTCAGCCCTCCAACCTGGCACCAAGCCTCAGATCCCAACAGATCCTGCAGCTGAGCCCAGCTGCCTATTTAAGGACAGCCAGGTGCTGCCAAAAACCCGGACCGGCAATTAAAATCCAATCCGGTATTTAACCCCACCTGGCTGCAAATCAGCCCGGCAGCACACGCTGGGAGGAAAATACCTATTTTCCCAGACCATTCCCCTCACTGTGTCACATACCCCCCCCCCCCCCCCCCTCCCCTTTGTTCAACCCTGAGGTAGTGAACACTCACCAGACAATGTACTCGGGACAGGGCATCCGCGTTTCCCTGCAACCGGCCTGCCCTGTGTTCCACTGTAATTTCTGCCTCTTCCGCCTGATCATTCCAGCGAACCATCACTGACTTGCGTCCCTTCAAGAGCCCTGTCAATGGCGCGGCCACCGTAGCAAAGTGGGGGACAAATCTCATGTAATAGCCCACCATTCCCAGGAACGACCTTACTTGCCTAGTGATAACAGGTCGGGGCCAGTTCCGTATAGCCTCTATTTTTTTCACTTGAGGACTGATGACTCCGTGCCCAATGACATACCCCAGGTACTTAGTCTCCTCTAACCCTATCGCACATTTTTTTGGGTTGGCGGTTAGTCCAGCCTTCCGAAGGGAGTCCACTACGGCCTGCACTTTGGTTAGGTGACTTTCCCAGTCGGTACTGTGGATGACAATATCGTCTAGGTAAGCCGAAGTGTACCAACGATGTGGACAAAGCACAATGTCCATAAGTCGTTGAAAAGTGGCAGGAGCGCCATGCAAACCAAAGGGTAACACCTTATATTGGTACAGCCCCTCTGGTGTGATGAAGGCAGTTTTCTCTTTGGCAGCCTCCGTCAAGGGTACCTACCAGTACCCTTTTGTGAGGTTCAAAGCAGAGAAATATCGGGCTTGTCCTAACCTCTCGATAAGCTCATCCACCCGGGGCATGGGATACGCATCAAATTTGGAAATCTCATTTAGTTTACGAAAATCGTTACAGAACCGTAACGTCCCATCCGGTTTGGGTATTAAAACTATAGGGCTGGCCCACTCACTTTTAGACTCCTCAATAACGTCTAGTTGCAGCATTAGCTGCACTTCCTCCGAGATGGCTTGTCGCCGAGCCTCGGGTACACGGTATGGTTTTAACTGGACTTTTGCCTGAGGCTTAGTGACAATGTCATGCTGAATTGTGGAAGTGGGTCCGGGGAAGTCTGAGAACACATCCGTGTTCCTGCTGACGAACTCCCCGGCCTCCTGAGTCTGTTTAGAGGAGAAGCTGTCAGCAATCTTCACTGTTGCAACCACTTCCCTTGCATCAGACCGAGGGGCTGGAACCTCTTTCCCTGGAAAACTCGGCCGTGGGCTGTCGTCAGTACCGGTCCCCCTATCTTTCCAAGGTTTGAATAAATTCACATGGTACACCTGCTCCGGCTTTCGCCGCCCTGGCTGGTGTACCTTGTAGTTTACCTCTCCAACCTTTTTGATTACTTCGTAGGGTCCCTGCCACCAGGCCAGGAACTTACTGTCCACGGTCGGTACCAGAACTAAAACCCGATCTTCCAGGTTAAAGATCCGGACCTGAGTCTGCCGATTTATAGACCCGACTTTGAGCTCGCTCAGCTGTCTCCATATGCTCTCTTACCAGAGGCAACACTGTTTCCATACGTTCCTGTATCTGGGTGACATATTCAATAATACTTTTATATGGAGTGGGTTGTTGTTCCCACGCCTCTTTCGCTATGTCCAACAGACCAAGAGGATGTCTGCCATATAGCAGTTTGAAGGGCGAGAACCGAGTAGAGGCCTGGGGCACCTCGCGCACTGCGAACATAAGATAGGGCAGAAGGAGCTCCCAGTCCGTCCCATCCTTACACACCACTCTTTGTAACATGTTTTTTAATGTTTGGTTAAACCTTTCTACCAGGCCGTCAGTTTGCGGATGATAAACGGACGTCTGTAGCTGTTTGATGTGCAACTTCCCTCATGACCTTGGACATAAAAGGGGTCCCCTGGTCAGTCAGAACCTCTTTAGGTAGCGCCACTCTGGAGAACATCTCCATTAACTCTTTAGCTATAAGTTTGGCCGATGTATGTCGCAGTTGCACCGCCTCCGGATACCGAGTGGCGTAATCTAGGACGACCAAGATGTGTTGGTGTCCTCTAGAGGACTTCGGTACTGGGCCTATGAGGTCCATAGCGATTCACTCAAACGGTACCTCGATGATCAGGAGAGGTACTAAGGTACTGCGGAAAAGGTGCTTGGGGCTAGTTGTTTGGCAGGTCGGGCAAGACTTGCAAAATTCGTCCACCTCTCTAAACACACTGGGCCAGTAAAACCATTGTAATATCCGGTCCTGTGTTTTCTGCATTCCCAGATGACCCCCGAGAACATGTTGGTGGGCTAACTCTAACACGAGTTTGCGATAAGCCTGGGGCACCACCAACCGTTCAATATGTTTACCCCGCAGCTGGTTTACCCGATACAGCATATTCTGATGAACCACAAAACGGGGAAACATCGACTCGGCCCCAGGTTGTTGTGGTTCACTATCAATTATTACCACATTCTCCCAGGCTCAGGATAGGGTTGGGTCCCGGTGTAGTGCTGTACTGAAATTTTCCCCGGAGACGTTGAGGTCTGCCAACTCAGGACCCAGTGGCAAGTCCTCCACTTCTCCCACAATTACACTCAGGGGGGTTGTCTCCCCCTCTTCCACTGAAGTGGCGGTCACCCCTACTGCTGGCCCTTCGTCTTCAGGTTCCCAGGGTTCTGGCCTTCCTCCTGAACAAGACCAATCACCTGGGTTTACCCCTGACTCACGGGTATCAGGAACTCTCACAACCGGCCATAGGGCCAGGAAGCCGGAAAGTCTCTCCCTATTATGAGTTCGTAGTGTAGATTTGTGGCTACTGCCACCTCGTGGGACCACCTGCCGGCTACCGTGGTTAAAGACACCAGTGCGGTGGGGTAGTCTTTTAAGTCTCCATGGATGCACATCACCCTGACTTTTCGGCCGGTATACTCAGTGGACCGCACTAGGGTAGCCCTTATGCAACTACCGGACACCCTAGGGGTAATGTGCGTGAGCATACTAGTGATAAGGTGCTGAGGATAGTAGCACTCACGGTTAAGTTGTCCCTTGGGGCTGGCGTGCAGTGGATGGGAAGACAGAACAAAATCCTCCGGGTCACTCTCTGTGCAGGGAACACCAGCCAGATGTTGATTGAGGTGCCCTTGATGGTAATTGGTGTTTAAGGTGCTTTGGTGGCTGGGCCCCTGGTTCGTGATGCCAGCACCGTTAGGTGCAAATGTTGGGAGTGCTAGTAGTAAGAATGAGGAGTCGGTTGTTGTAAACCAGTGGAACATTTACTGAAAATCAATAGTCTCTGGACAGTTGGTACAGTTTATCAATGGAAAGCCTTTTGTATAGCATAAGTAATAATAAGTTCAATTGTAATCCTATTATCAGGTAGTGGCAGTGGTCAATGGAGGGATTCTTCTACTGCTGATACTCTATAGGAAAACTGAAGATTTACTTTAAATTCCAACTCTAGTACTGGATATGATATTTGCTTACTTCATATTTTGAGTGATCCAATAAGAGCATTTTCCTGGCGGGGACCACTATATCCCGGAAGGCTTTGTAGTGGTAAAGACAGCTTCCCATCATGTTCTTGGGTTTCTGCTCAGGGTGTCCTGAATTGATAGGACATCATTACTGGATTGGTGAGGGTCCAACTCTCAGCACCCTCACTGATCAGCTGACTGAAGGGACCATGGTGCACCAACAAGTGAAACATCCCATCATGTCCATGGCTCTCAGCTTAGAATGCTAGGGGTGTCCTGAATAGATAGGCCATCATTTATTGGATTTGGGGGGGGGGGGGGTCCAACTCTTAGCACCCACATTGATCATCTGACTAAAGGGACCCTGACACTCCATCAAGTAGTTGGGGAGCCCGGAGTCAGACCCCCACTGATCTGATATTGATGGCCTATACTTTTAAGAGCTCCTATTACAGTTCAAATAAACCATTTGAATTCTTTGTAGGCAGGTTCAGATATCATGGTTGCATCCTGAAAGTGAAAATTGCATCATAATCACTGTGTTGACCTGGTAAAGTAGGTCATCAATATCAAAATCCTAGAAACCCACTTTATTAGCATTTGAAGAACACTTATAGATGTCTGGGAACATATAGAACTGAGTAAGATAGGTCCACCTACAGAACAGAGGTCTCCTGACCCGGTCCTGGTCTCCTAGTCACTGCCTAAATGAATTGAGAGGTGGTCGAGATTACGGAAAGAACCAAACTCGCCTTTCTACTCTTTTTTTGTAACTTGCATAGACATTAATGGAAGTTATGTACGAAATGTATCATGGTGTAGGTCCTAAATCCAGTGTGTCCCAACATCTGCCTCCATAAGGGGGTGTTTGTGTCACGGCTGTGTCACGGTCTCGTTGTTGTTCGCCGTGACACGTTAGCCGTGCATGCTGGTTTCCTGGGGCAACGTGTTGTTTATGCAGCATGTGTGTGCTTTGCTCTTTTCTCCTGGTTCCTTCTCTGTCGGATGTGTGTGGGGTTAACTACCTGGCCGGGTGCGATCACTAGGTGCTTATATTGCCTGTGTCTGGTAGCCTGGAGTTTAGTTGTCCTCCAGCCTCTGTTGATCCCTGGAATAGTGACAGGACTGAGACGACCTGTTCTTCCAAGACACGGATGAACAGGAGTATCCACCTAGCCTAGATGCAATGAAAGGGGAACACAAAACAAACTGTCATGTTCCAGAGCGGATTCACCTAACCCCTAGAACATTCCACAACGAAAGGAATCCCCATAACATGCACATATAAAGAGAAGACAGTGAGAAGCAAAACTTGATCGGCAGGTAAGAAACCAGTGGCAAGAAAAACCAGTGGAACAAGAGCACAGGTATACTTGGTCACTTACCTGCCCCGGCTGCTGGAAGGAACACCATCAGTCCACACCACAACAACTGGAACCCATGAATATGTACTGAAACCCAAACACCATACAGGACACAGTACAAACAACAAACACAGAATTCAGCCCACCAGTAAGTGCCTGGACCCCCATGCGGACAGGATGCATGCCGGCCTCAGGCAGAGCTGCACACTGGCTTGTTGTCACCCCTCTGGGGAACCCAGGAGCCCTCTCGCCGAAGGCGCACACCAAAACAGACCAGACATGGAACAACAACTAGACATACAACACAAACCCCGAACATAACCCAAACCATACATAGAAATGGAAAAGGTAGGAAGACATGGTAACTACGGGATGACATTGATGTCTCACTAGGTGGCCCTCAATAACTGGGCAGATGGAATACCCAGGACAGGAGCATAGCTCCAGCACCAACAGAGGCTGGAGAACAACTAAACTCCAGGTTACCAGCCACTGGCATTATAAGAACCTAGTGACCACACCCAGCCAGGTACTTAACCCCACACGCACCCGACAGAGAAGGAACCAGGAGAAAAGAGCAAAGCACACACATGCTGCATAAACAACACATTGCCCCAGGCAACCAGCATGCACGGCCAACGTGTCACGGCGAACAAAAACGAGACCGTGACACGGCCATGACAGCTTGGTAGTTTCCATGAATCCAACAGAAGTGATTGGAGGGAGTCATGGACATTCATTCTTCGCCTGCAAATGTTGAGGACCCCATTCCAGAGGTCAACATATTTAAGACATTTGTGCAATATCCTGTGAATATGCCACACATATCTAAAATGAGAATACCCCTTTAAAGGGATCATGCCATAATTTATGTAAAAACTGAAAGAAAATCTATTTAAAAATACAAAAATTGTGTTCTGGCATCAATGTCTTCCGCCTACTTTTGATCCTAGGCAGCCACGTCTCTTCTGCCTATTTGGACAAGAGTCACTTAGACGGAGTATATTGCTCTCATCAGCAAGAATAAAACCTTGTAGGAGTCATGTTTCTTTCCGTTTTCCACACAATACTTAAAGGGGGTGATCAGACGGGTGCCCTTTAAGGCCAGCCTGCTCATCATAACCTGTTGTTCGACATGAGTGAATTAATCCCAGATTACTGCAATGAGAAAATAACTGGTAAATTGGCCTCAGAATGATGCACGCTGGTGAAAGCGGGTAATTTTGGGAGCTATGGTTCATGTCGTTTGCAGCAGTATAAAATATAATTACACATAATGATTAGTTATCAGGCAGCCCTCATTTTATACATTATGTCAGCGCTATAAATACAAACAAACCACAGAAACAAATTGAATTTCTCCGAGCATGCCCTGATTAGCATCATATTGTTCGGCGTCTGCTTCTTAAAGGAAGATTACACCTAAATTGTAAAGGCACCTGACCATCTAGCCAAAGAAAGGAGCTAAAGAAATTCCTTGAAGGAGCTAAAGAAAGAGGGACGCAGACTAGAACGACAATGGAGCAAACACCAGCGCTCAAAGGATAAACATTCCCTAATTCGTCACCAAAAGAATTATCAGGCAATGATCAACAAGAAAAAGTCCTCTTTTCTATCACAGGAAATTGCAAAAGCAGCCAACAAACCAGCCGAGCTTTTCCGCACAGTTGACAGTCTATGCAATCCATTGTGCCGGAATCCCAACATCACATCCTCTAAGGACCTATGTGAGAAATTTGCCCTCTTCTTCACAAACAAAGTCTCATCTATTCGGTCTGCTATCAAATCTACAACACTGAAAACCTATGCAGAGCCTCATAACGGATGCCACAACAACCTACTGCCATGATCTGACTTTAAGGTAATTACCGAAGAAGCCATCTCAAACATCCTTCTAAACCTTCGCCAGACTACCTGCGACCTGGCCCCTGGCCCCACACAGTTCATGTTGAAATGCCCTGATTTGTTCATGCCAGCATTCCATAAGATAGTCAACTGCTCCTTGCAAGCGGGGAAGTTTCCTACCTGTCTGAAAGAAGCAATCAGGCCACTACTCAAGAAACCATCCCTAGATCCGGATATTCTGAGCAACTACATACCGGTCTCCAACCTTCCCTTTTTGGGAAAAGTTATTGAGAAGGCTGCATGTCTCCAACTTGAAGCCAGGCTCTCAATGAACAACATCTTTGTCCCCCTACAATCTGGCTTCAAGAAGCACCACAGCTGTGAAACAGCTCTTGTCCGGATTTGCAATGACCTGCTCATGGCCAGAGACAGAGGCGAGTGTTCCATCCTGGTACTGCTTGATCTCTCACCGGCTTTTGATACAATTGATCATGAAATCTTGCTCAACAGACTGCAAGAGTACTGTGGCATTGATGGTTTAGTCCTCCAATGGTTCTCCTCCTTCCTGGCTGGCAGAACTCAAAGAGTAGCCTTGGGGCCTTTCCAGTCCAACCCTGTACCACAAAAATATGGTGTGCCCCAGGGCTCAATCCTATCCCCTTTGTTGTTTACCATATACATGCTGCCACTCAGCAAAATTGTCCAAAAACACGGTCTAATATACCACTGCTATGCTGATGACACCCAGCTATACAGGGCCGTCTTTAATATTGATTGGACCCTGGGCAAAAATTTACTTGGGCCCCCTGGATCCCGCCTTCCCACACCTTAGGCAATCACGCCCTCCACCACAACACACACAAAAAAAAATCCACACATCTGGTAGAGTACAGTGAATGACTGTAAATACTTCTAGTTCTGAAGACTCCAGCGGCTCAGGATCAGTGCTCTGGGCAGCTGGGCTCAGGCTGGAAGTGGGCACCGCTCTGCAGGAAGGAGACCAGGGCTCGGCTCACCCTAGTGTTACAGTGCACCCCAGCACCCCACAGTATGCAGTATAGCGCCCTATAGTATACAGCACCACACAGTATGCAGTTTAGCACCCCACACTATACAGTACCCCACAGTATATAGTAGAGCCGTATAGCACCCCACACTATACAGTACCTCACAGTATATAGTAGAGCAGTATAGCAGCCCACAGTATACAGCACCTCACAGTATACAACACCTCACTGTATACAGCACTCCAAACTATACACGATACAGCCCCCCACACTATACAGTACAGCAGTATAGCACTCCACACTATACCGCACCCACAGTATACAGTATACAGACCCCCACAGTATACAGTACAGCAGTATAGTCCCCCACTCTATACAGGCCCCACACACACTATACAGCCCCCCCCCCCACACACACTATACAGGCCCCCACACAGTATACAGCCCCCCCTACAGTATACAGGCCCCCACACAGTATACAGCCCACCACACAGTATACAGCCCCCCCCCCGACAGTATACAGGCCCCCACAGTATACAGGCCCCCACAGTATACAGGCCCCCACAGTATACAGCCCACCACACAGTATACAGCCCACCACACAGTATACAGCCCCCCCCCACAGTATACAGCCCCCCCCCACAGTATACAGCCCCCCCCCACAGTATACAGCCCCCCCCCCACAGTATACAGCCCCCACAGTATACAGACCCCCACACAGTATACAGACCCCCCACAGTATACAGCCCCCCCCCCCAGTATACAGGCCCCCACACAGTATACAGCCCACCACACAGTATACAGGCCCCCACAGTATACAGGCCCCCACACAGTATACAGCCCACCACACAGTATACAGCCCACCACACAGTATACAGCCACCCCAACAGTATACAGGCCCCCCCCCCCACAGTATACAGGCCCCCACACACTATACAGTCCCCCCCCCCACAGTATACAGGCCCCCACACAGTATACAGTCACACACAGTATACAGACCCCCCACAGTATACAGCCCCCCCCCCACAGTATACAGGCCCCCACACAGTATACAGCCCACCACACAGTATACAGCCCACCACACAGTATACAGCCCCCCCCCACACAGTATACAGGCCCCCACACACAGTATACAGGCCCCCACACAGTATACAGCCCACCACACAGTATACAGCCCACCACACAGTATACAGGCCCCCCCACAATATACAGGCCCCCCACACAGTAGTTTACAGTATATTAACATAACAGCCCCTGTCACCTTTTTCTGATGTAATGTTGACACAAAAAAGCTCCACAGAACACTCCTGGTAGGATCTGTGATGACCTCATAGCCATGTGACCAGTAATTGCTAGGTTACTGGTCACATGGTGATGATGTCATTAAGGTCCTGATCACAACTTTAACACAGTACGATCATGATGCCTGGACTCAGTGCAGGCAGGCACGGCAGCACCCCTGTGTAGCTGACAGCTTGACACCCGGGGCAGTAGCTAGCAGAGCTCAAGAGGCAGCTGCCTTGGGCCCCCCAGGAGCAGCTGGGCCCGGGGCAGCTGCCCCTTTTGCCCCTTGGTAAAGACGGCCCTGCAGCTATATATGTCATTCAAACCCGATATGACAGACCCAATCCCAAAAATAAACACATGCCAAGCTTCAGGAGTGGATGAATGGAAACTGGCTTAAACTAAATGCTGGCAAAACAGAGGTTCTTGTCATCGGAGGTTCTTGTCATCGCCTAACAGCAAAACAGCTCCAGACACAGTCAACACAGGGCCGGCGCCACCCATAAGCAAAGTACGCCACCGCGTAGAGCGCACTCTTCCTGGGGGCGCCGGCGCAGCTCTGGCCAGGCTTAGCATTAGGACCTTTTTATCCGGCCCGCAGCGCCGCCTTCTAGCTAATTTATTCACTTCACTTGCCGCTGAAGTAAATGCAGAGAAACGCCGTAATCTCGCACAGGGGCACTGGATACAGTAGTCTGCACCCGGGCCGTGCAGACTACTGGCAGAGGCATCGTCGAGCGAAGTGCGCATGCGCCGTCTTCCAGCACACCTCGCTCGACGATGCCTCTGCCAGTAGTCAACACGGGCGCAGACTACTGTATCCAGTGCGCCTGTGCAAGATTACGGCGCTTCTCTGCATTTACCTCAGCGGCAAGGGAAGTGAATAAATTAGCTAGGAGGCGGCGCTGGGCGGGAGGGGATCTGTGGATGACACTTGTGGGGATCTGTGTATGTGACACTTGTGAGGATCTGTGTATGTGACACTTGTGAGGATCTGTGTATGACAGTTGTGGGGATCTGTGTATGTGACACTTGTGGGGATCTGTGTATGTGACACTTGTGGGGATCTGTGTATGTGACACTTGTGGGGATCTGTGTATGTGACACTTGTGGGGATCTGTGTATGTGACACTTGTGGGGATCTGTGTATGTGACACTTGTGGGGATCTGTGTATGTGACACTTGTGAGGATCTGTGTATGTGACACTTGTGGGGATCTGTGTATGTGACACTTGTGGGGATCTGTGTATGTGACACTTGTGGGGATCTGTGTATGTGACACTTGTGGGGATCTGTGTATGACAGTTGTGGGGATCTGTGGATGACACTTATGGGGATCTGTGGATGACACTTTTATTATTATTATTATTATTATTATTATTATTAATATGACACTTGTGGGGATCTGTGTATGACACTTGTGGGGATCTGTGTATGACACTTATGGGGATCTGTGGATGACAGTTGTGGGGATCTGTGTATGACACTTGTGGGGATCTGTGTATGACACTTATGGGGATCTGTGGATGACACTTGTGGGGATCTGTGGATGACACTTGTGGGGATCTGTGGATGACACTTGTGGGGATCTGTGGATGACACTTGTGGGGATCTGTGGATGACACTTGTGGGGATCTGTGGATGACACTTGTGGGGATCTGTGGATGACACTTATGGGGATCTGTGGATGACACTTATGGGGATCTGTGAATGACATGGTATGTAGCTGGAGGGAGAAAACGTGGCCTTACCACAATGAAGGGTACAGTCTGTATAAATAGGTGGGTGACAAAAAGGGGTGGTCAATGGGCGTGGTCAATAGGCGGAGTCAAAATTAGCTTTTGCCTAGGGTGGCAAAAATCCTTGCACCAGTCCTGAGTCAACACCACTGAGGGTAGGGAACTCAGACATTACTAGCTCCAACACTGTGCGCAGCTTGGGTTTACTGATGGATAAGGAGTTAAACCTCAGGAACCAATTTTTTGCTGTGGTGAAACACTTCTTTTTTCACCTAAGGAATATTGCAAAAATGAAGCACCTCATTCCTTCAGAAGATCTTCCAACCCTAGTTCACACCTTCATCACATCACGGCTGGACAATGCCCTCTATGGAGGCCTTCCTAATAAAGACCTACACCGCCTGCAGCTAGTACAGAATGTTGCCGCAAGACTGCTAACAAGCCAACCCCGCCACTGTCACATAACACTAATCCTCTGCTCACTACACTGGTTACCTATAAAATGGAGAATCCTTTTCAAAATTGTCATGCTAACATTCAAATCCCTACACGACCTAGGCCCTGGATACCTGAAGGTTTTGTTGCACCTACGTCACACCTCACACAACCTCAGATCAAAAGGATCCAATAACTTGACCACCCCCAGAATTCAACCAAAAACCTTTGGAGCCAGAGCTTTCTGTCATGCTGCCCCTACCTTGTGGAATGCCCTGCCAAACACAATCAAGACAGCTCCAACCCTGGACACATTTAAATCAAAACTGAAAAGCCACCTGTTTAGCCTGGCATTTACAATCACATAACTTTCCCCCCCTGTACATATCATTAAGTGCCGATCTGAGACAAGCTTATGAGCTTTGAGTCCTATGGGAGCAAAATAGCTTTACAAATGTTTTGTTGTTAAAGGGGAGGTTCACTTTTAACAACCAGGGTGCAGTAGTGAGTGGAAAGGCTTTGAGCAACACAGCAAAATGAGGACCATGTTGGTGTCGATTCATCCGCAGCATGTGAATGGATGTTTCCGATTTCACCCTTTGCAAAACCCAATTTGCCACATGAGACGTGACCGCTGCAGCCAATGACTGGCCACAGCAGTGACGGGTCATGTGCCACACGAGCCACTCTCAGCATTTCTAGGACATTATTATGGGCTATCAGAAGACATTACAGGAACAGAGGTATAAGAGGAGCAAACTACAGCTCCCAGTATGTCCAGACTGTTATTATAGGGCATCAGTAGACATTATAGGGAGAAGGGTATAAGAGGACATAATTATAAATCCAGGCTATTATGGGCATCAAACGGAAAATACAAATGTGATAGCACTCTGCATCCAGCATTCTGCCCTGCCTCCATGCTGGATGAGGCATTGGTGTACATTTTGGCCAGAGCGTAATAAGCCACTCACCACGTCAAGGTCGCCTCTATTGAGTGGTCCCTAACACTAGTTCCTACCTGTTTATGGGCCATGACCCAATCCCCCACATTTTTTCTTTGTATTATGGGCATCAGTTGACATTACATAGACAGGGATATGACAGGAGAGAGCTACAGCTCCCAGCATGACCAGACTTATTATGGGCCATCAGAGAACCAGAAAGAGTGATTATAAGGAAATAACTACAACGCCTAGTATTTGACAACTTATAGAGGAAGAGGAACCACTAACCTCTCCCCTCCACAAGCCCCGTACCCTCACATTGTGACATCCTAGAGGTCCTTTACCACTTCTCTGCACTGCAGAACTCTGTCTCGTCTTGCACTGGTCACAAATTGATGACATCACTCAGGTCCTTCACCACTTATCCTCTGTCTCTTCTTGCACTGGTCACATAATGATGACATCACTCAGGTCCTTTACCACCACTTAACTCTCTCCAGTGCTGAGCTATTTTTCCAATTGAATTTGCACCCCCCCCCCCCCATAGTGCCCCCAGCACAGGACACAGGATCGTCTGTCTACTGTGCCAGTGCCACGTAGTGTATTTGTGCCAGATCCCCTGCTACCACATGTGTTAGGCTCTGAATATAGATGTTTTGTCCTCCTCCTGCTGCCTAGGCCACGTAGCAGCTACTATGGCTTCTAATGCGGTAGTTACTCCACCGGGTACATGCTTTACACCACATTTATCTGTTTTTGGCACATGCCAAAAATGGCCAACGTTTTTGACAAAATTCTGGCACAAAGTAAGCCATCCAGTAGGTAGCGGTCAGGCAAAAGTATCTCAAGATGCAGGAAATTTATGATCAATCATGAGCCACACTGTCTGTGTAAAACCATGTTCACACTGAATTTTCTTTACTGATTTTGGTGCATATTCTGCAGATTTCATGCGATTTTATGGAAAAGTCTGCATTTGCTACTTGCAGATTTGTTGTCAGTTTTGCTGTGAGTTTGTTGCGCATTTCACCCTGTGCCTTGCAAAAGATCTATGGTGGAAATCCGCAGCATAGCTTGACATGCTTTCAAATTTTTCAGCGTGTGGATGAGAATTTTTTATTTTTTTTTGATGCGATACACTTATGAATATATATATATATATATATACACACACCACTTTCACACTGTTTCTCTGAACATGGTGATTGATCCATTCACATATCCATTTTCAGAGTCCGTGTGGCGGCCATCAAACACATGGTCAGGCTGAATATGTCATAGCAAGAGCTGCAGCCCTCTGCTCTGGCTAAAAGAGGGGCTTACAACAAGGGGCCACCTCTATAATATCCATATCCTCTAATAGGAGAATAATAAAGGCTTTTTGCAGATTTTTTTTACAGTACCTGCTTCAGCGAATACTGCCCTCTTCTTTGATTTTGGATCCATTTGTGGAATAGTTCGGACCCGGTCCCCACAGGGCGTGCACCGCACCACTACTGAACTTTGATGTTGGTGTGCTTTTTCCTTTTTTAAAAAATATTTTTCAAGATTTTTAAACGTCCATCATAACAGAGCACATAGGGGTTGTCAACCACCATCCCTCAGAACCCGATTGCTATATAAAATATATGGCACATACCTTTTTCTCCTGTTGATTCTGGTAGAATTGTATGTACCGTAGCTCACACGGCTGCAAATGGACCCTTGGAGATAGGTGACCAACGCTTGTTGGCTTCATCCCCCTACACAAAATTGCAAGCAGAGTCGAGGGGGTGCAACACGAGGAGCTCCTGTTGGAGGTAGTTTTAGGAACAGTTGTGTCACCCAGAGCGAGAAAAGGAGGGGGTCACATGTGACAGCAAATGTCATTTATCATGTAGACAAAGTGAATACAAGGCACTTACTAATGTATTGTGATTGTACATATTGCCTCCTTTGCTCGCTTCATTCATTTTTCCATCACATTATACACTGCTCGTTTCCAAGGGTTCTGACCACCCTGCTATCCAGCAGCAGTGGCCGTGCTTGCACACTATAGGAAAAAGGGCTACTCTCTCTGGTGGCCAGGACCCTCAGAGCAGCATCTCCCATCCTGGCTGTCTTGTATCTGTGCTGCAGCGGTGGTCGCAGCCCCTGGAAACGAGCAGTGCATAATGTGATGGAAAAATGAATCAATCCAGCAAAGAAGGCAATATGGACAATCACAATACATTAGTAAGTGCCTTGTATTAACTTTCTCTACATGATAAATGCCATTTGCTGAAGTGAGACGACCCCTTTAAGACTCATGGACCTAGCAACTGGCTCTTTTACTTATTTTGGGGGGTAATGACAAATGAGAAGCTGCATAATTTGCATCTATGGGGGGGGGGATATGCTGTCAAAGTGATTCAGTTCAATATTAAAATAGAGAAGAACTGATATTGATTGACAAGTCGCTCATTGGCAGATGAGTGGGAGTCGTGTGTGGGATTTCAGATTTTTTTTATGAAGGCCCAGTTAATCAGCGCACAACAAAACGTAGGAATAAAAAGAGCTGTTAAAAAGTAGAAAAAAATTCTAAAGAAAATGAGTGTCTGTTCAAACTTTTTTTTCTTATAAGGTCAGTTTGGCACAATAAAAAAAAAGGTACCAACCTCCACCGATTCCCCGGACAGCCACTCCCATTCCAGCGCCTCTTGACACGCAGGAAAATGCCTGCTCATCCAGTCAGTGGCTGATATAGATCACCCGCCACCATGAGTCTAAAAAAGCAGCTCCCGCTCTGGAGGACTCAGAGTGGCCTTGAATAGCGGCCATTTATCTGAACTCCTGCCATGTAATACTCCATTCCCTTGGCATTGAGGTTGGCACCATGTACAGGAGCCTTTAATGTGCATTTCCGTAGAATTCAACAAAAGAAAGTTGTATCATAAGATTTAGGATAAAACTGCTGTATTTCCTTTGACAGAAATCTGACATATTATCTCCTTTTTATTTATTATGTGTCTCGTGGCCCATAGGAAAAGCTAGCTACTTCCTCCCTCATGATGTCACTAATGAACTACAACTCCCAGTATTCATTGCATTTCGTCATGGTCGTAAAACAAACAAAACCAGTCAACTGGTACGACTTTAAAGTGGCTGTCCAGGATTTTATTATTAATGGTCTAGCCACAGGACAGGCCATTAATATCGACGTGGGACCGAAACCCTGCACCCTTGTTGATCAGTTCTGGAGTAGCTCCAGAACTTAACAGCTCCATCCATTGTGTAGTGGTCAGAGGTGGTTACTGCAGTGCTGCCTCCATTCAAGTGAATGGTAATCATCTCCACCCACAGCACAATGGATGGCTTGTTTCGTTCCGGTGCTGGAGCTACTGCAGAACAGTCCATTGAGAGTGTTGTGGAGTGTTAAAGCAATATATATATATATATATATATATATATATATATATATATATATATACACTGTATGTGTATATATATATATATATCTCAACTTTTGCTATACGATTTGCAACTACAAATACATTGGACACAAATGTCATCGGAGTGAAAATATTAACTCCTACTCGGTGCATAGTCACACATTTACCATATGCATGCTTTTTTGCTGCAGACTTCTCCTCCTCGATGAATATATCAATATTTTGCAGTATTTCTCCTGCTCGCTCTAATGCACTAATGTCTGTTCTATCACTTGATGTTAATAATATGCTTATTCACTGGACTTAGGCTACTTTCACACTTGCGGCAGAGGATTCCGGCAGGCAGTTCCAGCAATCTGGGCGCAAACTAATGGCATTTGTCAGACGGATCCGGATGCGGATCGGTCTGACAAATGCATTAAAATACCAGATCTGTCTCTCCGGTTGTCATCCAGAAAAACGGATCCGGTATTAAATTTATTTATTATTTTTTTGCATTTTTAAAGGTCTGTGCATGCGCAGACCGGAAAGCCGGATCCGTTTTGCCAGAACACTTAATGGCGGATCCGCCACTAATACACTTCAATGTAAATTAATGCCGGCATTCCGGCAAGTGTTCGGTATTTTTGGCCAGAGAGAAAACTGCAGCATGCTGCGGTATTTTCTCTGTCCAAAAAAACGTAAGAGGGACTGAACTGATGCATCCTGAATGGATTGCTCTCCATTCAGAATGCATTAGGATAAAATTGATCAGTTTTTTTTTCCGGTATTGAGCTCCTAGGACGGAACTCAGTGCCGAAAAACAAAAACGCTAGTGTGAAAGTACCCTTAATAGAAGACAGAAAGCAGAAGGGGAGATGCAGCTGCAGTTTTCATCTGTGTCTGTGAAACTGCATTCTTTGAGAGTGCAGTAGAAGTGAGAAGACCCTGGGTAAGAATTCTAGGAAAAATACCCCCCCCAAAAAAAAGACCCTCAAAACATACAGCAGACATCTTGTATTATACATTTATGGTAATATATTGAATAGAAGCCAAGAGGGGGAGATGCAGCTGCAGTTTCTCTCTGTGTCTGTGAGACTGCATTCTTTGAGAGTGCAGGACAAGTAAGAAGATAAAACAAGTGAGAAGACCCTGAGTTCTAGTTAAACAAATACCCCAAAAAACACCAAAGGAAAATGTTGTTATTTCTTGCTGTGCTACATCCATAGCTGGATTGCATTGTGTGGAGTGATACCTAGAACACAGCCCAAGGCCCTGAGTAGAATTCTTTCATTTCCAAAATTATATCTCTCATGAAATGTGTAATTTGAATGTTAATCTGCACATGTATGTAGTCTGTCTGTGAAGTACAGGTGAAACTCGAAAAATTAGAATATCGTGCAAAGTTCATTTATTTCAGTAATGCAACTTAAAAGGTGAAACTAACACATGAGACTCATTACAGGCAAAGAGAGATATTTCAAGCCTTTATTTGGTATAATTTGGATGATTATGGCTTACAGCTTATGAAACCCCAAAGTCACAATCTCAGGTCCCCTTTGCTCAGGGGGTTAGGGTTAGGGTGTGGCATTTGACAGAAAGGGTGAACTGTCAAGCACAAAACCAAAGTTGGCCTCAGGATAAAGGTAGGATTCCTTGACAAAATTCTGCCTGAGGTTAGATGACCCATATCTGGACCGGCGTGGAAGTCCAACCTCGGGGCTACAGCAACAAGAATAGTGTGAATGTGACACAAAGTTACTATTATATATGGCGCATTGATTTTCTTTTCTGCTGTGGACATGCCTACAATTCACATTTTTTTATTTCTTTCAATTGTTTCGGAAGCAGATGGTCACAGATTTCTGTCCCCATTGCATCCTAGGACACGCTTTCTCAGATAAATTTTTGCACGGGTTAATTGCCTCACAGTGCCTGCCGTCCAGCCCTGAGCCTAACCATAGCCTAAGCTTGCCCTTCTTCTATTTAGCAATATTATTGGAACACTACTATTGTGTTTGCACGATATGGCAGTATTATCTAAGCATTGTTGAATGGCACTAGATGGCGGTATTATTTAGCCACTATTGGTGAAATATTATGACAGGTTTAGGGCATGACCACGCGGCAAAATCTCCATATCGACGGATCTTAGGTGTTGCATGCCAATTTTATTGTGGATTTGCTGCCTTTGCATTGCAGAGAGTGGAATCTGCTGTGAAAATGCACAGGGTTAGCCGACATGAGGAGGATCGGAAATCTGCACCACAGGTCAATTTTTTTCTGCAGCAAGTGAATGAAATATCCGCACTTGTATTCAGCATCTCATTGACTTAAATGAGTTTGAAGCCGAGTAGGCACATGCAAATTAGCCCCTTTGAAACTAGGCTAATTTATCTGCAGTGTGACTAATTGCAAATCCGCATCTGAAATCCGATGGCGGATTTCCACCATGAATTTTGCTGCAAATTCCAATTTTTCTTAGACCCTTGTGAACATGACCAAGATCCCCTCCCCTAATAAGTTTATTTTTGGTCCTCCACAAGTCTTCATCTCAGATCAACTATGAAAGACCGCGTACATTTTTATTAATATAATATAATGTAATTTAATTTAAAGGGGTTATGCATGTCACAGCTTCTAGCATGTGGGTCAGCAACCTCCAGCACTCCAGGTGTTGTGAAACTACATCTCCCATCATGCCTACTTGCTTTCGCTGTTCTCTGAACTCCCACAGAAGTGAACAGAGCATGCTGGGAGTTGTAGTTTCACAACAGCTCGAGTGCCGAAGGTTGCTGTTCCCTGTTCTAACAGAACATGTCTGATGATAGTTGAAGATTTAAAGTGAGCACGTTCAACCAGTTCAGTGAGATGGACAAAAAGTAAGGAAAACAACAAGCAGCAGGTGGCGCTATACAGATAGATTTTATTGAATAACTCAGCGGCTATACAAAATTTTTAATTACATGCAATTACAAAAGTATTCAAATCCAGGTGCTGGTGTGAAAAATATAGAACATGTTTCGTAACACAACCCCTTCAAGGTTCAGACATGGAGCGATTGCGTTCTAGAATATTGAACTCGTTTCACACTTTCTATGCAAATGACCTATCTGTCAACCAAGGACCTGGGAAAATACTGGCGCTTCCCAGGACGCTTTGCAATCAGTTCACATCTTTTATTTTCTACCTTCTCCATAGCAATGATACACCTTCACCTTGACAAGACGCGGTGTAGCCATGACCTACCTTCAGAAATGAGGCCGAGGAAACTGCACTCGTCATTGCTGGAGGCGAATCTACATTCTAAGCGTCTTATTGTCAGGTTATAGAGGAAGAAGTTCTGGCACGTGCGCGATATAGGGCCATTCAGTAATATTCTGCTGGGATTGCATCCATATCCTCGTATTTCCACACAACCATCCTGAAACAATAGCGTCTACACATAGCTGGAGCTGTCAAATGCCAGGTCTGAATTCTGTGCCTTTTAGGGAAGGTTCAGATTTGATGCCATTTACAGTATATTTTTATGGTTCAATCTTTGTTTATTGAAACAATTGCATAATAAAGTTTTGCAACATAGCTTGAAAAGTTTCACGTTTTATCATTAAGATTCAGTGAGATGAATGATTTATGATATATTATCCTAACAATCAATAAGCTGGTGGCTTGTAAGAGAGGATGAGGGAGTGTAAGAATAGGGAAGGCATGGGGAGCCCATCTGTGGACCAAAAGACGTGACCGGTAAATTATAAAATCACCTGACCACTCCATTGGATAACCAATCTGAGAAATTAGAGGATGTGCGGAACCGCCGCCTAGTCCTGTACCGTGGTCCTCCGCGCCTAGTTCTTCCATGCGAACCAGCTGATCTAGAGCTGTCACCCAGGTAATTCTCTGAAGACTCTCAGTTGAACTCCAGTTGCGTGAAATTATTTGTCTCATGGCTAGTATGAAAAATCTGAGAGTACCTTTCTTAATCTGCTGAATCCTTCCAGGGAAGACAGACAAAAGTGCTACCATTTATATTTTTAGGGTTTATGCATACATATCAGTGTTTAGTAGTATTATTAGTAGGTGAAACTGACATTTTCTATCAGACTGTAGCTTCCCTTTTCTTGCCAGCAGTCTCATTATAAATAAGAAATCTAAGGTAATACAGTAATACGGTAAATAGAAGATAAGAAGCAGAAGGGGAGATGCAGCTGCAGTTTCTCTCTGTGTCTGTGGGACTGCATTCTTTGACAGTGCAGCACAGGTGAGAAGACCCTGGTTCAGAATGCTAGGAAAAATACCAAAAAAAGACCCTCAAAACATACAGCAGACATCTTGCATTATAAATTTATGGTAATATAGTAAATAGAAGTCAAGAAAAAGAGAGAAGATGCAGCTGCAGTTTCTCTCTGTGTCTGTGAGACTGCATTCTTTGAGAGTGCAGGACAAGTAAGAAGATAAAACAAGTCAGAAGACCCTGAGTTCTAGTTAAAAAAAAATACCCAAAAAAGACCAGCTGTTTCAGGACGCTTGCCACTCTTCAGTACGGAGTTTGATTCTGGCTAGCTGGGTTCGATGCCTTGAACGCAGCTTAGTGGGGCGATGACCCTTAAAGATACCGGCTGTTGATGGAGACTTTTTTGTAGTGCTCCATGGTATAGAGATTAATTAGACTTAGACTCCTAGCAGGGGCATAGTAAAGGCTCATGGGCCCTGGTCCAGGAGTTCAGCTTGGGCCCCCTTCCCTCAGTGCTTTGTGGCCAGGGGCAGGGGCGCACGTAGCCTTCATGCTGCCTAAGGCAAAAATTTAAACGACACCCCACCCCCCATGGCAAACTCTTGACCTAACCCCTTCCCTCCAGCCAGAGGTGTAACTTGTCCAGCATGAACTTTCTGTAATACCAGTGTCTTCTTATGCGGCACAAGGGTCTGCTACCTCTGCACCCCCTAGAGCTATGCCCCTGACTTCTAGGGAGCCACTTCCAGAAAGTTATGCTAGCAAGATTGTTCTTTTTCCCTGGGAGATACCTCTTAGCATATCTTCTAGAAGGAAACAATGAAGGACCCCATTCACTGAGAACAAACAGAAATCTTGAAAGGCGAGAGGAACCAATTAGGAAAGTAGATTGGAAAATTGCATTACTGTAGAATGACTAAACTTCATTTGCAGAAAACGGTACCTGGCATCTGACAGAAAGGACTTAAAATGTACTGGTTCCAGTCAGTGGCGGATCCAGAGCCTGGTCTCGGGATGGGCACTTCCCCGGGCAATAGGAGATTATGGGTCCCCAAGGGCCCCGCCCACCCTCAAGCCACACCCACACACAGCCCCACCCATATATCGCGCCCATACCTCTTACATCCAGTGACATCTCCTTTGATGTAGATGTTCTCTTTCTTCATCTTCTCCATTCAGACCAGACCACCATGATGATTTCTTTCAGCCATCTTATCTCTGCAGAGTTTGACAGACATCTTAGTTTCCTACTTTTCCTTCCACCTTCTCAACATCCCATTATGCACCCCCAATACTGAGACGCTGTGCCCCCTGAAACAGATAAACCCCCTGAAAATACTAGTTACACACAGATAGCGCCCCCCTCAATAATTATTGAAACACAATGCCCTAATAAATAACTGTGCCAAGCAAATAGTGCCCCTGACACTAATAGTGTAACCATAATGTCCCTCAAAAATTATTGGGCTAAGCTGATACTGTGCCAGGGCGCCCCCACAGTAATAGTGCTCCCCAAAATCGCAACAATAGTAATAATTCTGTGTGCACTTAGTAGTAATAGTGCTCCTACAGTGCCCCCAACAGTAATTGTGTCCCAGAAGTAATAATGCTCCCATAATCCCCCAGTTGTAATAAAGCCCCCTTATAATGTGCACCAGTACAAAAAAAGCTCTGTTGTGTGGCAGTAAAAAAAAAAAAAAAACTCCTCTTAGTGCCTCCAGTAGAGTCAATGTCCCCAGAGTGCCCTCTTGTGATTCAATGACCCGTAATGTGTGCCACTACAAAAAACACTTAGTGCCCCCAGTTGAGCTAAGCTGCCCATAGTGCCCCTATAATTTGTGCCAGTATAAAATACTCCTATATAGTGCCCCCAGAAAATGCCCCCATAGTGCTCCTCCCCATTCTATATAGTGCCCCCAGAAGATGCCCCCATAGTTCTCCCCGTCCCCATAGTGCCCTTCATAATGTGGCAGTATAAAATGCCCCTATAGACTGCCCCACATAGATGCCCCCATAATGATTCTCTCCCCCCTTCCCCATAGTGGCACCAAAATAGGTGCCAGTATTAAATGCCCCTATATAATGCCCCCATAGTGCTCTTTTCCCCCCTTCTCCATAGTGCCCCCCATAATGTGGCAGTATATAGGGCCCCCATTAGATGCCCCCATAGTGCTCCTGCCCCCCTCTCCATAGTGCTCCCCCCCATAATGTGCCAGTATATAGGGACCCCATTAGATGCCCCCATAGTGCTTTTTCCCCCCCCCCCCTCCATAGTGCTCCCCCCATAATGTGCCCCACCCCCCTTTTTCCCATACTGTACTAAAAATAATTAAAACAATAAACACGTATACTTACCTCCATGACACTGCGATGTGAGGCAGGCCTCTTCCGGCCTGTGTCCCGCTCTGTACGGCTCAGGCGGCGCTATTATGTCACCTGCAGCCTATCAGAGGAACGGCAAGGGAGACGCCTCTCCCCTGCTCCTCCGCACCGTTCTTCTGTATCGCTGTCCTGAGGACGGCGGTACAGATGAATATGGAGATGAGCGCTTCCACAATGGAAGCGCTCATCTCTTCCTGCCGCTACTACCGACGCCGGGCCCAGAATGTTTCACTACATTCTCGGCGGGGGAAGGGGGGGCAATTTCCCTGTTGCCCCCTGGATCCGCCAATGGTTCCAGTTCGAGTAGAGGTAGCCATATTCTAGCTGTTGCCCCACACCCCCTATATGAGTGCATACTGTTGTCAGTTGGGAGAGGCATCTCTGATATCTCCTGTTAAAATCCCAAATGCTGATCCTTCTCTCTCGCCCCTAACATCTGCCATTGGGTTTAGGCTACTCCCATACACATTAGAGGGTTAATCAGTCCTGCCAAGCTCATCTAATGTGTATGGCCACCCTACACAAGGTTGTAGCACGGAAAATATTCTACATTTTTCAAACCAGCACCTGGATCTGAATACTTTTGTAACTGCATGTAACAAAAAACCTGAGCTATTCAATAATATCTATCTGTACAGCACAAACTACTGTTTGCCCTTTTATTTTTTTCTCCATCCACCTTGCGGAGCTGGATGTGGATGCACATGCTCATTTCCATCCTTTAACTGCCACCAGCCATATCCACTCTTAGAAGCTGTGACAAGCAGAAAGGACACATAACCTGAGCTGTGATAGCGAGAGAGCTGTAGCAGAAAGAACATGCCCCCTGAGCTGTGATAGGGAGAGAGCTGTAGCAGAAAGAACACGCCCCCTGAGCTGTGATAGGGAGAGAGCTGTAGCAGAAAGAACACGCCCCCTGAGCTGTGATAGGGAGAGAGCTGTAGCAAAAAGAACACGCCCTCTGAGCTGTGATAGGGAGAGAGCTGTAGCAGAAAGGGCACATCCCCTGAGCTGTGATAGGGAGAGAGCTGTAGCAGAAAGAACACGCCCCCTGAGCTGTGATAGGGAGAGAGCTGTAGCAAAAAGAACACGCCCTCTGAGCTGTGATAGGGAGAGAGCTGTAGCAGAAAGGGCACATCACCTGAGCTGTGATAGGGAGAGAGCTGTAGCAGAAAGAACACGCCCCCTGAGCTGTGATAGGGAGAGAGCTGCAGCAGAAAGAACACGCACCAAACTGTTAATGGCCAGGAATGAATCCAGCCCATTGGGTTATGCTTATATTCCTTACACTTAATAATGTGAGCATTAGCTTACATGATCTGATACATTGTATATTTTATGATTACAGGATATATTAATATTATACTGTGGGATAACTTGCTTTTAGTAAATAAACTGAAATAATAACTTTCATCGGATCCTTATTATCCTTATTATGCTACGTCTTGGAGAAACGTGATTTTAACCTTACGTAGGCAGTAAGGAAAACAATAGGTGATTAGACGTAGCCCAGATCTCTTATAGGTTATGTTTCTTTTCTGGTTCTGGTTTAAAACCTTTGTTTAAGTATCCATATGGAAACTCTCAGTTAATGGGAAGGAAACTGCAAGACCCCTTATGGAGTACTAATAGGGCAATGGGTCACATACAACTGAAAATTGTAAACCCAATAGATCGTAAATTTTATTATAATATGTATGAAAATGCCCCATGAGACAATCAAATAGCACTATGACTATGGACAACCAGAGACAGCGGTTGCAGTCCTGTTAATAGAGCCGTGCCATTGTCTATAGAACACGTGAGTGTATAGTGAGAGATTAAAAGACTCTCCCTATTAAACTCTATTGCCGTGTCCTAAAATATAGTTAGAGTTATCACTACCTAACCAAGATGCCATCAATGGGGAATTTGTGGCTCTCCCTGTCTTCCTCTTCATGGGTGACGTCCTGCCCCTTTCTCTGTATAACTAAATAGTCCTATACAGCAGAGCAAGTATGCCATTAAAGAGGACCTCTCGCCTCTCCTGACATGTCTGTTTTAGTGACTACTTGTATTCCCCATGTAATAAAAATCCTTGAGCATCTATTCTTATGTCTCTATTTTGTACCATTCTTCTATTATTCCTGCTAGAAGTGTAATGACCCGGTGTTTCACTGCTAAAATTGACAAATGGTGCACTGATCCAGCTGTGTATGGGAGAAATAATGAATTTCCCTTACACGGGACTGAGTTGTTAGGAGTAGGCTGGTCCCACCCCTCTGAGCTAGGAGCAGTACTGTAGAGAATATGCACCCGGAGAAGCGAGCAGCTACTTTTAGCTGGTGCCAGATGTAAGCAGCAAACAGGGTCACACCGGCCCTGCAAGCTAAGAGTGTCAGCCTCTGATGGAGAGAAGAACAGACTTTTTACAGACAGTTGAGGACTATTAAAGAGACAGTGCATGGACAAGAAAGTCACTGAAAGGTAATGCAGGCTTACGGCTGAAGACTTCACTGCACATGGTCCGGGTATATTGCTTCGGACACTCGCCAAACTACTGAGATGTAATAGCCTTCTGTTCTAGGACTGCACCCCGCAGTTGGGCATTGCAGAGTAATAGGAGAGATTGCACACCTTTGGTCATTGGGGAAGATTACTTGTATCTATAAAGAGACTTGGAGGGGACTGTTACAATTTTCACCTCCTATATTAAGACTTTAGGAAAAGCCTGCTTTGTGATACACCTAAGAACTGTGCCTACTGCTTGTACTTGCACTGTAACGCCCATCATATACTCTATTTTACTATTATCAAGTCGGCCTGGTCATTTGTCTCCATATCCCAATCGCTTGGTTCCTGTTCTCCTGCCTTGCACCCTGCCGCTCAGCTAATATCAATGGTAAATCAGCCACCACCAGGCAAGATACCCCAAAATCCAGGGAGTGACCCAAGGGTTAGAAGAATTGCACCCGTCCACACGCTGCACGCCCGGCCTGGCAAAGCACTGGAGCAGGGTAAGCCATCATTAGGAGATGGGTCCTCCTTAAAAGGGGTTGTCTTAGTAAAAAAAAAATGGTCAAAGGTTATAGTCACCTGTACAAACCCCCTCTGCTCCAGCATCACTGCTCCAATCCTCCCAGCTGGTCTGTTTACATGATTGCAGCAACGAGGTCCCCATATATACAGTACAAGTGACCACTGCAGCCAGTCACTGGCCCCAGCGGTCTCCTGCCCTATGCCGCTGAGGCCAGTGTATCTCCGCAGTGGTCACGTGCAGCATACTGGATGACATCACTACAGCCAAGAACATATCTTCATGGCTGCAGCGGCAAGGAGGATTGGAGCGGTGGTGCTGGAGTAGAGGTGATTTGAACCAGTTTTTATATTTTATTATTTTAACTCCTTCCCAACCTTTTACCATTTGTGTTTTAACATGGAAACCCCCTTGAAGCATTGATCGGGCTGCGGGAGATAGGAAGACACCTGGAGACCTCCCGAGGCCACGTCAAGTTTTGAGCAGTGGGAGAACCATCCGTTTTCTAGGCGAAAATGCAATATCCAGTTTTGTCCCGAAATTTCCTTCGCACTTGATATTATCTTTTAAGGATCTTGTTTGCCAAACTTTTGTCGTAAGAAGCCGTATCACTTCCACTGATCTGCCCCATGCTGAAAAATGTCTGCGAGATGCTGACAGGGATCCAAAAATAGCAGATTCCGCTCTCGCTGCCCCCTTTTTTGGTCATTTCAGTAAGTGGTCGCTGTCTCCTTCCATCACTGTCACCATTCCAACCTGAGCGTTTTCTCATGTCAGAATGAGGGAGCATATTACCGGCATCTTCATAAATCAAGACTTTTTTTTTTCTTTTTCGTCTCACATGAAAAGACGTGTCTATTTATCCTTCTCGTCCCTCCTCCCGCCTCCCCTACCCCAGGAGACAAGCATCTGGGTTTAATTTGGCATTTGCCTAATAGAAGGATATGTCACGGCAGTGTCAGGCTGTATACTGATATGGATTATGGTATGATTTCTGTCTGCTCCCCGCGTTCCCTGTCTCTGGTATTGACATACTTGTCTTTTTAAGGGGCCACCACAGATAAGGCGGCTTTATGAGTAAGATGCTTTCCTTCCCATGCTATGTGTGCCGCACAGCACCGGGGGAAGTCTAGCAGCGTTAATTAGCAGAACAGAGTCATTAGATCGGCATAAAACGTCTGCAATGGAAGAGTCGTCTACTAAAACCCGCTCTCCTCCGAGGACTCGCAGGAATTAATGCTTGCAGTCAGGGGCTACCTGTGCAATCTTTCAAATGTCCATATTGTCTGTCATCATCAGTCCCCCTCCTCTCTATTCCCTCTCTCTTAACATACGGTAAATGACCGTAAATCTAATTAGATCGTCACATTTTGCACCGTATTATCGGCTTTGAGAAATCACACAGGTGCACACAGCTCCCCTGCTTAATATTATGTGACACTTATCGATAGCATACCAAATTAGGGAGAGGGATTATATAAATTAAAGGGCATCTCCGTGAGGATTCATATATTGCTTCCACAGATACAGCGTTCCTCACGGACTATATTCAGGTTTTACTTTTCTTAGAGAGGCCATCTGATGAAGACAACTCCTGTCCGTACGTCTACACGACCCCCCTCTAGGAGCCAAAAGGGAGAGTTGCTCCATAGAAGTCTCTCCTGTTCTGCCGGACTCCAGCCATATGTGTATTAGACGGGTGGTCATTCACCTGAAGGACCCTATATTTCCCCTGTAGCAGATACTGTAGGGGGAATGCCCGGCTGGCGTGGCTTCCTCCAGTAAAATCAGCCGTTTGTGGCTGGAGTCAAAAATGAATGATACAAGTGAAACTGGATAAACTTGTCCCTACTGTTAGGTGTAGGAACATCTACAAAATCCTGTAGACCAGTGTTCCTCAACTCCTGTATTCAGGGCCCATCTTTTGATCCTGGACCCTGAGGATTGGAGTTGAGGTAGACTTCTGTAGACTGACAAAAGTCCTATAAAAAGCCTACAGACAACATAGGGGTTAATATCACGCTGATCCGATCCATATTTTTGCTGGTGCCCTGTGGAGGGTAAGGCTTGAACAAGTCGGTGGGTTTAAGAAACTTTGTCCCCTGCTGCAGATAGGGAGGAGAGGGGACACGGCTGAGCCCCTGGGACACAGATTTCTTCATTTTAGCTGTCGTTTGACAAAATAAAAGCAAAGAAAAGGGAGAATAAGGAAGGAAATAAAGTGAATTTTGAAGGTCTTACATTAAATTTTAAAGTTCCTAAGCTTCTTCTAGTGGTGGCAGCAAGCAGCCGGATTATTTTCAGTCGTTAGCTCTGACCTGATTAGATTAATAAACACAGAATATTTGATAACTATTCGATTAAAGAAACAAAAATGGTGTTCATTGGGTGCACAGGCTATTTATTCATTTACTTTACATCTATCTATATGTATATTATATTCTTCCATATACAGTATGTTCTCTCATATATGTACATAACCTTTGACATGGAAGTGGTTACCTTAAGTAAAAGTTGCATTAAGTTTCAGTCTGCCATCTTAATTCTTTCATTCATTTTCAGGGCCCCTGTTGACTCAGTTTACGACCTGCTCCCAGGTTCAGACTTTTCTCATGTAGATATATCCCTCTCAGTAATACATGCCGGATGTGATGCCTGTGTGTCCAGGATGCTGCTGCCTTCACTAGTTCTCATGTATCAGCATTACTTAATTCCTGGACTGATTTCCCCTTCTAAAGCCCATGAGGAATCTCCTCATGTGTTCTGACCCAGAGAAATGTGTGATTTGCCTCATCCTACAAAGTTTAATTTGGGTGTTCTGCTTTCTTTCTACAACTATAGAAAGCCTATGGGATTCTCCCCCCACAGACTGCCTTGTGTGTGCTTTATTCCTTGGATGCTTTCCCCCCTCTCCACACCCTAATCTGCATTCTACAACCTTCTCACCCGCCATGCTGTTATCTCTAACACTAAGAGAAGGGAGGGGGAGAGCAGAGAGAGTTGTCAGAAACATGAGCATAGCCCTGATGGATTTATGTCAGATCCAGCAGCTAGGTCAAGGACTCACACATGCTCTGTAGAAGCAAAATTGTAGGTAATTTTTAATGAAGTTGCCTAATTTTGTGTGTGGAAAGCAAAGGAACAGCAAACATATTGCTGCAAAGGTATCCATAACACTTTCAATGTTTTCTAGCAGAAGACATCTATGCTATCAAGGTGCCACGAGGAGCAGGTGGTCAAGTGCGGACATGAGGGCTTGTGGATGCACAGAGTAAAATTGAGGCTGAACATACTTTGGTTTCTATTTCACAATTTGGGGCCACATAAAAATTTGCAAAGGGTCATCTCCAGTTAACCCAGCTCATGCCAGCCCTATCCGTGAAGTGCCAGTGTTTTGTGTATTATCAGCCCCTTTTATTTTTCTTGCATCTTGTACGGTGGATCTCCTAATTGCCCAGGCTAATTTACATCATAAAACAAACAATCTCCTATTTAATATGACATTAGTGTTCATTGTCTTCTGTGGGTTGGTGCAATAATACAACCGCCAGCTGTCCCTTATGCCCTAGGAAACGTGTATATTTGGAAATGCAATTACATGATATGACTCTACTGCACAAGAGGCTGAAATAACAAGGCAGCTTCAAGCACAATGGTGTATTTATCATTTATATGAACTGGACAGACTGGTTATGGATGGTATGGTATATGCTCATGGAAGTAAAAAAGTAAGGTTCTTGCAGCCGTGCCAAGATGTCCCATCTGCCGATCATGTGATCTCCTTTCCAGTTTGGCCCGCCATCTTGGATGGAACGCATTTGTCACTTGGACAAACTACCAACTTCCTAGGTACTACCAACTTACACAACTATGCTGTAGAAATGGGGGGGGGGGGGGGTTCACAGCCCTTGTATAATGCATATATATATATGGTGCTGACTGAAAAAACCCTTTAAGAAATGAAATAAGGAAACAAACTTGCCCTATTTCTTTCTTCCTAGAGCCAGGGAATTGGGGGCGAGCAAGTCACTTCATCTTGGTCAGCGGAATAATCCGACGTCCGAACAGTGCTTAATTAGTGAAGGGGTTAATGACAAAAGCCACCAATACCCATAGAGCTACACCCCTTCCCAGATAGTCTCTGGCAGAGACGGGGTTACTAGTAAATTCACTGGTGGTCTAGAGCAGAGAAGAGTTTAATGGCAACATCCCTGGTGATCTAAAGCAGAGAAATGGTAGCCTAAAGCAAAGAACAGTTACTGGTAATGTCCTTGGTGGTCTAAAATAGAGAAGGGGTTACTGGTAAAGTCGCTGGTGGCCTAAAGCAGATAAATAGTAGTCTAAAGCAGAGAAGAGGGTTACTGGTAAAGTTCCTGGTGGTCTAAAGCATGGAAGAGGTTACAGGTAAAGCCCCTGGTGGTCTGAATGAGAAGATAGAGAAGATAAAAAATGTGTGGGGGGGGGGGGGGTGGGGGGGGGGGTGAACCACCTAAATATTGCCAGTGTAAAATATACATAGACTCTTATATATATGGACCATAAATATAAAAATGATGGGTCATTCGGGTTCCAGGGGTAGATTTGACATTAATACATATAAAACATCATTGGGAGTACAAGGTCGTCTGGTTATCAAAAAAAAAGGAGGAATACTCGTAAAACATCCTAGGGTTACCCGGTCGTAACAAATGGGTGAAATGAATTAAGAAACTCCAATATAAAACCTGAAAGCATTAAAAATGGATCAAAGTAAGGAGGGCCGCTAGAATAATACATATAAAATATAGAAATATATAGAAATAAATAAATAACAATGCTGAGATCTCATGAGATCCATCTCTCGGGTGTGGTGCATCTAAAAAACTAAAATTGGGTACATATAGGGGGTCATAAAATTTCTGAATCAAGGTTTTTTCGGTAAAATACCATAAAATGCATCACCTCATGAATGTGTTTACTTGTATAGTGTTAAAGTATATTATTGGAGACGGATAAGGATGATTAATGGATTGGAAGACGGATCAAATTGTAATACAAAAATAGATATCCTTAGGAGATTAGGGCTGGCCATGGCGGGGCAAATAAACATAAAGGGGGTGAATATGGCTACGGTGTATACATATATAACAGAAGATGGAGCTAACTACGGTGGGGTGTTTGGTGATCAGTAATTGGTATACTCTAAAGATTCATTTAGCCCGAATGGAGATAAGGTGTTAAGACGGAAGATCCAATACATCTCTTTCCTGCACAGTGACTGATAGGATTGGGGGATCCATTCTAAGGGAGTCACTTGGAGAAAGAAGGGATCATTATTGTGGTGGGTGGAGAAATGTCTCGAGACACTGTGGGTAAGGATTCTCCTTTTGATGTTGGAGCGGTGCTCGTTCATTCTCTCGCGTAGGGTCTGAATCGTTCTACCTACAGATAGCAGATTACAAGGGCACTGCAAGAGGTAGATAACGTTACTGGTCCCACAGCTCATATCGTGTTTGAGATGGAATATTTCATCGGAAGTGGGAATTTGGATCTCTTTTCTGTTATGTGTAATTATAGCGCAGCATTTACATTTCTTGTTATTGCATTTGTATGCCCCTTTTTTTGTAGGAATATCTTTTTCCTGCAAGATTCCCCTTTTTATTTTGTTTTTAGGAAGGGAGGGTGCAATAATATTTTTTAGAGTCTGTGCTCTACGGTAGGTGATGATGGGAAATGGTGGTAACAGTTTTTTTCAGGATAGGATCTTTACGGAGCAGAGATAACTGGCAAAGTCTCTGGTGGTCTAAAGCAGAGAAGGTTACTGGTTGCTGCTCTAAGTGGGCTTGTGAATAAGTGGAGTTTAAAGAACCGGAGTGCTGGTGCTGAGTGTGATTTTGTGAGAGTGATTGCAAGTAGCTGCATATAGTTTATAGCAAAGGTCCTTGTGAGTTAAGTGCTTGCATTTTGGTACTGACATTTAGGCTGGGTTCAGACCTGAGCGTATTCGATGTGCGCTTTTTTCTGGCGTTTTTATTGGGCGTTTGTATCGGGCGTTTTTAATGGGCGGAAACAAGCAAACGCCCATTTAGGCGCGTTCCCAGTGAAGTCTATGGGCGGGAACGCGCGACAATACGCCCCAAAGAAGCTCCTGTACTTCTTAAGGCGTAGGGCATTTTACAGCGCGTTTGTACGTGCTGTAAAACACTCAGGTGAGAACCATGCCCATAGGGAAACATTGTTTTTTTCCTGTTGAGCGTTTTACAGCGCGTAGGAACGCGCTGTAAAACGCTCAGGTCTGAACCCAGCCTTAAACCCATTTTTTTTCTCTGCTGTGTACCTGGTTAAGGGGAGTGGTTTGTGCTTCCAGGTGCTATTAATTGCACCACTGAACTCATCCTGAGCTTCCTCTACCTGGGCTTACTATCTCGCTTTACCTGGGCTTGCTGTACTAAGCGGGCTTGCGAATAAGTGGAGTTTAAAGAACCGGAGTGCTGGTCAAGGAGCAAGAAACTAAGGTTTGATAGATTTTCCTTGTGTGTTGTTGGCTTGATTCTAGCTAGTCCTTCAATTACAGCAGACAGGGTCTAATTCTAACTCATATTTACTGTTTTCCTACTTTACTGTTCATCCCCATTTAAACATGTGCTCCATGGACAATGCTACTAAGTGTGTGTCCTGTGCAATGTATGCATGCCTTGAAAAGCCATTCGAGGGTGAATTAATTTGCACTAGATGCAATCATGTTACATATTTGGAAGCCCAGATCTTGGATCTAAATAAGAAGCTTGAAATACTTAGGGACATTGCAAAACTGGAGAGAGGCTTAGACCTAACTGTACAGTGAAAACTGTTCCATGTCAAATTCCCTCCAAAGACAAGGGGACACTGCCTCCGACTGGAGAAGAAAAGCTTCTTTACTGTAAGAACTGTGAATCTGTGGAATAGACTTCTTTAGGACGTTGTCACAGCAGGAACAGTGGATGGTTTTAAAAAGGGTTTAGATGAATTCTTAAAAGTAAACAATATTAATGCTTATGAAAATGTGTAGAAATCTGAGTCTCACTTCCTTCTGGGATTCGCGTCCCCTCCTATCCCTTGGTTGAACTTGATGGACGTTTGTCTTTTTTCAACCGTATCAACTATCTAACTATGTAAAGTCCCTGGTTGTCTGAAGGAGAGAAGGGGTAACTGGCAAAGTCCCTGGTGGTCTAAAGCAGAGAAGGGGTAACTGGCAAAGTCCCTGGTGGTCTAAAGCAGAGAAGGGGTAACTGGCAAAGTCCCTGGTTCTCTGAAGGAGTGAAGGGGTAACTGGCAAAGTCCCTGGTGGTCTAAAGCAGAGAAGGGGTAACTGGCAAAGTCCCTGGTTCTCTGAAGGAGTGAAGGGGTAACTGGCAAAGTCTCTGGTGGTCTAAAGCAGAGAAGGGGTTACTGGTATAGACCCTGGTGGTCTGAAGGAGAGCAGGAATAACTAGCAAAGTCCCTGGTGGTCTAAAGCAGAGAAGGGGTAACTGGCAAAGTCTCTGGTGGTCTAAAGCAGAGAAGGGGTAACTGGCAAAATCCCTGGTGGTTTAAAGGAGAGAAGGGGTTGAACTTGATGGACTTATGTCTTTTTTCAACCGTATCAACTATGTAACTATGTAAAGTCCCTGGTGGTCTAAAGCAGAGAAGGGGTTGCTGGTATAGTCCCTGGTGTGAAGGAGAGCAGGGATAACTGGTAAAGTTCCTGGTGGTCTGAAGGAGATCAGGTGTAACTGGCAAAGTCTCTGGTGGTCTAAAGCAGAGAAGGGGTTGCTGGTATAGTCCCTGGTGTGAAGGAGATCAGGGGTAACTGGCAAAGTCCCTGGTGGTCTAAAGCAGAGAAGGGGTAACTGGCAAAGTCCCTGGTGGTTCAGGGCAGTGCATGTTTACATTTTCCACTCTCAGGTGATTGTCCATTGCCCATTTTTCCACTCCTAAAACTGGCCCATAGTAACCAACAGAAATTAGATTTTAGGTTTTGCAGTCCAGGGTTGCTGTCGGCAACAAAAAAACAACAACACTGCCCCTCATAAAAGAGGCCCGATGTGTCCTAATTTGCTTACCACATCTGCAACACATGCAAATCTAAGTCTGACTTTCCTCTTCCCTTTCTCCCCAGACACCAAAAATAGATTTTAAGCTTGACTGGGCAGAGTGCCTCGCCGGCCCTGTGAACGTTGCCGCTTTATATGAGTATAATGACAATAATAACACCTCACCCTTATCCAAAAACCATTTATGCCAAATCCCATGAGAAGAAAAAAAAAATAAGCGCAACCGTGTCGCTCGCAAAGAAGTACAATCGACAAAATATAATTCATTCTAATAAGGATATAACCATTTAAAAATAGTGCTCGGCGTCGGCCAACCCTCATGGTAATTGCCGGTTTTATCGTATCTCTCCGTCCTCCTCTGCTGTTTAATTGTGCATTAAAATGCCATCACTGCCTGATATCGCCTTTAAACTAACTCTTTGCCTCCTCCATTCATCAGGCTCTTCACAGAACTCCTACACAACGCGTTTTGCACTCTGACTCCTCTACTCCCTCACGACAGGACGTTGCGGTTTCACCAATCTATTTCCCCTGCTGTTACCCACTAGATATGGCATTAATCATTGCTTTACCTCCCGCATTCTCCCCGTACTACCCGCAGGCAGGTTGCGTTTGTTACTTATGGCATAAAACTAATTAGGCAGGTTTGTGTTATCTCTTCTTTTTGTAATTTCAATGCTTCCATGGCAACGGCAAGGTTTGATGTTTTGTTCAATCTGTGATCCTTTTTTTTTCATGAGAACGCTGTCTTCTCGGAATTGACAGGTGTGTTTTTGTATCTGCTTCCATGAAGGAGGAGAACACATATTCACTTGGTTATGCTGGCAATGAGCCAGGAAAGGAATGGCGAGGCCGCCACGGGTCTTGCTGTCCTACTATAAGATACATGGGTATCCCATTCATCCCATTCCCTAATTGTTTGCTAGGTATGTTGCTGAAAGTTTGTTTTTCTTTACAAGAAAGTAAATCTAACCATGCATTCAGGTATACCCAGGTCTTTAGCAATGCTATTGTAGCTTTTTTTCCCCTGCTTCATGCTTCTTCTCAAAGTTGTGAAGAACAGATATGTCAGTAACCAGGCCTTCTGTGCCTTTAACTAATGGGCAGTGCACAATGTGATACTCACACTTCCAAACGTATCTCTTTGATTGAAAGACCTTTTACCAGTCACCTTTAGGCTGGGTTCAGACCTGAGCGTCTTTGATATGCGCGTTTAACGCGCGTTTGTGTGATTGACTGCAATGTCCTATGGCCACAAACGCGCGTCAAAACGCCCCAAAGAAGCTCAAGTACTTGTTTGAGCGTAGGGCGTTTTACAGCGCGTTTTTCAGCGCTGTAAAACGCTCAAGTGAGAACCAGGGCCATAGGGAAGCATTGGTTTTCATGTGTTGAGCGTTTTACAGCGCGTTTGAACGCGCTGTAAAACGCTCAAGTGTGAACCCAGCCTTAGGCTACATTCACACGTCAGTATTTTTCTATAATCCGATTTTCTGTCCGTTTTTTGCGGATCCGTTGTTCCTGAAAATGTTTCCGTATGTCATCCGTATGTCATCCGTTTTTTGCGGATCCGCAAAAAACGGAAACATGTATAAATTTCAATAAGCAAATAAAGTTGTTTGGATTTCTTTAAAAAAAAAAAAAAAAAATTTTAATGTCATTTCCAGGAACGGATTCCGTATAAAACGGATGACATACGGAATGACATCCGTATGTCATCCGTTTTTTGCGGATCCATTGACTTTGTATTGTACCAGGATCCGATTTTTCAGGAAAAGAATAGGACATGTTTTATATTTAAACGGACATGCGGAACGGAACAACGGAAACGGACAGCACACATTGTGCTGTCCGTTTTTTTCCAGGACCCATTGAAAATGAATGGGTCCAGATCTGTTCCAGAAAAAAACGGAACAGATCAGGAAAGAAAAAACGGATGTGTGAATGGACCCTTAAGAATAGTCATTGACAGTTGCCAGAAACCGTGGATCGAGGTAAACTTTGGTAAACTTTCATCAGAAACAATCTTCCAGCTTTATTTTGGTCCCAGCAGGCTTTAGCATTAAAACTCTGGCAGGCAAACTCTTCTCTGCTATATCTGTTGCTCTCTGGCTCTGCTGTACTCACAGGCTAGCTGTATGACTTTGCTTCTTCTTTATGCTGCACAACACTTGGTAGTCTGACTCTAAGTTTGGCCAGGGGACACTCCTCCTGGCTCCTGAGGCTTCAAGCTTTGGCCTCCATGTCCAGCAGAGCTGAGGGTGCTCTGGCTAGCTTGGCTTGGGCAAGTCAAGCGGAGATGTGCCCAGCACACCCTCCCTTGTCAAGGGGGTAAGCTCGACCTCTTCCCATAGCCGGGGGTAAGCTAGATTAATTAGAAACTGGTCCCCACCGTTACTGCAGGAAGTGGGACTAGCCCACTTCTCCACAGAGGGGGTTTAGAATGGAATGGAAGGTTCCACTCTATCTAGGATAGCTCTGCCATGTTTGCTGCCACCTGCTAATGAACCAGGCACATTACATTTAAACATAACAGTTACAAACATTAGAAATGCACAGTGTGTAGGACCTGAACAAAATACATAAGATGACGTTTTGTTAGACCAATAAAAACAGTAGCAGGGTGCAGAAGTGGTAATGCCACTCTGGGGCGTTACATAATTATACCTTTTTCAGCTGTATGTTAAAGTGCAGCTGACTACACTTTTCTTTGCAGAGGAATCTTAAAAAAAAACAACATGTATCTGGGGGTATAATTCTTTGTTTACATGGCAACCCATGGATGACATATGCACTGTATGTCTTGGAGCCTTCCATCAGAGGTATAAGTCGGGCAGTGCTCATGTCAATTACATGTAACGAAAGGCTCAGAATTTTTGTGAAGAAGGGGGTTTAGGGCAGCTGGAGGCTTGGGCACAGAAATGGCAAATAGAGCTTCTCCTCTAGTACCTACTCCTATCTTCAGAATGGGGATCTCAAAGTGCAGGAGAGCATGCTGTGCATGTGCTCAGCTTTTTTTTTTTTTAAAGACCCATGAGGGTTAATGGGGAGCAGACAGTGCATGCATGGTAGCCACTCCATTCACCGCCATGGGACTGATGGAAATGGAGAGCTGGCGCTATTTTCGGAAGTCCTATAGAGGGGAACGGAGACTGGCCGCACATGCACGGCTGTTCTTTGCTCACTTTGGCAGCCCCGTTCTGGAGATAGCAGCGGCTCCCAGAGGTGCAACCTGCACCTGACATTGATGGCATATTCTAGGGATATGCCATGTGTGTTTCTGATGAGCCAATCCCTTTAATGTGAAGTATTCAAATAATACATGATCCCACATAAGGCTATACACCTAGTACTACAGTGCAATTTCCAAATAATACTACTACCGTACATTGCTAAATAATGGTATTACACGTGAATGCAGAAGTTGCGAAGTGATTTAACATTTTATGCAGATTTCCCTGGCATTTTGCAAACTTCTGACATACCATAAAGACTGGTGGAAGTCTGGGTGCTGAGACCGTGTGAATCTCAGAGTGGAGGTGCTCCGAATTCCCCTTGAGCCCAGAGAACCAGAGTACCGACCTGAGTACTGTAGCCTGTACTCTAAAGAAATTTCAGGAATCATTATGGGAGCACCTGAGCACCCTTCGTCCTCATCATCATTCATTGGGTCTCAGCGATCAGGTCCCCAACCATCAAACCTCATCAGTGGTCGGAAGGTCGTAAAATGAGAGTGACCCTTTAACCGTGCAAGATTGTAAGTAAAGTTTCATTTTGATTCCTCATTTTCCGTCAATCCTAAATTTTCCATTAAGCAGATACTTTAAAATTATAATAGGAGCCGTGAAAGGTTCAAAACACTACAGCAGTGCTGTAAACATTAATAAATCATATCAGTCATCTGGAAACTCCATTAAAATGATGTTTTATTCATGGTTCTGGTAGTGACATGTATTCCACATGTTATATGGATAGACAGATGAACGGACACTTTTATAGACCTTTCTGGTGGCAGCCTATCTACCTTGAGAACATAGGATCCGGTATATTTGAAAGCCAGCATGCCGGTCCTTCTTTCCCTTCATATCTGGACACCCCTATACACACTAGATGGGCAGCCTGTCCTGTTGAAATCGGCGGGTTAAGCCAAGGTTCATATAATATATGCAGGCACCTATATGCTCCCTAGATAGTTTAGCAAAGGAAGGGGACCATTAGGACCTCCAGTGGATTACTGCTCTTTCGGCCATCAGAAAAGGTCACCAGGACTCCTTCTGAACGTGTAATACGTTCTGATTATTTCTGGCAGCTGCCTTACCACTAAGCTCCCTTATGCCCCATTCCCACCTCTTCTTCATTTCTACTTCTTTTCAAATAATCCCTTGTATTCTGTGAATTCTGAGATCTGGGGAATAAATATGCTAAACACAGTTTAGGTGCGTAAAAATTTTAAACTACAATACAAAAGATTTACACAAAAGATAACACGTAGAGAAAAGCCGTTATCAGCCGCCAAAGCCCATATGATACAAAGAGGTGGTAGTTGCAAGATGGAGCTAACTTCTTTTTTACATGCTAGATGTTTTCTAGATTCCTGGCCTCCTAAAGGTTTTCAGTGTGCAGTATGTATGGACAGTTACTTCAGACCTAAGGAGCATAGCCACGTACCACTAACCAACTACATTACAAGGAATTAAAGGGAAAAGAACCACTAAAAATACCTTTCTAAATATCTCTCCTAGTTTATGTTGCATGTGAGTGCAAGCCACTAAAATGTGCTTAGTATTATGTAAGGAGGGTGGGAAAAGCAGGAAGTGAGGTGCAGCTTCAGCCAATAACTGCAAAGCAGGAAGTGATGTCAATGAATGGGCGGTGTTATGAGAACTTCTCTTGTACCGCCCAGTTTTCATCAAGTGGCGGCAGGTTTGGCAGAAAGTCTAATGCTTGTAGGGAGCTCCCAACTCTACTGACAGATGACGTAGAGGGAGAGAAAGATTAGACAAAGTGAATTATTTCCTCCCAATCTTTTTGTTCTCCTGGGATTTAAACCTCCGCCAGAAACGTCTGGTAGTAGTGTTCTCTCTCTCCCCAATGAGTACACAGATATTTTTGGCCGTACTGAAAGTAGATGTGTATGGGGAAGTTGGGAGGAATAGCTGTTGGGATCCCGGACGAGCCCCCAAAATATTGTGGTAGCATTTTTTTTTATATATATATATGATCCTTGAACAAAGAATCCAACCAATTGTCTGATCCTCCAAATTATTATATTTTCTCCAGGAGTAAAAGCATATGATGACCAGCCATGAAAAGAATCACACAGACAGAGCATGAGGGATATCTCTTCTGCTATTTCTCCAGAAGGTCCTTTAATTTATAAGAAAAAGTCCTGGGTGTTACCTTTACGGGAGGGCTTTCCAATTAGAATATGTCAACTGTTATGACAAGAACCTATATGTCTCCACGTTATAATATCTAGAATCAATCATGGTAGCTCTTAGGCAGGAAACCTGGAAATGTATTTTGTCTAGATACATGCATGTGTAGACTATATTCAGCTTATTCCAGATATAGCAGACTACTAACATGTGCTTACAAAGAGTATGTGATTCAGAAATTTACAGAACAGGGAGATAATCAATATATGAAATTCTGATTTAACTCTTCATTTTTCCTATATTATCAGCAAAAAATAAAGCCATATAATTTACCAGTTAATAATATTATTTATACTTGGAAAAATTATGTCTAACCTAAATCAAAATTGAAAGTTTATATTTAGGATATATTATCACAGTAAGACATTGCTGCTGAGGAATCTTTGAGATGTACTAATAATTTACGAGCCGTGTTAATTTTTTTTTTTCTTTAAAATGTCCCTGGAACATGTTTCCGGAGTTCTTTCTGAGTTTTTAGTGTGTGATTACAGGCTGTTCTGTCGGCGGTGCTGATACAACCTCTACGGTTGATGTCTGATGTCCCTAGAGCCAGTCACCAGCTAGAATACCCTTAATGTCCCTGACTACGACTTGGTTTTGGGGCATCGGAGTGGCTGCTTAAAAGCTTTATGCAATCAGCAGATTAAAGTTTTATTTCACTTACAGAGACAAAATACTTAAGCGAATCTGCATGCGTTCTCATCCTCGTCGTATCATTACCACTTTAACGTCGAAGCGCTCCCTGAATCAGAGCAGCCCTCTTTTTTTAAGAGTTTATTTATAACACAGCGACGGGATCCTGACGTGTCAAGGTTATATCGCAGATCAAGGCAACGGATTCCATAGCTTCAAATAGCAATGCAGATCAAGAGCTCATAGAAAAAAACCAAAAAACAAACATGGCATAAATGCAGCTTTTTATTTTACTTGAGGTCATAGAGGGACAACACATTTTATACTGCCATACAGTGAACAGATAGTGTATATAAGATTAGGTGATAAATAGATAGCATACATTAGATTAGGTGTTAGATCTCATGTCAACCATTCTCTCTCCAACCAAGCCAGTATGAGAGGGATGATTAAGAGGTTAAAGGGGTTATCCCACTTAGCAGTTTCATACTTACCTGCTGCCACCGCGCGTTCACTTCCTGGATTCTGGCTGGGGGCGGGCTTCATCTTGATTGAAGTCTTCTCCCGGCCGGGCCGCGCGCTGGACTGAACGCGCACGCTGCCGCGCATGCGCAATGTGACTTATTTCTGGCCAGTATAGTACAGAGCCGGCGTGCGCGTTCGCAGCTCTGTACTATTCTGGCCGGGAAGAAGTCACCGTCGCGCATGCGCGGCAGCGTGCGCGTTCAGGACAGCGAGTGGCCCGGCCGGGAGAAAAGAAGAAGTCTTCTGGGCAAGCGCGACCATCGGGATTTTGCGGAAGAGCGGTGGTCGTAACCAGGGGAGACCGAGTCACAACAATAAGGTAAGTGGGGATGAATTTTCTCCTAATCGGTGGGAATTTGTTAATAAAGTATATTTACAAAAATGATCACTGTCAAATCATTAACAGATTTAACAGTGATCATTATGATGGGATAACCCCTTTAAGGGTCATGTCACTGGGGGGGGGGGGGGGTCTGGATCAATGAAAGGGTTCTTGGGCATGTCTCTGGTGGTCAAGGGAAATGAAGGTTATAATGAACACATCAATGGTGGTCAAAGGCAGGGAAGGGGTTAATGAGCACACCAAAACCATGAGGGTCCACAACGATCAGTAGACAACCTGTGATTTCGATGCAGGGGTGGGGACATAATCTAGTAAGATAAGGATTTGTGTAGGTTATTTTATCAAACTCATGTACGCCTTCTGCATCTTCCTTATGTTCTGTTCCTGTTATTCCTCCAGGCAATGTATGAATACATTTGAAACTCTGTTTTACCGTACCCGATGCCAGTAGAGTTCTGCCAGCACCGACTGGACAAGTTCCACTGACAAGCCGCATGGTGGCACCTGTCGATTTATTCATACATTTCCAAGAGTGATAACAGAGTGACTACACAGTGCATAGTTCTTCAGCATGATTTCATGGACAGCCTTCTTTAAAGGATAACTGTCACATTTAGACCCGAATTTCAATTTTCATATATGTAGTTACTAATAACATGATATTCCAGAATCAGTTACTATTAGACTGACTTACCCCATATTTAATAAGATTCAGCCCTTAGCAACCAGTCTGCAGAAAACTGCAATTTCACTATTCAGTTAAGATGGCCGCCACTGCTCTCCCCTCCCCCTGAGGCTAATCCCGCCTGCCCTCACTAGCCAGTAACAATAGCCCCCAAAAGTGTCAGTAACCAGAGCCCTCCCCCCTAAAGGGTTAATCTCCTGCAGCACAAAGGGGTTCTCTTACCACATGTTGCTTTCATTTATACACTGAGCAGACGGCAGATCTCCCTTCCCTGGTGTGCGCTGCTCCAACTCTGCATTCTCCAGCTCTGCTGAGTGAGGGAGCGTCTGCCAAGCGCAGGGACAGGGAGAAGTGCACACAGCGCAGGCACTGTTATCAGCTGCTGGGGAGGACCTGGCTTTAATCCTTTACTTACAGTCCCTGGCTGTCAGTAATCTGACCCTGCACGCTGCGTGCTCCGTCTATCTGGACCATGCCTAGCTACCCTATTTTAAGCCCAGGTAAAAGTAGGCAGTACAGGGAACAAAAATGTGAAATTAAGGGGTAATTGAATACACAGTGAAAAGTTGAAATAGGGCCACCAAGGAGATATTAATCCCCACAATCCAATACTCTAAAAAAAATTATAATACGACAGTTATACTTTAATATACAGAGGTAGAAGGAGTGTTTGGTTGAAGTCATCAGCTGCGGCTGACATAATCCGGCTGCCCATGAGTGGGATGAATGCTATATCAGCGCCTGAAAGCCATATAACTGCTACTTGCCACAATTATCTTTTGATGCTTCCAAACCATATAATCTTTCTTAAAGTTCATCGGCCGTCAAGTATCACCAGGGACGGGCAGGCTGCAGTTACTGGCGTGCGTGGGGTATTAACTCGTTACATCACCCAAACGTCAACAACTCGATTATGGATTGCATGGAAAACAGCAGAAAATATTATAAAAACTGTCTAAGGGCTCTTTCACACTTGCGTTGTCCGGATCCGGCATGTACTCCACTTGCCGGAATTACACTCCGGATCCGGAAAAACGCAAGTGTACTGAAAGCATTTGAAGACGGAACCGTCTTCCAAATGCGTTCAGTGTTACTATGGCACCCAGGACGCTATTTAAGTCCTGGTTGCCATAGTAGGAGCGGGGAGCGGGGGAGCGGTATACTTACAGTCCGTGCGGCTCCTGGGGCGCTCCAGAGTGACGTCAGACCGCCCCATGCGCTTGGATGACGTGTCCAATGCGATCACATGATCCATGCGCTTGGGGCGCCCTGACGTCACTGGAGCGCCCGGGGAGCCGCACGGACGGTAAGTATGCTGCTCCCCCGCTCCCCGCTACACTTTACCATGGCTGCCAGGACTTTAGCGTCCCGGCAGCCATGGTAACCATTCAGAAAAAGCTAAATGTCGGCTCCGGCAATGCGCCGAAACGACGTTTAGCTTAAGGCCGGATCCGGATCAATGCCTTTCAATGGGCATTAATTCCGGATCCGGCATTGCGGCAAGTGTTCTGGATTTTTGGCCGGAGCAAAAAGCGCAGCATGCTGCGGTATTTTCTCCGGCCAAAAAACGTTCCGGTCCGGAACTGAAGACATCCTGATGCATCCTGAACGGATTACTCTCCATTCAGAATGCATTAGGATAATCCTGATCAGGATTCTTCCGGCATAGAGCCCCGACGACGGAACTCTATGCCGGAAGACAAGAACGCAGGTGTGAAAGAGCCCTAAAAATGCAAAGGTATCATTCTTGACTGCCTCCTATAAATGTCACTTAAAGAGAACCTTTCACCGCTCCTGACATGTCTGTTTTAATAGCTTAATGCATTCCCTATGTATTTCTGGAGCCTCTATTCTTATGTCTGTATGGTGTACCATTCATTTATTATTTGCACTACAAGTTATGAATGAATTGCTACTAGCCTTCAGTAAGGGTACAGAGGGGTGTAACCAGTTGGGGGTGTGTACCTGCACAGACTGACTCTATCCAATCAGTGCTGCCATTTTCAGTCTGTGCAGGTACACCCCCCCCCCCCAAACTGGTTACACCCCTCTGTACCCTTGCTGAAGGCTAATAGCAATTCATTCATAACTTGTAGTGCAAATAATAAAGAAATGGCACAACATACAGACATAAGAATAGAGGCTCCAGAATTGTTATTACATGGGGAATGCTTGAAGCTATTAAAATAGACAGGTCAGGAGCGGTGAAAGGTTCTCTTTAAAGGGGTATCCCATCTTAGATATTCATGGCTGCAAGATATGCTGTAGGTGCTGGTCCCGCCACCTGTTTTAGAAGTAGAGGTTCCCTGACCCATCCAGGTGGCTGCTATAAGGGTGGCCTGGATTAAGGGAACAGCCGGGCGGGCTATGCTACTCTGTTTTTCTAACCCTCCTCACCACTGCATTTAATAGCGGCCTAAACTTGGAAGCCAGCGGCTGTCTGGATGGGTCAGGGGACATCCCTTTTCGAGGTGGGACCCGCACCTGTCTTCAGAACAAAGGAGAGTTCACCGCGCAGACGCGGCGTGCTGTCCATTCACTTCTATGGGAGCATGCTCAGCCATTTTTGGAACATAGCGGTGAATGGAGAATGCACTGCGCATGCACAGCCGCCTCTCCATTCACTGCCATAGAAGTGAATGGAGAGCATGCAGCACATGCGCAGTGCACTCTTCCTTGTGGTGGAGATAGTAGTGGGTAATAGAGGTGGGCTCTGCACCTATCTGACATCGGTGGTGTATGCCACCAGTGTCTGAGATGTGACATCCCTTTTAGGATGGGAAAGGGATTGTTCCAATTTTTTAACTTGCCCCCTATCCTGTCTGATCACTGGGGGTCCAAATGCTGGGATGAAGACCGATCAGGAGAACAGGGGTCCTGTGTCCCCCACATATGAATGGAGCATCAGTGTTCTCGGCTTCTCAGCAGTCTCCAGGATAAATGGAGGAGACACTGAACCCCATTCTCTTGATCGGTGGGGGTCCCAACGATCAACACCCACCAATCAGACTCATATCCCCTACCCTGTGGCTATGGGACAACCCCTTTAAATCTAAACTCCCCCCTTATTGCAACTCATTTCCCTAAGATGATGACCTGCAAATGCCTGATAAATGTTTCATCACTGGTTAGAGTTTTTAATTATTGTTGTCTGTATATCGTGATGGAATCTGCACAGTAAAGAACATGCGCTTATACACAGCAGCCAATATAAACAGGCAAGGCTGCAGTGTAAAGTATGGTGAAGGGATAGAGAAGCTGGCTGAGCCTCTGATGAGAAAAGATCATGCACAAAAGGATTTTAAAAAAATTGTAGAGCGTCTCAAACCCTGCAACCCAAGATGATGAGAATTATTCACTTCTACAAGGGGAGTGTGTGGTGTTACTTCCCTCTGATCCAGGTCGGTTAGTCTCAGAGCATCTGGGGTGCTCCAAATTACAAGCAAAATGTAGTTCCTACAATAAGTGGGTAGGTATACAGCCTCAGTGCATCCTCCATTTCTGTAATACAGACTGCCATAAACAGCACATCTAGTCTGCTGACTGGAGACAAGCAGAAGGAGATTTAATCCCCGGGCTACTACCATGATTATAGTAGCAATTGTTCATCCCCATACAGACAGGATGGTTGCTGCATGTAAATGCAAGCTTGAACGAGCTGGTTATGATCGGATCCTTTACTTAGAGTACATTTTGCTGATTGACCCCCTTAGGAAAAAAAATAAACACATGCAATACCACTTTTGACCACTCCTATTAGCAACTACTTTTCATAGACAATAATGCAACAGCGCCCCCCAGACTGTTTTAGCTCAAGACTGAATCAGTCAGCAATGATGTATGAAATGTCCGACCTGTGTTTTAATTGATCAAGGAGTTTACTATTCTGTATTTGCTTTCGGAAGATAAACAGTTCTACCATATTTCACACGTTTTTGGCAAGTTATTTTTTATTAAATGTTATAGACTGGTTTATTAAATGTTTTTACTATTGCTTTTAGCAGTAATTTAAATTTAAATTCAATCATTTGCCCCCATTACGTAAAGCCCTGTGTAATGTGCACTGTGCTCCATTAATTAAAGCTTGTCGGACGGGGTGAGAACATGATGGTGTTCGAGCAGCCTGCATCGTAGTGCATTAACGATAGAATGTTTTTTAATTAGAAAAAAAAAAAAACACAAAACAATTCAATATCTCTTTCATTTAAAAAAAGGTTCCCATAGCCTTTCAAGAGGATCTGGCGGCTCTCCAGCCTCTCAGTAAATACTTGTATTCCCCATTAAATAATGTGTACTGTCTGCATCCGTATGTCCTTTCCGCCATCCTACAAAAAAAAAAAAAGAAAATCCTATACTTGTCCATTTTGCGGACAAAAATAGGCATATTTAAAACAGGGCGGGACGTGAGGTATAGGAAAATGTGGAATACACCCAGCGGTTATCCGTTTTTTGTGGATGCGAGATTTAAAGACCGCAAAACGGATACGGTCATGTGCATGGGGACTTATGCTCAGGGCTTCCTTCATAGTTTAAACCAACCGGAGGTTCAGATTGTGCAGTACGACCTTATACATTTGGCGGGTTGTCACTTTAAATGAAGTCTAGGGAATGTGATATCCTATTGAATGGGCAGGAGTCGCCACGCGGCGTGCGTTCCTTGAATCCCTGGAAATAAAAATGTTACGGTTTAGTCTAGCAAGTCTAGCGAGCATATAGAAGGGACGTAATTTGGAAAGATCAGCGATAAATCCATCGAAAAAGGTTCATTAAAAAAATATATACTATATTAATGGTATCATGCTGCCATCTCCTGGCAAGTTAGTAAACTGCACTTTGCTGTACTTGACTTACCTATAGAACTGTTGGTGCTAAGGCCCATGACCCACAAGGACTGCAACAACAGATCTCATAAATGGTTTCAGGCATACGGTGCAAATACACAGAGCCCCAGCTAAGTTAGTGCTTTTACACAGCTTTTTGTTTAGAAAAATACTGCCGGTTTTTAAGCCAAAGCCAAAAGCAAAGCTAAAAGGAATGAGAAGTATAAAGTAAGGACTTATGCTTCTCTCTTCTGGATCCACTGCCGACACAGAATATAGAACGCAGCACGTTCCATATTCTGCGTTTTTCACACAGGTCTGGTTCCATTGAAGTGAATAGGGCTTGTGTGAAAAACGGAAGGCATCTGGATGCAAAGGTTTTTCACTGATGGTTGCTAGGAGATGTAGATTGTTATTCTTCACGTGTAAAAAACGCACCAAAAACTGAGGAAAAAACTGAAACACTGAACTCAATCGCAGACAAAACTGACTAAAACTTGCATGTAAAACCATCAGTTTTTTCCTGAACAGATCCTGACATAAACTGAATCGCTCATGTGAAAGAGGCCGTATTCAGCTGAGCATCCATGTTTGTTCCAAGCAGCTGAAAGGAATGAACAACTCCGGCAGTAACTTTTCTCCCATGGGAAGAAAGGGTAAGGGCTCATGCACACGACCGTATGTAACTTGCGGTCCGCAGAAAACATATCCGCAAAAAGTACGGATGACGTCCGCGTGCATTCCGTATTTTGCAGAACAGAACAGCTGGCCCATAATAGAACAGTCCTATCCTTGTCCGTAATGCAGACAATAATAGGACATGTTCTATTTTTTTGCGGAACGGACATGCGGTCATACGGAAACAGAATGCACACGGAGTAACTTCCGTTTTTTTTTTGCGGATTCATTGAAATGAATGGTTCCGCATACAGTCCACAAAAAAACGGAACGGACACGAAAAGAAAATACGTTTGTGTGCATGAGCCCTTAATATGTTAAAATCCAACCTCTGCCATCCAGGGAAAGTTTGGAGATTGCTCCATTACAGTGGATAGACCAGTCACAGTATACATTTGAATGGCGTTTTCAGGCAGGCCCCATGGGAAAAACCAGCAAATAGGTAAAATGCAGTGTGAACCCAGCCTAAGGCCGCTTTTACACAGTCAGTGTTTGGTCAGTGATTTCTGAGCTGAAGCCAAGCATGGGTCAAAACACAGAACGTGTGCAATTCTTTCCATTATACCTTATCTTTTTGGAGGCTCCATTCCCGGGTTAGGTTCACAATCACTGATCTAACACTGACTAAATACTGACTGTGAAAACGGCCTCAGTCACTCTATAAGACGGCATTGTTGGACGTCTCCTGTGTACCTCTAAGCGTAAATTGCTCTAAAGAACGAATGGACAGAAGTGTGAAACCACCGGAGAGTTTCAAAAAGTCCATGAATTTAACGCCAGCTTAGATGGAAGCGTTCCCAGCATTCACAACTTGCAGCCGCTTTGTACAGAAATAGCTCGGCTTCTGCGGTTTGGGACTAAAGTAACTGTGGCGCTCATTAAAATGACACACTAATTAACTAATAACAATGACCCAAGGAGCTCGTTGTCATCATCTTTGAAAGCCATTATCCAAGGACCATGAAACATGTCGGGCCTTCTCCTAATTGAGTCTGCTGACAGTACGCTCCATGTCTTTGAGTAGAATTCTCTTGGTAGCGATATTTCTGACAATTTATTTCAACTTTTCTCTCTTTTTTTTCCCCACTTCTTCCCATAGAGCTTTTCTACAACTTATCTGCTCCTCGTTGGCCAGTCAGAATGGAGAACGACACCTGGGACAATTCAACAAATCTTCCCGCCCAACCCCCCAATAACACTGGAGAGGTTACAAGCAAGTATCAGACAATGGAGATGATCTTCATTGCCACAGTGACGGGTTCTCTCAGCTTGGTCACCGTCGTGGGCAACATCTTGGTGATGCTCTCCATCAAGGTGAACCGCCAGTTACAGACAGTCAACAATTATTTTCTCTTTAGCCTGGCCTGCGCCGACCTCATCATTGGTGCATTCTCCATGAATCTATACTCAGTCTACATTATAAAGGGCTACTGGCCACTCGGACCCATTGTGTGCGACCTGTGGTTGGCTTTGGACTATGTGGTCAGTAATGCCTCAGTCATGAACCTTCTTATCATCAGCTTTGATCGATATTTCTGCGTTACCAAACCCTTGACCTATCCAGCTCGAAGAACCACCAAGATGGCAGGGTTGATGATTGCGGCAGCCTGGCTTCTTTCCTTTGCACTCTGGGCACCAGCCATCCTGTTTTGGCAGTTCATTGTGGGTGAGAGGACAGTGGAAGACGGGGCATGCTACATTCAGTTTCTCTCCAACCCTGCAGTTACTTTTGGGACAGCCATCGCTGCCTTCTATCTTCCTGTGATTATCATGACCATTCTCTATATTCACATTTCGCTGGCCAGCAGAAGCAGAGTCCGCAGGCATTGCCCGGAGACCAAGCCAGAGAAGAAGAGCAAACCGATAAGCTCTATGAAGAGCCCTCTAATCAAGCAGACAAAGAACCTTCCAAAATCCGAGTCGCTGGAAGGAAAGATGGAAGGGGAAAATGGGGTGAAAAATGGCAAACTTGAGAAGTCATTGACCAACCTTCAATCGGTGGAAGACAAAGAGACCTCAAATGAATCAAGTTCGGCTAGCATGATCAACAACCCTCAGGAGAAGCAAGTGAATGATCCATCTTCTGGTGTCGTCTTGGCTCCCACTCAAAGCTTGCAACAATTGCATCCAAGGGTTGGTGCAGCTTCGAAGTGGTCCAAAATAAAAATTGTGACCAAGCAGACGGGCAATGAATGTGTGACAGCTATTGAGATTGTCCCCGAATGTTCAATACCTCTACACAAAGACTCAACCCTGCCCAACACTCGTCCAGCCAATGTAGCAAGGAAATTTGCCAGTATAGCTCGCAATCAAGTGAGGAAAAAAAGACAGATGGCTGCTAGGGAGAAGAAAGTCACCAGGACCATCTTTGCTATACTGCTGGCTTTCATTCTCACCTGGACGCCTTACAACGTCATGGTTCTCATAAACACTTTCTGCGAAACGTGTATCCCTGAAACTGTGTGGTATATAGGCTACTGGCTCTGCTATGTGAACAGTACAATAAACCCAGCATGTTATGCGTTGTGTAACGCCACCTTTAAAAAGACATTCAAACATCTGCTCATGTGTCAGTACAAGAAAATCGGCATGGCCAGATAGGCTTCAAAAATGAACCATGGCTGGGGGATAGAAGAAATGTGACAATATTGAAAGACTTAAGAGCATGCCCTGGGCTACAAAAACATCCTCAGACATTCTTGGAAGCCCTGATTTGGCCAGGAAGATTGCAAGTACATAAGTCAAATGTAGTCAACATGGTTTTAAGAAACAAGTCCTGTTTTGAAGGATTAGTAAAAAGTGGAGCAGCAGTCTTCTCAAGTCCATCTATGATGGACACCTTTGAGTCAATGGAATTCATATCATAAAGAACCACACTCAACCTTGGGTCCTGCTGCCTGGGTATCTATTCAAATTTATTATACAGCTGCTCAAAACGTTTCTTCTTGTTTTGTTTTTTTGCAAAGATTCCACGTGTATATGCTGCCTCAATCCTGCGGAGCACTAATCTGCCGGGGTGGCTTCTTAATGTTCTCCTAGATATAGACAGAATATTGATTACTGGTTTCTCACAAACTGTTTTACAGCTGTAGCCTTACCAAGAATCTCCCTTCGGACCATTTTATCTGCTCATTTTTGAAGGCCACTATTACTCAAACCCTTGGTGTAACATCTGGTAGCTTCAATCTTCAATGATCCTTGCCCTGTTCTAGAGATATAATGTTACTGTCCATGAGTCGCCACTACTTGTAGATAAGTCTTTGGGTTGGCCTGATCTGTTTGTACGAAAACTGTGTCCAGAGCTTGTTGCATGTTCACACCTATGTTCTGTTCACTGCTATGGGAGTTCCGAAAACAGCCAAGAGCTGGGTTGGCTATTCACGTCAGTCCCATGGCGGTGAATGGACGAGTGGTGATGCATGCACTTTCCATTCAATGCTATGGGAACTATTTTTGGAACTCCTATAATGATGAATGGAGAGCACGCTGCGCATGCGCTGTACTTTACTTCGGGGCCCCGTTCTGGAGATACGAGTGGTTTCCAGAGGTGGGACCTACACCTATGTGATATCATCAATGTCCCAGATGGGCCAACCCCTTTAATACAGGCATGCTCAACCTGCGGCCCTCCAGCTGTTGCAAAACTACAACTCCCAGCATGCCCTAACAGCCTACAGCAGGGCATTGTGGGAGTTGTAGTTTTACAACAGCTGGAGGGCCGCAGGTTGAGCATGGCTGCTTAAATGCATATATTACGATTCCATATTTATGCCACCCAACCTAGACTAGGGTACCTTGATGATACACCAAGACAAGAAGACATTGCCATTACTAGATGTCAATGCCACTTCAAGTGACATTTCAAATGGCACCAGTAAAATTTGTGAGCACAAAGATGAACTTTCAGTAATTATTTTACAGATTGTTACTTATATGATATTTCTATTTCTGCATGATCCCAACAAATGGCAGTAAACCCTTCTGTGCCATGGGGCCTTCTAGGAAGACTAAGGATGGTCAGTTGGCAGTGGAAAAGCTATGCGACCTGTCCTGTGTTCTAAAGGAGTTTTGCCTGTGCCATGTGACCGATGAAGGTGATGTCACATGGTCTAGGGGCGCTATTGCAAGCTCCGATGTCTTAAACAGCTGATCAGGGGAGGTCCCAGGTGTCAGACCCCCTCCGATCAGATACTGATGGCCTATCCAGGGGATAGCTCATCAGTAAAAAAGTCTTGGAAAACCCCTTTAAAGGGGGTTTTCCAGGATTATGGCTAGCCCCCAGAATGTGTGTTACCTACGGTAATTAAAAAAAAACATTTGTACCTGTTCCACAACAGCCCTTTTGACAATCTTCTTGCCCCCAGCCTGTGAACTTCCACCTTGGGTATATACAGGGTCACGTGCATTGATGCAGCCAATGACTGGCCACAGCAGTGATGTCTTCTTGAATGGCACGTGGCCCAGCAGCAAGGTGCCACTTGGGGACACATCATCGCTGTAGGCAGTCATTGGCTACAGCTATGCACGTGACCTTGTCCATAGTCAAGCTGGAAGTTAACATGGCAGGGACCAGAAGATTGCTGAATGCAGCCAGGGCGCCGGATCGGAGTAGCGGGAAGAATGATTTTTCCATTAGGTACCACACGCTCCGGAGCTAGTTAAAAAGGACCATAATCCTGGAAAACCTCACCATTATCATACAGTATACTCCAGGGATGCCCAACCTGCGGTGGCCCTGCAGCTGTTTGAAAACTACAACTCCCAGAATGCCCGGACAGCCTACAGCAGGGCATGATGGGCGTTGTAGTTTTACAACAGCTGGAGGGGCACAGGTTGAGCATCCCTGGTCTACCCTATCCAGTTACACAGGGTGAGCAGTTAGTGTACCACCTTGTGGCAGGTCATAGTCACTACAAGCTGCCAAGGGCAGGTGAGGTGGAATCTGTTTTATAAAACTGTCCATGAGGGTCTTAAAGGGACACTAAAGTTAAAGTCCGTCTTATCTCCAGGTGCTGTGCAGTTGACACCAATCTATTGCTCAACATAAAGAGACATTTTGGGCTGAGCAAAGGATGTCATGGAGCTGACTGACAGGAAGTCCAGAAAAATGTCTGCCCCCAGGATCAGTACTTTATCTCCCATATCTCCAGGTCTAAGAACATGAGGAGACATCTACATACATAACTCTACATACTTCATGCAGCTTTAATGATAAGCTATATTTTTATAAGCTTTGTACTTTAGATTTAGTGTCCCTTTAAGCAGCGTGCCTGTCACTTGCACATAGTAGTGGGGTCAATAGGCAGTCACAGTCTCCATGAGGTTGCCTACTAAGTGGGTTGGCACCATCCAGGGCATGCCTGGCGTCCGCTATGTCGCCGCCAGGACAGATGATTTTGAGTGATGATATATTTGTGTGCACTTTAAGCGACGTCCGGTACTTTTCCATTCATTTTCTATCAGGTCGTTGAAGATATTATTTTTCTGTATCCATGGGTAATCTTTGTATAACTTCTGACAGAGTTTATATTGCTATGTATAGTTCTAAACTGAACAGTATCCATTACATGCATGAGACTGACGCTGAAAAACAAGACAACGTTATCGCAACGAGACGCCAAAGCGTGGACTTGGAGCCTGGACGGCTGGACTGTAGACTTCAAATGTCCCATCAACAGGGAAAGTGTGCAATGTAATGCAATGCAAAGTGTATGTGACGCTTACTGGACGGGATGGCGGCGCGGATATAGAGAGCTGTCAGAACGTTCTCTTTAAATTATTTTTTGTTACCCCTTAAAAAATAAATAAAGATATGTGTTATATCAGCTAAATGCCGCATCGGACCATCATTTTTTCTTAAACGGGTTATCCCGCGATTAATGTAAAAATATCAAAATCATATAGTCTAGTACATGACAGTCTCTTCCTAACAAAGCTAGAACCGGCCCTGGACCTCACATGGATCCAAAGATCTGCCCATTCATTTGCTCCAATTGTTCTGCTAGATTTATTTCAAGCTGGCACCTTAGGGGTGTGTCCTTTCTCAGAGGGCGTGACCTGTCTGCTGCAGCTTGTGACAGTTGCAGGACAGAACTGAGCATGTGCTTCTGTGAGCAGGACAAAGAAATTGGAAACAGCGCAGACAGCAGGTGGCGCTATACAGATAGACTTCATAGAAGCTATAATACATTTTTTATTACGTGCAATTACAAAAGTATTCAGATGCAGATGCTGGTTTGAGAACTATTATTCGTGGGACAACCCCTTTAAGTTTAGCTATTGTAATTAAAATTGCAATGTATACTGGGTATAAAACATAAAGTACACCTGTATTCTTTAAAGGGACACCATCATAAAGCCCCCCATCAGCCTGCAGTACCTCTGAAGTCATCTGGTCTCCAATCGTGTCCTTCGCTATTTTACCAGATGGCCAAGTTCAACAAAAAACAACTTTTTCCCCCCCTCGCTCGGTGTATGCAAATGTGCAGCTTGAAGTCAAGTGGGCAGCGGCCTTGAGGCTTTAATTCAACCTTGCCGCGCCCCCTTCCTGCCTCTTTACCATTGATGGATACCTTTTGTTTTCTCCAGATGTGAAGTCCCTGAGATCCCGCGCATGCGCCGTCCTTTTCGGCTCCTGCGTAATGATGTGCAGGCGTGGACTCCAGTGAGTGAGCCAGAGAACATTCTCACTCATCAACATCATTCACAGGACCAGGAGGGCGAGAATGTTCCCTGGGGTGCAGGGCTGGGACAAGGCCATTTGGTGCCCAGGGCGAAGATGGCAAACTGCGCCCCCCCCCCCCGTTTTTAAGAAAAAAATTAGTTTGTTATTTGTATTACATTATTTTCTTACTTTTTACAGTCTGTGTGTGAGTAGCAGCTAGTGAAGGCAGGCTCCTCGTGGCTTGTTCTTCACGCGCCGACACAGCTCCCTGTAGGCTGCGCGAGTCCTCCCTCTCTCACCTCACACCTCGCCTCCGGCGTGAGCCGCGTGACGTCACACGGCGCACGCCGGTGGTATCAACCAAATGAATCCTCCATGGGGGGGGGGGGGGGGGGCGAGGAAACGCAGAGGAGGAAAGGGAGCCCGAGCCAGGAGCGCAGTCGGCACAAAATTCATAGGGGGAGAGAAGGAGCAGCGCTGACATGGCTGGTGTGGACGGTGTAGGCGGGTGCAGGAGCGCACTCAGCACAGCAAGCACAGCAAGTGGCGCTTGGCTAATGTGGTACAGTGAAGCTGTACACTGCTGGCACTTCACCTGCGCCCCCCTCCTGTCCGCAAATGGTAGCGCCCAGGGCACCCGCTCCTTCGGCCCCTGCCTTGTACCGGCCCTGCTGGGGTGCCCCGTGGTTGCCTGCGCATTGAGCCTCTGAAGCCAAGTACACTGCAGCTGGACTTACTGTGTAGGGGCCAAAAAGCATAGAGGACGTTGCATGCGCAGGATCTCAGGCACATGGAATCTGAAGAATAAAAGACATCCATCGTCAGAGGCAGGAAGGGGGTGCGGCAAGCATGAATTGAAGCATCAAGGCCTTTGACCCCTTGACTTTAAGGCTGGGTTCACACCTGAGCGTTTTACAGCGCGTTCCTACGCGCTGTAAAACGCTCAACAGGCAAGAACCAATGATTCACTATGGGAATGGTTCTCATCTGAGCGTTTTACAGCGCGTACGAACGCGCTGTAAAACGCCCTACGCACCAAGAAGTACAGGAGCTTCTTCGGGGCGTAGTGTCGCGCGTTCCCGTACATAGACTTCCGGGAACGCACGACAATGGGCGTTCGCTTGCACAGGAGCCGCATATGTGAGACGCCCATAGAATCGCGCATACAGAGCGCTCCATCCAGTACGCTCATGTGTGAACCCAGCGTAAGCTGCACATTTGCACACCCCAGCAAGGGGAGAGTAAAATTGTTTTCTGGAAACTTGGGCATCTGGTGAAATGGCAAAACACATCTTTGGAGACAATATGACTTCAGCTGTGAGGCACTGCAAGTGTGACAGGTCCCCTTTAAATGAGTATTATATTTTATATTTGAGGTATATATAATCCACCAAGGTGCAGACCCCCAAAACCTTTTCCCTTCCCAAAATAAACTTTGAAATAAAAATCTGCAGTACTACTTATGACCACCAGGTGGAGATATTACAATTCTAGTTTATTTGCATACTAGCATCATATTGTGCTCCAATGGACACAGATTACATTACTTTTACTGGTCCCTGTCTCACAATCGTATTGTCTAAAATGCTGGCGAACCTGGAGGAAACCAGCACAAGCACATAGAGAACAAGCAGATTTAATCCAATGGACCCGATCAGATGCAACTGAGGACCCCATGGTAGCAAGGTTGAGGTGCTAACCACTGAGACACTGTGCTATTTATACAGCTACATTACACTAGAAAAAAAGCACCAAGGTTCAAGGGGTGGCAGCAACAAAATAGGGTGAGCTGGGTATCACTCAGTGGCTCCTGCCCTCCGAGTACTCACCGTCTCCTCCAGCACTATAACCCGATTGTCTGGTGCTGAACTAAAAAGCTGCTCAAGCAGGGTCCACATGGCACCGGTCTGCAATGTACCACTGTATCGCATTTGAAGACTGGGGTTGCTCAACCAAGCTTTATAGTCTACGTAAGGTGTAGAAGGTACCAGGCTTGGGGTGACCCCAACACTACACTGGGTCCCCCGGACACCGTTGGGGTCTAACCACATATTGCTGCTCTCTGAAAGGGATGGTAAGGCATAGTGCACCCCAATGGGAAATAATTCCAGAGAGTCAGTGCAGTAAAACAGTGTGCTTCTTTACTGGAGGAACTCAAGTGCAAAGCAATACAGGCAGTGCACCGAGCTGGCTTCCCCAGTCTCCTCCCTGGCAGAAGAAGGTTCTGTGCTGACGAAAGGCCTGAGCTAGCTGTCCTGCCCAAAGGCCTGGTGACCCAGGGTCTGTGGCTCAGTATCCCCGTATCGGCATCTTCTTATGGTCACTCGTGCAGTCTGGCAGAGTCTCTTGTACTAAACTGTAGTCCCTATCTGTAGACAACTAGGGGTTCTGACTGCTCTCCTTATATACAGTTTCCAAATGAACTAGAACCTTCTAATGGGGTGGGGTGGAGAAGCACAGCCTAACAGCAACATTGTTGCAATTTCAGTCTGCCATAGACTTGTACTGAGCCTTAATACAAGTCAATGAGCATGACTAAGCAGTTTTCAGACATAAACAACAGTCTAGACCAGGGATGGGCAAACTGGGGCTCTCCAGCTGTTGTAAAACTACAAATCCCATCATGCCCAGCTGTAGGCAGACTGGGTATACTGGGAGTTGTAGTTTTACAACAGCTGGAGAGCCGCAGTTTGCCCATCCCTGGTCTAGACAAATGGTCACTGTGTGTGTTTTTTTTCCCTCCAAAACTTTGCTCTGCATATTCTCTTATAGTAACTGTGGAAGATTACTAGCTTTTTAGTGCATAGGAAGAAAGCCCCACAGTATTAGCTGACTGTGTGTGAACCCGTTCCACTGTGCAGTGCAACAACATATATTACAATAATTTATAAACATAAAATGCAGTTCAGCAATATAAAGCAGTATAAATGCACATAATAATGCACATAGCTGCATAAATCACCATGCAAGTTAACCCTTTAAAGTGCAATACAATAGGAATTTGATGGCTTTGCATAGTAGCAATACAGGCAAATGTCAATAAACATCCATACAGTAGTTCAAAGTACCTTTTCTCTAGGGCACTAACACATGTACAGTACACAAATTAACCATGGAGGGCACCTAAGGCCTGCATGTGGTAACTGGGCTGCTGGTTGTTCTCCTATGGCATTTAATTTACTTAACCCTAGAGGCTTAGACAGTGGCGTGCCAAGAGGGGGGTGGGGGGAGCCGAGCCAGGGCAGGCTCCAGGTTCATGTGGGTCCTTGGGCGATAAAGTCTCAGTGGGCCCCCTTGTGGCATTTTGCACGGCGCTTGCAGCAATGAAACTGCATGTATTATAGATGAAATACCTTACACAGAGCATGCTACAGAGCGGATATATGGGAATCAGTCCTTATGTGCCTACTTTTATTTTCTACCCAGTGTTTCAGTCCCTCAGGTCTACTCACAGATATGTGCCCCCTCACAGTAGATATGCCAAGATATGCCCCCTCACAGTAGATATGCCAAGATATGCCCCCTTCATAGTAGATATGCCAAGATATGTGCCTCCTTCATAGTAAATATGCCAAGATATGTGCCCCCTTCATAGTAGATATGCCAAGATATGTGCCCCCTCACAGTAGATATTCCAAGATATGTGCCCCCTCACAGTACATATGCCAAGATATGTGCCCCCTTCACAGTAGATATTCCAAGATATGTGCCCCCTCACAGTACATATGCCAAGATATGTGCCCCCTTCACAGTAGATATCCCCAAATATGTGCCCCCTCACAGTTGATATGCCAAGATGTGTGCCCCCTCACAGTAGATATGCCAAGATATGTGCTCTCTTACGGTGGATACGCCAAGATGTGTGCCCCCTTCACAGGAAGTGAAAAAAACAAACAATAAATCCTCCTCGCCTCAATCACCTGGCTCCTCCCATGATCTGTGCTCCCCAGCAGCAGCAGCAGGATACTGTGACACATGGCGCTGCTGTGTAGGAGGAGCAGAGGTGATTCCCCAGCCTGCCCCGCTCCTACACAGATCAGCAGGACCATGTGTGAGGACATCGTGCTGCTGCTGTGGAGCGCTGGCGGCTCAATGGTGGAGCAGGGAGCAAATAGTAATCTGCTTCAGTGGCGTGCCTACGTTGTTTGGCACCCGGGGCGGGTCCTTTCTCTGGCACTGCCCCCCCCCCCAATACTTAAAAAAAAAAATTGTACCCTCTCACAGTAGTATTGCCCTCAACAACCTTCACAGTAGTTTTGTACAGAGGTGCCCTCTCACAGTAGTTATGCCCACATTGTGCCCCTTTCACAGTTGTAATGCCCTATCTGTGTCCCCTTCACAGTAATAATCCCCATTGTGCCCCCTTCATAGTAATAATCCCCATTGTGCCCCCTTCACAGTAATAATCCCCATTGTGCCTCCTTCACAGTAATAATCCCCATTGTGCCTCCTTCACAGTAATAATCCCCATTGTGCCTCCTTCACAGTAATCTTCCCCATTGTGCCCCTTCATAGTAATAATCCCCATTGTGCCCCCTTCATAGTAATAAGACCCATTGTGCCCCCTTCATAGAAGAAATCCCCATTTTGCCCCCTTCACAGTAATAATGCCCACTGTGTCCCCTTCACAGTAATAATGCCCACTGTGTCCCCTTCACAGTAATAATGCCCACTGTGTCCCCTTCACAGTAATAATTCCCACTATGCCCCCTTCATTGTAGTAATGCCCTCTGGCTCTGTGCCCTCTCCATAGTAGAAATGCCCATTGTGCCCCCTTCACATTAGTAATGCCCTATGTGCCCCCTCCATGGTAATAAAGACCTCTGTGCCCCCTCCATAGTGATAAAGTCCTCTGTGCCCCTCCATACTAATAAAGACTTCTGTGCCACCTCCATAGTAATAAAGTCCTTTGTGCCCCCTCCATAGTAATAAAGTCCTTTGTGCCCCCTCCATAGTAATAAAGTCCTCTATGCCCCCTCCATAGTAATAAAGACCTCTGTGCCCCCTTCATAGTAATAAAGTCCTCTGTGCCCCTCCATAGTAATAAAGACCTCTGTGCCCCCTCCATAATGATAAAGTCCTCTGTGCCCCCTCCATAGTAATAAAGTCCTCTGTGACCCCTCTGTATTAAAAAAACAAAAACAAAACACAGTAACTACTCACCTTGTTCCGTTCCTGAAGCTCATAGTCCACTCTTCCCTGCAGGCACAGATCGCTCTGCAGCACTGTGTGGGTGGAGTCTATGCAGATTCTCGGGCTGCAGGCTCCACTTACACAGGCCAGCAGCACGACTGAATGGTGGAGCAGGGAGAAGTCTTCATGCTTCACCATTCAGAGCGCCGCCGGCCTGAAGGAGGGGAGGAGCAGAGCTGTGAGTGACAGGACCCAGCTCCCTGCGCGCCAGTAATGAGCGCCTCCATCTGTATTGAAGGGGATACAGAGGGCATTAATATTGTGAAGGGGCACAGAGGGCATTACTCCTGTTAAAGGGCATAACTGTTATGGGGCACAGAGTGGACATTACTACTTTGAAGGGGCATAGTGGGCTTTACTACTATGAAGGGGGCACAATTGGCATTGCTATTGTAAAGGAGGTACAGAGGGCATTATTACTGTGAAGGGGCACAGAGGGCATTACTACTGTGAAGGGGCACAGAGGGCATTACTACTGTGAAGGGGGCACAGAGGGCATTACTACTGTGAAGGGGGCACAGAGGGCATTATTACTGTGAAGGGTGCACAGAGGGCATTACTACTGTGAAAGGGGCACAGAGGGAATTACTACTGTGAAGCAGGCACAATGAAGGGATAAGTACTTTAAGGGGGGCACAATGTGGGCATAACTACCATGAGGGGGCACAATGTGGATATTATTAGGTGGCACATATCTGGACATAACCATAACTACTCTGAAGTATTGGGGAAAGGGTGCCAGAGAAAGGACCCGCCCCAGGTGCCAAACATCTTAGGCATGCCACCGGGCTTAGAGGGTGCAGAGATAGCAGCCACAGTGAGGTCTTGTGCCACATGTAGTCAGTGGAAGATCTCATGGACCATTATCTTAATAGTAGAGATCTCCCTTCATATTTCAGACAATGACGTTTTTGATGTGTTATTTTACATTTTTTCATAATCTGTGGCCGTACACTTAAAGAGCATTTATCAGCAGTATAAACCTTATTAAACCAGCCATACTTCCTAATAGGGTTGGTCCTGCTGATTACATTTTTTAGGCACATGAAGGATTCAGTGCACTGGTGGAAGTATACAGGGTGGTTGCGGTCACACCCAGGCACTGGAGCCACTCTGCTTCAATAGATGGGGTTCATGAGCTGGGGATGTCCAAATGCCCTACTACTGGACAACCCCTCAAATAGTAGTCTTCCTTGCAGAGTGCAAGTGGGTTTTCCTTATTTCCATGTCATCCTCTTGAAGTCAAAGATGGCACCAAAGAAGGATGAAGGAGAAAGTGAGAAAAGACTTCAAAATGGCTGAGAATGCTCGTATCCTCCTGTACAAGACCACAGCAGGAATAGCGGCTCTGGAGCACAAACTGCTGCTTAGATGACAAGAGGAATCCTGTAAAAGGAACGTTTACATAGAAGCCTATTATCTGACAGATGCAGTTTCCTCAACAATTTTTTCATTTTGTCTACTGAGATTATATACGGCCTGTTCTCTGACCACAAAATATTTGCGGTTTTGACATAATTCTGGTGCTTTCGTCTGAAGCTCCTACAGTATCTCAACCAGACATGTGTCCGCAGGGGGATAAATTACTAGTATTCTAGGAATATGGTTGTTCCCAACCTAGTCAGAGATGAGTCAAAACAAAAAATGTCTGCCAAGTCCGACTGATGAAAGGAAATTGTTGGATCCGGTCACTGTGTCCATGTGGGAGTCTGCCACTAAATCTTTCTCTATGTTGATTAGTAGAGGATCTTCAGAGAACAGGGGACCAGGGTAAAGTCTACTTCATACACAGCAACAGTGTCTGCTCAGAATACATAACTGATCATGGCAGAACATGTGGCAAGGACTGGTGACGCCCCCTAATAAGCTGTGGCAGTGAGAGGGGGAGCAGGGAGGTGACCCTCCGCTCTGGGGGGGACTTATGTTGTGAGAGGGGAGGAGAGAAGGGATGGAGAGGGAGAAATCTGATTGGTCAGAGCAGCATGTGAAAGAGCCCACCCACTCAGCACCGTTATAGAGAGGAAATGTACATTTACAGAAATGACCCAAAATATGCAGTTTCTACACAACTTTTCTGTCTGCACTATATCTAAGGTACATTTTACACAGTGGTTCTTGAAAGTTTGTGAACCCTTTCGAATTTTCTAGATTTCTGCATCACATTTTCACACAATTCCTAAAAGTAGATAAAGATGAGCAAATCTAACAAATTTGTCAAAAATATTAGATTTGGTCACTAATTTATTGAGGAAAATGATCCAATATTACATGTCTCTGAGTGGCAAAAGTATGTGAACCTTTAGGATTAGTAGATATATCTTAAAGCTGAAGTTGTTTTCAATCAATGGGATGACAATTGGGAGGGTGCAGGGACGTAACGATCGCGGTCGCAGAGGGTGCGACTGGGCACGGCAAGGGGAGGGTGCCCGCTGCACTCACATGTAATGGGAGCGCTCTGACGCGGCCCGGCATGAAGTACAGTGACAATGCTGGGCCCCGTTAGAGCGCTCTTCAAACATGTATAGGGGGGGGGGCAAGGTTCTTGTCACTGCCGGTCTGTCTCCAGAGTGAAGCAGGGAGCCCTCTCCGCTCCCTGCTTCACTTTTCTTCTGAGCTCCAGCGCTCCCCCTGCAGGCCGCACATGGCGCTGCTGGCTGTGGGAGGAGCGCTGACAGCCCAGGAATCGGACTCCAGCACAGCCAGCAGCGCGATGTGAGTGTGGGAGGGCGTCATCAGGGAAGAAGGTAAGTATGTTTTTTGTTTGTTTGTTTTTTCATAAAGCTGCAGACTGGAGGCATAACTAGAGTGAGGGGGCACAAAAGTGGGCATCTTTACTGAGGGTCACCAAATCTGGAATAACTACTGTGAGGGGGCACCTAATCTGCCATAACTACTTTGAGGGGGCACCTAATCTGGCATAACTACTGTGATGGGGCACATATCTGGGCATAACCACTGTGAGGGGGCACATATCTGGGCATAACTACTGTGAGGGGGCATATATGTGGGCATAACTACTGTTAGGGGGCACATATCTGGGCATAACTACTATGAGGGGGCACATATGTGGGCATAACTACTGTGAGGGGGCTCATATGTGGGCATAACTATTATGAGGGGGAACATATGTGGGCATAACTACAATGAGGGGGCACATATAAAGGCATAACTACTGTGATGGGCACATATAAAGGAATAACTACTGTGAGGGGGCATATAATTTGACATAACTACTGTGAGGGGGCACATAATCTGGCATAACTACTGTGAGGGGGGCACATATCTGGCCATAACCACTGTGAAGGGGCACATATCTGGCATAACTACTGTGAGGGGGCACATATCTGGGCATAACTAGTTTGAGGGGGCACATATCTGGCATAACTTCTGTGAGGAGGCACATATCTGGGCATAACAACTGTGACGGGGCACGTATCTGGCCATAACTACTGTGAGGGGGCACATATCTGGCATAACTACTGTGAGGGGGCACATATCTGGCCATAATTACTGTGAGGGGGCACATATCTGGCCATAACTGCTATGAGGGGGCACATATGAAGGCATAACTACTGTGATGGGGCACATAATCTGGCATAACTACTGTGAGGGGGGAAAAATATGAAGGCATAACTACTGTGAGGGGGGCACATAATCTGGGATAACTACTGTGAGGGGGCACATAACCTGGAATAACTACTGTGAGGGGGCATATAATTTGACATAACTACTGTGAGGGGGCACATAATCTGGCATAACTACTGTGAGGGGGGCACATATCTGGCCATAACCACTGTGAAGGGGCACATATCTGGCATAACTACTGTGAGGGGGCACATATCCGGGCATAACTAGTTTGAGGGGGCACATATCTGGCATAACTTCTGTGAGGAGGCACATATCTGGGCATAACAACTGTGACGGGGCACGTATCTGGCCATAACTACTGTGAGGGGGCACATATCTGGCATAACTACTGTGAGGGGGCACATATCTGGCCATAATTACTGTGAGGGGGCACATATCTGGCCATAACTGCTATGAGGGGGCACATATGAAGGCATAACTACTGTGATGGGGCACATAATCTGGCATAACTACTGTGAGGGGGGGGAAAATATGAAGGCATAACTACTGTGAGGGGGGCACATAATCTGGGATAACTACTGTGAGGGGGCACATAACCTGGAATAACTACTGTGAGGGGGGCACATATCTGGCCATAACCACTGTGAAGGGGAACATATCTGGCATAACTACTGTGAGGGGGAACATATCTTGGCATAACTAGTTTGAGGGGGCACATATCTGGCATAACTACTGTGAGGAGGCACATATCTGGGCATAACTACTGTGAGGGGGCACATATCTGGGCATTACTACTGTGAGGGGGCACTTATCTAGGCATAACTACTGAGAGGGGGGAACATATCTTGTATAACTGCTGTGAGGGGAGACAAGGAAGACATAACTTTTGTGAAGGGGCCACAAGGTGGGCTTTATTACTGTAAGGGGCCACAATGTGGGCATTAGTACTGTGTGGTAGCACTTAGGGGAAATGTCCTAGATTAACCTGCTATACATTGGCAGTCTTACAGGACCAACACAGCGCCCCCTGCTGGTGATATCACAGGGGCAGTCACCATCCCTTCCTTATGTGATTATTCTTTTCTTCTCTATCACTTACAGGGACCTTGTTCACGCCAACGCCAGCGACACCCTGGATGAGGAAGGACCATATTTTATTAGTTAGGACTGGGTGAGTGTAGCCATGCATTGGGCTTAGTGTAAAAAAAAATTGCCGCCTCTTTGTATGAATTGGGGGGGGGCATCCAAAGTTTGCACTGGGGCCCATAACACTCTAGTTATGCCACTGGGATGGTGGCCTGTTTTATTTGAAGAACAGGTATCTATCAGTCTGCTCTTTACAACACGTTTGTGGAAGTGTATCATGGCATGAACAAAGGAGATTTCTGAGGATCTCAGAAGAAGAATTGTTGATGCTCATCAGGCTAGAAGAGATGTTACAAAACCATCTCTAAAGAGTTTGGAAACCACCAATCCACAGTCAAAAGTGCATGGTAGTATAGTAAGGAGAAAGCCACTGCTCTCCAAAAAGAACATCTGCATTTTTCTAAAGATCACTTGGACAAGCCAGAAGGCTATTGGAACAATGTGTTGTGGATGAATGAGACCAAAATAGAACGTTTTTGGTTTAAATTAGAAAAGTTATGTTTGGAGAAAGAAATACACTTCATTTCAGCATAAAAACCAAATCCTATCGGTGAAATACTGTGGTGGTAGTATCATTGTTTGAGCCTGTTTTGCTGCTTCTGGGCCTGGACAGCTTGCCATCATTGATGGAACAATGAACTCCGAATTCTACCAAAGGAAAATGTCAATGTAGTACCCCAGAGCGGGCACTATCATTCCTATACACTACTGTCTCTAATGGCTAACCAATAATGCCATCTGTGTATTTGATTCCAAGTACTTTTGTGCCTAAATAACATGGCTATGTAACTTATGTATTGTATTACATGTACTGTGGCCTTGTTCACCAGCAGGTAGCAGTGTATTTGGCAGAGAGAGAGATCTTTAGACAGAATGGAACTTACCATTCCATTCTTCCCCTTTTTTGGCAGAAGTGGGCTAGTCCTGCTTCCTCCCAAGGGAAGAGTTGCAGAAGGCTATAGTTAGTTGAGAGTGAAGTTGAGAACTGGAAGAAGAGCTGACATGTTGGAGTGAGGGGAGCGCTCCCCCCTCCTGAAGCAGGAGTCTCCCAAAGGCAGCAGGTCATAGAGCACCATGACGTCTTACAGTTTATAGACAGAGTATTACAAGGGGGTCAACAGCCAAAGGCACCATGCTCAAAGATACCATCTTTCTCTAGCATGGCAGAGAAAGATAAAGCAAAGTAACTAGGTTTGCCTGCCAGTTTACCCCAAAACCTGCTGGAGCCAAGAGAAAGACCAAATATTGTCTGGATACAAGTTTATTCAAGTAAGGCCTCATGCACACGGCTCTTGTTTGGGTCCGCATCCGAGCCATCGTTTTGGCGGCTTGGATGCGGACCGATTCACTTCAATGGGTCCGCATCCGTTGCTCCGTTCCGTGGCCCCCCCCCAAAAAATTTAACATGTCCTATTCTTGTCCGCTTGGCGGACAAGAATAGGCATTTCTACAATGGGCCGCCCGTTCCGTTCCGCAAATTGCGGAAGGCAAACATGAGGCTTCCGTTTTTTTGCGGATCTGTGGTTTGCGGAGCGCAAAAAAACGGCACGGTTGTGTGCATGAGGCCTAAAGCTGGTGAACTTTTGCCAAGTCTGGACTCTTACTCCACCAACAATAACGCTCCACTTTATTGCTGGGGAGCCTAACCCTGGGGAGTGTTTCGGTATCCAGGTAGGAGCACCGTGACACACAAAACTGTTAAGGCCACATCACCACTCGGCATTCCTAAAAACCTGGGACATAATCGGCCCTGGGGGGAGTGGCACATTGCATCAGGACATCTGTCCATGAGCTGAATCTCAAGAAAAGGTGGGTCATATAGCAAGACAACAACCCTAAGCACACAAATTATTCTACATTCTTTAGGATGGTTAATAAAGAATAAAGTTTAAGTTTTGGAATGGCCAAGTCAAAGTCCTGAAATTAATACAATAGAAATGTTGTGGAAGGACCTGGAGTGAGCAGTTCATGGGAGGTAACCACCAACATAACTGAGCTGAAGCTGTTTTCTAAGGAGGAATGAGCTTAAATTCCTCCAAGCCGATGTGCAGGACTAATCAACAATTATCGGAAATGTTTAGCTGCAGTTATTGCTGCACAAGGAGGTCACACCAGATACTGAAAGCAAGGGTTCACATACTTTTGTCACTCACAGACATGTGACATTGGGTCATTCCCTCAATAAATAAGAGACCAAGTCTAATATTTTTGACTCGTTTGGTTGATTTGGTTATCTTTATCTACTTTTAGGACTTGTGTGAAAATCTGATGTCGCTTTAGGTCAAATTTATGCAGAAAAAAAAAAAATTCTAAAGGGTTCACAAACTTTCAAGCAGCGCTGTAGCTGTCTAAGGGGGATTTAAATGTAGCAGGTACTGTTTTAACTCTTACAACTATGTGAGATCCCATAATGCACTGCATTGAAACCATCATTATTCTGCACTTTGGACATAGATGAAGAAAAAAAATATATATATTGTTCCCGGGCATCTGACCACATGATGAATGACACATTATGCATGGCACCATGTTATACAAGGCACCACATAAATATCATTATGGCTGCAGCTTAAAGATACACATTAGAGAAATGCTGATATTGAGGTGGGGTGGGGGGGGGGGGTATCTGACTGGTCCATCTGTAGGGGGTCTTGCGTCTCTGCTCTCAAGGAAACATAGATTATTGGATTTCAACATCTGATCTTTTTTCTCCCATGAGAGATATGTTTCTGCCAGAAATCTCCTTTCCATTAGTGGAGTGACCAGTGACAGAATGTGCAAGGGCAACTGGTAACACCCATCTGGACCTTTATTGCAAACTTCTAGTAGGAATAATAAAGGAATGGCACAACAGAGACATGAGAATAGATGATTGTTTTTCATGGGGAATGAAAGTTGTTACTAACACAGACATGTTAGGAGAGGTCATAGGTTCACTTTAAGTGTATGGTCTCCTCTAGGGACTGTTCATATGGACGTCTACCATCCGAACCTTTCTCCCATCTGTTTTTTTTTTCCTTTACATTAAAGGGGTTCTCCAGGAATTAAGAAAATTAAAATACTTAAATATTACTTTATTATAAATATATTCCCAAATACCTTTCATTAGTTATAATGGCTCGTTTTGTCTAGTGAGTAATCATAAGGAGAAATGGCCACCATCCTATTAGTCCACACAAAATTTGTCCTAATCTCACAGAAGTCTAAATTACTTCAGAACACTGAGCTAAAGAGCTGCCTCGTCCTCTGTTCTGCTCGTCAGGGATTATGATCCTGAATACAGCTGATAAGATCTTCTGCTGAAGGAATGGAGTCCATGAGGAGACATGAAGTACAGAGAGGAGGTGGGGATGTAGTAATTAGCAGCAGCTCTTCTATGCAGTCTCCATTACCACAGCCTGTCCTGTCCGTCCTCTTCCTACAGAGATTCGGCTGAAGATCTTATCAGCTGTATTCAGGATCATAATCCCTGAAAGGAGGATGAGGCAGCTCTTTAGATCAGTGTCCTGAAGTAACTTGTCCTGCTATGTGATTAGGACAGGTTCAGTGTGTACTAATAGGACGGCGGCCATTTTATTTCTCTTAATAATTGCTCCCTGGACAAAACGAGCCATTATAACTAATGAAAGGTATTTGAGAATATATTTATAATAAATTAATATTTAAGCATTTTCGTTTTCTTATTTCCCGGAGAATCCCTTTAAGTTCAATAGGACTATTAATGCAACAGATTGAACTGATGGATCAACTTTTTCCATTGATTTCAATATTAAGGGGGCACTCCAGTGAAAAGCGATACACTGTGTTCTGCCTAGTCCAGGGCCTGAGTTGATGCATGACACAAGTTTTTTTTAAGTGTTGCTTGGTGTCATGCTCCTCCCCTAACCCCTAACCTTTGCTTATTCGTCGTCATCATCATCCTCTAATATAAGGCAAGAATAAAATACCCAAACAGATCTACAAATCCAAACTGTACATTTATTTAAAAAAAAAAAAAAAGTATAAAAAAAAAAAGAAAAAGAAAAAAAGAACTTGCCTAAAAAACACAGAAATATGAAACCACGTACATGTAGTATAGGGGGAAAGGGGTTGTAGTTTATATACTGGGGGGGGGGGGGGGGCGATGTAGGCAGAAATCAGACTTTAAGATTGAGGCAAAGAGGCTGGGGGGGGGCAGTTTAAGTTTGTCAGAGGAAAGAGATTCTTTTCTTTTTACACTTTTTTTCTTTCTTCCTAAAGACATTAGTGATTAAAAAATAGAAATATTGGGAGGAGGGGAGGGGGGGAGGTCAGGACAGAGTGCAAGTTGGAGAAAGGTTTTAAAGGGGCGTCTGTGGATTCCATTATTCTTGATGGTGCTGAACCCATGGGACCATTCTTGGGGTGTCAGATGTTCGCGTTCTAGTCCTTTCTTTTACCTTTTTTGCCTGGAAAAAAAAAATACACATCTCATTTGTGCCTTATGGAGCCTTTTTTTCCACACCAAATCCATGGCCTTCACCATAACACCCGCATTTAACTCCCTGAGCACCGCTGTGATGGAGAAACCACACTGGTACAGAGCAGGAGGTGGTGAGCAGATGGATACATAGCTAGTATAATTGTAATTATTTATTTATTTTCATTTCATTTCCTGCCCATTCTAAGCTTAAGAGTCCAGTGGGTGGTCCTAACAATGATTTACAAGCTTACAATCTTAATATATCCGTGGACACAGAGAAGGCTCAGTCGCAGAGGAAGAACCGTCTACTCTGCCAATGTGAGCAAGAAATTCAAATATTCCAAGTTATACTGGATCCTTTCCCACGAAACTAAACATCAGTCTGCTCAGCTCCTCCTGCTTCATAACCTGCCAGTGCCAGTAGGTTGGATAGCAGGTTCATAGTGACAGGTTCCCATCGATGGTCACTAAGATAGAAAAGGCTTGAGCAGAAATATAAGAAATGCAGCCAGTTTATATGGATTGTCGGTCGCAGACAACAATGGACCTCAGGTCCTCTTATTTTGGTCTCATCTATCATTCCCTTTGATTGGTGCCTCCTAGCAGGGGCATGCACAGACGTAAAAGGCCCCATAGCAAAATTTTGCATGGGCCCCCTGCCCCGCCCAGTTTCCCAATACGCATGCAACAATCACATCTAGGCAATACCCCAGATTTGCAACAAATTTATGTTTTTTTTAATTAAGTGGAAGAAATGTAATACGTTTCCCTCCACCTCACCCATAAAAAAGTGAAATAGGTGCTCAATAAAAATGGTGCTCATTCTGACCACCATAGTTTTGAATGTATTTACACCAAACAACTAGCATAATATATTGATTGATCTTCTGCTTTCCTTCCATTATAAAGCTGGGTGTCTGCAGCCACCACTAGGGGGAGCTCAGTGCAGTTACAATTTCAGGAAGCTGAAATACTCTCTTTGCATTGAGCTCCCCTAGTGGCAGCTGCATGAAAATGCAGTATTTTTAGATTGTGAAGAAGATAAAAGAGTTCAGCCCTGTAGACTCCTTCCCCCTGGGTACCCTCAGCCGTGGTCTGCCTCCAGTGAAGGTATGCCACTGCCTCGTGGACCAACCTCCTTGACCTACCAAGATGTGGAGCAGTTGCTCCTTCTTATTACTGGTCATCTGGCTCACCTTTAGTTTTGGTCTTGATGGAACATTGTTTGCTGGCCTGCACGGTTTGCTCGCACACTGCATTGTACAGAGCCTTCTTCAGGGTCCCAGAACGGCTCTTCAAATTAGTTTCCGCATTGCATTCACCCCACATCTCAAACTTGTATTTGCAATCAGCTGTAGAACATGAGACACAGGAAGATAACGTATACCGGCCATAAAAATTAGCTAATCTGAAAAACCTGCCCTAGGGTTTGAAATGAGATGCTAGGTCACATTCATGTACAAAGCGCTAATGCGTATTTAGCCATATAAGACTATACGATACGTATTCTTGTAGAAGCGCCGTTCTCTTCTGCTCCCAATATCAACGCAGCCAAAGCCACTTAGATACACAATGAAAGCCATTCTTCACCTTCATTTCTGAACATCCATGGAAGGATAGGATCAATAGATGGTGCATAAGAAAATATTGAGATAGGACGTAGCTAAAGGATCCTCTGCCACATTAGAAGACACCAGTGTTATACATTTATGAAGGTTGGCCTCTGGGAAGTACGAAGTCGCACCGCACCCAGTGTGCTGCCAAATTGTTTTCATAGCTGCGCCCGTTTTCAGCCCTGACTCAGTTTCAGCAGTGTCCCACCCTCATTTGAAACTTGCTCCACCACATTTGAGCATCGCCCCCTTAAGGTACATCTATTGATGCTGAATTGCGGTACCACATACAGTTACAGTTCTCCTACGAGAAAGCAGCCCTCCATGCTGTGCCCAAGACTCTTGAGGAATGCTCTGGGAGTCCTGGAGGTCTCTCCTTTTTCTGGGAGCCTGCCAGACATTCCTGGAGAGTTGGAAAGTATGGTTATAAATGGCACATGGTAGACGGTGGGGTGCCCTGGTATCGATTTTGCATTGGAGTCCCGTAGCCTGTAGTTATACCTGTAGTGTAAGGGTATTTTTAAGTATTGATTGGTTCTGTCCACTTTGATTCTGTTTAAAACTCTGTGTAATAGTTTACAAGTTTTCCTTGTAATGAAGTGGGTTAGAGACAGTACCCATCCCCCATTGTGCTGATAAGAACACATTCCTGAGGGATCTCAGAGAAATGTGTGATGGAGAAAGGGCTGATGAGAATAAGTGTGGTCTGCACTAACAAATTAATTGGGATTCGACCAGGAACTTCACCCTAGGTAGGATGTAAGTATTGTTTGCCCTAACTCTTGGACACCCTGGGGTGTCGGTCATCTGTTATAACGTGGTAGACAGCCATGGGTTATAGCATGGCCGGCTGGATTCCTATCCCATATTTAGGCTAGTGATGATTATTTACTTTTTATTATTCTGTATGTGATTTATTTGTGTTATCATATATATATAATAACACTTAGTAAATATATTTATTCCCTAAGCCTGTGTAAGTTTATTCATTCTCAAATCTTTTGAATTCACGCTACGTTACACACCTCCATATCGAGATGTGGAAGTGTTTAATATGCATCACTAGGGTTCTGTTGCAGGAACAGATGTACCATTATTAAAGTATATCCTAGAACTTTTTGAACTTTTCTATATAAATTATAGACATGACTAAGAATCTTTCTTAACCTCCAAATGGTTTCTTCCAGTTGCATGGAATCTTGCACTTGATTTTGCGTGTCTCTTCTTCGCATGTTCCCTCCCGGGTGCCTACACCACAGTCCTTGCTATTAGGGATGCAACTGCCCCACTTCCATTCTCCACAATCTGATGCTCCCTTCTTGCCTTTGTCTGTTGAGAAAAAAAAATAATGTGTAAGGCTGAGGACCATAGAGAGATCTTAAAGGAGAACTCCTCCTTTGGAAACCTTTGAGTAAGACACGTCCGTAGAATGGGTCCGCATCCGTTCCAAAAATTGCAGGAATGGATGTGGACAGCACACAGTGTGCTGTCCGCATCTGCATTTCCGGAGCGCACCCCCGATCTTCCGGTCTGCGGCTGCGGAAAAAAATAGAACATGTCCTATTCTTGTCCGCAATTGCGTACAAGAATAGGAAGTTCTATGGGGGTGCTGGCTGGGTGTATTGCGGATCCGCAATACACTACGGACGTGTGAATGGACCCTAAAAAAAAAATGGACATAGAAATAGACTTTATTAGCGAAAATAGGTCCTCAAGCCGTCTCAGATGACCTCTTTGTAATCCGTTCATAGACAATGCCTAAACATACATAAATTGTCCATAAAGTAGAGCACAGCCCATGAGATTTTGGTTTGGTGACACATATGGGAGGAGTTCTCCTTTAAGGGCAAACATGAAATTTAAAGAGAAAGCTGGTTAAGGGTAGGCAATAATATTAATGGCCGTACCTTTTTTGTTTTTAGCAGCCTGAGAACTCACAGCAAGAATTGCCACCAACACAATGACGCACAAAGCTCGCAAGTCCATCCTGTGAGGGCAAAATAAAAAGGTTAAAGTTAACAAACAAGCACAAATATTATAATTCATGCGTAAGAGTAGCAAGCATCAGTTTTTATGGATAGAATTGTAAGAAGAATGGCAGGTTAAGGGGTTTTCCAGCAGTTGGGATCCTCAGCGATCATCTGTGATCTGTAAGGGTGATCGGTAGGAAGTGTTTCATTTCCCTGCAGTGACACCGCTGGTGAAAATGAAGTATTACACAGCTCTCATTCAAATCAATTTAAAGTGGTCTGAGCAGAAGGAAAGACACTCTTAGTACATCAAGATGCCTATGCACCTGTGTCTTTTAAATCTCTATAAGTTCTACCCCTAAGTTATGCTGGACGATATGTGGGGAGGTAAGTACCGTAATGTGTCTTATGTTTGGTGGAATTGTGAATTAGTCATTCAATTCTGGCACAAAGAGGGAGATTTATTATCTCCCTACGCTAATTTTCTGGGGGTAGCAAAATCCCAAACCCAAGGTGGGGAATGGCAGGGCAGATGGACTCCGCACAGACTGTCGGAGGACGCAGCTAATATATGACAAGGCTTGTGCTTTGCCATAAATTAGGCGCATCCTCTGGCAGGGCAGCAGATATCAAGACAGTCGTAAAAAATATCCAGTCTTGATAAATCTCCCCTAAAGTATTTGAACGAATATAAAAAAAAAATGTAGGTTATGATACATCTGGGCTCTTCTAAATATAAAAAATGGAACACATACGACAGGTAGTAAGTCATGTTCTAGATGCCTGGAAATCCCCAATGACGCCTGATATTTGGGAGCTTATATTCAAAGTTAATGCGTATCTTAGATACGAGTATTGGATAGGCAAGAAAGAAATCTTATTCTCAATAAATGATAAAGCTCTTTTCAAAGAAACTAGCCCTAATGGTTAAAGTGATCCTCTCCTCTCCTCCCTCCCTTTTTATTTTCTTCCTCCTTTCATTAGTACTTCTGTCATTTTTTATTCTTTTGTTGGTGTGTGTGGTTTTTTTTATGTATAAAAAGATGTGCTTTGTATGATACTTCCGTATAATAAAGGGAGAAAATTAAATAAACAAATAAATAAAATAAACAAAATATTGGGGTCCTGGGTTAGAATCCAACTAAGGACAACATCTTGATGGAGTTTATATGTTCTCCCCGTGTTTGCATGGGTTTCCTCCCACACTCCAAAGACATACTGATAGGGAACGTAGATTGTGAGCGCCATCGTGGACAGAGTGACGGTAATGTCTGTAAAGCGCTGTGGAATATGTCAGCGCTATATAAAGCTTCTTTCACTCTAGCATTAGGCTTGTCCAGCAGGCTGTTCCGGCATACTGAGGTTTTTGTCTGGCCGCCTCTTGGCATGTTTGCCGCGCTGAGGCCACATCTCCCGCCCGTCCCCATCATAGTGAATGGGGTCGGAGCGGACTTCCGGCAGGCTGTACTGGGACAAGCCTAACGCTAGTTTGAAAAAAGCCTAAGGCTACATGCACACGACAGTGAAAAAAAATGTCCGTCAAAAACTGACATTTTTAACGGATGTTTATTTCACTGATGCCTTTCTGAGAAACGGACGTTAAAAATTGACCCATTCAATTATATGGGGGCAGTCTGTCAGTGAAAAACGGACAAGATAGAGCATGTTCTATTTTTTGACGTCCGTTTTTCACTGACAGTCAAAAAAACTGCCGTGTGAATAACCCCATAGACTGCCATTGGTCTTAAACAAACGGATGATGGCCGTTAAAAAAATGTACATCACATGTCCGTTTTTCACTGTTGTGTGCATGTAGCCTAAATGAGGAAAATAAAATAAATATTAAATAAACAAATAAAATAACAAAATAAATAAATTGAATAAATAAATCAAAAAAATAAAAAATAGAATAAAGCAATCAATTAAATAGAAATGGAATAAAGCAATCAATTAAATAGAAATGGAATAAAGCAAGAAAACAAATTTCAAAAATTTAATAAAGCAAGAAAATAAATTAACTAAATAAATGAAGAATAAGCCCTGTAGTGAATTAGAGGGACTATTAATTGAACCCATATGTTTACAAGTCACCACTATTTGTGAAGTGACCAAGTAGCTGGAATCCAATCCCCCTGCCTCATTGATCAGGAAACCATTGCTGCCTTGTTCCTACCATTCACTTGAGGAAAAAAAAGCAGACTTTTTTTTCTACTTCAGAGCTGCCTAAAGGCTTACAACAGAGGCCTATTGTATCCCATCAGACGCTGAATGCAATATCTCACTGAGAGCTCCTGCACATAAAGATACAGCAGCAGGTTGAAGCCTTCTTTACCAATCCAAGAAAGAAAAAAATCCGGATCTATAGCCAGGAGGCATCTACACTAGTGCCCTTCTTATGCAGGAAAACTTCCTATTTTTGACCTCTCTTTAAAGGTCACCTCAAAAACGCATATAAAACCGCCAGCATTACCTCATAGTAAACCCCAGTCTGTTAATAATCATATGTTTGATCCGGTAGTCTGATGCTCCATAGATTCAAAAAACGATGTTTTAGGCGCCATCTTGCCGGTCAGATTGAAGACAAGGTAAGCACGCCCCCTAACCGTCCCCTTTTTTGTTAGATTGACAGCCTGCAGTGCGGCAGGAATTGCATAAGTCTTGCGCATGCGCGGTGCGCTCCTTGGTTAAGCGCGATCCTGTCTCCGGCTGCCGCTGTCAGCCGGGTTTCAGCTGCGCACTGCACATGCGCGAGACTTATGCGCTCCCGGACACGCTGCAGGCTGTCAATCGAATAAAAAAGGGGACGGTTAGGGGGCGTGCTTACCTGGACTTGAAGCAAGGAAGCCGCTGCCACCTTGACTTCAAAATGGCGCTTAAAACATCGTTTTTTTTTATCTATGGCGCATCAGACTACCGGATCAAACATGATTATTAACAGACTGGGGGCTACTATGAGGTAATGCTGGCGGTTTTATATGCGTTTTTGAGGTGACAGGTTCCCTTTAATGTCCCTTCTTGAGTTGATCTGGTTCCGTACTTCATATTACTTCCCTCCATGTATAGTATCTCAATGTGTTAATACTTAAAATTCTTAAAATGTGGATCTATCACACAATGAACCTTAATGAAGACCCGTCCCCTCTCCTGACATGTCTGTTTTAGTAATAAAAATTCGGAAGCATCTATTCATTTGACTCTCCTCTATTCATGAATGAATTACTAGCAGTTTGCAATAAAGGTCCAGCTGGGTGTTACCAGTTGGGGGGGGGGGGGTCTGACGCTGGAAGCACTGATTGGATAGTGTCAGACTGTGCAGGGACACAGCCACAACTGGTAACACCCGCCTATACCTTTATTCATACACATCTAGCAGGAATAATAGAGGAATTGTACAGCAGAGAGTTAAAAAGATGCTCCAGAATTGTCGTCAAGTGGAATACGATTATTTGCTAAAACAGATGTGACACGTCCTCTTTAAAGAGGGTTTATGACATGCACATTGAATATGTTTGACAAAGGCACAGTCTGTGCCGAAACGCATCACAGATATAGATATGTGGCAATAAAGAGAATGTTTGCTACGAACAGCGAGTGACGGTCCTTTATTACTGAAATGTCTAATTGGTGGAGGTGTGACAGTCGGGGCACCCCGATCCCGATCCCTATTCCCAGTAAAGAAGTGCCCATGTATTTGTGGTCAGTCTCCATTAATGTCTATAGGAGGGCAAATCAATAGGTTTTACTATCAAAAGGGCTCTCCATAGATTTTACATTGACGGCTTATCCTAAGGCGTCCTGCACATGATGCGGTTTTAAGTGCAGTTTTTCTGTGTGTATTCCATGCAGAAAAAAAAACACGCAGCATAGTGTATGAGATTAGACAAAGTTCATGTACCTTTTGCTTTTTTGCAAAAATTGACCTGATGTGAAGATTTTGAAATCTGCAGCATGTCAATCGTTGTTGCATTTTTATTGTGCGGATTTCACAAGATCTGCAGAAAATCTGCACCAAGAAATTGCATAAAAACCACACAAAAACACGATAAATATTGCAGATTTTTGTGCATTTTTTTTATGCGGCTTTGGTGTGGATTTCATGTGGATTTTCTGCATACAAATCTGCACCATGTGCATTCAGCTCTATCAGTTTATCACTCCCAATATCTCCATACACATACAAGCTTGAGTTGGCCGAGCATGCATGTGTTCTCAGAAGGAAGCGGCTTTCCGAGGTGTCTGCCCAAGAACAAAAGAATCGGGCAGCGGAAATCCAACATACCCGATCCTTATCTTCCTCAACACCTACCATAGGGCTCATGCACACAGCCGTTGCCCGGCCGTGTCCGTATTGCGGCTCGTAAACAAGTCCGCGATATGCGGGCACCGGCTGTGTGCACCCTGCATCACGGAGGCGAACCCATTCACTTGAATGGGTCTGCAATCCGGAATGTGCGGTGCGGAACAGAGGCACGGAACCCCACGGAAGCACTACATGGCGTTTCTCTCTGTGCCTCTGCACCACAAAAAAAATTGATCATGTTCTATTTTTTTGCAGTGCGGACGGATCATGGACCTATTCAAGTAGAATGGGTCTGGATCCGACTGTGGAATCCGCACGGATGTTGCCAGTGCATTGGGGACCGCAAAAATTGCGGTCCCCAATGCACGGAACGGCCGATCATCGGCCTTGTGCATAAGCCCATAGCGGGAATGTCTAGAGGTCCCATTCGCAAATCATCTAAGGTGCATGGATGGCTTTGGTCTGATCACCGCTGGGTGCCTCAATGATTAGAAGGGGCAACGTAAGTGGCTACAACGCCATTCCTCCACTGTGCGGCTGCCACTGTGTCTGGTGCTGCATAAGGGGTCCGCCCGCAGTACCAGGCTCAGCCAAAGGTATGTGGAGGTCGCTATACAGGGTACTGTAATGAAGAGGCAATGGGGAACCGGTGAATGGGGTGTGGGATAGGCCACCAGTGTAAAACCCAGAAAACTCTCTTAAAGGGATATCTCATCTCACCCCACTTATGCCTGATAGGTAACATTTTGGGGTGAACACGTGACAATGCGGAGCGGGCGGTACCTGCATCAGTTTCAATTGCACGTATTTCTCCCTGTTGAAGTCTATGAGAGTTACGAAAAGAGCCGAGCGCTGCAGACAGCTACACCCTATAATAACTTATGCATTATATATTCGTTATATGCTGCAATTGTTCAAAATAAAATCATTCTGCAGCCCTGCGGCATTACGTGCCATACATAATACACTGGGCCCTCAAATATCACATGGGTCGGATATGACCCATAAAAGTTTTACCCCCACCTCCTCCTTGTTTTAGGACTTCATGGTCCAGCCCTCGCTGATATCGGTTGCATGTAGGCAGCTCTTACTATCCCCTATACAATGGCCTCAGGCGCATTCCAGCCGCAGGACCCAGTATGGTGCCCTCCCAGGGGGGCAAAATTTACATCTGGGGTCTTTACCGAAGTAGAGATTCACACTACAGTCAGTCATGCGCACACAATTCCTTAATCCTGGTTCTAGAACGCCATAATATAGCACAAAGGGAAATAGAAAAACAACCTCAGACATAAAAGACCAGACCAAGCAATACACAAATGTAGCAGAGCTCAATGTGCTTGGGCAGCTCTGCTATATCTGAGAAACTCATCTTTGCTGCATCGAAAAAACTCAACTGCATCAGAAAAACATACATTACCATAATAAATATATTATAAGAGGTATGGATGAATAAAAGCTAAAAAAAATAATAATATATATATTTTTTTTTTAACTGACAAACTCAGCTCAGCTACATCTGTATATAATGCATTCCAATGAGTACTTACTGTAACCTATCAGTTCGTTAACAAGTAAAGCTCCTCAATGCCGTAGCAAAATGACAATTCCCATCATGCTGTGACAGGCTGCAGCTATCACAGTATGATGGGAGTTGTAGTTTTGCAAAAGCTAGAGAGCCGCAGGTTGGAGATCACTGAAGTAAACTGCAGTCTGTAAGAATTTTATATGCAATAAATATCATACAAGAAAATTATTTTGATTCTGCAGCCCCAGGACTTGATAGGTTCCAGATCATCAAATATTCTGGATCAGGGATGCTCAAGCTGCGGAACTCTAGCTGTTGCAAAACTACAACTCCCAACATGCCCCGATAGCTGTACAGGCATGATGGAAGTTGTAGTTTTGCTACAGCTGGAGGATCGCAGGTTAGGCATCCCTGTCCTGGATTATCCAATAGGAACTGTATAAAAGTCTTGTAAAAGCAGAGAACAAAAGTATCAGGTATACAGCTAACATGTTAAAGGGGTGCTCAGGATAGGTCATCAATATCAGATCGGCGAGGGTCCGACTCCCAGGACCCCCACCGATCAGTTGTTTCAAGAGGACTCTTCCTAGGCCAGTGACATCCCGTTCAACGGTCAAATCGCCTATGGGCAGCTCTGTCCCATTCAAGTGAATGGGGCTGAGATGTAGTACCAAGCACAGCCACTATCCCGTAGATGGCGCTGTACTTGGTGAGCTGCAAGGAAGAAATTATTATAATTTTTTTATTTGGTTAATTACTAATTTTATATTTACTTATTTTATTTGGTTACTTTTTCAGTGATGTCCTGCATACTAAAATGCAAAATCCGCCAAACAATACTGGATGCTACTTCTTCGAAATTTCCACTTCTCTCACTTTCACATTAGGATTTATGGCCCAGTGGGCCAATCAGCCTGTAACGGGTGCCGATCGATGATACATCAAGTCAATCAGCGCCTGCTTACTTGTATTTAAAGGGGCTGTCCCACAAGAAATATTCTACATTTTTCAGACCAGCACCTGGATCTGAATACTTTCGTAATTGCATGTAATTTAAAATTTATTATAGCTACCGCGTTTTTCACTGAAATATAACTGTATAGCGCCACCTGCTGTTTGGTCTTTCTAATTTCTCTGTCCTGCTCGATGAGATGGAAGCACATGCTCAGTTTCATCCTTCAACTGCCACCAGCTTCAGCAGAAAGGACACGCCCCAGAGCTGCTCGCCTGAAATAAATCTAGCAGAGCAATTGGAGCAATAAATGTGGAGATCTCTGGATCCATGTGAGGTACCGGGCCGGTTTTAGCTTTGTTACAAAGAGGTTGTCATGTCCTATATGATGTCTGATTTAGATTTTTTACATTACTCATGGGACATTCCCCTTTATCATATGTTCCTACCATCACTGGTCCTCTTACAGCTTATATTACTGTCGTGATCGCGTCCTTTTTTGCGTGGGGAGTTGTGCTGCCGAAAATTAATGATTTTTAATGCGCATATAATAGATGCGCTCGGTGCTCGCCATTTGATCGCTGGACACACAGGGCAATGATCAGGAATCAACATTCGTACAATCATACGGTAATCTGGGCAAACAGGGATCTGTCAGGTTAATCTCAGCATGTCCCACGCATTGTTTTCCAGGAGATAAGTGGCGCCAGATATGACTTTTTGCTGATCTAAGCAGGCCTGGTGAAGGTGGAGTTGGCCGTCCCATCCATCGCTATCTGATGTCACACATCTGACAACCCGATTTACAATTGTATAGACACAGTCACCTTTCAAGAACTTTCTGTCCCTCCCAGTCACAGCTGCGTCCATAAACTCTACAAAGGCCTGAGGAGCACAGAAGGACACCCAATGGATTCTGGAGACCTCCAACCTGCAGGTTCCTCAAGAATAACCTCTCACCCTTTGACCTCTTCGGTGAAGCTGCTAAAAAAGAATTTTTAGCAACTAGACAGAAGAGGAAGATGACTTACAGGGGTTGTTTGGTTTGGAAAAACCCATTTAAAAAATACCCTATTAGGGAATTCTGAGTACAGGAAGAGGGGCTCTCCCTCTCTGGACCCTCATCAATCACACAGAGCGGGAGATAGGCTACACAGAACACTCCGCTCATACATTACACAGGCAGCTTATTGATTTCAATGGGAATTGTGTAATACTTAATTTCCCCTGTGGTGGTGCTGCAGGAAAATTGAGCGCTTGCTGATGAGTTCCTGCAAAAAGCATAGCTGATCGCCAGGGTCCTCCAGCAGCCGGACACTCTATGATCCTCTTAGGCAGTGTTCACATCAGGTTTTTGTCCCATGTTTAATATATACACGTGTATATGTTAAACAGATGCTTCAGTCTCTGTCTATCTATGTATGTATTTAACTTATATCTATCTGTCTCATATCTATCTATCTATCCATCCATCTATCTCCATATCTATCTATCCATCTATCAGATGAAATGCAGAATATAAAAGTTAATTCCTCATTAAAAGTGCCCTGCCTGACCCATGAAGAAGTACAGCGGCGTCTTAAAAAGATTAAAATAGACAAATCGCCAGGACCAGATGGCATACAGAGAATTAAGTAATGTCATAGCCAGACCCTTATTTCTGATATTTGCGGACTCTATACTGACAGGGAGTGTTCCACAGGATTGGCGCATAGCAAATTTGGTGCCAATATTCAAAAAGGTTCCAAAAACAGAGCCCGGAAACTATAGGCTGGTAAGTTTAACATCTGTCGTGGGTAAACTGTTTGAAGGTTTTCTGAGAGATGCTATCTTGGAGTACCTCAATAAAAATAAGCAAATAACGCCATATCAGCATGGCTTCATGAGGGATCGGTCATGTCAAACTAATTTAATCAGTTTCTATGAGGAGGTAAGTTCTAGACTTGACAGCGGCGAATCAATGGATGTCGTATATCTGGACTTCTCCAAAGCATTTGACACTGTACCGCATGAAAGGTTAGTATATAAAATGAGAATGCTTGGACTGGGAGAAAGTGTCTGTATGTGGGTAAGTAACTGGATCAGTGATAAAAAACAGAGGGTGGTTATTAGTGGTACACACTCAGATTGGGTCACTGTCACTAGTGGAGTACCTCAGGGGTCAGTATTGGGCCCTATTCTCTTCAATATATTTATTAATGATCTTGTAAAAGGCTTGCACAGTAAAATATCAATTTTTGCAGATGACACTAAACTGTGTAAAGTAATTAACACTGAAGAGGACAGTATACTGCTACAGAGGGATCTGGATAGATTGGAGGCTTGGGCAGAGAAGTGGCAGATGAGGTTTAACACTGACAAATGTAAGGTTATGCACATTGGAAGGAATAATGCAAGTCACCAGTACATACTAAATGGTAAAACACTCGGTAACATTGACATGGAAAAGGACCTAGGAATTTTAGTGAACAGCAAACTAAGCTGTAGAAACCAGTGTCAGGCAGCTGCTCCCAAGGCTAATAAGATAATGGGTTGCATCAAAAGGGGCATAAATGCCCGTGATGATAACATAGTCCTACCACTTTACAAATCATTAGTCAGACCACACATGGAGTACTGTGTACAGTTCTGGGCTCCTGTGAACAAGGCAGACATAGCAGAGCTGGAGAGGGTTCAGAGGAGGGTAACAAAAGTAATAACTGGAATGGGGCAACTACAGTACCCTGAAAGATTATCAACATTAGGGTTATTCACTTTAGAAAAAAGGCGACTGAGGGGAGATCTAATTACTATGTATAAATATATCAGGGGTCAGTACAGAGATCACTACCATCATCTATTTATCCCCAGGACTGTGACTGTGACGAGGGACCATCCTCTGCGTCTGGAGGAAGGAAGGTTTGTAGACAAACATAGAAGAGGATTCTTTACGGTAAGAGCAGTGAGACTATGGAACTCTCTGCCTGAGGAGGTGGTGATGGCGAGTACAATAAAGGAATTCAAGAGGGGCCTGGATGTATTTCTGGAGCGTAATAATATTACAGGCTATGGCTACTAGAGAGGGGTCGTTGATCCAGGGAGTTATTCTGATTGGAGTCGGGAAGGAATTTTTTTTCCCCCTTAAGTGAGGAAAATTGGCTTCTACCTCACAGTTTTTTTTTTGCCTTCCTCTGGATCTACTTGCAGGATAACAGCCCGAACTGGATGGACAGATGTCTTTTTTCGGCCTTATATACTATGTTACTCTCTATCTATCCTCTTACAATGTTAAGGACTGCACCACTAAGTACTGTAACAGAGTTAAGCTTTTTATAACTCGGCTCTTAAACTGGTCTCAGTCTCCGTCTCTCCTTTTTTTCTCCTTAAAGTCAATAATCTAATGTTAGCATTGGCCGAGAGCCACAACTTCTGTGGATTTAAAACACACACAGGATCAGGACCGGCATTTCATGTCATGTTCACGTCTCCAAATTCAGGATTACGCATTAATTGCCCAATTAACTTTAACTGGATCGCGGTGCTTAAGGAAATAGGGGGCTCTCACTCGCTTGGGAATCCGTGGGTTGAGAGCTTTTGGATGTCGGTCAAATACCAACATATTAAAAGCTGCATAAATATTTGAGAAGCCACATGAGAGAGATTGCTGGAGTTTAATGGAGTGGGGAACAGGTTAACAAGGGGGGGGGGGGGGATGAATACATAATAGGATGGAGGACTTAGCAAAGGCATGGGTGTAAATATAGTCATAGCACTTGCTATGGGGCCCAATCAGGTGCAAGAACATTGTAACTTTTTGTGGGGTATAACAATATGTGTGTTTTCTGATATATGGTGTTTTATACGTACCTTTAATTTTTGCTACTTATGCTACAGTTTTAATTTTCTTGCCCTAGGTGGTGGGGGCCACATTTTATTTTGCTATGGGGCCCTATAAATTATAGTTACACCAATGAGCGAAGGTGAAGATTTGCATAATGATATTTTGCAGCTAAATAAATTTAGGACACTTGTCGCTCCATGGATGACAGTTTATATAATGGAGGGAAGAAAAAGAAACACAAATTCAAAAATATTTTCCAAAAAGTGTTCTCTCATTCTTCCGGACAAAAAGTTATTTTATTTACCATTACCCAATAATATATGGTGCCAACATATTCTGCTGCCCTGTGCAGATGGTAAGCAGCCCCTGCCTCCAGTCTGGCCCACAATCTTATGTCTCTTCCCATTTGCTTCATATTTGCTTTCTTGATATACTTCCTTTATGTATGTGTCCATTAAGACTTGCCCTAAAACTTCCTAGATAAGTAATTGCCAGCTCTGCGCTTTCTATCGGCCACCGCTGTGTATTTTTCCTGATAAAAGGGTAATTAGAATCAGACAGAAAGAAAATGATGTGAAAAATAATGTAATTAAGGAAATTTTCAGAATAAAAATTGCAACAAATTTCAAAACAAGCAACTGAAAAAATAAATAAATACATTTAATAATTGGATTCAGTAAGAAATACCTCCCAGGTCATTATTCTCCTCCAACTTTGGAAGAGAGTGACTATATTCTTATGCTCCCCAGGGTGCACCTTAGGATAAAGTGGGTGGAATTTGAGGGGGGGGGGGGGTTCTTTTGTAGGTACCAGAATAAAGGAATTTTTGTCCCCTAGCTGGCTTGCAGTCTTCTGCATAGGAAAGAGCGTACTGATTTATGATTTATACAACCGCTTTTGTTATTTAAACAATGTCAAGGGGTCTTTAATGGGGGAAGATGGACATGGGGGACATCTAGAAAGGTGGGAGGCTGGAATGGGGGACATCTAGAAAGATGGAAGGCTGGAATGGGGGATTTCTTGAAAGGGGGAAGGCTGGAATGGGGGACATCTAGAAAAAGGTAATGCTGACATGGAGACATCTAGAAAGCAGGGCAGATGGGCATGGGAGACATCTAGAAAGGGGGAAAATTGGACATGAGAGACATCTAGAAAGGGGGAAGATGGGCATGGAAGACATCTAGAAAGGGGGAAGCCTGGAATGCAGGACACCTAGAAAGGGGGAAGGCTGGAATGGGGGACATCTAGAAAGGGGGAAGACAGGCATGGGGGGCATCTAGAAAGGGGGAAGACAGGCATGGAGGTATGGGGGACATCTAGAAAGGGGGAAGAAAGGTATGGAGGTATGGGAGACATCTATAAAGGGGAAAGACAGGTATGGGGGAAATCTGGAAAGGGGGAAGATGAGTCTGGGGGATATCTGGAAAGTGGGAAGATGAGCCTGGGGAACATCTAGAAATAGGGAAGATGGGCATGGGGGCATCTAGAAAGATGTAAGATGGGCATGGAGGACATCTAGACAAGGGGGAAGACAGCCAGGAGGGACATCCAGAACATGTTCCAATACACAAAGAAAACATTATTATAGTTGGTGGACCACTTAAAGATATAAAGAACTTTTCCTTCTGCGTGGTATGAACTCTTCTTATAGCTATGAAGAATCTGGATCTCCTGCACATCCTTGCAACCTTCATCATGTCCTCTACACCTCAATACCCCTTGACCCTCACAACTGCACCACTCCACTGACCTCTTCCAGCAATTTGATGGACACGGTATGTTGTTAAGGAGGAAGGGGGTCGGGGCCATCTCTGAGGTCAAGAACCTCATGACATTGAATAAGTGCCTAGAAGGTTGTACTAGAAGGAGCATCTTCTTCAGGCTAGCTGTATACCCTAATGCATTCATCGTGTGTGTGTGTGTGTGTGTGTGTATAGAGGCATTTATTTTTATAGTCTAAGGGGCAACGTCTTTCTAAATGATTGTTACTAGATGCTTTGGTAAATATGTGTCCCACAGCAGAATATATTGGCAATACATATAGGAAGGAGACTTCTACAATTCCAAGGATGATGTATAAACCTGTAGCAGAAAAATTATCTTCTACATCCAGAGCAGTGAGCAGCTGCTGGGATTCTAAACTTCTCCAAACTTTTTTTTGCATCCCCCTTCCCAGTTCCTCTGTTATCTAGGACAGCCGCAGTCCTTCTTACCTGTGCCCCGGCTCTATTCTTGGCCTCCTGGTCCTTGTGGAGAGTGTGTGTTGGGTAGAAGTACCAGCAGCAGAGAGGACTGTGTTCTTATCTCTTCCTTTGTGTTTCCCAACTAGTTTCAGCTAGTTGGACAGAAACCTTTCAATTATCTGCTCAGCTGACACCAGTAGGGAGTTTTCCCAAACTCTGCCCAGCTCCAACCCTCCCCCTAAGTATAAAGAAGAGGGGAGGAGGTGATGGTGGAAGGGGAGGGGGTGGGCTATACTAGCCATTTTACATTAGCCAGCTGTGGCAAATCTGGACTCTGCAAATCCCAGGATCTGGCTCTGTACCTAGAAGACCTTAGCTGCTATGTGTTGGAACGTGTCATACTTGTGTGCACCCTCTTCTAAGACTGAGAGGACTTTGGGGGCTAGCAAGGTTTAAACTCCGGTTTGCATGGTGAAGAAGCTAGAAACCAAAGTCGTAATTTACTGTTGTATTATGGGGCACGACCCGGATACTTCTATCGAAATTCTATCGAACCAAACTTAGCTCACCGTAGAACCCTATGACGTTCGGTTCATTGGAGCCATGTGGGGGTCTACATACTACACATAAAAGTTTTTGGAAAATTACTTCAGCAAGTATCCTCTGTTTTGACAGTCATGAAATGGTGGGGGAAAAGAAATCCTCTTCAATTTTTTGCAGAAGATTCTTTTGGTGAAAGTTTGATTATTTCCATATTTTAGCCTAGTGCAGCAATTGGGCCAGGAATTGGACAGTGTAGGTGAATAATGATGGAGATTAGGAAGATGTTTCATTAAATGTTGGTAGTGGTGAGACCATAGGTCATTCTTAATGTATAGGTGGTTTTAATAGGGTTGTCCAAAGATGTAAATTGGCACCAGGACCTGTGTGGAATCCCCTGGGTTGTCTCATCGAGACAACCCCCGTCCATATACTCTGTTAGGTTATATGGATGTCTTAGGGACTTGGGGGGGCAATTTACGATTGCGACTTTTTCCCGCTTACTCCAGGTCTAAAAACAAATGGGTGCTCGGTGTGGGTGGGGAAGGGGACGGGCCGACAGGTCTAAATGTAAGACAGCTAGGAGACTGGCTTACATTTAGACCAGCGCTGGATACGCCGAAGTTATGTAGAGGCCGGCGCCTCTTCATAACTTTGGTGAATCCACCTTAGTCTTCTGCTTTGTCAGAGCAATAGGTAAAAGTGGCTCCTGCTATGGTGGACCTATTTGGCCATGTTTTATGTGGTTGCTCATTACTTTTGGTGGACACCACATGGTACTACATTTTCACTACAGAGGAAACATTTTTTGTTGCCCTTGGTTTTGGTCTGATATTACACCTATGCACACCTTTAGGGGCATCATTTTATGACTGTGTTACACCTATTATGGACTATAAATCATTTCTCTAAAATGTTGTCATTACAGTTTTGCTTGGTTTGTTGTCTATAACTGCTTGTTTACACACACACACACTGCAGACCGGCTTGTCTTCTGTTCAGAGAAATCTATCAGGAAAGTTCAACCATGATTAGAAGCTCTTCATCAGGTAGCTGCCCTGCCCACAACCATGATTGACACTACAGCTCTTATTTTCAGATTAGCTTCTGTATACAAGCACAAGCTCCCCAGCATCTGTTCCCGAAAACAAGAAAATCACAATGATTTTAACTGCAGAAAAAGTAGACTATTAGTAGCCACACATAATAAAGAGAATCCTTATTCCTATGGAGTTTGGCTTTTCTAGACCCCTACATCTAAAGCTGGCCATACAGTCCTCCAGCTGACAGCTAGCTCTTCAGATCCTCCCACACATATGCATGCTCGGCTAGGGGAGAGGGGAGAAAGCTAACAGCAGACACCTCTGGGGGCTTATCACCTGAGAACAAAAGGATCAGGCAGTTGAAAAACAACATGCCCAATCCTCATCAAACCTTCAAACCTTACATCAGAGGTCGGGGAAGAGTCTGGAGGCTTCCTTACACATAACATGGGCGGCTGAACCTGCAAGTAGATTTATTGTGTATAGCCAGCTTAACAATGTATATATCTGCACCCTGCGTCTGCCAGTCATGAAGAACCACGTACTAGCAAGTCTATAGGATTACTGCACAACATTATATTGACAAGTACGTACACGCTCACAACTATGAAGATGATATGATCTTACTCTGTGGTCAGCCTCAGACTGCAGAGTAACTGGAGTTAGCACACGCGAGGTATGGAGTAGATCAGTAACTTCTTTCGCATGATTTTCAGTGTCTTAAAAAGAAACTTCATGTTTCCCATGGTAATTCCAACCCCCGATCATAGCTACCTACAAGCCTGTGATCTTAATGCTTTGTTCACATTTGCAACCATTTTTTAACAAGTCAAAACGGATTGAAAATAAATGAATCAACCATTTTTGTGTGTTCAGCCCAAATGCTTCTGTGTTTCCAAGGTAACAGACTACAAACCTACCCTGTATAGTCAGATCCTGCAGTCATCTGTTACTCCCTTCCATCTGCCTCTAGTATAACATCCAATCAGCTGCTAATGGACGTTTCCACACCCGACGCATGACCGCAAATAAATTTTTTAACCATATTAAACAGATTGGGGGTCATTTATTAAGATGATTTATGCCAGTTTTCGATGTAAAAAAAAAGTCGGAAAATTTTAAACAGCTGTGTGATAAAATTTTGTTCCACAAACATTTTTACGCAGTCCTCATCACGAAGGAGTAGAGGGTAGTGGGCCGGACCGGGTCATCAGCCCCTGCGAATTCACTAACATTTACCCTTGTTTCTAGGCGTAAATGACGTTTTAAATCTACTCCAGTCAGGGACAGAGGATTTCCGTCTAGGTGCATAGACTGCCAGAGGTTGCACCTAATTTATGATTAGGCACATCCTCCTGCAGCGCAGGGGCTATCAAAGACCAGCATAAAATGCTGGCCTTTGATTAATGGCCCCCATTGTGTTTGGGTTCTTGGCATCTACTTCTACTGCTGGTTCATGGCCAACGTTTATCTCATGGCTATGGTTTTCCTGGATTGGAAATATATAGCCGCTGCTTCCCGCATGGTAATAAGGTTGGGAATCATCATCCTAATGACCAGTGGTGTACTCGCCACTGCTATGGGGCCCATGATGAGGGGAAGGGGCTTGGCTCTGAACTCCTTCTCTTGGTTCCCAACATGAAACCACTCCATTTTCCTTCAGCCGCCACTAGGGTGGGCCTCAGTACAAAGAGATTTTTACAGCTTCCATTGAGATTCACTCAAGACACTTTTATAATATGTAAGGGCGCAGAAGATTTAGAGCTGTGTGCGTGTGCGCGCGCGCGTGTGTGTGTGTGTGTGTGTGTGTGTGTGGGGGGGGGGGGGGATATGAAAGCTGTTTGGCAAAAAAAAACATTAATAATAATATTTATTTATATAGCGCCACCATATTCTGCAGTGATTTACAAATTCATAGGCTTCATGTACAAAACAAAAGTAACTGGCTAATATACAACTGAGTTTCACAGTTCAGACAATAACCCGTCTGCAGGTGTTATGTGTTTGGGGTGGCAAATTCAAATTAACAATGTCACAGGTAACCACCCATAAAACATAACTTTTAATATCTATCTAAAATAGCTACAAACCCTCCAACACAAACCACATAACGGTAAAATAAGAAAACAAGATGGAAGATATCTTTAGGTTGATACTTAGCTTTGGGGCTAGGAATAGCAGAGATTGGGCCTAGTATATAGCTATGGGCTCTCTCCCTATAGCTGACCCTCTTGCTATTTGTGCCCTGCCTTCAAACGGAATGGCCGCCCCGATAGGGCCATCCAAGGGCATTCAGGAGGTTTCTGATACGGGATCGCCCCTGAGTCGGGATGTCCCTGGTAGCTATTGTATGCTAACCTATTAGGTAATCGTTATTGTAATAGCTAACCACTAAAGGTACAAAAAACTAATATACCATAAAAAGTACTGAAAGTTTAGAGACAGATCATGAAATGATTAGTCTATCTCCTGCTTATACTTGTAGATACATACTATTAGTTGTCAGATAGCACATAATCCCATATTCATAACAATGTTTGACATCACCTAGAGTTGGTGGTATCAATATCCCTTTATTTCATAGATATTATGATGCCATCTTAGTTGATGACACCATTGACCCGATGCGTTTCACCCTTACTGTACTCGGGTTCATCAGGGAACTAAATTGTATTCAACTCGCTTTGGAACTCGCTACCCCAACATATCAGACTCTCACCTACAGTGGAATCCTTCAAAACAAACCTGAAAACCCACCTCTTCAGACAAGCCTACAACCAGTGACCCTGCTGCCTCTATACCGCAATGACCAACTTCATCCGCACATACTGTGTGCTTCTCCCATACCATGTAGATTGTAAGCCCTCACGGGCAGGGCCCTCTCTCCTTCTGTACCAGTCTGCAACTCGTCTTGTTTATGCTTAGTGCAATTGTCTGTATTATGTATGTATACCTCTTCTCATATGTACAGCGCTATGGAATGAATGGCGCTTTAATAATAAATAATAATAATTCAGAAACGGGTATAAATAGTGCCTTAGTATCTAAATGATATTTAAATAGGTAGCTATGACATTGATAAATATTTGTCTACTTGCGTATCACGGATGAGGGCGTTCTACCAGATATCTCCATGTAGTAGCAGCCACCTGGTTATGGTTGACTTTATGAGTTGTAACATGCAGAAAGATGTGTCTGTATTGCTGTGTGTAGTACTGACTAATAGCCAGGGTCCAGTAATCAGAAGGATATAATAGTACTTCAGTGGTGTCTCCGCCGACCTTTTAGATGGTAAATCTACGGGGCCCAGTCCATGTATGATAACTCTGAACCAGTGACACTGCCGTCTCTAAAGCAATGTTTTGTGTCAGCGTGCTCTGTATTGTTGCAGACGCCGGGAGGCCATCGGACGCCGCACGCTGACAGAAAACAAACGTTTGAAGGCGGAGAAGTTGTGAATTGGCCTAATATTCCGGGGAAGAGTATTCCAGAGAGAGTAGGTGCAGCTCGAGAAAAGACCAGAGTGAGAGGTACGAATTATGGGAATTATTAATCTTAGGTCGCTAACAGAACGGAGAGCACGAGTAGGGTGGTAGATGGAGATGAGGGAGGAGATGTATGGAGGTGCAGCACTGTGGAGAGCACGAGTAGGGTGGTAGATGGAGATGAGGCAGGAGATGTATGGAGGTGCAGCACTGTGGTGAGCACGAGTAGGGTGGTAGATGGAGATGAGGCAGGAGATGTATGGAGGTGCAGCACTGTGGAGAGCACGAGTAGGGTGGTAGATGGAGATGAGGCAGGAGATGTATGGAGGTGCAGCACTGTGGAGAGCAGAAGTAGGGTGGTAGATGGAGATGAGGGAGGAGATGTATGGAGGTGCAGCACTGTGGAGAGCACGAGTAGGGTGGTAGATGGAGATGAGGCAGGAGATGTATGGAGGTGCAGCACTGTGGAGAGCACGAGTAGGGTGGTAGATGGAGATGAGGCAGGAGATGTATGGAGGTGCAGCACTGTGGAGAGCAGAAGTAGGGTGGTAGATGGAGATGAGGGAGGAGATGTATGGAGGTGCAGCACTGTGGAGAGCAAGAGTAGGGTGGTAGATGGAGATGAGGCAGGAGATGTATGGAGGTGCAGCACTGTGGAGAGCACGAGTAGGGTGGTAGATGGAGATGAGGGAGGAGATGTATGGAGGTGGAGCACTGTGGAGAGCACGAGTAGGGTGGTAGATGGAGATGAGGGAGGAGATGTATGGAGGTGCAGCACTGTGGAGAGCACGAGTAGGGTGGTAGATGGAGATGAGGGAGGAGATGTATGGAGGTGCAGCACTGTGGAGAGATTTGTGGGTGAGGGTGAGAAGTTTGCACTGTATTCTGTGCTGGATGGGCAACCAGTGAAGTGACTGGCACAGACTAGTAGCATCAGTGTAGCGGTTGGATGGATAGATAAGCATGGCTTCAGCATATGGTGCTTAGAATGAGGGTCATAAGCACCTGTTCCACTTTTTCTTACACAGAAGTTCTATAAGGGGAGTGAGGTGAATGGAGATTTTTTAGTTTTCTAAATTAAAAAATTTCTAAATGATAAATTTGGCAGAAATCTCACGGGAAGGGGGATCTTACAAAGTTTTGTTATGGGCCCTATGAAATTTGTGTACACCGCCAAATACAGTACAATGGGAAGCTTCGGTTGTCACTTTACATATGAGACCAAAGGTTGACTTCTGAAATCCAGTTCTTCGGTATTGGCTCAATGTTTCTGTCCTGACTTCAGATTTTGTACCTAAATATGGAGTCTTTAGATGGTCAGCTAATATGGTGGGCAACCGATATATATATATATACATATCAATGACTTTTGAGGTTGCTAAATTTTTCTCATCCGAACATTTTGGTGAGGCTGGTACAGGAGTGTGCTGGGGGATGGGGGGCACTGAGACCAGCTTTATGTCAGACTTGATGGCTTGCCCATTCTCTACCCCCCCCTCTCTTCCAACTCTTTTAATGAACTGCATCTTGAGTGGTTTACAAACAGCTCTCTCTCCCCTGCAGTTAAACCTTTGTGCTTTGAGAAACAGAAGAGTGAGGGGGGGAGAGCTTGTATCCTATTACAGCCCCTACTCCAATAGGAGATGAGGAGCAGCGGATGAAGGAAGGAGGAGGGGGGTCCCTCTCTTGACCTGGAGCAGCCTGATTCAGTCCCTGGCGACTGAGTGTTGAGCTGTGAGTAATGTGTTACTGCAGGATGTTACTCCAGGCCCCAGGATTAACCCGTCCTCTGCTGCAGGCTATAAAATTATTTGCTTTTGTCCTGCTAGGAGCTCTAAGTTCTGCTTTCAGTCACTCGTCTGAAGAGCATGCACTCAACGCTACGCTAAGATAATTATATCATGTTTGCAAAATGGGCGAAATGTAGACACCGGCGGCACGAACAGAGAATGTGTCATGGCTTTTGCATTGACAGTTGTGCAATAGTATAAAGTGCATTCTTGCGTCAGCTACATCACTGTCGTAAAATGGTGCAGGGTTCTTTAAGTACCCTACCCAGTGAGAAAGTTTTATCTTGCATAAACAGACTGTCATATACACCAGGCTATACATAAACCAGAAGTCATAGTGCTAAGACTAGGGCTTCCTCCAGAACACATGATCCCTGATGGCACCAGGCTCTCTCAATCACCTACGTCTTTCTATATACATACATACACTAGAAAACTTACCTGCATATTAAGGTGCGATAGTTTACCATGTTGCATTTATAATTCTGCAACAGTGGGGACTTGTTGTCATTCTCACCTGGTTATGGGGTCTAGAAGTTCTGAACTTCTGATGCTTCATCACTAGGCACCATCAGTCCTTAGTGAGATCACTATTCTAGAGAGGAAAGAGACACAAACAGGCCTGGCCTTATTTTGGATGGGACACAATGAGGTACAGTACCTTGTATTGGCAGCCCCCACCCATAGGGTGCACTGTCATGCAGTGTACACATATCCATACTACACAGTGCTTAAACTGGTTGGCCAAGAAAATAAAATTGGTCATCCATGAGCATGAGTCAACTGGCCAACCACCAAGGACCTCCGGAGCTCTGGAATTGCATACTCTTGATTAATGAGTCATGCTTCACCATCTGGTACCTGGTCTTACAGATGAATCTCCAGGAACCATGAGAATGCAGGAGTTAGAAGAGCCCCTTAATGGTGGATAATGTTAATACGACCACAACCACATGGTCAGCATTGTCAAGACTTTGGATTTGCAGCAATGACACTTTTCTGTTACAGTTTAATTTTGTTGCTGAGCGTGATGAACACAATCTTGTTTCTTTTGGCTAGTTTTTGACAACAGTTGGAGGAACAAGTGACAGCTGTGCTCTCCAATACTGTAAATGTGACAGGTTGCCAACGACCAGGGGAACCCCCAACCAGAGTCCAAGAGACACCAGGCTTCCACAAAATTCTGTCTGAGAAGCACTGCCTTAAATACTATTGTGAGTAAGACCACCAGGGCTAAAACCAATCAAGGACTGGTATTTTCTTGCTTTAACATGGTCCATCTAAGTACATATCAACCCTACCAAGGTCGAAAAATGCAATCCGTCCGTGAGCCAGGTCTAATTATCCAAAATCAGTGTTGCATCTCACTAACAACCTTTCAGTTAAAATGCAGATATGTTCCATGTTTCAAAATCTAGTGGGAAATCCTTCTGAAAGAGCAATGGGAGACCAACCCATTTTAATGAAGACCATGTTTTTGGACTAGGATCTTCTATGAGATCAGTCTGTGAGCCAGGTCTAATTATCCAAAATCAGTGTCGCATCTTACTAACACCCTTGTAGCTGAAATGTAGACACGTTCCAAGTTCCAAAATCTAGTGGGAAATCCTTCTAAGAGCAACGAGTGACCGACCCCATATTAATGGAAACCATGTTTTTGGACTAGTGCAAAACTTGATATGCTCATATATATTCAGAATATAAAGTTGCTAATGAACTTTTGCAGCTGACAATTTTTGACTATTTGTAGCAGAGATGTTACGGTAATTACACAGAACTGAAAATTACATAATAGTTAGGATTAAACTTTGGCCTCCAGGTGCATGCGAGAGATGTGTCCAGGAAGAGGAATGAACAGGCCAGTTTAATAGTCACTCAAATTAAGAGTCTGCTCACACAGAAAGTGGCAAGCAATGACCCCATGAAAGAAGTCTTGCAAATCTTACAAAAAAAATAATGAAAAATAATACTTAAAAAAATGTCCCACCAGCAGGTTAGAGGGATACATTATCTCTTGTCCTCTGCAACAAGTCATGTGAGATAGATGGCACATAATCAGTACTGGAAAGCACAATGGGATGCAGTCTGAAAAAGATAATTTTTTTTCAGCTTTAGCATTAAAGCAACAAAAGTGAAGGGTTGTGAAGGTTTCTCAATAGGGCGTATGATCATGTCTGACAGAAATGACTCAGGCAGCTACAGAGAATGTGTAGAAGCCCTGAGGGTTTAAAAGTCAATGGCTCAACCAAAGCCGCTCACTGTCACTCCGGGTTTGAAAGGACGGCTGTAGTGGAATCATACTTCCATGTGCTTACTTCTGAGAGGGTTTAGGGTCCACATGCATGTGTAAAACATAAAATCTTGAAGAAAACCTGTTTAAAGAACATGCAAATTGAACATAAAATTTACAAAAGGTGACTAAAAACATTCAAGATGCTCACAGATGAATGGTCATACAGCCAACACTCATTCGCATCCTCTGAAAACCACTTATGGTGGCCCCAGCAGTGGTCTCCCAACAGCTAGAGAGATCATTTTTTGCCCATGAAGGATCACAACTCAACATCTGATACCAGTGAAAAATAAAACGTAAGGTCCTTTTAGTATTTGGGTATACTTTATTTCAGATGGTGGCTGAGTACACAGTGTACAATTGTGCCCAATACCAGAGACTGATATGTTCATTTATCTTGATGCTCTATGGAAAAATCACAGTATACCCAAATGCTGGAAGGAACATACATTGGGAGTGAGAAAAGTCTATCATGTATGTTTGTTCATTGTATCTTGGACTGGAGAATCCTTCCATATTGGTTTGTGCTTCCATTACTCCTTGAGCTGTTCAATTCCAATCCAGCCAGATGGCCAAGTCCCAGGTTGAGGAACAAAAGGTCATCATCAGTGAAGCTATTTGCCACTGCAGACATCCATCTAACATTTGCGAAAAACTTTAGATAGGCAGAGGTTCTTGTACTGGAAAATTAAGATTGTGTTTACATATCTATCACTCATGGTCATCCCATGGAGCAAGGTATTGGCAAACAAATTGTGTCCACATTGATGGTGGGTTGGGACTTTTGCACTGCATAACTGTGGCGACATCACAATCTCGTTTAGCCTTTATCTTAAAGAGAAGACTTTTTTTTTCTAAAATGATGTGATCGGATTTTTGTAAAGCATGCTATTAGACCATAAATACTTATAGGACAAAAAATACAAATGGTGCTCATACCAAACATGGGATGATCCATGGCCATCAACGTGACCAGCACTATGAAAACTAGCTTTGACTGTGTTCATCATTCAGAGTACTCTTATTAAAATTATTGCGCAATTATCCATAGAGAGCAAAGAAAATCTGGGATGGTCTCCAAGTAGCTCAGCATGAACTTCTCAGGGGGTAACGATCCAAGTTAAAATGCAGGATTGTAAAACGGTCATCTAAGGACTGTGATATACGAAAGAAGATTTGAACTATGGTGGTAATTGCAAATTGCATGATTACTGGTGGATACTGTCAATACGACCATAACCACATGGCCAGAATTGTCAAGGCGTTGGATTCGAAGAAATTGAACTTTTCTATTACAGTCAATTTTGTTGCTGAGCCTGACATACACAACCTTGTTTTATTATTAGTTTTTGGCAAAAGTTGGAGGAACATGTGACACCTGTGCTCTCCAATACTGAAAATGTGACAGGTCTTGTTGCCATCAACTGGGGGATTCCCCAACCAGGGTCCGAGAGACACCAGGCTTCCACAAAATTGTGGCTAAGAAGCACTGCCTTAAACACTATTGTGAGCAAGACCACCGGGGCTAGATCCATTCAAGCTGGATAACTTTTTCCCCTCGAGTCCCAGGTCAAAGAACAGTGAATATCAAAAGGGTGTGACTGTCAAAATCCTCATTCACTTCCAAAAGAGTGACCATTGTGCAACTGTTGTGCCAAAATTAGTCAAGGATCATGAGCTTGAGTCAAAAAACGTACAAGTCAAGACATTCTTATGGGTGAAGCTGTGGTGAGGACACCCGTGCCTTACAAGGGGTGGAAAGTCAAATTAGTAGGGCTCTAGGTAAAATGATGCTGCATACATTTGATGGCACCTGCAAGAACACAGTGCAAATAGGTGTCACGATAGGTAGGTAAGCGGGGAAATAACCAAACACAGGAAAACAAACAGAGCAAATGACTAGGCCCAAAAGCTAGGGAGAAAAGGGTCACCTCCTAGCGATCCCTAAAAGTTTTCCCTAAACTGCTGTGCCCATGTGCATACCCTAATGGTGGATATGCACATGCCCTCGTGCCTAAACCTATAAACCCAGGTTAAACCCTAAGCTGTAGGGAAAAGGGAAGAGGCAACCTGCTTCTTACAAACCCGGATGAAGCAAACGTCTCTATAGAGGCCTAGATAAAAGACACAAAGGGAAATAACAGAGAGGACTTATCTAGAGCAGAGGATCCACCACACACCCAGAGCTCACAGGAAAGAACTATAACCCGCACAGGCCACTGGGGGAAGGAGGGATAAATTGCCTCACTAACAATCAAAACCAGTACACCTGAAGGACGGTGGATCCAGCTCAAAACCAAACAAACAGAGAAGTCAGACATGTGCAGCCAGTCTGACAGACCTCCGCACATTCACAGGACAAGGCGTGACAATAGGGGTCTAAGGGCTCATGGATAGAGCCATAACAGGCTTTCCATAGAGGTCCAGGATGCCTTCTACTGCACCTTCTTGCATACAAAGGGAATTTCTTTTAGAATCTGTATGCATTTAAAAAAAAAAAAAAAGGGTGGTAAGCTTCATCGGACTCCGTAAACGTGGCGCATTGATTCTAGTGGAAAATATCTTCAGAAACATGACGTCGGGCCCAGTGCATGGAGGCTTACGGTCCCATAGTAAAGGAGCTGTGCAGACACTATGCACCGTCAAATTAGAGCAACTTAAATTAGAAAACAAAAAAACAAAAACAAAAAACACCCCATAAGTAAAAAAAACAAAAACAAACACAGTGCACCACAATGTAATTACGTAAATATTTTATTTCAAATGGCAAGAAAACATTACATAGTTGTGATAAGTGTTATGCCGGCTCCCCGTAACGAGAGCGGAGGCGAACACAACGTGAACGTAATGGTGACGAGAGTGAGACAGTCACTAAACACAACTGCTATATAAAACAGAGGTCACACTCATGTTCTGATACAGAAACCCAGTATTGCACACACATGGTGGTGAGGACAGGAAAGGGGGAGGGGGCAGGGAAGTGAGTTTAATCCCCCCCCCCATCCAGCACCCTGAGAAACAGAAAATAAAACTGCTGTAACATTAAAAAAAGGTTAAAACATTATAATACAGAAAAACAGTGAGTCACTGTGTGCTTCAAGTCTGCCTCACATCTGGACCAAAAGTGTACCTGTTGCCCAGACTGCTGGAGGCAGCCATTTTATTAGTCATAAGATCACAGGTTGCTATTAACGTCACGGTTAAGTGACGTCTTTATTTGAAGAAATATGGTTTCCTCCATTTTGAGCTTCAGTCAAGTCTACAGGACTGAGCTGCAGGACCGGACGCAGCTACATGGAGACATATATTATTGTGCAGTGAAGGGACTGACCTTTCTTTGTGCCGCTCATTGCTAGAGGTGTGGGGCAGTGACTAAGGATAAGCCATCAACGTAAAATCTTACAAAGCTCATTTATTTTGGTAGCAATAAGTCCCACCTCTAAATAAGTCTGTAAGGTGGAGCTTGTAGACCTGCCTTCTACTGAGGGCATGTTGGCCAATCAGCTCTCACATAGTACCCAACCCTCAAAGTCCTTGTAAGGAGCCAAAAGGAAATGTGAATTTTTGGAGTGCCGCTGGTGTGTCTTAAAAGTGTTCTCAGATGTATATACTGATGACCTATGCCCTGGATAGGCCATCAGTATCTGATCAGTGAGGGTCCAACACCTGGGACCCCCGCCGATCAGCTGTTTGGAGAGGCCGCGGTGCTTCGGTGAGTACAACGGCCTTCTCTCAGTTCACCAATCACAGTGCCATACATTGTATAGCGGCTGTGCTTGGTCATGCAGCTCAGTCCCATTCACTTCAAGTGCTCTTCGGCTATGTGACCGATGAACGTGATGTCACTTGGCCTTGGGAAAGCTGAGAGGAGGCCGAGGTGATACTGGGAGCACCGGTGCCTTTTCGCATAGCTGATCGGCAACGACACCAATCAGATAATGATCACCTACCCAGAGGATAGGTCATCAATATATAAGTCTTGGAAAACCCCCTTTAAAGGGATGGTCCATGTTATAAAACAGTCATACACGCCTTACCGATTCCCTGCGGATTCCTTTCCAATGCTGGTCTCTACTTGTTCCTCCCTCTTGACTCGCAAAAAAATTACTGTTCAGCCAATCACTAGCGACTGCTGTGACCCGCCTCAGCCACTGATTGGCTGAATAATCATTTCCTGTATGTCAAGAGGGTGCAGGAAGTAGAGACGAGCAGGGGATCGGGAGGCGGAACTTGAGCGAGAGGGGATTGGTGAGGTGAGGAATCATACCATTCTGTGTAATCAGATGGACAAACCCTTTAACCAATCTTCTAAAGGTGTCATCTACTGGTCATGTGATTCCTCTTGTCCAGTCAATTGCGAGTGATGTGGTATTTCAACTGCCTTTCCTGCCAACTCACCAAGTCTGAGGGTGAGGTCGGTATTGAGTCTAATCGATACCCCAATTTAAAGTCGACCTTGTTGACAGCTGCTCTTGGAGATTAGCGCATACACTGTCTACAGAACCGGAGGCCACAAAGCTGGTCCTTCCTCAAAGATGTCTGCCACCCATCCTTCAAATAATATTCCTATGACTCTCCACAAAATGGCTCCTCCAGTTTTACCTAAGCAACAGGCACACATGAATACTATGACATCTGGGGTCATAATCCCGTAATATGTAATAAACGTGACACGATCATATTTTCTCTTTAATATAGAATAAAGTATATCTTATTAGCATTTTTAATGAAAAATAGATTTCTCTCAGATTTATTCTCAGAAAACCATCTTGAGAGGAGGCCGAGGTGCTACTGGGAGCCCTGGTGCCTTCTCACATGGCTGTTTTTATTTTCTAATACATCGAACACCATACTGTGGAGGTAGAGCAGTTGCCCAAAGCAGCCAATCAGATCTCCTCTTTCATCATCAATCCTGCGCTGTTTAAATGAAAGCTGTAATTTGATTGGTTGCTATTGGCAAGTCTCTCCTTAGGGACTGCACTGGTTTTTTACACACGAGGCCTACATTTTCACCACTGAACGACTGTTTACAAATGACAGCCGTCCCTTAGGACAGCAAGACGTGGCCCATAGCAACCGGAGGACTTCTTTCATTTTCTAAGTTGCAATACCATACTGACCAACATTTCACTTGGTAAATTAGGGGACAAAGTAGACCCCCTCCCCCCTCCCAAACTGCGAGATGCCATCAATTTGTGGGCAGGGCTTACATCAACCACACCCACTTTCAGCCCTGGACAGCCAATATTTGCAGGGACTCTCTCTGAAAATTAGGGACAGCCTCAGCGGATTCTATGTTCTATAAAAATGGCAACTGGGATTCAGTGGGTTGCTAAGGGCAACGCTACCTCTTTGCATTGGTTTTAAGACCCATCTAGATGTTTCTCCCTTCCTGCTCTACCAGGAGGGTTATAGTGTCCTCACAAAAAAACACAAAAATGACAAAAAAAACAACACAAATCACCACGAAAAAAAATGAGCGTTTCGGGTCTGAACGCACAAATGGCGGGTTAAGTCGTGCCCAGCGGTAGGCAATCGTGTGACCGGCGTCTGATTTCCTGCTCATTAGACATTAAACATTCAGGTTTCAATGCACTTAATTCTGCGTATGGCAGACATATTGCTTATTAACCCCTGGCAATCTGCAAAGTTTTTAATTTTTCACAATCCTTTGCAACAGTAAAGTGCTGAGGATGGAGCATGCAATTCCGGTTTGTATATATAGATCCATTTGTGACAATGGAGATCTAGGGCAAAAGGCAACTCGCCGCACAACCTTAAAATTAATCTTTGATTGTCAAGCAACGGCGTTTTGTGTAGATTAAAAGAAGTCAATAAAATGGACCCGGCTACTGTTCTGGCCTTACACGTGTCATTCCTTGGTCAGAGACTTTGCTCTAATCTTACTATAAAATGAAAAAGTAGAACACGGATAAGAAAAATAGGCAATAAGTTAAATAAAACAACTAAAAAAAAATTACACCAAAAGGTGTTTCGGCAAGAGAAATGACACAACATGGCTGCTGCGCTAGCCTTATGGTGAACCCACATGTATCAGAGACAGCCAAATCAATCACTGGTAGGCCGAGGCTACACAATGGTACAGTTTCTGGCACCCCGGTTTAACACCAAGTGCACATCACAAGACCTCTTCAGCACAGCGACTGCCCGACGGATTCAAAATGGCTGCCGTAAGCAAGATGGATGAAATGAACCAGGGTCAATGGGGCTATACTGACAGGTTACGGTTTACACCTAGCAATGGCTTCACCACGATGGCGTTATGATCCAGTGTAAACACTCGAATAACACCCTGGACATGAATGAGTCACACATTTTATGTACAAAAAAATAAAATAAAAGCTAAAAAACAAAAAACACCTGCTCTAATTTACAGGTCTACTGATACTGGATCGATAAATAAGACAGTATCTGCGTGTAGAGGGTCTGTTCGACTACATGTACATACACTTCTACAGGTCTCTATATCTACACAGCACACGACTATTAAGGAATAAAAAAAAAATCTAAACAATAACAAGAAAGTCATAAAAACAACAGATACATCTTTACACAAAAGATAAGTGATCAGAGCCATCACTGGAGAGGTGAACAACAAAAACGTATGTAAACTAGCCCCAGTTACCGAGACCATATGTGCAAGATCAGGGCCGTCGTGTGCCCTATCGGATCCGAGAAGAAATAAGAGTACGTACGAGGTGAAGTCTTACGTCTTCAGAAATGACCAGGAGCCATGGGCCCTAAATAGCCTGGCACATGTGAATACCAAAAGGGCGCTAAATTGGGAGCTAAACACAGTGAGTAGGTCACTAAAGGAGGACGTTTCTAGGATGGAAGCATATCAAGAATGGGTAGAATTACTTTAGTTAGTCCTAGAGCCATAGTCTCTGTAGATTGTCCACAGCTTGCGCACTTCCTCGGGCAGGAGAGCGTTCTTATAAACAGGTAGTCAAGGTTCACAGGTTTCCACATAAGAAACACTGACACGTTGGGAGTATCTGTTGATAGGAAGCTAGTGGTTCTTGCCCAGGACAAATGGCAGGGCTTCGAGATGTACAGTAAGGCTTCTTGAAAGATAGAGGGGGATGGGAAAGGTTAATTTCCTCCCCCAGAACCGGGGATAAGGAAGTTTAGTTTTTTGTATAAAGAAGCAAGTCTTTCTGGGTAAGAGGCCTCTTGTTACACGGCTGTTTCCTGGTCTTCTCTCTGAATCATTTGATAGTGCTGTCTATTCTCCAGATATGCAGCAAGCTCCGAGTCCTTCGCTTTCTCAGCCCGATTTTTTGGAGTGTCTCCCTGAAAAACAGAGATGCAGTTATTTATACTTTTATATAGGTGTTTATGTGTTTTCTACAAGATAGCGCCAACATATTCCATAGCACAGTACAGATTGATGGGTGATACTATACAGTGCGGTCTACCGGCATATTTACACTAAAGCGTGAGGTCTACTACACAATACAGGAGGACCAGCTGGGGCTTTACTGCTCGAAATTCATCCTCCCGGAGAGGGAGGTTTCCACATCCCTGTTCTCTACTCCCTCTGGATCTAGTGAAGCTTGAGGGGTGGGTCCCTGTTGCATGGGAGATTGGGAGTCACAGAGGCACAGAGATTGGGTCTCACTGGTGGAGGGGTCTCTAAATCGCCGCCCTCTTCAGAGCATTCGGAAAGTCTTTAGACCCTCTCACTTTTTTCCACATCTTGTTATGTTGTGGCCCTGTGCTAAAATAATAATAATAAAAAAAAAATAGTCAAGTTCCCCCCCAATCATTCTGCACTCAATGCCCCATGAGAAAGTTAGAACATAATATTAGAAAACTTTGCTAATTTATTGAAAATAAAAATTTTAAATCTTGCATTGACGCAGGTATTCAGAACTTTTATTTAGGACATAAATATTCAGACACTACTAAGGACTTAGTTGAAGCTCCTTTGGCAGTGATTACAGCCTCCAGTCTGGGGATTTTCTGCCATTCTTCTCTGCAGATCCTCTCAAGCTCTGTCAGGTTGGATGGGGTGGACAGCCATTTCAGGTCTCTCCAAAGATGTTTAATTGGGTTCAAGTCAGGTCTCGTGCTGGCCACTGAAGGACATACACAGAGTTGTCCCTAAGCCACTCCTGTGTTGTCTTGCCTGTGTGCTTGCGGTCATTATCTTGTTGGAAGGTGAACCTTCGGCCTAGTTTGAGGTCTGCAGCTCTCTGGATCGGGTTTTCATTAAGAATATCTCTGCACTTTGCTCCATTTTCTTCACTGTAGGGATGTAGTGGGCAGGTGATGAGCAGTGCCTGGATTTCTCCAGACATGACTTAGAGTTGAGGCCAAAAAGTTCAATCTTGGTTTCAGACCAGAGACTCTTGTTTCTCACAAATTCCTTTAGGTGCTTTATTTTTCAAACTCCAGGCAGCTTTCATGTGTCTTTTACTGAGGAGAGGCTTCTTTCTGGCCACTCTGCCATAAAGGGGTGATTGTTCACCTTCTGGAGGTTTCTTGCATCTGCACACAAGTTTTTTGGAGCAGGGCCAGAGTGACCATTGGGTTCTTGGTCAACTCTCTTACAAGGGTCCTTCTCCCCACCGATAACGTAGTTTCATGGGGCGGCCAACTTTAGATAGAGTCCTCTTTGTGCCAAACTTCTTCCATTTAAGAATTATATAAATCACTGTGCTCTTGGTAACTTTCAGTGCAGCAGAAATATTTTTGTACCCTTCTCCAGATCTGTGCCACCACAAAATCCATTCACAATCCTGTCTATGAGTTCTACAGGCAGTTCTTTTCTCCTCGTGGCTTGTTTTTTGCTCTAATATGCATTGTCAGCTGACAAACCTTATATAGACAGGGCTGTCTCTTTCCAAATCATGTCCAATTAACAGAATTTACCTCAGGCATATCAAATCAAGTTGTAGAAACATCTCAAAGATGATCAAGAGAAATGGGAGGCCCCATAGCTAAATGTCAAATCTCATAGCAAAGGGTCTGAATGCTTATGTCCATGCAAAATTTTTTATTTTTTTTTTCATTTTTAATAAATTTACAAACATTTCTAAAATTCTGTTTTCATTATTTTATTAAGGGGAATTGAGTGCAGGTTGATAGAGGAAAAGTTGATATTTTTTTATGTTAGCACATAAAAAAATTGTGAAAAAAATGAAGGGGCCTGAAGACTTTCCGAAGACACTGTAGAATCTAAGAATGCCAGAGAAGTGGGTCAATGACTGAAAGGAAGGGGGGGAATAGGAGTAAAAAAAAAGCTCGGAGATCGGGACTCCCAGCTAGAGAGGTCTCTACACCTCCATCATCTACTCACTCTAGATCTAAGAAATCAGAGTAGCAGGGCCTGCTGGCCGGGGTGATGGGAGTTATGACCGCCCTAAGATCAAGCCTCCCAGAGCAAAAAATTTTGGTTAGACGCTGAAAATTGTGTGTTAATATAGCACGTGGTCTGAGGTTGCTGAAGTTGTGGCCTATAGAACCATAGACTATAGATACTGTAGTGAACTGCACGCTATAGTAGTATCAGTACTCACCTCACTCATTGTCCCCACTGGAGCTCTATATATACACACAAGAGACTATAGTGGATTGACCTGGTAGTAACGGAAGGAGCATGACCCCACATTTTGGATGGAAGGGGTGTACCAACCCATAAAGCCCTACTCTAGGCATTAAAGGGGTATTCCGATTGTTTTAAGTTAAACCCTATCCACCCCCACTGATCACGAGAATGGGGGCCCCATACCCCCTGAAATGAACGGAGCGGCCGCTCCATTCATTTCTATGGGAGTTCTTTAGATAGCCAAGCGCTGTACTCACCTATCTCCCGAACTCCTATAGGAATGAATGAAGCAGCCCGCACATATGCGACCGGCCGCTCCGCTCATTTCAGGGGGGCTGCAGGGGGTACAGGGCCCCATTTTCACCTTTAAGTGTTCCTTTAAATCTTGTATTTCCCAGCCAAACAAGCTTTAAAACAGCCTATAGTCTTGACTTACATTGAAAGTCAATGAGGGACGGATCCGTTTTCGATTGCACCATATTGTGTCAGTGAAAACTGGATCCGTCCCCATTGACTTAAATTGTAAGTATAGACGGATCCGTTAGGCTCCGCATAGTCAGACGTTCACCAAAAACGCTGCAACGTAACGGACACCAAATGCAGCCAAATTGATGCATTCTGAACGGATCCGTATCCATTCAGAATGCATTGGGGCTGAACTGATCTGTTTTGGGCCGCTTGTGAGAGCCCTGAAATGGATCTCACAAGCGGACCCAGAAACGCCAGTGTGAAAGTAGCCTAACAAAGGTGACAAGACTGTCAAGAGCTGTTCAGTGTCACTGCAGGCAATAACCGCTGTGCCAAGATGTCTTAAGGTGCTCCCCCCTTCTAATTCTGGCAGACTGCTCTTTGTCTTGTTTGCACTAATCCTGATATTACTCAGAGAAAATGAGTCATTCCATTACCAGGAACAGAAGGGGAAACATGGGGGAAGGCGTTAAGGTGCAGAATCTAGGGTGTGTATATGTGGAAAGATAGGACGGCAGATCTCGGCAGTACTTTGGACGTTACAGGGTTGGTCTGAGGTGTGTGGAGGGGAGTCCTGGTGCTGAGTTAAGTATCCTAATAAATTACAGACACTTTAGTCTGGCAGGAAAATCATTACACGAAAACCCAACTTTTCAACCTTAAAGGGTTTGTATCCTCTCGGACGACGAGGGCATATTACTAGGATATGCCCCCATTGTCTGGGTCCCGCACCTATCGGCAAAGTGAAGGAGGGTGCACCACGCATGCGCAGCCACTCTCCATTCATTTCTATGCAGCTGCTGAAAATAGCCAAGCGCTGGCTCGGCTATTTCTGTCGGCCCCAGAGAAATGAATGGGAGCGCACCGAGCTTGTGCGGCCCCCACTTCCGCTCACTTCAATGGGGCCAACGGAAATAGCCGAGTCAGCACTCGGCTATTTTCAGTTGCTCCATAGAAAAGGTGCTCCCACCTTCACTTTGCCTGCTCCGTTTACGAGATAGGTGCGGGTCCCAGAGGTGTCGGAGCTGGGAATACCACTGTAATTTTTTCACTGTATAGTTGAAGTACCATTTATTTGGTACAGAAGTCGAATTCATCTGAAAAGCTGGATTTATAAGATATTGTTCTGGCTTCCTGCAGCCACCACTAGAGGGAGCTTACGGCATACGGTTTATACATTGAACGCAATGAAAATACAGTACGCTCCAAAGGCTCCCTCTAGTGGTGGCTGCAACTCTAAAAGTATTTGTTGCTCTGCAGCTGATAAAGAAATATTAAATTAATGTGCACAGACATTATGTATGTAAGATGGACTGACATCAAGGGGTACTCATTGAAGTGACCCAGAAGAGGAGACTTATTTATTTTCAAGTAGTGTCCCATGGAAAAAGAATGCAAATTAATTCATACAAGCCAAAAAAGAAACACCCATCTGTCGGCAGCACTGTTTGGCTGCATGCCGCTCATCGGTATGGAGCAGGGTACTGGTTGGCCAGGTGAGATGCAGCTCTGGGGTCATACTGTTTGTCATTGGACATACAGCATTGTATGAAGACTTATTTTTCAGGCAATGTGCCATGGGAAACTTGCAAATTAGATCATATTAGTCAAACCAAAGACCATCTGTACACAGCTTTTTCAGAGTTCTTGCCACTCATCAGTACAGATGGAGGATTATGTTATAATGACAATAATTATATCCCTAGCATTAGGTACGGAGATGCCCTGTTTGGACCTTAATAAAGCCTACGAACACTCATGATATTACATTTTTTTTTATTATTATTGCATTTCACTCATTTTAGGCTAAAAATCATTTTTTCAATTGGTCTTCATAAAAAAAAAAAGTTAAAGGGCTGTCTCACTTCATCAAGTGGCATTTATCACGTAGAGAAGGTCACTACAAGGCACTTACTAATGCATTGCGATTGTCCATTTTGCTTCCTTTGCTTGCAAAATCCATTTTTTCATCACATTATACACTGCGTGTTTCCATGGTTACGACCGCCCTGCAATCCAGCAGTGGTAGTCATGCTTGCACAATATAGGAAAAAGCGCTGGCCTTTCTTATGGCCCGAGCTATGGGACCGTACATAGGCTAGTGCTTTTTCCTATAGTGTGCGAGCACGACCACTACTGATGGAATGCAGGGCGGTCGTAACCATGGAAATAAGCAGTGTATAATACGATAGAAAAATGAATCCAGCCAGCAAAGGAAGCAATATGGACAATCACAATACATTAGTTAGTGGCTTGTATTAACTTCCTCTACATAATAAATGTCATTTGCTAAAGTGAGAGAAGACCCCTTTAAGCCATTACTGAGATACAAAGATTAATAATCAATCAGTCTGCAAGCTGTCACGGTCTGTTTTCTTTGAATCCCATCATCTGACGGGCTCATGTGTAGCTCTTTTCGCTAACGTCCTGACTTCATAACGCTCATTATAGCTCAATTCTTCTCAAACTGATAAGAATATGGCTAATGGTCTCTTTACACACGACGATCTAGGCAGAGGCTTTAAATCTCGGCTTTACTAAAGTTCAAAAATATATTGGCACGGGGTATCCCATTACTAACAAAATGGTGCCAGGAGATATTAAAGCAGGATCCTGCAAGAGAAGGCAGTAAGTAGGTCTTACTGACCCATCATTAGAGAAGCGGCCTCAGTACCAGCCTGTGTAAGGAATGCACATTAAAACCTGCAGCTGCAGGGTGGGGGGCAATTTGAGAGGATGGGGGGGGGGGGGGGGGGGTATGGCTGCCGGCAGCTGTCTGGAATTCCTCAGCTTCTGTCTTAACCCCTCTGCTAACAATTCCCGTTCTCTTGTGCCCCCCTCCTCGTCTGCTTTACACCCCTGGCATTCCTACCAATCGCCTCTGTATCTGCAGCTGCCAGAGTTCTAGTGGGGGCAAGGAAGGAATGGTGGGGAAGTGCGGGGGGGGGGGGGGGGGTGTAAAAATAAAGCAGAGGGGGTACCACTGAAATCATTATGACCAGCAGCCAGTATGTAAAGCGGAGTAGAAAAGGCACCGGAGTACATACACCTGTGTATTCATGGTATCTGGAATGCGTCATATAACTAACCCTGATCTATCCAGCCATGTCTACTTTGTCTAGGAACATTCCGGCTCGATGCAAGAACAGACAAAAAATATCATAGACAAAACTAGAAAAGAAAGGAGTTAAAAGGTAAAGCCGACTGTACATGCTGAGATGAGCCATCAATGCCTATGATCCGGGGTTCACAGACCCCTTATACAATGATGAGGCCCCTGCCACAGTAAGGGTCCGATTCTCTTTTTTGATTTTTGTTCTCTTGCAGAATCAGACGATTTACCAAAAATTTTAAGAAATAACACTCTGCAATCCTGATCACTTAAAGGGGGATTCCAATCTGAAGCATTTATCTACTTTATAGATGATAATTGCTAGATCATTGGTAGTCATAGATTTTGAATGGAGCGGCAGGGTACATGCTCGACCACCGTTCCACCGAAACAGGATACAAGCTCAACCACCCTCTAGTGATCAGTTGAGGCCCCAGTGATCCAACCCCACCCAATTTAGCATTTATACAGTGGATTGTTGATAAATATGTTGCAGGCTGGAAAACCCTTTTAAAGGGGTTGTCCAGGATTTCAATACTGATGGCCTACCCTCAGGGTAAGTCATCAATATTAATTCAGTGGGGTTCCGACTCCTGGCACCCCCGTCAATCATTTTTTTGAAGAGACCACAGCGCTACATAAGTGCCGCGGCCTCCTCTTAGGCCAGTGATGTCACCGTACATCAGTCACATACCCATTGAATGGGCCTGAGCTGCAATACCAAGCAGAGCCACTATACAATATACGGCGCTGTGCTTGGTGAGCTGTGAGAGGCCGTAGAGCTCACAGGCATGCCGCAGTCGTGTGTAACAGTTGATTAGCGGGGCTGCAGGGAGTCAGACCCCCACCATACAGATATTGATAACCTATCCTAAGGATAGGCCATCAATATAAAAATCCCGGGGAGGCCCTTTAAAAGGTGTGTGGTTTGGTAAGCCAATATAAAATACCCTAAGAGTGAATATTAGAAGGTCTCCTTTCGGGAGCCTCATTTATCAGCCAGAAGCGTGGCTACAAAAAAAAAATCTATCTAAAGGACACGGCATGGCTATGGATTACGCTGACTTCAAAGGGGCTATGTAATGCTCCTATTCACCTGTGGTGGTGCTACAGAGTTAAAAACTTTATTCCCCTACACATTAAAGGGGTTGTCGAGTTATTTTTTTGTTCTTTGTGTGTTTCTAACTAATCAAATGTAACAGCTTTGCCATGCACTTACTGCATCTGTAGTTGCTCCTTTCTCAGATTTCACTGAGGGTCACATGACATGTGATGTCAGCTTCTCTCCCTGCTCTGATAATGAATCCTGCACAAGCCTGAAAGACCAGGGGCCAGATTTATCATTACTCTGACAGCTCACTCCACTTTCACATATGGCTAAAGTCAGTTTTAGCCAAGTCAGATTTATGATTGGCCCTTTAAGACTGTAATAAATGTGGTTTGACGGTAGCAGTTTATCAGTCAGTAAGCAGCTTTACAAAAGTCGCACATCTTTACGAAAAAGTCGCACGTTTTTATGAAAAAGTCGCATGTTCTATTAAAAAGTCTCATAAGATAAGCATGGTCCTCACTGGAGTGAAATTGGGACTTTTTTGCGACTTTTTTGCGACTTTTTTAAATAGTCCCAATAGTAAATCTGTCTAGAGATTCATTTACATAAGAAAACACGCCCACTTTCAGAAAACTGGCGAGCATAGTGCAGAGCAGAAAAAAGTCGCAAATTTGTGCGCAGTTTTAGCGTTTGGGACTTTTTTACTCCATTATTCTGACCTGAGCTAATGATAAATCTGGCCCCAGATGTGTGTCTGTACATGAGTCACTGTGCTGGCCAAGCCCCATCCCCCCTTCACTGCCATCTGATTCTGTCTGCTCTCATCCTGGATTCTTAACCCCTTCAGCTGCACAGACTCAGGGCTGAAGGCTTTACTGAGTAGCTGCAGGCAGTGAGGAGACAAATGCTGGGCACAGGAGCTCACAGACTAGAGGAGTTCTGCACAAGAACAGGTAGGGGGAAAATCCTGTGTGTATCAGCAGTGTGATTGTACAGCTGGGACTTGTAGTCCTACACAGACAACATGCTGCTGAGTCTTCCAGCAGGCAGACATGTCACTCAGGGCAGCACTTATATTCACTCCCTTAGCAGAGCAGGGGGAGGGGCAGAGATTGTTGTTATTGAAGGTAAACAAAGAGACAGGGAAATTAGGAAATATAATTTTTTTTTACCTAAAACTTGCTTAGCTCAGTTATATATTGCTGTCCATCAGATTTACAGTGCTATATATATATATTTTATTTCGTAACTCGGACAACCCCTTTAACGCTAATCATTGCAGGAAACCATGTTATGCGCTTATCGTCTAACAAAATCGCTCTGTCCATGGGGGGACGACCCCTGTTAAAACGCTCAGGAAATCTTGGGAAATAAAATTTGTTAACCTATTCACTGTAACAAAAAAAAAAAAAAAAAAAAAAAAACCCTCAATGTTCATGTTTTTGCCTTCAGTTCTCGACCTCAAAAATTCCACAGTAAAGCCACACCTGTGTACTTTAACCATTACCTGCAAATCTGTTTTCATGAGCGATGCCCCTGCCTCCACTATGTAATGACAGATGGTGCGCTGACGTAGAGAAGCCGCGAGGTGCAGCCCGGTCTCCCCGCTGAAAGACAAGAAGGATAAGGTTTAGTCACGTCAAAACTTTAACCGTGCCTGGTAATTATCCATCCAGGATTATCAGAAGCTATGGACAACTCTACACTAGGACACATCCCCTGAATGTACAGCATGCTCCCATTCACGGTAAACACGGAACTACTGGCCTCAATTGTGCTGGTCAATATCTCGCAAGAGATTAAAAAAAAATAAAAAAAATTCTGTATTTGTTTTTGGCTCCTTTAAATATTTACTTTGTGTAAAGCAAGTTCACTAAAGACCAAGTAACGTCAGAGGAAAAAGTGAAGACTAGTGGTACAATTACACTTACAAGGATGGTAAATCTAAAGGCAGAATTTGCTGAGCAGAGCAGTTAAAGGGGTAGTCCAGGATAGGCCATCAATATATGATCAGTGGGGGTCTGACACCCTACACCCCTGTTGCAGGGTTAGGCTGGGCACCAGAACTACACCGCTCTGTCTGGTGGACGGAGCTGGTAATTGGGAGCAGTGATGCAGTTAAGTGATCAGGTGCAATGCTGCCCTTTACCATCTCTCTCCTTTAGGCTAGGTCTACACGACGACATGTGTCGCGCGACACATAGGGCACAACCACACTGCCACATGTGTCGCGCGTCAATTTTGATAATGGTAGTCTATGGTGTCGCACTGCGACATGCTGCGACAGTCACAGAAAAATCCATCTTGAAGGTGTTTTTTGCGACTGTCGTGTCGCAGACGCAGCATAGACTACCATTATAAAAATTGTCGCGCGACATATGTCATTGTGTAGTCCTAGCCTTACACAAGGGAGGAAGCTGTGCTGTTTCGTCACTAATCTGCAGGCGTGTGGTGTGTCAGACCCCCACTGATTGGATATTGACGGTCATCAATATTTAAAATCCTAATAATGGAGTACAAGGCTTGGCTCCGTCAGTCCCCAAGACATTGAATGGAGCGGCAGGTTACATGCTCCACCGCTGCTCCATGCAAACCCCTCGTCCCTGTGGTCAGGCAGTGAGGAGGAATTGAGAGGGGCAACTCGGGACACCCATGCTGGTGACTGATGAGGATCAATGCTCATCATGGAAGAAGCCCTTTAAATCTAGGGCACCATAGCTCCATCAAATTTTTCCCAACTTATTGCATTAGCACCACTTGTGGTCGAGGTCACTTGTAACTTTTTGAAGTGTCCCAGTCGTATGTTATTAGTGGTCTGCAAATATCTGGATCAGTTGTTCAGCAAAATCTTCTGCATGTCAGCAAAAAAACTGAAAGGATGTTTCCTTATGTCTCCTGTATTTTGTAGATCCGCAATAAAACGGAAGGTATCATTTTAATAAAGATTCAAAGGTGACATGACAGGGCATTAAAGTTTGCGGACACGGATCCGCAAAATACGGATTGCATAAGGAACACATTCCGTGTGCAATCCGCATTTTTGTGGAACGATAGACTTGAATGCGGCCAAGGACAACAAGTATAGGACATGCTCTATCTTTTATGTGGACATATGGAACGGACATACAGAAGCGGACAGCACATGGTGTGCCATCCATGGAGTTTGCGGTCCAATAGAAATGAATGGGCCTGCATCTGATCCACAAAAATGCAGAACGGATGCAGAAAGAAAAATACAGTCATGTGAATGGGCCCTAAAAGGTATATTTTTCTGCAAATGTGACCTGTCCTATTGTTTGCACGCAATGGGAGCATATCATCTAAGGAGCAGCGGCAAAGACCTCCGTGGAGACCACTTTTTTTTTCTTGAGGCAATTATTGCATTTTTCTAAGTAACATTCCTCTTCTGAGTCATTTTTGACATTAATGCCTCTTTAACACTCATGACTCAGCACCTCAACCACATGATGAGTCTTGGCAGGCGTTCACATGTGAAACTTACTTCTTCAGCTCAGCAACATCCAGGATCTCAGATGGAGCTTGACAAGGGGAAAAAAAAAAGTGATCATCAGGAAAAGTGATGCCGTGGCAGAAGACAACTGCATGAGGTCTGAGTAGTATTACAGCGAGGGTAACGAAGAGACATGAATGGAAAGACATAGGGGCACATTTATCGAGACGGCGTTCAAGCCCTCTGCGTTGGATCGCCGAAGTTATGTAGAGGGGCCGGCCTTTACATAACTTCGGCACATCCACCACCGACTGTAAATGTGAGACAGATTCCTTGCTGTCTTACTCAATTTTTACGCCTTAGGCTACTTTCGCATTTTTGCTGGATCCGGCAGGGTTCAGCAAAAACGCTTCCGTTACTGATAATTCAAGCGTCTGCATCCGTTATGAACGGATCTGGTTGTATTATCTTTAACATGGCCAAGACGGATCCGTCATGAACTCCATTAAAAGTCAATGCGGGGCTGATCCGGTTTCTATCGTGTCAGAGAAAACAGATCCGTCCCATTGACTTGCATTGGGGGTCATGCCCCCAGATCAGTCTTGCTCCGCATCCCAGGATGGAAAGAAAACTACAACATGTTGCGGTTTGCTCTCCGGTATGGGAACAAAACTAAACGGAACGGAATGCATTTTGGAGCGCTCCGTTCTGTTCAGTTGACAATGAATGGGGACAAAACTGAAGCGTTTTTTCCCCGGTATTGAGCCCCTATGACGGAACTCAATATCAGAAAACTTAAACGCTAGTGTGAAAGTACCCTAAACCAGGTTCCTGTGTAGTTCATCGCTCCTGATGACTGCGTGACAATGTAGCGTAGATGAGCAGATTGCACAGTCTATGCTCATGAGACATGTCCGGCATTAGCAGAATAGGTATTGCAAACTATACTCATGCATTGATCATGTAGGGCAGCTGCACCCGCCAGTCGCTAAATCTCTCCCGCTAATAAAGGAGCGCCCCTGCGGATGCCCCAGGAGGTACATTAACAAACTAAACCGCACCTACATTATATAAATAAGGTCGTCTATAGTCCACCTGTAGAAGGCAGACTAGAATTATGATCAGTTAAGCCATGGGATTTTATCTTCTTGTAACAGGGGCATTAAAGGGGTTACCCAATCAGGAGATGCCCCCCATCAATATAGGGCACAGGGATCTGTTGCTTGGGACCCCCCTAGAGCAGAGAGTACTGGCTCTGGCAGGCAAAAGCTGTCCAAGTATTACATGAAAGTCCATTGAATGGCATGTAATATTACACTGTCTGATAGTGACTTCACCCAGCAAAATTAGCCATGTCCCCTGGGTCCCAGAAGCTTTAAACCTCTTCCAGGTAATGCAGTGTATAATATGGAATAGCATATACATCTAATTTCTCTAAGTGGTATTCCCATCTCATAAAGTAAGTACATATCACTAGAATATACCCCCACTTAATGATTGATGGGGGACCCTCACTGCTCTGATTCTGTGCTGCAGCTCTTTACCATTTTTCTCTGCACAGAGGCGCCCTAGACACCCAGCTGTGAACGAAACAGTGGCCCCATTCACTTTTAGTGACCACGTTTTCTCAGCGCACACTGCTAGAAAAGACACCATGCAGACGACAGTATGCATTTTGCAGCAAGTCCGCAAAATACGGATACCGGCCATGTGCATCCCGCAATTTCTGCAGGCCGCATTGTCAAAATTCCTATTTTTGTCAGTAGTAGACATACGAATGTGGACAGCATACAGTGTGCCGTCCAAATTTTTGGCGGCCCCATTGAAATGAATAGGTCAGTGTCCAATCTGCAGAAAATGAGGATCGGATGCAGAGAAAAAAAATAAAAATACAGTCGTGTGCATGATGCCGAAGACTGAAGAGGATGCAGAGCTAAACCAGTGCCGCAACCCCTTCAGGCTCAAGATTGGTGGTGGTCCTAGAGGTCGAACTACCACTAATCATAAAGTGATGGCATATCCTAGCACTAGGATGGGAAAACCCATTTAAAGGGCTTTTCCAGATATACTTCTGCTGAAGTTGCTGCTCGTCTAGGCCGGAGATTGCTGCGGATTTAGGTTATGTATTTACTGCTGTTATTAGCTAATCCTTGGGGCAGCTTCATTAAGAGATGGGCTGTCCAACCTATCGGTGCATATATACCATACACTTTATATCCATTGCCAAGGTTGGAGGAGTCACAGATGAAGTATTAGAGGCCACCGATGGAAGAAAGCCAGTCGTCTTCAGCCACTCACCATTCTCAATGATATATCTGACAATCTCTTTGCTCCCAGCACTGACTGCGTGATGTAACAGCGTGCAGCCATTGAAGTCCCTCTGAGTCAGGTTGCCGCCGGCACGATGTGCTTCTCTGAACTAAGATCAAAGCCAGAATAGGAAGAAACGGCTGTGAGAACCGCTAGGTCATGACAGTGTGTGCCCAGACCGCTACCACATGAACTGCAAGGGTGCGGAAAACATCCCTTTACTAACATGATAACTCCTCTTAAAATCATCCATATACCTTTTCAAGGTCATCGTTTTTTGCAGATTCCAATAAAGTTTCATCTAAAAAATAGACAAAAATGCAATAAGTAATAGTGCTCAAGAATATATATATATTGTAGATCGATCGTCATAAGGCAGGCATCTCAAACTGCGGCCCTCCAGCTGTTGCAAAACTACAACTCCCACAATGCCCTGCTGTAGGCTGATACCTGAAGGCTGTCTGGGCATGATGGGAGTTGTAGTTTTGCAACAGCTGGAGGGCCGCAGTTTGAGATGCCTGTCATAAGGGGATGTTAATCACTCACCAGGGTTATAATCTGAGATGTCATGACCATTCCTAAAAACAAATTAAAAATGTATTAAAATAAATACATGAAGACATGTAAGGTGCTACCATACGACCCTGCAGCGGGCAGCATCTCATACAGTATATAGAGAAATCACCTTTAGGGCTCATGCACACGGTCGTAACCGTTTTTGCGGTCCTCTGCATTTTGCCGAACGGAACGTCCTGCCCTCTATAGAACTGTTCTATCCTTGTCCGTAATACGAACAACAACGGGACATGTTCTATTTTTTCGTGGGTGCTGCGGAACGGACACACGGATGTGGACAGCAATCCGTGTGCTGTCCGCCTCTTTTGCAGCCCCGCTGAAGTGAATGGGTCCGCATCCGACCCCCCCCAAAAAATGCGTATCGGATGCGGACAGAAACAACGGTACTGTAGGAAAGTGTTGTGACCTGCGCAGAAGTAATTGCGGAGGGAGAGGGAATAGATTACATTGTGACATCGCCAACTGTGAACCCTGTGTTATCTACACCCAGCTGGTACCTGCCGTTGTAATCTTGCCCGCGATGATAAGGAGAGGACTGCTGAGCAGTGATCTCTACGGAACAGGAAGTGGCGGCCTATTATGAGGCTCAGTTGTCAAAACTGCAGAATTTAAGGATTTTTCTTAATATAGCTAGAGACATGAAAAATTAAATGAAAAAATAAATAAAATAAAACTCCCTTTTTCTGTATGACTTTAGCACAAAAACTCGAAATAAACAATAGTTAATTTTTCGACGACGCAATCCTTTTAAAAGGGATCGTCGAGCATGGATGCGTTGGTGATTCAAAGTGAAAGACGCTTGCTGTAACTTCTCTCGGCTCCAGCTCCCAGATAAGGGTCCTGAAGGGCGTTTCCCCTCTTCTAACCCAAAAATCTATATAATCTAATATATTGGAAAAAGGGGTTCCCAAAGACCCTAAATGGCATACGTTTAGTTACAACCTCTCCCACATTTACTCCCTCTCTCCTACGGATCGTGCTTCCCCGTCATGTGTTTAGCAATCAGGTGTCCTGAAGGCCTTCTGACAGATCCATCACAGGTCCGCCTAGTGAAACACCCCCCCACCCCCCCCCCATTCCCAAATGGCTGCACAATTAGTCAGATTTGCAGCCGGTTATTTTGGGAAAGCTGGGAGGTATACTGGCTGTCATCCTCACATAGTGCAGAACTTATTTATGATTTCATTCTGAAATAATTTGTGTAGAGGGAGCGGAAGATGAGCCATCGCTCTAATTCAGGGTTGCTGCTGACTGACTCAACTTCTCGATAATCAGCCGCTCTTGTACCATAGGAAAGTCTGCTAATTATTTGTGTAACGGAACTGCATACAAACAAAAAACTTTGGAACTGCATACAAACAAAAAACTTTGGAACTGCATACAAACAAAAAACTTTTCCTGCAAATTCCTGCGCATCCCGATGACTAAGAAAGTCCCATTTTAGTAGATTTCTACCGAGATGCTGGGCAGTCACCCCGAGAGGTTTATGGCTCGCTAGTGTAATGGATCCGATGGATGCCTAGTTTGGTTTATACATTTTTATTAGAACCAGATGTTCACTTTGCATGTCCGTACACGGGGCCCGTTCCCAATTGTAAATCCTGCTAGGTTATTTAACATGCCACAATCCTTAGGGCTGGGATTAGGAGACGTACAAGCAGAATAATGTAATTGTAGGGATCCCCGGGGGGAAAAGTGGTCAGCACACGTTACCGAGATTTAAAGATCATTTCATTGGAAATTAAAAGAAAATTACCAGTAAATATAACTAAAAAAGTCATTGAGTTGTCCCATTTTGTCAAGTTTTACAATATTATACGTTTCCGGAAAAGCTCAGTGTCAACCAATATGGAGGCCATTTTCTAAAACACATTGTCAGGTCCACCCAGGCTCATATTTTGCCATAAGCACTGGAGATCCAGGGCCTAGGGTGGTGCTCAGAGGTGGCAAGGGCACTCGTTTTTTTAAACAAAATTCAGAAATTCACTTTTTTTGTTTGTTGGGATGACCATTCTACCTCCAGTTCTAAGCCCCCAAACTGATATTTAGCATGGGGAGCGGTGAGCATGGATGCTGTACCTCACCACTCTTTGTGCCTCCTCCGCTGTAGGCGCCGCCCTGTCACCCGATCATCCAGCATCCACCAGTGTCCACTGTTGCAAACTATATCGGTATCAGGACACAGTCTGGCAGGTGGCACCAGGAGTCAGAGCCTGTGAGTATCTGTAATCAGGTTTGGGGTCTGATTATGGTAGGGGTCTACAGTCAGATTGTTTTTCTGGGGTCTTATTCATTTAAAGGGGTTGTCTCACTTCAGCAAATGGCATTTGTGATGTAGAAAAAGTTAATACAAGACACTCACTAATGTATTGTGATTGTTCATATTGCCCCCTTTGCTGGCTTCATTTATTTTTCTATCACATTATTACACTGCTCGTATCCAGGGATTACAGCCACCGCTGCAGCGCAGATATGAGCTGCCTACATGCGCTCCCACAGTCCTGGCCACCAGAGAGACCAACGTTTCTTTTTTCCTATAGTGTGCAAGCACGATCACCACTGCTGGATTGCAGGGTGGTCGTAAAGAGCAGTGTATAACATGATGGAAAAATGAATGAAGCCAGCAAAGGAAGCAATATGGACAATCACAATACATTAGTAAGTGCCTTGTATTACCTTTGTCTATATGATAAATGCCATTTGCTAATGTGAGAGAACCCCTTTAAGATGTCTATTTTGGGTCTGAGTCATTTAAAGAGTCATCGCGCTTTCGATAAACTTTACATTAATCAATAGTACAGTACTATTTCTGATAAAACATCACACAGTTCGCTTGTACTAAATTTGCACGAAAAGTTGGATCCCATGTTAGGGAGTCTAGTCTGGGATCTGAGTTTATTTGAGGTTCTGATCTGGGATTCAGTTAATTCATTGGGTCAAAAATGTGAGGTGGAGCTCTGCATTTTCTATTACCTCTATTGTCTCAATGAGGAAGCACTTGGTATCGGTGGTGTTCCACTGAATAGCTGGTAATGGAGGCGCTAAGCCCAAAGAACAGACAGGCTCTCTCCCAAACAGGGGGTTCTACGTCGGAAATCCCCCCTCCCCTCACCCCAACCTGGAGCATATGGACATGGCTCTTTAATCTCCTACAGGGGTCGCCACCAGGTATTCGGTCATTCGAGAATCTGGGACAACCAAGTGACGACCCCTGATGAAGCTGGAATGATGGAAACCTTGAGGTCACTACTAAAAAAAAAAAAAATGGCAAGTCGTATATCTGCTTAACTTGGGAGGTTTTCAATTACTGGGAAAGCTTTATTACAACCTCAGTGGGAGCTGGACTACATACTGGTTGTCACCCAGTTTCCACAGAGACAGATATAACTACTGTAAGAAGCAAATTAACATATTTTCTGTTGGGGTCTTGGAAAGCTTGGTGACAACATTAAGTCTGCCATAAGAACTACCACCTTACTTCGACCTCTGAATGACAAATATGCAACTTGTGCAGTGACACAAATATAGATGGGGATTGTATCGTTATTTTATTAGAAAGATGGGACAGCCCCTGAGGGAGCTATAATGGCAACCGTATATAGGTATATATATATATATATATTAAAAAAAAAGATTAGATATTGCCAGAAAATGGGACATAATGTATACAGGTTCCATAATGAAGGAATAAACTAATGTACTGTGCACTGACCGTATCCTTTGCCCCACTTCTAGGTTTGTAAAAGAAACCATCCCCTGGACTGAATGCAATCCTGTGAACGTGGTTTATCATTGACTTTTATTGCGTTTGTAGGATTTGCTTTTTTTTTTTTATGATTTGGGCACGGAGGCATACACAGGTACTTAAGGCTGAGCAGCAGGGGGAGATGCACATAGGTGCTTGTTGACTGTAATCCAGTCCGTCACTTGCACAGTCATGTCTGTGCAAGTATATGCTTGCACTTTGTGTTACTTTTACCATCACTCTCCCCTTAAAGCCGCAGAAAATATAGAAGTCTTTGGGTCGTCCTCTGCAGTCGCAATGTAAAAAATGTGTCTCTTGTGTGGCCACTCGTGGCAGGGATCCAAACTTTAGTTGTGGATTATTTAAAAAAATCCAATGTGGATTTTATTGTACATCCAGCATCTAGAATTAAGCAGCTTTGCAAATAGTTTTGTTTCAAAATTTCCTGTTGTTTTAAGTTTATAGCTAGAATGCAGACCTATGTGTCTCCATGGCAACAGACAACAAGCAAATCTTGCGTAGTCTGATCCAGACCGTCATGCTCTCTTCCATCTGCAATTTGATAGTATATCAGATGTATGTTAGCAAAAACTAGGGGGCAGATGGTGGTCACACAGATAAGATTGCATGCCATTATAGCACAATGCTGACTAGGCCCTTGGGAGGTTCTTCATTGATTATGCCAACCAACAGTATCCTTGACATACCTTTGTCCAGATGACACATCCATTTTGTTCAAAGAGCTGTCACTACACGCCCTGCCCCGGCAAGCAGATCCCGGCAGAAGCTCCCATACTGCAGGAGAGTCTATGGGAGTGATTGGTGGTTGTAGTGGGAACTGGAAATGTTGACTTGTTGGGCTTGCCGATTGGTCCTTGGAGTCAGGCATGGCTGGAGAAGTGCCCACAGACTGAGTGATGATCAGCTCTGGGTCCAGGACATACAGCTCGTCCTGACAAATTTCCAGCACAAAGTTCAAGTGCTCCTAGAAAGAGGCAAGGAAGGTAGGAAGAAACATTGCATGACAAGTCTTTCTAGGTATAACTTATCAATACTGAGAAAAAGTGCATTGGTTACAATAAAACAGAAGTCTTACACATCCGTCTACTCCTTTTTTCGAAAATCGGAGACAATGGTTATTGTTCAAAAAAGTAGAATTTATCCCAAATTCTGCATCAAAATCCACGTTAAGTCTGATGACAATCCACAGTCAAAGCACATGAAATGGGTTTTGTAATGCAAATATCTGCCTGCGCCACGAAGCAAGTATATGCGACATCTGCAACTTTCGGCACTCCAGCTGTTGTGAAACTACAACTCCCAGCATGCTCTTTCCACTTGTGTGGGAGTTTAGAGAACAGCCAAGCAAGATGTGCATGATGGGAGATGTAGTTTTACAACACCTGGAGTGCCAGTGGTTGCTGACCCCTGCCCTAGCATATCCAACACGTGTGAACATACAGTACCTTTAAAGGCTAGGGACACCCTCGGGCCAAATTTTTTTATTTTTAATGACTGCATTTTACTCATTTTGGGCCCAAAATCTTTTTTTTTTTTTTTTTTTTTTTTTGTAAATTCTTTATTTTCAGAATATTTCAATTAAGATATAAACAAACAATGACCATTTGGCCATATATAGTAGTATACAGAGTTAATATCACAGGTCATATACATTACATATATTAACTACTTGACGTATCTTTATAGATCCATAAGTAATATAATGCGGTAAAGCAATGATCACAGTCCCCTATATAACTCCTAGAGGTGTTAAGTAAAGACCTAATAATTGCATAGCAAAGTATCAAGGGGGACCATGGTTGTCTGGACCATATGCTATTTATACAAAAATCATTTTTTTAATTGGTCTTTATTAAAAAAATATAAATGGATGTTTAGTGGCTCAAAACTTCCCCCAAATATAGAATGGGTGCTCACTCCAAAAAGACATACCCAGTGTCAAAAAAGTTGTATAGAGAAATGTCCTGGTTGGCACGCTCTACCTGTAGATGCTCTTAGATCATGCAGAATTATTTATTAAAAAATAAATCTTATTTAAAAGATCCCCTACAGCGCGAACACTACGAGCGGTAAAGTAACCATCATAATTATTCATATAGCGCAGGTATTGTACTGCAAAACAGATGTTGGTACCAAGGTATAATTAGGCAGTCCAGTGGTGATTCATTTATATTTAAGGACAGGCGACAGGAGAGACTTCCATGTGGATATACTGTATACAGCAACCTGTGGCAACTATAAATGAAGCAGTGTCTATGAGACAAGCAGTGGAAGTGATTTACACACGTTTACATCTTATGCCAATTGGACTATAGTATACTAACGCGACAATCTATATATACAACAGGGCTGCGATAGGGTGATCTGACCAATCGTTATCATGGTTTTTTATTGCGATGTTTTAAAATAGGGTTTATTTTTTAATAAATAATTCTGCATGATTTAAGACAGGCATGCTCAACCTGCGGCTCTCCAGCTGTTGCAAAACTACAACTCCCAGCATGCCCGAACAGCCTACAGCAGGGCATTGTGGGAGTTGTAGTATGAGACAGCTCATGTGTAGCTCTCATCTCTGATCTCCTGACCTCGTAAACATTCATTATAGCTAAACTCTTATCAAACTGAAAAGAATATGGCTGAAATGAGTGTTTAGGAGGTCAGGAGATCAGAGATAAGATCTCAGCTGACAGCAATTAGAAGCGATACTCTGCAAACAGACTGATTTTTTTTAACCCCTGTATCTCAAAAACAGCTGGAAATTTTTAATAAAGACCAATTAAAAAGCTATTTTTAGCCCAAAATTTGTAAAAATGCAATCATAAAACAATGACCAGAAGGTTTTCATATCTTTTAAAGCAACTGCTAAAAAAAAGACCTTTAGTGTACGGAAAACAACGTCAAAATTTAAAAATCTCAGATACGATTGTATCACATCAAAGGCTCAAAGCCTGAGGTTGCATGGATTTCATTTCTGTCATGTGCAATGGCACAGTACAAACAGCTACATCCTCCATGAACACTGACGTGGATGAAGCTGGCTGTGTCGGTGCTGTGGTTCAGATTCACTTTCAGCACACGTACTGCACATACATGTCACCCATCCACCTATTCATTTATTATTTTACATAGTTAGTCTGGAAAAATCTGCTGTAATCCAGGTTTAAAATGACTCAAAAGATTACCGTGTCTGACAGGAAACATGTCGGATTTGTAAACAGGAGATTTTCATTTTGGTAATCAAACCTATAATGGCTGCTTTTATGAAACCCCATGCAAACAGACCTGATAGCTCCACGTTACCTGTGCTCTGTCAATCCTATAGAAGCGATCCGCAGTGTTGGCTGGCGGAAAGAATAAAGTGTAGGCAGAATTACTTTAAAGAATTAAAAAAAGGCATGAAAGACATGGCATGAAAACACGTTGCAGACGAGTCTTAACCCCTTAAAATATTCTATTTGAATCTTCACTTTTGACCAACACAATCTACATAAAAGGTTGAGCCACTAAGTACATTTATAACTTAATTGAACCTGCGTTACATCCTGTATTATACTCAGGAGCTGCACTCATTATGTGCATACATTACTTATCCTGTACTGATCCAGAGTTATATCCTGTATTGCACTCCAGAGCTGCACTCACTATTCTGCTGGTGGAGTCATTCTGTACATACATTACATTACTTATCCTGTACTGATCCTGAGTTATATCCTGTATTATACTCCAGAGCTGCACTCACTATTCTGCTGGTGCAGTCGCTGTGTACATACATTACATTACTGATCCTGAGTTACATCCTGTATTATACTCCAGAGCTGCACTCACTATTCTGCTGGTGCAGTCACTGTGTAGATACATTACTGATCCTGAGTTACATCCTGTATTATACTCCAGAGCTGCACTCACTATTCTACTGGTGCAGTCGCTGTGTACATACATTACATTACTTATCCTGTACTGATCCGGAGTTATATCCTGAACTATACTCCAGAGCTGCACTCACTATTCTGCTGGTGCAGTCACTGTGTACATACATTACTTATCCTGTACTGATCCTGAGTTACATCCTGTATTATACTCCAGAGCTGCACTCACTATTCTGCTGGTGCAGTCACTGTGTACATACATTACATTACTTATCCTGTACTCATCCTGAGTTACATCCTGTATTATACTCCAGAGCTGCACTCACTATTCTACTGGTGCAGTCGCTGTGTACATACATTACTTATCCTGTACTGATCCGGAGTTATATCCTGTACTATACTCCAGAGCTGCACTCACTATTCTGCTGGTGCAGTCACTGTGTACATACATTACTTATCCTGTACTGATCCTGAGTTACATCCTGTATTATACTCCAGAGCTGCACTCACTATTCTGCTGGTGCAGTCACTGTGTACATACATTACTGATCCTGAGTTACATCCTGTATTATACTCCAGAGCTGAACTCACTATTCTGCTGGCGCAGTCACTGTGTACATACATTACATTACTTATCCTGTACTCATCCTGAGTTACATCCTGTATTATACTCCAGAGCTGCACTCACTATTCTACTGGTGCAGTCGCTGTGTACATACATTACATTACTTATCCTGTACTGATCCGGAGTTATATCCTGTACTATACTCCAGAGCTGCACTCACTATTCTGCTGGTGCAGTCACTGTGTACATACATTACTGATCCTGAGTTACATCCTGTATTATACTCCAGAGCTTAACTCACTATTCTGCTGGCGCAGTCACTGTGTACATACATTACATTACTTATCCTGTACTCATCCTGAGTTACATCCTGTATTATACTCCAGAGCTGCACTCACTAATCTGCTGGTGCAGTCACTGTGTAGATACATTACTGATCCTGAGTTATATCCTGTATTGTACTCCAGAGCTGCACTCACTGTTCTGGTGGAGTCACTGTGTACATGATGGTTTGAAAATCTGCAGCTTTGATTTCTTTGGATGGAGGTTTTGAAAACCCCAGCCACATGTATTGTACTGTAAATTGCTATGGTCTTGTCAGCTATACAGCCAGTGTGAACATGGGCTTGTACCATCTTGACAGCTTTGTTTTTTTTTGGGAAACTTGAATGCATCTTACTGTGGGCCCCAGATCCCGGTGGAGAGACGGATTACATTTTCATGACTAGATTCCTGCATTGTAATGTCTGTGTCCGATTTTGTGACATGCAGACGTAGGACACACAGTACTCACAATCCAAGAAGCACCATTTCGGGGACAGTTTCTGTGAGGACACACTTTGAGGTTTGTTCGTTCCATCCTCCTGATTAATGAAGAAGAGAAAAAAAAAAGGATTTTTTTAGTATTTAATACATGCTCAGCAAAAAGTGAATACCAATAAGACGATCCGCTTCCTCTACATTACAGTCTCCCATGACATCCAATAGCCCTGAGAACATGCCAACACATGAACCAGTCAGAGTGACTGGCAAGAGGACCGCAGACTGGGAACACCACAGTACTGGGAATTTGGCAGACAGACACGCACAGACATAGCACAAAAACTAGCAGCAGTAATACCAGCAAACGCAACGATAAAGGAGTTGTAAACAGCGCCACTCTAGTTTATGGGATGTATCTGGTACTGCAGCTCGGACCCATTCAATTGAATAGAGCTGAACTGGAATAACCCACGGACAAGAGGGATGCCATTTTGAGAAACCCAAAAAAAAAAAAACATGCTTTCTAACCTTGTAATCCATCCATTAGCAGAATTATGACTGCACCTCTGGGCTATACTAAAGGCCGGGGATCAGCAACCTTCGGCACTCCAGCAGTTGTGAAACTATGACTCCCAGCTTGCATGGCTGTTCTCAGAAAGCCCATAGAAGTGAATGACGGATGCTGGGAGTTGTAGTTTCACCACAGCTGGAGTGCCGGAGGTTGCCGTCTCCTGCTATAGGCTGTATTTTAACATCTATACGAGACAGGAACAACAACACTGCAACATTTTTTACATGTAAATGATATGTAAATATAAAAAAATGATTATAAGCATCAACAATAAAAATAGGGGCATAATTAAGGACATGCGAACAGCGACATCCACCTACAGGTACATAAAACACATAACACGACCACACAATATGACACGTGGCGCACAGTAGACACCTTGTAGCTCCACACACCTTCAGGCTGAGACGCTGCAAGATTGTGGGGTACTCGGGAAAATCCTGGGAATAAAAAAGTGATGTCGCCTTAACCCTCAAGACTCTTTGACATGACAAACCCTGCGTGATGCGGTGACGTGACATGCGCTTCCTTCTATTGCAACCTGATGGGAGGATTTCTGTGTTTGGTTTCCCATTTCAACCACAGATGTAGCAGAGCTGAAATGTTCATTTACCTATTTGGAGGTACAGTTAGGGTACGGTGGTGGCGTCTCTGTTTTGCTTGCAGTCCACAGCCAGTAGCACGATATCAGAATTGAATCTGAAACTCAACACTGCTACATCTGTATTTGCAGGGGCCATTCCCCCAACCCTGGGCAAAACCAATACCAACCAACCGACCTGGGTCCTAAAGCTGGCTAAACGCATTAGATGCATGTCGGTCATACCAGTCAATTACGGCCAACCATCTAATGTGTGTACTAACCTCCTGACCATAGATGGACTGCTGGATTTCAATATGCCCGATCCTTTTGTCCATGGGGAGATGGAAGTTGCTGCCAGGGTGACTTACTCACCTCTCCCCATTCTGAACACATGCACGCTCGGTAACCTGAGCATGCATGTACGGTATATTGTGGTGGTGGCAATCGGGAGAGATAGCTGTCGGCTAAACAAGTATTTGGCGGCCAGCTATCTAATGTGTATGCTCAGTAGTTGCAGTCTTGAGCTCCCCATTTTAAGTACCACCCCCCCCCCCCCCCCCCCCCCGATGACAAGACTGATGCTCTCTTTCTTAATCCTGGACAACCCCTTAAAGGAACACAGGCATTGTTTTCTTGCAGGAATACTACAGTAAGCAATGCTATTCCTTCCAGTCTACAATCCCTTAGAGGCCGATGAACCGTTTCAATTTTCAGCAGCAACCCCTTCTTTAACTGTCTCTACGTCTCCAGCGTAAAATTCCGTCCACTGCTCGTCTAAATACAACCTGCTTTTTAGGAAAAGAGGGGGGAAAAGTGCATGCAAAGAAAAAAAAAGTGAAGACTTCTATAGGGCAAAGTGTTGCTCAATTCCTATTTCCGGCAAGGAGAAGGTGTCACCGCAGCCGGTTCCCCGTTGAGCGCTCGGGATCACGCGCCAAGTTAAATAAATCTAAATCCATTTGAGATGACCTCAGAGCTCAGGGGGAGAGGGGGATTGATGGGAGAAATAAAGTGGCGGTTTTGGGATTCTGCCACATAAAACAGCTCTGTCTGGATTAATGTGCAATACTAACTATTTCCATGATGTCAGCGCGTCCCTGCAGTGCTCCTAAGTGACATAAATGCAACTGGGCTCTGCGAGTTTGGGGCATCTCCCTGCAGAGAGCCATAGTAAGCGTATGGGATATGCATCTTCCTGCAAGAACAAGTATGGCATACGGGCAGAGGCCCTCAGGACCAGAGATTGACAGTCCTAGTAAAACTACCACTACCAGCAAATCAGGGGATGATGGGAGTTGCAGGCTGTTGTTCTAAACCAGTGTTTGGAGACTCTTCAGCTGTTGCAGAACTATAACTCCTAGCATGCCCTGACACCATGTATTCTACTAAGCAACACACAGGGAGATGCACAGACACAGGACGTAGCATTTTACAAGCATGGCTAGCAGCGGGCACACACTAAGTGGTCATCTTCCTGGGCACCATAGAGGCTTATTGCTTTGCAGCATTGGGGTCCCAGGTCTACAGGTTAGGTAAGAAGATTCTGATCAGTAGGGTCTGACCATCAGACCCCTATTGATCATGAGAACGGTGGTCCAGTCTTTCTCCAGATGAATGGGGTGGCAGTCGAGCATGTGTGCTGCTACTCCATTCATCTCTATGGGACTGCTTGAAGAGAAGCAAAGTACATCTTCGTCAGTTCCATATAGATAAATGGAGTGGCGAACGCATGCTCGATCGTTGTTCCTTATATACAGGGAGACACAGGACTTCTGGTCTTCAGATCGATGGGGGGCACAGTAGTCGGACCTTCACAGATCAGACTCTTATCTCCATCAGGCTCCATTTATCTCTATGGCACTGCTGAAAAGAAGCAAAGTACAGAGCATGGCCATGTTTGTCAGCCCCCATACAAATAAAAGGAGTGGCGAGTGCACGCTCGATCACAGCTCCATACACATAAGGAGACATGGGACCTTTGGTCTTGAGATCGAGAGGGGGGGGCACAGTAGTCAGACCTTCACAGATCAGACTCTTATCCCCATCAGGCTCCATTTATCTCTATGGGACTGCTGAAGATAAGCAAAGTACACAGTGCATCACTCTGCCATTTTCATCAATCCCATACAGATAAATGGAGTGGCGAGCACATGCTCGATCACAGCTTCATGCATGTTAGGAGACACAGGACCTGAGATTGATGGGGGGCCCAGCAGTCGCCCCCCTGTAGATACTGGACAAGTTTATCATTTGGCACCTCTTTGCATTTCATTGGCTTCCTATGAAAATGACTCAAGCGAGCATGTGCATCTTGTCTAGTACAGGGATTTTGAATGCCATTGAGGAGGGGGTCCCAGCTACGACAAACAGTGCGAAATCTGTGTCCGAAAACAGGCCGCAATTCAGGGGAAAAGGGCGCTGCAGTTTTGTGTGAAGACAAAATGAAAATTCAACTGGGTCATGGGCTGAGGCCCCAGGGTCATGGCACATTACCGGGTGGGAGGGAGGGGGAGGATTTATTGTGCGGTACAAGACGCACTTGTGAGACCTGCTGGAGCTGATTATACTCCTGTACAAGTGCCTTTCGCCAACTATGGATGCAGCTGATACATGGCTACGATTTCTGGGGTCTCTGGAGTACATATAAACGACTTCTCACCAACAAATGCAATGCCAGCATAGCAATGCCCATAGATACCCAGAAATGCCTATTGCGGAGCACAAACAACAAGTGTGTGCGTACAGTAAATGCATGGCTGATTAGCATGTGTGTACAGCGTGTCCTTACCTCCTGGAGCTGCTGTATGTGTATACGACACGTCTCGAGATCACTGTCTCCAGGGACCACAATAACTCCCAGTGGGAGAGCTGCAATCACCAGAAATGGAATAAAACAGAGAGAAACAGGGAATGAATTAAATAGAGGATGAAAAGGAGGGGGGGAGGGGGTGGAATAAAAAGGGGACAGGGGAGTGGGGAAGGGGATTCAGGGTGAGGACAAAAAGGGAATAGAGAGGTGGGAGAGCACGGAAAACAAGGGCACAGCACACATTTTCTACGTTACATATTTTCCTTCCTTTTAATTAAGCAAGAAGATTTAGAAATCGGTATGCAAAAGAGGCATAATCCAAGTGAAGTTTTGTATCGCTCACTATTTTGGAGAGAGTGCATTTTTGGGATCAGCGGGGGCCCAGTGGTTAGAATCCCACCAATGCACTTCTAGTGGCTGCATACTAGGTGTCCATATACCTTCGACAGCTGCCAACCGATTATTCATATCTCATATGCATACACATGGGAGAGAGGAGAATCCGCTGCTAGAGAATTCTGGAGGTGACTGATCTCGAGGTAGATTCAATTCACCTGATCCTTGGATCAGTGGAGAGTCGGGAGCCCCCCATACACATTAGATTGACAGCGGGTTCAGCTGACAATGCTAGAAAAATGGAAGGTTGCTGCGGTTTGCTCTCCGGTATGGGAACGCAACCAAACGGAACGTAATGCTTTTTGGAGCACTCCGTTCTGTTCAGTTACGTTTTGTCGACATGGACAATGAATGGGGACAAAACGGAAGCGTTTTTCTCCGGTATTGAGATCCTATGACGGATCTCAATACCGGAAAATAGAAACTCTAGTGTGAAAGTAGCCTTAGCTTGATAATGCTGTGCACCACGGGACCCCAGTGACTACTGTATAATGGGACCTGGCCATAAAAGCTGGGTTTCAGCTAGACAAAAATATTGTGTATGCAAGACTTTTTGTCTGACCGAAAACCAGCATTTCACCGGAAAGCGGACAGATCCTATTTTAACCAATGGGCATCCGGTCAATTCCAGCAGACTGTTCCTGTGCTGGCAAAGCCTGTCGGATTTGTAAACGCAGATGTGAACATACCCTTAGATAACTATAGGGGGATCTCAAAAATATCGCGGCGATCTAATATGAATGATGGCAATCAAACAGCTCCTCCACATCTGATGCTGGGGAAAGCAGGGATCGTGAATGTTCCTTTTTAACATGTTCGATTATTTTCAGGTTGTGTCGGAGGTGTCTAGCAGCCATTTAACCCCTTCCAGTGGCAATGAAGA